>NC_045629.1:70140521-70765521 GCF_009829155.1 Mustela erminea
CCTCTGCTGTGTACCCTCCCCCACCCCCCGCCAAGGACAACTTTGGGTTCCAGAGTCTTGTGCCTGTGGGGCCTTCTGGCAAAACTGACCTCTCTCCTTCCTGCATGTCCCTCTTCTAGTACTTACTTCACTCTGCTCATGTTCAGAACCCAGTAATGGGGCCTTCCTCCCCATTCTGCTGGGGACGGGGCTGCTCCCCACTTCCGGTGTCTAATCGGACGCGGGGCCCATGGTAGGTGCTCGGGAAACGTGGGCCCACTGATGAATGACTCTGGCCAAGGATAAAGACCCTTTCAAAGGCCCCAGGCCAAGTTCGTCCCCGTGTATGAAACAGAAGCGTTCTTCAAAGGTCTTAAAGCAGGTTTGGATAAACTGAATGGGTTGACATGCGCTAGGATGGTAAGAGAGGATGGGCATCTCCTCAAACCCACAGGGGAGGACCTGTGCAGTTCCACCCCACTGGAGTTTCTTAAAGAGAAGGGATGAAGCGAGAGAGAGAACAAGTGAGCACCAAAGTGCCTGAAGAAGGTAGGTAGAGAGAAGGAAGAAAAGGAACATGCGTGCCCTGACATGGGCCACCCTTGGGTTTGAATCCTGGCTCCCGTCTTTCTAGCTGTGTGATCTTGGGGAGGTTGCTTAGCTTCTCTGATGGGCTCTTCCCTCAGCTGGCAAATGGCGGTGATGCTTGGATCTGCAGGCTGGTGTGCGGATCAGGGAGATCATGTATGCAGTGCTCGGTGACCCAGGGTGGGCATTACCAGCACAGGGGGCTCCCTTTCCCCGGTAGAGCAAATCGTCTCTGACCAGGCATTCTCCCGAGAAAGCAGGTTGCCTGAACCCCCAGGCCACGAGGACGGTGACCTCTCGGCCATCTCTCACAGGGCGCCCGGTTTTGTCTACCCGGCTTGGGTTAAGGGAGTTACAGCGTCTGTCCCGACCCCTTGTCAGCTGTCCACGCTGAGCCCGCAGGTCCGGAGAAGAGAGGTCCAGGCCGAGACCGGGTTGCTGCACCTCCCGTGGCCTCCCTGCCTCCCCGGCCTTCCCACCCTCCCTGCACTTCCCACCAACAGGCCCGTGGGGGTGCGCTGCGGCCGTGGGATGCCGGCTGTGATGCGCCCCCAGACCTGTCCGCCCTTCCGTTCACAGGCGGCCGCCATCCTCCAGAACGGGCCGAGGAGCTGCGGATCCACAGGGGGTGTTTTTGGTTTTGTTTTTGAAATGCAAAGCCCAGCATCCAAACTGTCCTGAGCACAGGGAGTGAGGGAACATGGGGTGTTCGAAGAGGCAAGATGAATGACCTCGATTTTTAAAAGATTTTATTTATTTATTTGAGAGAGAGTGAGCGAAGAAGAGAAGGAGCCGGGGAAGGGGCAGAGGGAGAAGCAGCCGCAGATTCCATGCTGAGCCCAGAGCCCAGGGTGAGGCTCGATCCCAGGACTCCAGGATCATGACTGGAGCCAAAGGCAAATGTTTAACCAACTGAGCCACCCAGGCGCCCCGTATATTTTTTCAGTGAATACTTTATGTGTTGAGATGATTCACTGGTGAGACAGAGGTAGTAAGGTCTGAGCACAGGGGTTTCCCCAAATCCTGGAAGATGTTCGAAGGGACTATGGGGCAAATACATGAGTGTTTAGAAAATGCCTCCATTCCCATTAGCATAGCTCACACTGGTCCTGGCAGAACAAAAGAAGGGGTCTCTGGTCACGCAGCTGTGACATCCAGCCTGCACTCAGCCGGCTGAGCCCTCTGCCCCAGTGTGGGGTGGGACCCAGCCAGAGGACAGGGCGTCCTTTTCTAGTTAGCATCTAAGGGTGTCCTGTGGGCCGGTAGGGCCCTGCCTCCTACACCTCCTGATTTATCCGGAACGGTTCCAGAATGTTGTTCCCGTCATTTATCACTGTGAACAAACCACCCTAAAACTAAGAGGGTTAACTGTGGTATAGACCAATAATTCAGAAAGGGCACGGTGGGGATGGCTTTTGCTTATTCTGGGGCCTCAGCTGGAAGGCACGGGCGATTGAGGCCGGAGGGTCATTCTCTCGCTGGCCTTCTCACTCACCTGCTCCGCCGCTGGGACAGCGGCGGGAAGGCTTGGCTGGGTCTGTCATCTGAAGGCCTACTTGTGGCCTCTCCAGCACAGCGTTCTCAGGGGAGGAAGAATTCTTACCTGGCCACCCCGGGCTCCCATGGCCAGTGTCCCGGTGAACAAAGCAGGCGCCGCCTGGCCTTTCGTTAGAAGTCTCAGAGAGAAGTCAGATTCGAGACACTTGGCCTCTCAAGGGGAAGCGCGGCAGAGAAGTAGCAGTGGTATTTGTCGAACTGCTACAGCGGTCTTCTGGGCTGGGCGGATAGGAAGAGAGAGGGGCAGCCATCGCAGCTAGACGACCCTGCTCCCTCCAGATTGGGGGCGTCTGCTTCCAGGCTCTGGACCCCTCTCTTTTCTGCCATCAGAGGGGGTGGGGGGGGCAGGGTTCTCATGGGAAGAGAGGATCTCAGGGGAGCATTTCTGAAGAAGCGAACTCAAAGATGTCCAGGCCCAGGCTGCCAATGTAAACGCGAGGTGGCAAGTGGTGGGCAAAAAGGACCAGTGGGGACTGTGGGGAACGAGATGGGGCATGCCTCACCCCCAAGCAGCCATCGTCCCTCTCACAAAACATGGCTGCCAATTGGATCTGGCCTGTGAGCTCCCGCCTTGTGACTCCTAACAGTAAACAAAAGAATCAGTGTTAGAGACGGGCGAGGCCTCAGAGATCGTCAGACGGGTGATTTTCAAACTTGTTTTCTCTAAGGCAGTGGAAAACTTTTCTCAAACAAGGTGTCACAGGAGAAGCATGATGTAGAACATCTGATAAAACCTGGAATGGGTTGCCTGGAATCCCACATTGGCTTCTGTTCTCTTCCTAAGGTGCCAACTGGAAGCTCTGGGGTTCCCAGGACCCTGGTTTGAAAACCACCAGTTTACCTCTTCATGCCAAAAAGAAGAAAAGTGAGGGCCAAAGAGGGGAAGGGACCTGCCCAAATTTATACTGAGAATTGATGGCAGAGATTATTTTGAAATTCAAACAAGAGCCTGGGCCAAGGTTGAGCATACGGAAGGAACTTAGAAATTTTTATTTTTTGCCAGGCTTTTGGGATCTTGTCTTTTTTTTTTTTTTTTTTTTTTTCAGTAGGCTCCACGCCCAGCATGGAGTCCAATGTGGGGCTTGAGCTCATGACCCTGAGATCAAGACCTGAGCTGAGATCAAGAATCTGAAGCTTACCCGACTTAGCCACCCAGGAGACCACAGGACCTTGTCTTAGACACTAATAGCGACTTCCTTAGATGTGTCCTGATTTTTTGTTGCTGTTCATTTGCTGGGTCAGGGAGCATCACACATCCTGTGAGGGGCCATGAAGTCTCATGGGCCGTGAAACAGGGAGTCTCAGCTCCAAGGTCTTCCCAGCATTTCAGAACCACTGAATACTTAGCCCCTTCGTCATACTCCTGCCAGGCGCCTACCTGAGCATGAATGAAAACGAATCGAGCCTGAGCTCATGATGAGCTCAACCCTGTCCAGAAAAATCAATACAGTTTTCCCCATATTACGTAATAGGTGAGTTCCTGAAAAGTTGGAGGGAAATCAAATTTTTTCCCCAGTTCACCATGTACTGAGCATTGGATGTCCCCTTAGTGTTGTGCTGAGGTCAGGTGTGTGCACACACGTGTATACATGCACAGCCGGGATTCTTTGCTCCAAGGTGCTTCCGTTGTTACCAAGCCACATAAAAAATACACCAAAGGAGCTTGCTAATGGCATCACGTGGTAAACCCTCCTTGCAAAATGGGAAGAATCGCTGCCTAATGAACCTTTTGTTTACTTATTTGCAAATGTTTATATTTGTCAGTTTGGATTTTCATAGTAGAAGCCTTTTTCAGTTCTGCCATAAGGCAAACCTTGAACGAGTATTCGTTGAACATTCGTTGACTAAGGGAACATAGTTTAAAGTCAAGGAATCCCCATACCTGACAATCATGTTTATGGATGGGTAGGCACCTCAAAAAGGACTTTTCACATCTTGGTACCTATTGGTTTCCATAAGAACCTCATCAGGGAGCAAAAGCAGGCCTTTATTATGCCATTTCAAAGGTGAGATAACTGAGGGCCCATAATAAGCTTCCTCAAATCAGTATCTGAAAAACCTCTGATGGAAGGTCCATCCAGACTTTGCCAGCGGAGAAAGCCCCAGCAATGAAATCAAGACAATTTTAGCTCTCTTGTCCCCTTGGCTGACCTGATCTCAGCTTCATCAAGGGTCCATGTCCATCCCCTGCCAAAACTCAAGCCCTTTTTTCTTTTCCCCAACTGCCACATCCTGTTGCTTCCAGGCTCGACATTCAACTCTGAAATCTGGGCCCTATCCCTCAGCCCCCGTCTCTGCTCAAATGCCTCTTCTTCCCCCCCACCTTCCCTGCGTGTGACCCTCTGCCCTGACAACATTCACTGGCTTGACACTCCGGAGCCCCTCCTTTACAATGCACACTGGACTGGGGACTGGAGATAGAAGACCCAATACAATGTGGGCCCTGCCCTGTGGGAACACAGCTGAGTGGACGGTGCCATGAAAGAAAGCTGGATGGAGGACTCAACAGCACCCAGGAGATCATTTAAATCTGACTGTGGTCCTGGGGGAAATCTGAGAGGTGTTTTGAAGGATGAATAGGAGTTTATCAGATTGGTAGAGGAAGCTGGGGGTGGGGGAGGGATTCCAGTGAGAGGAATCAGGCCAGGCAAAAATGCAGAGGTGTGAATTGGCCCGGCATGTTAAAAAGGACCCTGGCAGGAGCTGACAAGGGGGAGAACAGAGGTACGGAGACACAAAGTTGCAGTTGGGAAGGGAAGTGGGACCAGAAAAGAGGGCTTCTATTTCCACACACATTTAGATTTTATCTGAGGGTCCCTGCAAAGTTTTAGGCCAGGGTCTGCTATGATCAGATTCAAAGTTTAGAAATAGCACTCCAAGAGATGTGCAGCGAATGGATTTGGAGGTAGAGGGCACGTTTTGTTCTGCACACTGCTGTATCAGCCCCTCTTAGGCGTGCTGGCAGCCTGGGTGCTCACTGTTTGTTGAAGGGATGAATGAATGACCCAGTAGGCAGCTTACTGCAGAAGCCCAGGGGGAGGTCCTGAACAAAGATCGTGGGAGTAGAGAGGAGGGGATGGACATGGGACAAGTATAGGGTTGGTCTCCACCGGGGTCTTATTGGGAAATGCAACAGGCTAAGAAGTTCCCTGGAAAAAATGAACAGTGGAGAATTAGTTACAAAAGTTTTGGAAGAACAGAACAACACTGCTTGTGTGTGGTTTTTTTTTTGCGGGGGGAGGGGCAACCCAGAGATTAGCAGCATCAGGAAGCTGCTGCCACCGGAGGGCCTGGAGGGGACGAAAGAGGTGGCATTTGATCCCAGGAGCAAGAGTCCCTAGAGTAAAGCAGAACTGTGAAGAGGGAGGGCCGCCAAGGTTGGGTTCCTGAAGAAGCAGAGTCAGAGATGGAGACTAGCATGTAGAGGCTTCTCAGGGAAGGGACTGAACAGGATTGGGCAGAGGGAAAAGCTGGGCTGAGTGCAGTCTCAAGGAGGGCCTCGGATGACCGTCAAGCTGGGAGCCCCTTCAGAGTCCAACCAAGTTGGGACAAGGAGGCTGGACGCTTTTACTGCAACCACTGGATATAGACCTCTTGGGAAGGGAGTGTGACCTTGGGCAAGGTAGCTCTTCTCGGTGAAGGCAATTTTCAAAAGGGGCTTCCAAAACGTAATCCCAGCAACTGGAGAAGTAAATCCAGAAGGGGGATCTGGCAGCACATCCCAGTAGCCCTGCAGAGGGCTGCCTAGGTGGGGCAGGAGCCGCAGAGGAGCGGTGGCCAGTGCCCCGGGCAGAGAGAAAGGGAAGCAGTAGCAGCTCCCCACCTTCCCATCTCCCTCTAGGCCCTCTCACTGGGAAACCAGGCTGGAAGCTAGTGGGTAAGAAAGCATGGGAACGCATTTGCCAGGGACAGTGCCAGAGAGCTGTGTGTGTGTGGGGGGCAGGGGATGGCTCATCGAGATCTAGGATGGCCCCGAGACTGGCTGGGGGTAATGGGAAAAGGGCAGATTCAAGGGGCAGTGAGTGCCCAGGAGGATGGGTGGGGTGAGTGCCGGTGATGCTTTCTCCAGGAAGACAGAGAAGGAAGCGCACCCCTTGGAGGAAGGTGCTGCTGGCTCATGTAGAGTTTGCCATCCAGGTGCACATGCCCAGCTGGTAGATCAGTGGCTCTTAAAGACCGGCACCGCACGGAATAAACTGAAAGGAGGAAAACCTCAGGTAGGCTCTGTCCTGGCCACAGGACCAAGGGCAACCTCCTCAGCACAGCACTGGAGCCCTTCACAACTTCTAAAGCTCCCACCACCCTTGCTTGCCTCTGAGCCATCCTTTCTTCCCCCCATAGCCGCCATTCATACCACGCCCCCTCCCCCAGCAAGGATCCCACAGTGCCGCACATCCACCCAGGTTAAACACTGCCTTCTAGCTGGCCCTCCTCCCTAGTGCTCTTCTCTCCCAAACACACTGTAATCTCTCCCTTGGGTCCCCATGAGTGCTTAAGAGCCTGAAAGCTCCACCGCTCACTAGCTACTCCAATCCGGCAAGGAACTCAAATTGTTGAAGGCTTCTTCTATGAAATGGGGCAACCCCCCCTCCCCAGGCCAGTTGTAAAACCAAAGCGAGGTATTATGTGTAAAACGCTAAGAACAGTGCCTGACACATTACGGACCTCAATTAATGTGAGCAGTTATTCTTTGCATTTCCAATGTCTAATCCCCAGCGTCTGGCCTTTAGTAGATGCTTAATTAGTGTTTGTTGAATGAATGGAGATTTAATATGTAAAAGAATTTATCCTTGGGCTCCACCTCGTTTTAGAGAATTAAGCCTTGAGCAGGAGTGCATTAGTCGCTCTGAAAGAGTTATCTGTGTTGGGTTGTCCAGAGACCCGAAACTGACTTGGTTCTCTCAAGAAAGAAAAACGGCAGATTGTAAAATTATTTTCTCATGGAGGTTTCTTGGTGCAGGGTCTGGCACACAGTTCATGCTCACCCAAATCACGCTGCACGAATGTACGCACACAACCTGGCAGGGATGTCCGGGTGTAGGCAGTATCACAGTTGGTGGCCACAATGACTTCTACTCCCCTACCCGCCCACCACCGAACCCGGGCTGGCACCGGGGCCCCAGACCCTGCTGCGCTTGCGGAGGCCGGGGAGGGGGCAGGAATCTGGCGGCAGCCACGTGGGCCCCTTCCGCCTGTTTCCCACATCCTTTGTTTCCCACCGGCCCCGGCTCAGGAAGCTCTTTCTGCGAGTCACCGCGAAGGGGCGGCCGGGGAGTCTGGAGAAGCTATTTCCGTGCAATCCGGGAGGGCGGCAGGCGCGGGAGGGGCGTGGAGGTGGAGGCAGCGCAGAAGGCCCAGTGTTTGCTTTTATTTCATCCAACAGAAGGTTCTATTTGTGGAAGCGAACAGACGCTGGGGATTAGAGCTGGGAGGGGGAAGGAAAAGGGAAAAAAAAAAAAAGCCACATCCACTACCACGCATAGGTCTTCCCCGGAACTACCGCGTGGGGGTGAATGACTGATTCTGGAATTCATCACCTTTCCTATCCTCCCTTCCTCCGGCGGCAGCCGGGCCTGGGCGGCGCCCACGGCTCCTATCCGAGGTCTCCAGGCTGGCGGCGGTGGAGGGATCCCTGGGGCGAACGGCGTAACCGTCCCGCGGCAGCGAGCAGCTGGGGCCGAGAACCGTGATGCGCGCGCCCGCAGCCCATTGTGCTCGGTGTGAATGAGGGGCGCGCACCAATCAGCGGTCGCTTCGCCCCCCCTGGCCCCGCCCCTCCCGCCCACTTCCCCGGGACCCTGACGTCACGGGAACTTTTCCTCCGCCCCCTCCCCGGCTGCTAGAGCCGAGTCCGGGGCCTGCGGGAGGGGGCGCGCCGCCTCCTGCCCATCCCAGCCCGGGGGGCGTGTGCGCGCGTCCCAGCCCGCTCGGGACACACCACCTGCCCCGGAGCGCGCGCAGCCCGGAGCATCCCCAGCCTTCGGGCCACCCCCGTTGCCCCCGCCGACCCAGCTCCACCTCCTCCCCCCTGCTCCCCCCTTGCCCCGGTCTCCTCCCTCCGCTTCGGTGACTGCTTGCCGGGCGGCAGGGCCAGAGTCGTCGCAGCCACCTCATTGCTCAACCCGGCTTCCCAACTGTTTACACAGCCCGGCCTGTGAGTGTGTGTGTGTATACAGCGTGAGTCACCGAGAGGCGGAGGAGGTGGAGGAAAAGGAGAAGGAGGAGTGCACTGGCCGGGATCGGTGCGGCGCACACACTCACTCACACTCAGTCACTCTCTCCGAGCGCGTCTCGCTCGCTCACACACACGCCGGGAGCCCAGGAGCGCGCAGGATCCCGAGCGCCGCGGAAAAGTTGCTCCGGCTTTCTCTCCGGGACTTCGGGCTTTCGGAAGTGCATTCGCTCCGTGGCTCTGGCGAGCCTGCGGAATCCTGCGCTCGCGGCTCGGGACGTCGGGAACACCAGCCGCCGCCGCCTCTGCCTCCGGGACTGTTGGCGGCCTCGACAACAATAGCGGCGGCCGCCTCTGGCCAGGCGCCCCGAGCCGGTGCCCGCGGTGATCCCGGGACCCCAGCCGGCCTCTGCTCCCTCCGGACGCGCGGCCAGCGTGCTTCCCGCGTGCAACGCGAGCGCCCGGGAGCGGCTCCTGCCTCGCCCCCAGTGGGGGCTGAGCCGAGCTCCGTCTGCAAAGTCCATCCCGCCCGCTGGAGTAGGTCTCGGCGCCGGCGCCGAGCCCGCAGCGCCTTCCGGCGCGGATCCCGGGACCTACAAAGCCGGGGCCGCCCCGGCCCGGGACGGGATGCGGGTCGGTCCTGTGCGCTCTGCCATGAGCGGCGCCTCGCAGCCCCGCGGCCCGGCCTTGCTGCTCCCGGCCGCCCGGGGCGCCCCGGCCAAACGCCTGCTGGACGCGGACGATGCGGCGGCCGTGGCGGCCAAGTGCCCGCGCCTCTCCGAGTGCTCGAGCCCTCCGGACTACCTCAGCCCCCCCGGCTCGCCCTGCAGTCCGCAGCCGCCGCCCGCCGCGCCGGGGACTGGCTGCACCTCCGGGAGCGCGGCGGGGCCCAGCCGCATCGCAGACTACCTGCTGCTGCCCCTGGCGGAGCGCGAGCATGTGTCCCGGGCGCTGTGCATCCACACCGGCCGGGAGCTGCGCTGCAAGGTAGGCGCCCGGGGTCGGGACCTGCCGTGGGGTTGCGGGGGCGCGGTGGCCGGCAAAGGCGTTTGGGGTCTCGCTTGCCCGCGCCGGGGCCTCAGGTGCCACCCGCGGTGACTCGAGCGCGGTGGGTTGCATTTGGACCGGTTCACACCCCTTGGGGGATTGAGGGATTTCGGATGGAGCCGTAGAATGGGGGCTCGGCCGGCAAGAGGAAGTGCGGTGTTCAGTGGCTTTATCTCTGTGCTTTGCTTAGCTCCCACTTTAGCGCACGGAGTTCCGAAGAAGTTGTGGAATTGAAATGGATTCCAGGGCCATGCCATTCCCCCCTCCCTCATTTTCCTGGCTCCCCCCGCCCCTTGTCCTGGAAGGACGCCCTGCAGTGGGTGCCTCCTTGGAGCTTGGAGCAGCTGGCAGCTCTCTCCCGGGGCTCCAAGGCACCTGGGCTCCCCTGTGGGTGGTGAGGGGTGGGAAGACCGTGTCAGGCTCGCGGCTTGGGGATTCCGGCTTGAACCCGCGCCGGGATGAGAACCTCGTCCTCCCCAGAGAGCAGGTCTGAGGCGGTCTTCCAGCCAGGGCGGGGGATTCGCCCCGCGCAGAAGTGTTGGGAAGCCGGTACCGGCTAGGAACCTTCGCTTCCGTTCATGTCTTTATTTGCCGGCCAGCGACTTTCTTAGGAACGTGAGAGGTTCCGCTTCTCAGGAGATACAACTCCTGGAGACGGGGTCCTCCGCGTGCTCCTCCAGAGCCTCTAGACGCGGAACATTCCCACAGCCCAGCCTTTGCGAGCCTGACACCCGGGTGCTACTTTCCAACCGAAAGACAGGGTCACCCCTTGGTTGAAGTCGTTCTTGGGTTGTCGGCAACTCACCTGAACTCCACCCGCGCCCCCCCACCTCCCGCCCCGGTCCCGGGCCTGCTGCTGCCACCTACTGTCCGACCTGAATGAAATTTCAAATGCGCGCTCCAGCCCGGTTTAAGGGGGGGGGGGCTTTTCTTCTCCGTCGTGGGGCTAAGAGCGCTTTGGGGAGGATATGTGTGTGCGGCGGGGTGTGGGGGGGCGGCAGAGAGATTTTTCTAGCCGGGGCCAGGGCAGCCAGACCTCCGAGGTGGGGTGGGTCTGGCCATTGTGCAACCCCTTCCAGTTCCTCTGAACAGATAATAGCTGAATCCAGATGGTGACAGCCCATGTGTCACCGTTTCCAGTTCAGTCTAGGATATGAGTAACCGGACCAAACAAAAGGCCCTTAAAGAGACCAGCTAGTTTCTGAGAGGAGATACTACCCATTTCCCTGGTGAAGATGGGGGTGGGAGCTGGCCCCCCCCCCCCCCCCCCGTCCCATGGGGGAGGGTGGGGGGAAATAAACAAATGTAAAAACCAGGGAGACCATCCCATATCCCTCTGGTGACAATTTTAACTCCAGGCTGCTTACACCTGAGTCAGACTGTAGCAAGTTGTTTAAGGCTGTGTTGTCACAGTCTTTCTGCGAGTCATCGGTTCTTCTGACTAATGACATATCTGCATGTTTCCCAGCCCCTGCTTCCACTGCAGAGTCCCCACATTCTGTGCTCTCCCTGCGGAGAGCTTCGGGTCTGCAGCAGGTCATGCATTTTCTACTCCTGGAGATCCGGGGGGAGGGGGGACCTTATATCTGCTTCTTCCAGCAGCCTCGTCTGCAAAACAAGGCAGGCCACAGAAGGTGGGGGCTTTAGTAAGCTCTTTGCCGGGAAGGGGGGGAGTGATGGCCTCATGAAAGAAGGTAACATATATAGAAGGCAGTTCTTTTAAACCATCCGTAGAGTAACCCCGTGGGTATTTGCTAGCCTAGAGCCCTGGATGGTGCTGGTTTGGGGTGTCAGGTACCTGGGGCTGCATACAGTGGGGTGGCAGAGATAAGGGGGTGTCTTTGAAGGGAGACTTACTGCCGTCTGGAGGCCAAAGATTGAAAGCTGCAGTCCAGGATTCAGGGGACAGCATCTGCTTCCCTAGCCTTCTAAATTGGGGGGGGTCACCTTCTCTCTGCAGGTGTTTCCCATTAAACACTACCAGGACAAAATCAGGCCTTACATCCAGCTGCCGTCACACAGGAACATCACCGGCATTGTGGAAGTGATCCTTGGGGAAACCAAGGCCTATGTGTTCTTTGAGAAGGACTTTGGGGACATGCACTCCTATGTGCGCAGCCGGAAGAGGCTGCGGGAAGAGGAGGCTGCCCGGCTCTTCAAGCAGATCGTTTCCGCTGTTGCCCACTGCCACCAGTCGGCCATCGTGCTTGGGGACCTGAAACTTAGGAAATTCGTCTTCTCCACGGAGGAGAGGTGAGCAGCCTCCGCAGCTCCTCATCCGGCCTTTTGGGGCAGGTTGTGGGGTTAGGTGCAAAGTGTTGGTTCACACCAAAGCCGAGGGCTCAGTTGTCCGAGAATTAGTATTTAGAAGTCCTCTCCCAAGGAACCACGGCCAAGGATGGTTTATTCTGCACTCTGGTGGATGTGGCCCGGGGATACCTCGGTGCTTCTTTCTGTGGGATGTCACATGAGGACAGGAGGCCTGCCCCACTTCCATTCCAAGATCAAGTTTATTCCCCATTGTGGTCAGAAAGGTCAGTTCTTCTGGGGGTACAGATGGCCAAGCCGCCCTTCACAACATTGACGCCTAAAGGAGGGTCTCAAATTCTTGCTTCTGCCAAGTGGGTTTTTAAATTTTTTATTTTTTTGGTACCTAGGAAGTATCACAGAACTGAACTGTTGTATGTGCACTCTTCCGCCCTCCGTCTTTGTACCATATGCCCGGTCCACTTCCGGCTGGTCCCCAGGACTTTCTTCACATTCCCTGGTGACTTTTTAGGCCTCTTGTTTGGATACATCTTCAGAAAATAGCCACATTGAATAATACATGGATGTTGGCTCGAATTGGTTGCTAAATATAGATCATGACTTCCCTCATAAAGGACAGGATGAGCTTGATAAAAGAATAATGAGACATTGAGATTCCGAGTTGAGGTTTCGGGCGAGGGAATTCAGGAAGCTGCAGGAAGTAAACCTTACCTGATTTTAAGAGGTGGGCCACATCCCTTACGGGAAGACTAAGAACAATACACCTTGTAGAATTGTGGAGGGCTGTGCATTATTTTGTTGCAGTTTTTCACGTGGGTCTGCCCCGACCCGTGCGTTTTTACCCCTGCCTCCCGATCAAAGGAAAGAGTACAGGGTTAAGTTGCCATAAAGCAGAGCTTTCTCTCAGACCTTGCAATACATATTGGAACACAAACCTATGAGCAAAGAAAAGCAAAGCATTTGCAATGGAGAAGTTTCCAATTCCTGGAACATGCTCCTTTGATATGTTGATGTATTTTCTGAAACATGCCTTACACACCTCCTTACTAGCTTTTGAAATCCGCGTTGCACAGGCGAATGTCATGTGCACGGAGTTTGGCAACCCGAGGGTTAAGCAATGGCAGGCTGACGCTATTCGTGTAACCAGCACAGGTGCAGGGTTTTAGTACTACAGCAGCCAATCAGGGGCAGACAGTGTGGGTTGAGTCATATTTTCCGTTTACAGAACCAATGGGTATTTTACATAACGACGGGGAGGTCAGGCTGAGGACATACTGAAGTTAGCACATGTATACTACACTCCAGGGAACAGGAAGGCAGGAATTAAAAAAAAAACAACCAGACCTTTGAGAGGAAAAGAAATTGACCTATTAGCCAGTACCAAATGTTTGCATTTGACTTCACAACCAGTGGCTTACTGAAACAGGGCTATTTCAGAGAAGCAGGGAGGAGCACAGTCTGCTACCAGATGATAGAGGCTCCCCACGTGCCTCTGGGCTTTGGGGGAATCCGTGAACCGTGGGTGGCTGGGTCTGAGTAAGGAGGCACCAGCAGCTTCAGATGAGAGCCTTTGCCTAAAGATATTTTTCAGACCTTAGCGGCTACCTGAACAGATAAGCCCCCAACTTGGAAGGAAGAGGGTCAGGTGTTGATGGGCATTCCGTGTGTACAGATGTTCGTAGGCCCTGCATATCTGAAACCCATCAGCCACTTCTGTTTGCTCCTATAACCTCTTGGTCGAGGCTCGTGCAATTAAACACCCCAATAAGTGTAATTAACATTCCTGGTGCTTTGCCCATCACAGTTACCCCAGCCTGGGCCCAGGTGGACGGGGTTCCCTCTGTGTGTATATGTCAGCGTGAGCAAGAGTGCTGCAACGTGACCATAATACCAGTGACTTGGGGCCCCATGTCCTGTAGTGCAAAGTATGGGCCCGGATAGCCCAAAGGGCCATGATAAGAAAAAGATGGGCCTATAGGATGCTCAGCTCCCCATCCCCCTCCCACCGCCCCTACTGAAGAAGTAGGCTATACTATTCTTCCCTGATAGCTTTGTAAAAAATGTCAGCATTCCCCTAAGACAAGTTCCCACTTCTGCAATGTGAACTTTGTAAATTGTGTAACCCTATTAGGATATCTCTTCTAAGCTCTAGCATAATGAATAGTGTTTGGGGCTTTGCATCATACCCTCCGCCCCAGGCTCTTTCTCGATACTTTGCAAATGTTTATTGCAGTTCGTATTGGTTTGTGAAATCCTGAGTCCTGGGAGGTCGCAGGGCACTGCTTACTGGATGAAGGGGTAAATGGCATTCCCTGGGCCTTTGCGTTTAGTGCCTGTGGGTGCTGTTATAGAGAACGCTTTGTTTTTCATAGCAGCTGATCTGGAAGTAATAGCTCGTTTCCTCTCCTGCAGAAGCCAGCTCAGACTGGAAAGTCTAGAAGACACACACATCATCAAGGGAGAGGACGATGCTCTGTCAGACAAACATGGCTGCCCGGCCTACGTGAGCCCTGAGATTCTGAACACCACGGGGACCTACTCCGGAAAGGCGGCCGACGTTTGGAGCCTCGGGGTGATGCTCTACACCCTCCTGGTGGGCCGCTACCCCTTCCATGACTCAGATCCCAGTGCCCTCTTCTCCAAAATCCGCCGTGGACAGTTCTGCATTCCTGACCACATCTCCCCCAAAGCTCGGTGCCTCATCCGCAGCCTCCTGCGGCGGGAGCCCTCCGAGAGACTCACTGCTCCCGAGATCTTACTCCATCCGTGGTTTGAGTCTGTCTTGCAACCTGGCTACGTCGACCCAGAAATAGGAACTTCAGACCAGATTGTTCCAGAGTACCAAGAGGACAGTGACATTAGTTCCTTCTTCTGCTAATCCCCAAACCTCAGAAACCTCATAATTCTCACACTTGGCATTTCCATTTCTAAAGATGGACAGGCCTTGCGGCGCGCTGCCAGCCAGATTCGTGACGCCGTGAAGATTGTAGCTGCTGACCTCAATGTGGCGCCCTCTTCTTTGTTGTGATGAGTGACTGGCCGGGTCTGAGCCCCGCATGCGCCGGTCGGCTGCCCTGCAAGGTCATTGCCCTCCTCAGTGGTCCCTCGCCAACTGCCGCGCGCTGTCAGACACGGGGCGGTTCTGTGGCTGCAGAGGCGCAAAGAGTGTGGATATCCTATAGCAGCACCTGGTTAGGTGGAAGGAACTCGAACATTTTAAAGGGAGAGGAAGTAAGTCTCACGGTGGCATTTTGGGGCAATAACCGTATTTCAAAGGGGTGACCAATCATCTGGGCCAATAAACCTGCCATCTTTGAACTTGTCTTTGGGAGCTACCTAGCTTCTCTACTGGAAAGTTCTTTTTTGGGTTTGGGTTAATACACACCCTTTCTTCACACTCACACTTACCAGTGACCCTGCTCCTTTGTGGGAGCAGACTGTTTGAGGAGCATAGGAGCCTGTCCGCACCACCAACCCAGACTCTCTCCTCCGTTTCCTGCCAAGACCTCATTTGCACTAATGCCTTCTTTCTGACCTTGAAATGTCCCCTTATTTGCTAGAAAAGCACTTACCAGCTAACCGTGGAGAAGCATCACAAAAGATTCGAACTCCTGGCTATTTCAGAACTCTGAGCTCAGACCGAGAGACTGCAGATTTGTAAGGTCAACTTGAGCCCTTGGAATCCGGTAGCTTTGTTGGTTCCCCTCAAACGTGTCAGCCTTTAGCCTTTGTTCCCAAGACCATCTCAGGGTGGAGCATTTTGTCCACGAGAAGAAAGAGAAGGGGAGGCTCTCGTCGCCTCTCCCAAGAGCAGAAGCTAAACCTCTTCGTGCTTTAGAGAAAGCGAATTTTGGATCGGCTGGAACGATGCTCGGACCCACCTCCAGGACTGTACTTTAACCCTTCATGGATACGGTCTGCCTCTGGCATTGTGCGTGCGTTTGCAGTTTTGCATGATGGGTTCATATTTTAAATTTGGTGTGGTTTACGAATCCGTCTCTGTAATCAGCACCTAGAGCGAAATGGCCCCAAATCTTTAAAGTCGGAAGAGCCTTTAAAAGTATCTCCGACTTTCTTTCCTCTTTCTGCCACCTCCCAAGGCAGAAATTCCCCCCAGCCCCAGCCCCACCCCTACCCTCCCTTCAGCTTCCTTCAGGTGGGAAGCCGGCCTCTGTTTGAATGCTTCCAGAGATGGGAGCTCACTACCTACAGAAGCTTAGAGCTTAACAGAGAAAACTGCAACTTGCATTAAAAAAAGCAGAACACATGAAATATCAGTAAATGTCTCAGTGGTTAAACGGGTAAACCAAACATACTGTATTCTGAGAAAATGGCACAAAACCAGGCAGTCATTTTTAAGGGCTACGCCTAGGCAAACACCTAACCTGCATTGTGAGAATGCTGTGTATACCTCACGTACTGTGTACTTTGTATGTATATATATTTTGCCTTTTATACCTTCGGTCCGATATGTTTTGTTGTTCCGGCTCCGAGGCTTGTTTCGTTGTCTGCGTCTGTCTGAATTACCTGCGTGTCTAAAACCACGTGAAATGTGAATGATTATCGGCAATATTACCTTGACAGAATCATGGGACTCGGAGAAGAGGGAGGACAGAGGCCTCTGTCGGACTAACGTGCTCGTGGTTTTTCGACGGTTGTATCTGTGATACATTACTCGGCTGGGGACCCCGGGCTGGCCGGGGCTTCTGCCGGGAAAGCTCGAAACACTAGATCCTTCCTGTACATGTGTATATATGTGAATGGTTAGACGGCCGTTTCTGACTTGTAGAGAAATTTTAATAAATCTGGTTTCGTAAATAGGGGCATGCATTCCTTTTGAGTCTGGTCTGCCTTCCGCCGTGTGCAGCTGTGCCGGGGATGCGAAGGTCTCCGGCCGCGGCCTCTGGAATATCACGGGGGAAATGCACACGACGCGTGACCTTTGGCGGAGCAGAACCCATTCACTTTTTCCATTGAAGTGGGCAAATTCATTCTGATGGGTGAAGCCAGTTTCGTGAAATCAGGTGGGTGAGGGCTGTGGGTTGGTGCAGAGCCGAGAAACATTTGAAGAGGAGCCGTGGAACAATCCCTGTGGCTTTTGGTCTTTTTTCGGTCCGGGAGCCTTGAGAATTTAATGAAAGCTGTGGCGGGGGAGGAAAGTGGACACAGGCAGATCCAACAGAATTCTGTTACAACTGTTCGAGGTCTGCATGTGTCCCTGAGGGCATCCCAGGCTTCCCGCCGAGAACCAGCCTCCACACCCCCCCCCATTAGATTTCATTAAAAAGGCTAATTGATGCTTTTCCTTTTTACCCTCTAAGTGTAAAACTGGAAATAAAGGGAGGAGAAACTAAAGCGACATGATTTTGAATCACAGAGGTACAGAGAAAGAAAGGATTCTTATATAATTAGGTTTATAGCTTCTGGGTTACATCAGAATCTATTTTAAGTGAAGTAAATTAGCATCGGGAGTGATTTAAAAAAGACTTTACGCTGTAAAATGTTAACAAGTATACAGACAAATGCACATGAAAGTATTTAGCTCTGAATTTTCACAAGCCCAACACCGGAAGACGCTGGCAAAACCAGCATCTGGATGCAGTTCACTTGGAGGATCCCGGGATCCCCTGTCCCGTTCAGTCCCTGCCTGACACCCACTCCAAGGGTCACTCCTATGGGGTAGAATTTCAAATTGTTTTCAGAGTGAAAATTAGAATGGAAGGAATAAATCAACTCTGGGTTTAAACGAAGAGGCAAACCGAAGTCACGGATGACACAACTGACTTTTTCTAGGACTCAGCCTGGGATGGCCCTATGACACTGAAGTAAATTGCAACTCAGGCCTCGTGACCCAGGAACTTAAATGGAAAAAAGCACATCAAAAGCAGCGCGGGGAGATGGCCAAATGCCCGAGTAGCTTAGAAACTAGGAAGCCTGGGGTTGGTCTAGGGTCATCCCATGAATAAGACCTTTAAATCTCGAAGTTCCTGTGGCCTCAGAATACACAGTATGGTGTCTCCTTGTTCCAACAAATCTAGACAAGGCTCCGTGGAACTCCTTGGGCACACAGAAGACTAATACTTTGGACTTCCCTGAGCTTTTTAATCTAAGGATTTCAAAACACTTTGCAAGCAATTAAGGTTACAACATATCTTAGTACTGTTGTTACATGTACCAAGTGGAGACAAATATGGGTCAGGATTGGCTGCGATGGCATGTGATGCCACAGATACCGAAATGTAATCTCTTCCCGGGTGGGAACAAATCTGGGACAATTTCAACCCAGTTGCGCTATAGAAGTTTAGAATGAGTGTGCGAGCACCGGCTGGAAAGCTGGTCACTTTTATTTCCCCTTGTGTCCTCAACCTACTTGTTGTTGGAGTAAATCATGCAAGTAACATCTCCATAACCTTTTGTTCACAGCTCATCTTCTAGAAGGTTTACTCTTGCCTTCCCCCCCCTTCCCCCTTCTATATTCTCAGAAGCTGAGTGAACTAGGCAAGACAAATATTATTTGCTCCATTTTGTAGATGAGAAAACTGAGTCACCGGTGTCTTTCAGTAGCGACTCCAGGGTAAGTGGCTCAGAGCTGGGACTTGAATTCGGGTCTTTGGACTCCTTCCTTGCTCATTGTTGTTGTTGTGTCTGCACACGGCAGCATGAAAGTCGTCTGGTAGGAGATGATGATTGAAAGAGGTGGTTTAAGGTAAACACAAATACTGAGCTTTTAACCTACTTAACCTCTTCCAAAAGACCCAGTGCATGAGTCATACAGGTGGGAGCATTACCCAAGATGAGAGAGGCAGGATTGCGTAAACGACTGTGACCCGTCGTGTGCCACGTATTGTGGACCTTCGGGAAACAGAGGACCCAGCCTCAGTCCGAGCTCACTGAATGGGTAGCTCCGTGGGGTCGGAGACTGTGACAGTCGTATTCACACCTGGTTCTCCAGCACCCAGCACAGTGCTTGCCACAAGGAAGGTGCCCAGTGCCAGCACAGATGGATGGACGGACGGGTGGATGGATGGATGGATGGATGGATGTCTTTCAGCAGCTCAGAGAGCCACAACCAAGGAAACAGAAATCTTGGGACCGGGGTCTTGTCCTATCTTGAAACCCCTTCCACCGTATGACCTTGAACAAACAGATCTGCCACTGTAGTTCTCATTTGCTCATCTTTAAATGGGAGTGATGCTCTTTGGTTTCCTTCTTCCGTCCCTTCAGCTGCCATCCTGGGAAAACAGAATGATTCCGCAATTCTGTGGAAATAGGTCCCCTAACGATCTTCGATCTTCGTCAGACTGACCATGGGAATAGTTTTGATCTCCCTTTTAAACAGCACAGCTGGGTGTGCTGTCTAATTTCGCTCTGGGCAAGGAAAGGCATTGCAGCAATGAAGATTATGGAATTGGCTTGTTAACAAGGCTTTGACAGGGAAAGAGAGGGCAAATGTCTAGTTAATCGCCCCCTACCCCCATTGGGGGAAAAAAAAATGGCGAGCAGATCTCATCATCAGCCCTGCGGAACCACACCCATCAGGTTTTGGTGGATTCTTCAAGGATCCCTACTACAGTGGACTTGTGGTTCCTAGAAGAGGTAGAAAGGCAAGATGCAGCCAAACGTCACACCTCAGTCTTCCCCGATGTTTGACGACACGTACCTCACTCTGTCTTCTCAGCAACCCTGTAAGGTGGGTGATCTGTTCCCATTTAACAGATGTGGATGCTGAGACCCAGAGTCTGGACTGTCTGCCCAAGGTCCCCCAGCCGGCGGGGAGAGGGGCAGACTCCAGCCCAGGCCTGGGAACTGCCAGTCTTTGTCCCTTCCTGTCCTGTGCTTTGCAGATTAGGTCAGCGACACAAAGTCGTCTTTTTGGAGTAGCCGTTATACTGGGACATTTTCTGCCAGGAAGTGTAAGTATGAGGGATTAGTCCTGTTGTCGGGCTATGATTTCTACCAGCTGAGATTATCAATGGGGTGCTCATGGCGTTCTAAGAGGATTAGCAAAGGATTACCTCCTGGCACCCCTATAAAGCAAGCAGTACTGCTATTCCCCCCTTTGCACAGATGAAGAGTCTGAGGTTCAGAGAAGGCAAGGGTTTTGCCCAAAGTCACACAGCATGGCATTCATTTGCTAATTAACACACCCAAAGCCCTTAAGGCCTATTGTCCCTTTGTTTTTGGACTGGGGAGGGGACTTTCTAAACCTTACAGACTATTTGTTTCGTCTTAAATGTGGTGTCCTGGAACAGAAAGAAGCTGTTAATGGGAAAATGAATGAAATCTGAAGAAAGTCTGGAGTTGAATGGATACCAACGCGCCAGTGTTGCCTTCTTAATTGTGCCAACTGTACCACGGGAATGATGGGTAACCTTGGAGCAAACCGAGTGAGGGCCTCTGTACTATCTTTGCAACTTTCCTGTACCCCTCAAATTATTCCAAAATGGAAAGCTTATTTATAAAACACATTAAGCCCACACTGCCCCCATTTTCAGCGAGGGGAAATCGAGGCCGAGACCTGGAGGCACGGTCCCTGCGGACCCAGCCTCCCCAGGCCCTGCCCGGCTGCTCCGGCTCCTTGGGGTGCTGGCTGGTGTGACCTTCCAGAACATGTCTAGAGCAGAAGTTGGTGAACGTGAGGCGTTTCCATGGAATGTGTCAGCGACTTTTCTTGCCACGGGACATGACATTTTGAAAAGTCAGTGTCTCGGTCTGACCTTTAGACCAGTGACTGCATGAGTGTCTCTGTCCGTTTCCTCATCTGTTCATGACTGAGCCTGTGGGGGGGCTGTGCTGCTCCCTCACAAACTGTAATTCCACTCCTCATCAGCTCGAAGACCGCGGGGGTGAGCTGGGGGGATGTCCCTGCAAGGAAGGCACACCCTCTGGCTAAAGAGGAAGGCCTGTGGGAGTCGGGGCTCTTGTACACTCCAGGCACATTTCTCATCCGGGCTCCGAGTCAAGAGGGTGTCTGGTCTCTGGGAGGTGGAGAGCCAGCCGACCTGCTCCCTGCCGTCCTGGGGATAGTTGCTCAGTCTGTGCCCTGCGCCTGGGCAGGGGCCGCAGCCTTCAGGGGCCAGGAAGTCGTTAGCCCAACCTCACTCCCGTGTTCCAGCAGGAAAGCCACACCCGAGAGGGGAAAGAAGAGCCAATTTGCAGTCGATGCTTCTCATATCCAGAAATTTCTTTCTCCGTAGCCGGAGTTAGAGTGGTTTCCTGCTGATAAGCATCTTTCTTACTTCTTCTCTGGGGAAGTGAATCTGTGAATGGCATTTCCCCCAGCAGCCCCCGAACCCTCAGTATTTCTCAGACACATTGTTATTTGTCCCATCTTGCAGGTAAGTACGGAAAGCCCAGAGAGGTGAAATAACTTCTTCAAGGTCACCCAGAGAACGAATGGGACCCTGACATGCAGAGTCTCACCCTAAAGAATGTGCCTTTAACATGTAGGTGACCTGCCACCCCCATTTCGGCAGGGGTTCAACTTTTCTGTCTTTTTCTCACAGTGAAAGTCTTATCATGTCAGTATACCCCGACCTCCCTCGAGGGAAAACGCTTTGCATTGGACACTCTGCAAAGCTAGGAGTAAAGAGGATGAAGTTTGAACTTCAGGGCTAGAGGCACCTGGTTGCAAATCCTAGCTCGGTACCTGATTAGCTTTAGGAATGAGACAAGTCACCTGACCTCTCCCAGCCTTGGTGGCGGCAACGACCACTCCCCAGGCTGAGGCGGTGACGGTTACACAACGTCCTGCCTGTCCAGGGCCAGGCCTGGGGTGCCACACAGCCGCCTTGAGAGTCAGGCACATCGCTTCAAAGTGGAAGGAACCCAGCTGGGAGGTGAGACAGACCCGGATTTGCATCCCAGCCTATAGCTACTTACTAAACGTCCTGTGATCTTTAGCAAATTGCAAAACTCCCTCTGACCCAGAATTTCCTCATCCATAAAATGGTACACAGAGTAAGTGTTTTGCACAGTGCTCTGCAGGCAGGACGGGGGGGTAAATCACAGCAAGGACCTGGCCTGGGAGTGTAGTCAGAGATTAGTGTTCGTCTTGTCATTCTTAATCATTTCCCCTTCTCTCTTCCATCTTCCCTGCTCTTTCCCTTCTGGTTTGCAGGCTTGTCAAAGTCAGTGTTGACTGCCCTGGGGGATCCGTTTGGAGGGGTGGGTCAGTGGCAGGGAGCAGGGCAGTGCTGTGGGGGTCAGCCTTCCCACCACCTGCTGCCTGGGGTCCTGCTGACCTTGACCGTAGGCACTTCAGGGGCAAGCAGTCTGGCTTCTCTGACCTTGTCTAGCAGTCCTGCTCCCCTAGAGTGTCAGAAACTCACCCTGGGCAGGGGGAGGGGGGCTGTGACCCGAAACCGCCAGTTTGCCCATACCACCTTGATTCCCAGGGTCTCTCTGGGATCCCACAAGGAGAGAAGGGATTAAGAGAATTAACACGTGGCCAATTTCTACTGAGGCAGGGGTAGCTTAGTTCCTGCCAGTAGGGTGGCAAAGAGAGGAGCCTGGAGTCACAGAGGCCCAGGGCTTAAAGGGGGGCCCGAGTACTCACCCACCTCAGCCTCAGTTGCCTTATTTGTGAAACGGGGTCAGTAAGAATTCTTGCCTCCCGAGACTGAGCAGTTGAAATGAGATCCTGCCTGTAAAGCATTTCCCTGACATTTACAAAATGCTCAGCCAGTGTTGGCTACCCAGTAACCCACGTCAACGATGGTCAAAAGCAGCAAGTCAATCCAACTATCCAAAAAAAAAAAAAAAAAAATCCTAAACACTGCTTCTCATGAGTGGGCACGGAGGACCTTGCCAGCCCACCAATCACAGCCAGCGCAGCCTGGGGTTGAAACCCATTTACAAGCAGAGACCTAACAGTTCTCAGTTAAGATGAGCTAATTCCTTAAAATGGGTCGGTTTTGGGTGAATCTGGGAGGAGGGGAGGGGAGAGAAGGCACTTCTTAGAGTAGCAGCTTGGTATCGGGGGTGTTGCAGGAATTATCTCGGAATCCATGCAGTTCCCGCGTCCACCATACGTGTGGGGAATTGAGGCTCACTTGTTCAGCGCTCAGAATCCCAAAGCTTGGCAAAAGATGGGACTGAGATATGGCCTTGCATCACGTTGCCTCTAATCCATCACCAATGCTGTCACTCTGGACCTCAGAGGCAATGCAGGAGCCTGAGAACATAGCCGAGACAATCCTACACAAGACACCTCCTCCCTTTGGACCTCGCTTTCCCTGCTGGCAGAGAGCAGCCTGGGCGTAAATGACCTCTAGCCACCCACCCCCCCACCTCCCGTTGGAAGAGTTCATCTGTTCATGTGTGCGCAGCCCTTACTCAGCATTCTCTTGGCCGCGTCCCCACTCTGCTTCCTTACTCGGTGCTAATGTTCTCACTGCAGACGTATCAATGTCGCCTGTCCACTTAGGAACACTGGCAGAGCTGCTGGACACGGGCGTCTTCGCCACAGCAGGCCAAGCGATGCAGCGGGGACCAGAATAAACTCAGCCCCTGGTCCAGACAGAACATTCTTCTATGCCCCAGAGATGAGCCTCTCGGCGTCCCTGCAGGTAGAAAGGCCACTTGCGTCAACTTGAAGTCATATGGGATCTGGTTTCACCTGGAGCCCAGGCTCGGAGTCTTAACCCCAGAGGGCCTGAGTGCTGGAGAGATAGGTCTGAGCCTGCAGGGAAAGGCAGGCAGACAGGCCCCCTCCACCCCCCGCCCCCTCCTCCGTCCACCCAGTGGACTCCCGCAGACCTCCTGTGCTCATAGAGAACTGGGAAGGGTTTCGAATGAGCATGTTGGCCAGAGCTACAATTTCTGGGTTCAAACCTTGGCTTATGACCTTGGGCAAGTTATTTATTCTCCTTGGGCCTATAAAATATGACAAATGTTGGTAGCTGTCTGGTGAAGTTCTGGTAAGAATTAAATGAGCTAATACAGGGGGGCCTGGGTGGCTCAGTCAGTTCAGTGTCTGACTCTTGATTTCAGCTCAGGTCATGATCTCAGGGTCATGAGATCAAGCCCCATGTCAGGCTCCGTGCTCAGCATGGAGTCTGCTTGAGATTCTCTCTCCCCTTCTCCCTCTGCCCCTCTCCTGATTCCACATGCACGCGCTCTCTCTACATAAGTCATCTTGAAAAAAAAAAAAAAAGGTAAATGAGCTAATACATGCAAACCATCCCATGCAAGTCACCCTCGTAAATGCGAAATCTGTTAGAAGAGGGATTTCTCTGTTGGGTTTATTGTTGGATACCCAGTATCTAGAACAGTGCCTAACACATGATAAATGTTCACCAATATTTATGCAATGCTTGGATTAGGGAACCTCTAGAGTGGTGGTTTTTGAACTGTGTTCCAAGGAACCCTAGGGTGTCTGGGACCACTGAGTGATGGGAAGGAGCGGGTGTCAGAGGACAAACTTGCAGAGGAGCCAGCATCATCCTGCTTCCTTCCCCTGCCCAGGTCCTCTCTGATTTACATATAATAGATGTGGTTTTCTGGGTAAAATTTTATTCAGAGGAAGATTTTTGCAGCTGAAAAGTAGTTGGAACGTCGTGAATATCCAAAATGTATTTCCTAGACCACCTACCTTATTGTCCTGGGTGAGGGTTAAGAACGCTGATTCCTGGGCCCCAGGCATGATCTACTGACTCATATTTTATGGGGAAGGGGCATGTGTTTTTAATCAGTGTCTTAAGGCATTTCCATTCATGCTACCGTTTGAAACATGTCAAATCATGTTACAAGTGGGGACATTGAGGCATTGTTTGGTGAGATGCCAGGCTTGGGGTCTCCAAGGGGATGTTGAAAGGTCTGGTGTAAATGTGTCTTAACTCCTAGACCAGTGCTCTTTCCAGGCTTCAGCTTCTCTGACCCTAAAACAGGCAAGCCTCTTGTTGCCCCAGGTGTTGAGAGGGATTGCGGGAGGGAGATGGGAAGTTGGTCAACACTCCCTTGGCCTTGGGGCATCTGTCTGCCTCTTGGAGCTTGGCCTTTGTCCACACGTGCCCCGGGAGGGGACTTGGTGGGTGTTGGTCTAATGGAAGGAATGAGTGGAAGAATGACATTCTTAATGGAGAGAGAGAATTGAACAGTGTGTGGTGTAATGGCAGGTAGTACTAAGCTCTGTGAAGAAAACAAAACTAGGGAAGGCATAGAGAGTGATACGTGAAGGGCCTATTTTAGATAGAATATTTAGATACCGTTTTGGAGAAAAGGCCTCTTCTGAGGAGGTGACGTTTGAGTAGAGACCAGTGGGATATGGGAGATGGAATTGTATGACAGAAGGTAAAGGGGACAGCAAGTGCCAAGACCCTGAGACAGGAAAGAGCTTGGTGTGCTTGAGGACCTGCAGGGATGGTTTGAGGTTGACACGAGACAGTGTGGGAAGAATTCTTAGGACAGTGCCTGCTGCATGTTGGCTGTTACTATTACTAATGTCATTTTATCCTCATGATGTGAAGGACAAGTACCATCGGATTTACCTTTTATTTTACTTTATTCTATTTTCTGTTATTTAAAAGTCACATTCAGGGCACCTGGGTGGCCCAGTGGGTTAAGCGGCTGCCTTCAGCTCAGGTCATGATCCCAGGGTCATGGGATCAAGCCCCACATCAGGCTCCCTGCTCAGCGGGGAGCCTGCTTCTCTCTCTCCCTCTGCCTGCTGCTCTGCCTACTTGTGATCTATCTCTCTCTGTGTCAAATAAATAAAACCTTTAAAAAAATAAAAGTCACGTTCATGAAGATGTAATATCCCTACATTAAAAGTCACCTTTGTCTAATGAATGGATGGATGAGATTTGCCAAATGTTTCCATTTGTCAAGCAAATGGATATCAAATCTCACATATTAATCATTTCCATGAAGAAGTTCCCTTGTGCCCTTTGTAGTGAACCTCCTCATTTACCCACAGCCCCTGTCAATCACTGATCTGATTTGTTTCTAGAGTTTGGGGGTCAAATGGACATAATCTTTCGTGTCTGTGTTCTTTCACTTAGCAGAATGCTTTTGAGATTTCTCTGTGCTGTTGAAAATATACCAGTGTGGGGTTTTTTTTTTTTTATTGCTGAGTAATATTCCATTGCATGGATATACCACATATTGTTTATCCTTTCATCAGTTGAGAGACATCTGGGTTGTTTCCAATTTGGGGTTATAAATGAAACTGCCCCAAGCATTCATGTACATATCTTTGTGTAGGTACATGTTTTCATTTCTCTTGAGTAAATACCTAGAAGTGGGTTGTAGGATCATACATTTAACTTGATGAGAAATCAATAGATGTTTTAGCCGTTCTGGTAGATGTGTCGTGGTATCTAATGATGGTTCTAGACTCCATTTCCCTAACAAATAACAAGGCCCAGAATCTTCTTCTGCACTCACCTGCCATCTTCTTCTCCTTGCTGAAGTCTCAGCCCAAGTATTTTGCCTACTTTTCAGTTGGGATGTTGGTTTTCTTATTGAGTTGTGGGAAATTTTTTTATTTTGCAGATACAAGTTCTTTATCTAAGATACATTTTGCAAGTAGTTCTTCCTTGTCTTTTCATGTTCTTGAAGAGTTCCTTTGGAGGAGATAAAGTTTCACATTAAAACAAAAATATTGATTTTTAAAAATTCCAGTACAATCAATATACAGTGTGACATTAGTTTTGAGTGTACAATATAGTGATTCAACAATTCTGTACATTATTCAGCGCTCATAATGACAAATGTACACTTAACCCTCATCACCTATTTCCCTCATCCTCCCCTCCCTCCCCTCTGAAAACCACCAGTTTGTTCTCCTTAGCCGGGAGTCTTTTTGTTTGTTTATTTGTCTGGATAAAGAAGATATGATTATACATATTATATTCCATTCTGTATGTTCTATTCTATTCTATATATTGGAATATTAATCAACTGTGAAAAAGAGTGAAATCTTGCCGTTTGTAACAGCATGGATGGAGCTAGAGAGTATAACGCTAAATGAAATAAGTCAGTCAGAGAAAGACGAATACTGTGTGATTTCACTCATATGTGGAATTTAAGAAACAAGACAAAGAAAAAAGTTTTACATTTTTATTAAGCCCAATTTACCACTTTTTTCTCTTTATGATTTATCTATTTTCCATTAGAAGAAAAGTTCTGCCTAACCCAGTGCTACAAAGATTATATCTATCCTACATTTACTTTACTCTGAAAGCTTTAGAGTTTTGGGTTTTATATTTGGGTCAGTGATCCACTTTGAGACCTTGAGTTAACTTTTATATGTGACATGAACCAAGTTTTATATATATAAACAATCGATTATCTAATTTTTCCAGGAGCGTTCGTTGAAAGAGCTACTGTCTTGTAGCAAGACAGAAAGATGTAAGGCTTTGCTCACCGTTCTGTATAGAATAGAATTTCCAATCCATTACAAGAGGAGGCAGAGGAGGGGTGAAGGCACAGACTGGGATGGTGGAGGAGGGGTGAAGCCTTACGGGAGAAATGGAGCTCTGAGTGACCCACCAAGTGGTCCACGCAGGAATGAACAGTGAGCCCCTCCATGATGAAACCAACCGTGCAGAAGTGGGGTGCGGGCTGGCCCGGGAGGTGGCTGGTGGGATGTTTCTCTCGGTGTTCTCAGAGAGATTTGTACTCGTCTTGCGTAAACTGCAGATTAGGAAAGCATTAGGTAACGAGAGGGTGGCCAGAGCCTGGCGTGGGGCCACGGAACGAGGCCCGCAGGGATGCCTGCCTCGCAAAGCAAATAGAGCTGGAGCCAGGACAGGGATGGCTTCCTCTCTCCCTCCAGTAGCCAGAAAGGAGATATTGCTGGGTCTGGCTAGAGTCTGGAACGTCCATCGTGTCTCGTAGCCTCTGGAGGTGGCAACGGAAAGGGACACTGGATGTCCCCTGGGAACAGCATCCTATATTCTCCCTTTAAAAGGAGGGGAGTGGTGGGATTTTGGCCAGAAGCAAGTTGGCCACAAATCAAATTCATTTTAGTCTCCTGTCCCCTCCAGCCCCTACCTTGCCTGCCTACCCCCAGGGTCACTTAGATGTTGACCCTTTCCACCCTGACATGGGGACCAAGGAGGGACTTCGCAGGAAGCTCCTTCCTTCAAGCTTCATACTGTTGGGGTTCATGTGTTTATTGAACATCTACTGTGAGCGCACAGGTCCTCTCATTTATAGGACCGAGACCTGGTCCCTGCTCCTGCCTGCTTCCATTTAAGCTGGGGAAGACCTGAGCTCAACATGTATTAAAGGTGGAAAGGAAACTGACCTTGGTCGAGGGCCTCCTCTGAGCCAGACCGTGTCAGCTTCTCCAGACATCATTGGATTTGTTCCCACAACTCGGTGAGAATGAGATGAGCATCAGTAGACATTGGGGCTCAGAGAGGTTCAGTAATTTCTCTGAGTTTGCACAGCTAGTTAGTGTCGGAGTCAAGGTGTGAACTTGAGATTGCCAGACTCCACTTTCACTAATCATGCTGCCGTACTCTGCTGAGGGACGTGCCAGCCTCAGAGCAACAGTGAGGGACATGGGAGTCTCAGAAGGGAATAGGCCACCATGTCTAACCACAGGACCTTACTGACTGCTGATGGGTGAAGACAAGTCACTGTGGTCCTGCGACAATGTAGACAGTGCCCCGGCTCTCTGGGCCGTGGGGGCCTGGGTGGCATCTGTGGAGGAGGCTTCAAGGTCAGCGGCCCGTACTGTGCAAGCCGGTGCTAGAGAAGTTGACGCTGGAGAGAGGGAGCAGTGGGGCCAACAACGACTGCAAAGCCAGCATTATGAGCCCAGCCCCATCACACTTTGCAAACATTAACTCATTTCACCCTTGTAACAGTCCTAGAGGTAGATACTGTTACTGTCTTTATTCCACGGAGGCCCACGGAGAGCTTCAAGAACTTGCCCCTGGAGACATGGTTGGTAGATGACAGACGCAGGCTCTGTAGGGGAAGTGAAATCGGCTGGAAGGTCGGGTTTGCAGGGCTGCAGAGCCGAGAGTCAGACTGAAAGCACAGGTTGGGGCTAGCTCAGAGAAAGCTCGTATGCCAGGCCAAGGAATCTGGCTTGTGTCCCCTGGCCTTGCCGAATTTGAGGAAGTTTTCGGGTAGGGGAGGGATGTCAGACCCAGGTTCAAGTACATGGCGTTGGCTCGCGGGCTGGAGATACACTAGATTTATCTGGAGAGGAGGCAAGTTTGTAGGAGGGATGGGCTAGGGGGCTGCTGTCCCTAGCAGTGGCGCAGGAGACAGCCCCTGTGACACATGCCCAAACCCAAAGGAACACCACCGTAGTGTGAAAGGGTGCAGAGTGGGAGTCCATGCAAGTGCCACAGGAATCTAGGACCTGGGGGTCAGACCTCTGTGTGCTGGGCTGGCTGGAGGCAGCCGGGGGACCGAGGAGGGAGGTGGAATCATCCTGGAGGCCGAGTGGATGGAAGGAGGAAGCCAAGCATGGAGCTCGCTTTGAGGAGGGAAGAGTGTGGCCGGGGGCCCAGAGGCCGAATCCACAAGGGCTGGGGTTTATCGCCTTCTCTGGAATTTTTCCGGGGGTTGGGGGAGGCTAGCAGAAGCCCCACTGCCTTCCTAGCTCGAAAAGGACATTTGGCCCAAATAGTAAAGCCTACTGTTCCCAGAGGAAATGCCTCTCTGCAGCCCAGATCTCACCTTCCCACTCTGGGTCTAAACCCAGCGCCGCCTGGCGAACTTCCTCTTCGCCTGGACGGTCCGCCGAGGCCCCGGAGGCTTGGAGGGCCCAAAGCTGGGAGCGTCATGGTCCGACCTAAGGGCTCCTCTCGGCCCTGAGTTCCTGTCTCGATGAGACACTCCTTTCAGCCTCCTTGGTTGCTCAGGCAACACCTGGGAGTCATTTTAGAATCTGCTCTGCCATGGCTCCTCTTTCGTTCCCTGTCCATCCGCTCGTTCAGGGTCCTGTTGCTCGGCTGCTGAGTTGTCCCTGGTGTCAGCCATTCAACAAATATTTATGGGTCGCTCGATAAATAGTTACGGGCACCCGCTGTGTGCCAGGGAATGAGCACAGAGCAGTGAACCACAGAACCACAGAAGAATCTCTCTCCGGTGGCGCTGACTCCCTGGTCTCTTCATAGCCATTGCCATCTCCTGGTTCAGGCCTTTCCAAAGTCTTGCCTGGGCTTTGACGACATTCCTGTTGCTGTACTTCCTGCCTCCGGCCTTGACGGCCTGTGAGCTTTCTATATAGTTTTTCTAAAATGCAACTCTTGGGGTGCCTGGGTGGCTCGGTTGGTTGAGTGGCTGCTTTCAGCTCAGGACATGATCTCAGGGTCCTGGGATCGAGCCCCACATTGGGCTCCCTGCATGGCGGGGAGCCTGCTTCTCCCTCTCCTTCTGCCTGCCACTCTGCCTACTTGTACTCTCTCTCTCTCTCTCTCTGTTAATAAAATAATTTTTTTTCAGTCCTGCAATGGCTCCTCATTACCCAGAAGAAGACAGTGAGACTCTATTCTGACCTAACAGGTCTTCCATGGTGTGACGTGGTCCCTGCAAACTTCTTAAATTCCCAAGTGTCTGGCCTGTCCTCAACGACTTGGGATTCCTTGGCCACCTGTTCTGTTTTGTCTCTGTGACTTTGTACCCAGTGCTCCCTCTCTATGGAATATGTTTCTCCTTCTCTTCCTGGAAAACTCCTGCTTATGTTCCAAGGCTCAGATCAAATGTCTTCTCCCCTTCAAAGCCTGCCCTGATATCTCCCGGCAGAGTCGAGAGCCTTCTCCTCTGCATTTCTGTATCTTCCTGCTCAGCCCTATTTTCCAGGACTTTGTGTCCAGAGAGAGTCTGGCCTGGAGCGCTAGGACTGGGCTCTGTTGGTCCCGGATCAGGGAGAGCCGGATGCTTGTCGAATGTTCTGATACTGTTTGCTGAAGGAATGAATGGAGGAATGAATGAGTGGACCAGGGACGTCGGACACTATGTTCTAGCTACCGGGATTGGGTCTGGGGAAGGGGGAGAGCCCCCAGTCGGGTACAGAGGGACTGAGGGAGGCAGGATAGGCAGGTTGGCACCGAGATGGAGCCAGGGACAGTGCAAAGCCATGAGATACTGGAAGATAAACCCTGGCCTCCAATTCCTAAGGCCCGAGTCTTCCTCTCCCTGCCTGTGCGCCCTTGGGCACGTTAATTGACTCTGTCCTTTTATTATTACTATCAGGCTGGTAAAATATACATGATATAAAATTTACCATCATAACTGTTTTAAAGCGTACATGTCAGGGGCGTTAACTGCATTCACATGGTTGTGCAAACATCCCCACCATCCCTCTCCAGAATATATTTTATCTTCCCAGACAGAAAGTCTGTGCCCATTTAAGCCCTAACTTCCCCCCGCTGCTAACCACCCCCCCCTTTCCTCCAGCTGCTGGGAGCCACCATTCTACCTTGGGTCTCTGTGAATGGGACCACTCCGTGTACCTCCCAGAAGTGGGGTCATGCAGTATCTGTCTTTTTGCGGCTGGTTATTTCACACGGTGTGATATCTTCAGGCTTGCCCCATGTAGAAGCTTGTGACAGGATTTCCTTCCATCTCAAGACTGAATACATACTCCATTGCATGTATAAACTGAGTTTCGTTTATCCGTTCATGGGTCAATGAACATTTGGGTTGCTTCTACCTTTTGGCTGTTGTGAATAATGCAACCATGAACACTGGGGTGTAAGTACCAGTTTGAGTCCCCGCTTCCTTCTCTTTTGGATATATACCCCACTCCCCTCCCCGGAATTGCTGGATCATATAGCACTTCAGTGTTTAGCTTTTGGAGGAACCATCGTACTGGTCTCCACTGTGGCTACACCATTTTGTGTTTTTACCAGTGATACTCAAGGATTTCCACCATCTCCGTGGCCTCATCTGCCCCCTGGGGATGCTGCTACCTGCCTGGTCATAGGGTTCAAAGGCCTGTTTTGAAGATCAAATGCAACAAAGCCTGTAGAGCACTTGCTGAATTATCATTCTTGTGCCCACATACTAAAGGTTCTCAGTCCCCTTGGAAGCAGCTGGAACCTGGAGGAGTTTCCTTACCTGCCAGCTGACACACTGCCTTCTGGTGACTTGGAAGGGGGAATTTTCCTCTGATGATAGCAGGCTCGTTCACTTTTCTACAGGATCTGTGACTATAGGAGGACTTTCCAACTTGGGGTCAAGTAAACCTGTGGGCTCTAGGTCAAATTAAAAGAACTCTTGGTCTTGCTTAATTTGTCAAACCTCAAGGTCATGACGCCAAACAAGGGAGTGTGGCTTTGACTTGTGCTCAGTGCTTCCTTCCAGAGGCTCTCAGTGGAGTGGCAGAGGCAGCCCATTTGTGATTATTACTGTCCCTCCTTTAGGAAGATGGCACATTGTTGTCATGGTCAACCCCCATGTGGTCATTTAACTTGCTTTGAACAATGAAATGGGAAAAGAATGAATGGGGAGAAGCCTTAAAAGTCAACACCTTCTTAAACATATTTTTTGTTTCCCTCTCTCATCACAACCAGTCATATCCCCCTAACTGGCTGCCACTGTCTAGTTGGGTTCCAGGGAAAAACTGAAAAGAGGAGCAACCAATCTGTGCCAGACACATAGGGTAGAATGAGAAATAAACTTGTGTTGTTGTAAGCGACTGAGAATTGGGGATATTTGTTACTGCAGCATAACCTAGTCCATCCTGACTAATACATCAGCCAATGGTTTATTCTAGTGGTGAGGGAAGTTCTGGAAAGGAACACCATTCCACAGAAGAAAGGAATGCACTGATACACCCAACAACATGGATGAATCTCAGAGACATGAGGCTAAATGAAAGAAGCCAGAAACTAAAGACTATATATTGAAGGATTCCAGAAAGTTCTAGGAAAGGCAAAAGTATAAAAACAGAAAACAGGTCAGTGGTTTGGAGTGGGGAGGGCAGGGATTGAGTCTAAAGATGTACAAAGGAAATCTTTAAGGTGACGGGAATGTTCCACATCATGATAGTGGTGTTGGTTACATAGGTAAACACATTTGTCAAACTCATAGAAGTGTACACTTAAAACAGATGCATTTGATTAATGTCAATGATTTCTCAATAAGGGTGATTTTTAAAGACGCCTCCACTCAGGGGATCTGGCTCTGGGATGCCCTGCGGGCCTCTGCTCTCTACCTTAGCACTTCCCACCCTGTATTTTCACGGTCTATTTTCTGGTTTATGTCTGATGCTAGACTTTGAGCTCCCTGGGTCTTTTCTCACAATATAAACATCTTCTAGTAGAGCAGTGGATACTCCCCAGACACTCAGGATGTATTTTTCTGATGAAGAGTTATTAATGACTTGTTGAAGTAATGGAGCCTCTGGAAGAAATCTTTTTTTTGTCTTGAGGATAAGATTCAGGCCCCAAATCACTAGGGCTGGAAAAACCTCTAACTGAATGGCACAGGCTGTATCAGACCTCGTTTAACCATCTTCCTGGTCCAAAGAAGGGCGGAGTCAAAGGGTGTGGATGGCTTCTGACCACCTGACACTGCCTCCGGAGCAAACCCGGAGCAGAAGTTCTCAGTCACTGTCACACCCTCATCCCTGTATTGGCTCACTTGTCTGCCATGCATTCTAGGATGTAAATGTAAACCCCAGGAGGGAAGGGACCCTGTTTATCTCTCTCATGGATATTTATTGATGCTTGGCATGCAATAAATACCAATAGCTTTCTTACATGACTAAATTGTCAAGTTTGGATACTCGGAATAGGAAAATTATTCGTCTGTGGCTAATATTAGAGTTATTTTGATTTTTAAAATAATGAAATGGGAGGTGACCTGGGCAGGGATCATCTCCTCCACCTGCCTCAGGCTGTCTTCAACATTAAGTGGTGGTTTGAAGAGCAGGTACGTTTTTGAGGAGGTGGTGAGTGGGACAAGGTTGTTGACATTTTGAGGAATGCTCTGCAGTGATTTTGTCAAAAAAATAAACTTTGTATTTTAGGATAGTTTTAGAGCTGCCAAAAAATTGCAAAGATACTACAAAGATACCATGCAACCAGTTTTCCCTAGTATTGTCTTACATTAGAAGGGTACTTTTTCATTTTATTTTTTCTTTTCTCTTCATTTCTTTTCTATTTTTATAATTAGTGAACCAATATTGATATATTATTAATAAGTAAAATTCACATTTTTATTTAGCTTTCCTTGGTCTTGTCTGTTGTCTTTTTATGACTCCAGGATTCCACCTGGAATAGCACATTACATTTCGTGCTGTGGTTCCTTAGGCTCTTCTTGGCCGTGATAGTTTCTTAGACTTTGTTTTGGATGACCATGATAGTCTTGAGAAATCCTGGGCAGGGATTTTGTAGAATATGCATCAGGTGGGATCTGTCTGATGCTTCTTTCATAATTAGTCTGCAGTTATGGGCTCTGGGGAGGAAGACCTCAGAGGGAAAGTGTTGCCCTTATTTTATTGAGTCCTGTATAAGTTAGTCTAGATGAAAATGTGTTGTGGTTGGCATTATATGCTGCAAAATCACCATGCTGATAAAAAGTAAGATCTGAACCTATGATGGAAACAAAAAACATCATAGAACCAAGTTTTCTGCACCTAACTTCATTCTCCCTTCTGATCTCAAGCCAACAATCACTGAAATTTCTGGATCTGGATCATCCTTTCTAAATGGAATGAAACTGACTCAGAAAGAGCCAGGAAGCTTGTGCACTTCCCCCCGCCCTGAGACTGGCCTCTTTCTGCTTCAGTGTTTCCTTCCTGAACAAATCTTCTCAGCATCAGAGGGAGGGAAATGATTCTGTTCTCAAGGGTCTGTCCCATCAGGGAGCCCCTCACTCTCTCCCTCCAATCCTCACATATGTATTAATTCTCTGTGATGTTCTGGGGGTTAAACTTGGGCTGAAAAGGTGGTGGGCATAGGGCTGCTGCCCGCAAGGAGCTGGGGTTTGGAAGGAGACACACGCAATTGGGTGAAAGCTGTCCACACCTCATAAGTCCCAGAGAAGTAAGTATGTACCTGGGACAGTGTGGCCCAACACAGAGGAGGCCATTCTTCTGGGTTCATATGAACCTTGCCAATAAATATAATTGGGCAATGTAGGGTGCCCATAAGGAAAGTGTATTAGGGGCACCTGGGTGGCTCAGTCGGTTGGGTGACTTTGGCACAGGTCATGGGCTCAGGGTCTTGGGATTGAGTCCTGCGTCGGGCTGCCTGCTCACTGGGGAGTCCTGCTTCTCCCTCTCCCTCTGTCCCTCCTCCCTGCTGGAGCTCTCTCTATCACATAAATAAATAAATAAATAAACAAACAAACAAATAAATAAAATCTCTTAAAAAAAGGGGAGCATATTAATGAGCTGGGTGGTTTCCACCTGTCAGCAGGATGCAGCAAGGACAATCTTTTTCCAGAGGTGACTTTTCCCTTTCAATTTTTGCCCATGGGAGGGTAAACGGTTTGCTCTGTACCCAGGCTGGTCTGCGGGAGGTAACGCAGCTTATCTGGAGCCTGTGGTATGTTGTACCAACCTCTAATCCTTAAATCCTTGGCTCTTTTCCCCAATGCTTATGTCAAACAAACCTCTTGAGTGGGCAGGATGGTGCTTTGCAAAGTGCTCTGAATCTTGAGCCAGGAGGTTTGGGTCCAATTTAATATGCATGAGAATTGCTTCTATTTGGCGGATGTGTATGAAAAGCCAGCTCCTATACTAACTATCTTACGAGCCTGGTCTCATTCAATCCTCCAAACAGTATGAGATAATAATCATACTAATGATTGTTACTATTTATTGAGCTTTTATTTTTTTTTAATTTTTTCATTTCATTTTATTTTATTTCTTTTCAGTGTTCCAAAATTCATTGTTTATGCACCACACCCAGTGCTCCATGCAATATGTGCTTTCTATAGTACCCACCACCAGGCTCATGAGCTTTTATTTTTTGAGATAATTATCCTATTCTTATTTTATTTTACTTATTTTTATTTTTTTTCCAGCTTTATTGAGAACTACATTACTTGAATCACTGCGTAAGTTTAAGGCGTAGGGGCACCTGGGAGGCTCAGTCAGTTACGCATCTGCCTTCAGCTCAGGTCATGATCCTGGGGTCCTGGGATTGAGTCCTGCATGGGGCTCCCTTGTCAGTGGGGAGTCTGCTTCTCCGTCTCCTTCTGCTGCTCCCCTCTGCTCATGATCTCTCTCTCTCTCTCTCTCATACACATTCTTTCTCAGATAAATAAATAAAATCTTTAAAAAATTATATTTAAGGCATGCAGCACGATAGTTTAACTTACATATGCTGTGACGTGATCACTATAGTAGGCTCAGCTAACATCCATCTTCTTATACAGATCGGATACGAGGCACTGGGGCTCCTGGGTGGAAGTCAGTTGAGCGTCCGACTCTTGATTTCTGCTCAGGTCATGATCCTGGGGTCCTGGGATCGAACCCTGCATCAGGCTCCACACTCAGTGGGGAGTCTGCTTGAGGATTCTCTCTCCCTCTGCCCCTCCCCCAAGGCGCACATACACACACACACCCCCTCTCTGTCTCAAAGAAAAAAATCTTTAAAAAAGAAAAAGACTGTTGAGCACTTATTATGTGCCAGGGCTGATTTAAAGAGCTTGCCATGGATTACCTCATTTCATTATCAAAACAACCCTTGAAGTGCGTAAATCTCAAGCCTGGAACTTGATCGGTTCTTACCCATGAGACCACCCACGACCTAGGTTATGATACAGAGCGTCTCCCAGAAGGCTCCCTTGTCCCCCCTCAGTTATTAACATCTTTCCCCAACTCAAGTAACCATTCTTTTGGCTCCTAGCCTGTTAGGTGAGTTTGGCCCATTGAACAGATAAGTAAAGAAATAAAATTTTACTAAGGTGAGATTCACATAACAAAGTTAACCATTTTATTTGTTTGTTTATTTATTTTTAAAGATTTTATTTTTAAGTAACCTCTGCATCTAACATGGGGCTCCAACTCACAACCCTGAGTCCAGGAGTCGCACGCTCTATCTCCTGAGCCGGCCAAGAGTCCCCTGCGCTCCATTAACCATTTCAAAATAGACAATGTTATGGTATTTAGTATGTTGGCGATGTTATACAGCCATCACTGTCTGGCTCCAAAGCGTTTCCAGCACCCCACAAGAAAACCCCGTACTCATGAAGCATTGGCCCGTTTTTGAACACCAAATCAGTGAATCATGCAGCACGGCCCCTTATGTCTGGCTTCTTTCTCTCGGGGTATGAGTGCGAGAGCTCCCATGTCGCAGGTGCCATGGGTACCCACATGCTTCCCAGTTTACAGCGGAGGAAAGGAAGGCACAGAGGGATTAAATAAGCTGCCCACAGTCATTCAGCAGACCGGTGGTTGAGCTGTGAAGCCCGGCAGGGTGGCCCTGGGACCGTTCCCGGAGGCCATGCCAAAACACAGAGGAGCAGATGCCTCTGACTGCAGTGCCCCAGCTGTCAGCCACCGGGCTCTTTTCTCTGCGACTACCCATGGGACGTGGGGCCTTTCTCTGGGCCTGGGTTTCCCAGTCTCAGCAAATCCACTGGACCTTCCTCTGTGGGGCCGTGGGAAGCTCAGCGGAGAGCCCTTGTAAGTTCGCAGGATGCAGCTGACTACAGTATCAACGTTCTTTGGGAACATGGCTGGGGTTGGGTGGGCCCTCAGGGGAGCTGGCACTGCTTGGGGGTAGGGCGGGGTAGGAGCCCATGGGAGCCCAGCCCTCCCTTTCTCTCTGTTTGTACAGCTTTAGTGTTTCCTGTGCTTTCTCCGTCCAGAACTGTCATGTCCAGCAGCCTACAATCCAGGGTCTCTGCATTTATGGAAGGTCCCCCCTGAGGAATAGCCCTTCCCAGTCCCGTGGCCTAGCATATGCATCTTTGGGACAGGTCCTGCTGGAGGTCTACAGGATGGCGCTTCTTATCATTTATGAAATTCGTCCTCTGTGAGTCCAGAAGTCAGATTAGGAGAAAAAGAGAAAGCCACATGGCCAGGGGTGAACAGGTGTGCTCTCTGAGGGGCTGGCGCTTGGTTGATGGTGTCCCTATTATCTACCCAGGGCCAGAACGTAGACTGTCATCTTTGGTAGCAGTGACTTTATAGTTTCAAACCCATGAACGACTGAGAAGAAAGGTCATGGTGTGGAATGTCCTCGTCCTGAGTAGAGGCTCTCATCTCTGCCAGGCTCTGGGATTGGCATGGAGGTCTTAGCTCTCCTGTCAGTGCGGGAGCCGTTCTGTGGGTACAGAAAGGGACATGGGGCTGGGGTCCCCAGGGTACTGCTCTCTTTTCTCCCTTTAGGCATCCCGTCTCCCACTCTAGTCTTGTTTAAATCCCCGAGGTTTCCCTTTCCAGACGGCTTCTAAGGGGACAAATAAAAAGAATGTTCCAGAACGCTCTGCTGGCCCAGCGATGATTTGTCAGAGCAGTTTCCTGGATTACGGCCTCTTCCCCATCAGCAAATCATGTGAAACGAAGTCCTGTCAGCTGTAAACCCTGAATGTGGGAAAAAGAGCTGACACACAGGACTCGTTTTCGTAAAGTTGACATTTCTCATGAATAGCACATTCCTGAGTGTGGGCAGCTGACCAAGGCCAGGAATTCTCATTAGCTGGTGATAATCAGGCATGACTCGGACTGCGGAACGCAGCTGGGAGGAGAGGTCATCCGTGTGGGCAGGGACGACCCGCGGCTGATAACTGAGCGAGACCCAGCCAGAGTGGTGGCTAAAAGCCTCAAGTGTTCTGTGTGGGCGAGGACTCCCTTTGCCTCCCCACCAGCTCTGAGCTCTCAGGGACCCCCTGCTGTCCCTTAGTCCCATAGCGAAAGGGGTCGTGCTGACTGGGCGAAGGCCTTCCAGACAAAGTCCACCTAGGGTCTCACCCTCGTTTGGATGCATCACGGCGAACTGGTGGGTTAAGAAATGAGTGTCCTGGCTCTGGGGCCACAGTTCCTTCCCGCGGCTCTGCAGGGACACAGGCTCGGGCCCCAGCCTTCTTCCTGCTTCCTGAGACCACGACCTCTTTGGAGTTGAAGGGCATCTAGGAAATGAGTTAAGCCGATTGTTTCCCTGCCAGGAGCCCGCTCCCCCTGCTCGCACATCCACATTCCCCCAACAGCCAGCATTAGCTCTTTCTTTTCCCTGCCCTCATCTCTGTAGCATTTCCTGGTTTTCCCAAACAGAATTAGTCATTTCCTTCTCTGTGTTCCCATAATACTTCCAAGCCACCATATCTCAGTGATGCAACTGTATTTTATGAGCACTGTGATGTTCTCTTATGGACATAGGAAAACTTGTAAACATTTTTTTCCCCTTTTTTTTGCTTTGTTTTCTGGGTGTGCAGGTCCCTGAAATGTGCAGGTCCCTGAAATCAAGTGATCAGTGTACATTTTTTGAATGGACTTGGTCTTGGCCTCATCTTATGTTCAGCCTCTCTGTCTTCCATTTTTTTATTTATAAATATTTGGATTATATCCACCTAGGTGACCCACTTCAAAATTAAAAAAAAAACCGTATTTTCTTGCATTTTCAGTTTTAGAAAAGATTGTATTTATTTATTTTGAGAGAGATAGCGAGAGAGAGAGCAGGAGTGGGGAGGGGAGGGAGAAGCAGGCTTCCCACTGAGCAGGGAGCCTGATGCGGGGCTCGATCCCAGGACCCTGGGATCATGACCTGAGCCGAAGGCAAGTGCTTAACTGATTGAGCCTCCCAGGCTCCCCTACATTTTCAACTTCAGAGAGGTGACATTTACCTAAATAAAATGCATCCATTTTAAATAAATAGTTCGATGAGTTTCACAAATGTGTACAGCCATGTAACTACCAACATAACGGTGATATGGAACACATTTCTACCACCCCAATGTTTTTGTACCTGGTCCCAGTAACCACGGATATCCTCTCAGCCACTATATATCAGAGTCACCTTTTTCTAGATGGTTCCATATACATGGAGAGTAAGAGGTCTTTTGTGTCTGGCTTTGTTCACTGGGCACAATACTTCTGAGATCTATCCACGTGCTTATGTATATCAGCAGTGGCTCCTTTTTATTGCTTTGTAGAATTTCATTGTATGTATCGATCAAAATTTGTTTCTCTATCCCCTATTGATGCACATATAAGTTATTTCCATTTCTGGGCTAATATGAGTATAGCTGCTCTCACCATTTATATACAGTTTGTGTGTCAGAAAAAAAAAATCAGCAGCTGTATTAACCATGATTCTTTAGAGAATCAGAACCAATAAGATCGACTGATTGATTGATCTATCTATCTAGCTAACTTTTATTTGTTAAAGTTGGCTCGCATGATTATGAAGGCTGCCAAGTTCCCAGATCTGCAGTTGGCAAACTGGAGACCCAGGAAAGCTGAAGATGTGGTTCCAGTCTGAGTTCGAAGGCTTGAGAACCGGGAGAAAGTTGATGGTGTGGCGCCTGTCCAAAAACTGGCAGGCTTGAGACCCAAAAAGAGCTGATGCTTCAGTTTGAGTTTGAAAGCAGGAAAAAAGTTGCTGACCCAGGTCAGAGGCAGTCAGGCAGGAGGAATTTCCTTGTATCAGGGAGATAATCAGTGTTTTGTTCTGTTCAGGCCTTCAACTGATTTATGAGGCCCACCACATTAGGGAGAGCAATCTGTTTTACTTTTTTACAAGTTAATTTCATCTGAAAACACCCTCACAGAAACAACCAGAATAATGTTTCACCAAATGTCTGTGGCCCAATCAAGCTGACACTTAAACTTGGTAGCTAGGAATCGGTAAGCACAGAAATGAATACATAATTGAATTGGATTATTGATTTGGCTTTGGGGCGTTCCTCCTTCCTGGAGTGAGCCTGTTTACCAGTTAGGAATGTAATTACCTGCGGGCAATAAAAAGTCTAACATCAGTGGCTGGGGCAAATAGATGTTGTTTTTGTTTTTTGTTTTTTCTCTTACAACGCTGGAAGTCTGCAGGTATGTGGATCCTGGCTTTAGTTCCACTGCTCCACGGTGTTGCCAGAAATGGGAGCTTTTCATCTTTTTCATCTTCCATATCCTGGTGCTGTGGGCTCATGATTGCAGAATACAAGGGGTCACCATCCTCAGGCCTTGGGTCACATGTGAATCCGTGAGGTCTCAGGTCGCAAGCAATGCAGGGGAAGGAGCATAGAGAAGCAGGACCAGGGGAGATAGCTGAGTCTGTCCCTTTTTATCAAGAAAGCAGAATCTTCCCAGAAACCCCACCTGGCAGATTTCTCCTTATAGCTCATTGGCCAGAACTGGGTCGTGTTACGAGCCCTAATTTGCAGGGATACTGGTGAGCAGGATGGTCACATCTGGTTTAGTCCAAAGGTACGTTGTTCCCCTAAGTGAAATCAGAGTCCTGTTGCAATAAAGGAGTGTGGGGTGGGTATCGGCCAAATAGCTAACACCTCTACCACTCACAAAAGTCATCATTCATGCCTTAGCACAGCACCCAGGACACAAGGGTGCTTCAGAAATGTGTGTTTGCTTGGGTTGATTTCAGAAGTTCCCTGGGTGGGGAGACGGAGTTGGACCATGAACCCTGAAAATAGGGGGCTGGGTCCCAGCCCTGCCATCTCCAGCTGCATGGCCTTGAACAAGCCACTGAACTTTCTGGAACTTGTTTCTCAATTCAGCAAAATGGGACTAATTCTCCCCCCAAATTCAGATGCTGTCTGTGAAAGCACTTTCCGAAGGACAAGACAGATATTAGTCAAAGCCACTATGGCTATGGAACCCCAGAGGGTTGAGCTTTTGCCTCTAGTGTCAGGTTCTCTGCTCTTCCTCCTAAGACTGCCGTCCCTCCCAGCCCCCGTGGTATTTCACTGTTCTCAGAGAAGAACTGAGATAGCGTCCACCTTCCTGACTGGACTTCATCCTCACTGTCCTCTGAGGATCATGTGGCCAATGTGATTCTCCACCTTTCCATTCCCCTGCTCTGAGCACGCTGCTGGAGACTGGGACCCCAGGAGGAATCCATGGATTGCCTGGTGGTCCCAGGGCCAGCACTCTGTCCCAGGGTTGCCAGAGCCCTTTGCTGCCCTCACCTTGCTCTTTTTCACTCCTGAGTCAAGGTTGTGCAAGCTCATCCACCAGCCCCTGCGAAGGACTGCACCAACATCACCATGGCCTGGACGTTGGTTTCCACATGTGGATCCAACAAAACCCCGGGTTCCTGATGGCTTTCTGTCACTGTCTGTTCTCCTTCTCTTCCTGCAGCATTTTAACGAACCGAGATCTTCCCTGTCTTGACATTATCCCTTGACCCCCTCGGCTTTGGCTTTTGAACTGTTGTCTTTTTTCTCTCCCTCTGTTCTGAGCTCATTCACTCGCCTACTGCGATGTTTCTGCCACCTTCACCCCCCATCGCTTGCCCTGTGATACCGGACCTCCCAAAAGCCAAGCCAAGTGTCCGGAGCATGTGCTAGACCTTCTCTTCCTAGTGCTCTTTGTGGTATCCACATGTTTCTTGTCACATTAGCCACTCTCTCTGGTCTTCAGCTGTTGTCTCCTGTCCTCCAGCCGACCTTGAATGCCAGTGTGTCCACTAGGTCGACCATTTGTCTCATTTGAACTGTTGCTTCTACTTCCGGTTGGTGACGATGCTCAGATAGATATTTCCAGCTCAGGGTCTCTTGCTTCAGAGCATTCTTTACCAATATGGAAGCTGAGATGCACCGATGTGGAGAAATAGGTTCATGTCCATGTTAAACCCAGTGGCTGATTTCGTGGACTTGATGTCAGACTGTCTGTAGGGGAAAGAAGAGGAAAAGTGCTTGCTTGAGACCTTTCAATGTGCCAGGGACTGCCTGTGCTGGGCACTTGCGTGTCATCCCATGTACCCTTCTGTTATTTTATGAATCCTTGTTTTATAGATGAGGAAACAGAGGACCAGAGAGGTGGAGTGAAGTGCCCTCGGCCACACAGCTGGGACATGGTGGGCCAGGGGCTGTAAGCTCAGGCTTTTTGACACCAAAGTGAAGGCACTCTTCTCATGATCCTGGGTCTTTCTCTCTTGAAAAGTCCGGATTTGGAGAGATGGTCTTGAAAATCCAGTTGGTCCAGAGCGTGTGACCTCTTATGCTGTCTCAGAGCTGCGGAATGGGCCCATAAGCCAGCAGCAGGCACAGACACGGTCTTGAATTAGACTGGGTCAGCAGGCTTGGGCATTAGCACCACGTGATATCATGCACCGTCAGCCCTGAAGTACCTTGGGCTGGCACCGGTGAGCCCCAGGGCCGCCAGGACATGGAGAAAGCCATGGAAAATATGCTGCCTACTCTCGTCCCTTCCTGGTAAGTTGGGAGTCAGATTGTTCTGGAATTACCTGGTTGTAACCACAGGGGGAAGGACGGGCCGTTTGCAAGAAACCTTGTGCTTTGGTTATTAAAGTCTGCCCAAACATGGGAGGCAATAAATGGGCCCTTGTGGGTGTCTGGCTAAGCAGTCGAATAGTTTTCTCCCGGACAAGCCCAGGTTTGGGGGTTGGCCGTCCACAGGTTTAAGATGGCTGGTGTTGGTCCCATGAGTCTTGTCTGTCACATTCTTCTACTCATTTGGCAAGACTCCTTCCTCTGTTATTTTTTGCATCGGGCTTCTGCCAAGAGAGTCTTGGGCTCACAAGACTTCTGAGCTGCCTTTTCAAATCGCCTTAATTTTTTTCTTTCTCATTTAGTGGCCCTTGTCATAAACAAAGATTGCAAAAAGCCACAACACGCCAAATGAAAAGCCAGGACCCTTCCCCCGACAAAGTAATTGTGATGTGTAAATGTAACCTTCAAAAATCACCTGGTGATTTCTGCAAATCCACTTCCCAGTGTCATCCTACAAAGAAGGCTCTCTCTAGGTGAGACATAAACACAATTTTAAATAATTAAAAGACAGAATGACAGCATAAAAAAAGCCTCAAACCACAAAAGAACAAAAATGCTCAATTTTACTTTATCAAAATGAAAACTTAACGCTTTTTGGGAGATATTGTTCAGGAAGTAAGATGACAAGCCACAAGTAGGGAGAAAATATTCGCAAGAGAAACAATTCAAGTAAGAAATGGTCAAAAGATTGTTTTAAAAAAAGATTTTATTTATTTATTTGACAGAGAGAGAGATCACAAGTAGGCAGAGAGGCAGGCAGAGAGAGAGAGAAAGAAGCAGGCTCCCCGCTGAGCAGAGAGCCCCATGTGGGGTTTGATCCCAAGACCCTGAGATCATGGCTTGAGCCGAAAGCTCAGGCTTAAACCACTGAGCCACCCAGGTAACCCCAAAGGATTTTTTAAATAAACACTTTACCAAAGAACATATATGAATGGCCAAAAATAAGTCTGTGAAAAGATGCTTGGTATCATTAGTCATCGGAAAAATGTAAATTAAAACCACAGTGGGGGGGCCTGGATGGCTCAGTTAGTTTAGGGTCTACCTTCAGTCTAGGTCATGATCCCAAGGTCCTGAGATCAAGCCCTATAATGGGCTCTCTACTCATCAGGGGGCCTGCTTCTCCCTCTACCTCTGCTGCTCCCCCTGCCTGTGTTCTCTTTCCATGTCAAATAAATAAATAAATAAATAAAAACTTAAAAAAGAAAAAAAAAAAACACAGCCCACAGTGGAACATCAGTAACATAGCCACTGGAATGGCGAAAATTAAAAAGACTGATAATGACAACTACTGCTGAGGGTTCAGAGGGACTGGAACTCATGCATATTGCTGGAGAGAAGACAAAATGGGATAACTGCTTTGTTTTAAGATGATTAAGAAAAGGTTATTATATTTAGAATTAGCCAGCTGGGCTCAGTTTAGGTAATCCCAATTTTTTGGCAACACCCAAAGTATTTAGTAGTTAGGGCTCAAATATGTGCCTTCTCACCATGATGCTTGGTTAAAGTAGTGGCTTTGGCCAATCAAGGTCACAGAGTTTCTTTGAAGTCTGATCTGCTTGTTGGCCTTGGTGTCCATGAGGAACACCAGTGTGACTTGACCATCATGGCTAACTTCATGGTTGGGAGTACTCGATGGTGGCATCATGGTCAGGCTTGTTTCTCCTAGGGATGCTCTTGTAAGATTGCTTGTATGGCCTCTGGAGCCACAGCATCTCGGGCTGAAAGTCGATGATGTATGGATCCTCACTGTTTTGGTGGCTATAGACACCTGTCAGCACTGTCTTCCTTGTCTTCGAAGCCTTTGCTTTGCATTAGGATTTTGGTAGAGACAAAGGTTTTCGTTTTCACTTTTGCTGCCATCTTCATAAAAATCTGGGAGACCTTTTTGGAAAATGGTTGCAGTATTTTGTGAATTAAACTTGTACTTTCTATATAACCCATCAATCCCTAGAGAAATGGGAACATGAGTTCATACATAGACCTGTATGTGAATGTTTATAGCAACTTTACTTGTAATAGCCCCAACCTAGAAACAACCCAGATGTTCATCAGCTAGTGAAAGGACAAATAAATAGTGGTACCTCCGTGCACTGGAATACTACTCAGGAAAGAATAAAGTACTGATATATGCAATAATGTGGGTGAGTCTTAAAATCCTTGTGCTTAGTGGGGTGCCTGGATGGCTCAGTCTGTTAAACGGCTGACTCTTGATTTCTCCTCAGGTCACGATCTCAGGGTCCTGGGATGGAGCCCTGCATCGGGTTCCACACTCAGGAAGGAGTCTGCTTAAGGATTCTCTCTCTCCCTCTTCCTCTGCCTCTCCCCCTGTTCATGCTATGTTCCCTTTTTCCTCTCTTAAAAAAAAAAATCATTATGCTTAGTGAAAGAAGCCAGACCTGAAGGGCCATATACACATACTATATGATCTCAAAAATATAGAGACAGAAGTCAGGTCAGTGTTTGCTGGGGGCTGGGGGAGGGGGAAACACAGGAGTTCACTGCCAAAAAGCACAGAAGATCTTTTGGGTGGATGACAGAAATGTTCTTGGTCTTGGTTGTGCAGAGGGGCATGTGACTGCATTTGTCAAAAGTCATGAAACTTCATTCTTAAAAGGATCAGCTTTTTTGCTATGAATAATACCTCAATAAACCTGTCTAAAGAACAAGTCATAAGAATTATTTTGAGCCCAGGCTTTGGAATCAGTGGGTTTGAATCCCTGAGTCCCACATATTATCTCTGTGACACTGAGCAAGTGTCTTGACCTGTCAATGTGTCGCTTGCCACATTTCTAAAATGGAGTATGTTGGTTAGGGTAGGCTAACTCCTATCAAGTGGACCCCATGTGTAACAGAGGTCAAGAAGGGTGTTTTCTGCTACCTAGCAGTCTAAGGTGGTTCCCAGTTGGCGGTGGCTGTGTTCCCTGTCCCTTGGCTGACTCCTTATGTTCCAAGATGCAGATGGCACTTCCTCCAGGAAGCTTTCTCTCCTGATAAACCCTCTGCTCCTGCTAGGGTCCTCCTCTGTGCTCCCCACTCGGAGCAGCCGATTAGCTGTGTGACTCTGTGAACGGTATGTAACCTCTCTGAGCCTCAGTGTCCGCAGCTGTGAAATGGCTATAGCAGCCATCGTACTTCCAGTATAGAGATGTACAAGGTGAGAAGAGGCATGTCTGAGTAGGTCTTTGCCTAGTGCCTTCTGCAGCGAGCGCTCAGTGCACGGTAGCCTCTTGACATCTTTAGTGGAGCTTTCTGCCTGAGCCTCTGCCACTCGGAGGAGATTGGAAACTTCTAGAAGATCCCCCACCCCGTGCACAGCACCGCATCTTCAACATATAGCCCAGTGATCAATAAATGTTTGTGTAGGGACCAACACTTAAGACGCTTCTCTGGCTGTTTCCTTTGGGGAAGGCCCAGGGAGTCTAATGATGTGAATGACTTAATTGGTGTGGTGTTTTACCAGCACCTGTGGTTTGGGGATCTGCGGTGACCTGCCCAAGGCCACACACATAGTACTTGGCAGAGCAAGGACTTCTGTCCTCTGTGCACCAAGGCTACCCCTCCCATAGCTACCTGACTGACTAAAGGTAAGGAGAGTTGTGTTTTGATGTGGGAGTGGGGGCAGACGAAGAGGACTCCAAGACCTGTCCCTTTCTTCATTTTGTGCCCGGTAGCTCCAGCCCGAGGCGCTGGCCCCTCAGAGGGCCAGTGGTTGTGCGAGCGAGAGTGGTAGGGCCCGCACTGTGTCCCACCCCCTGTGTTCTGATGCAGTCTTCGTGGCCTTACCTTGCTGATCTGCACAAGAATCCTTTTGGGTGGGAGCTATTTTAATCTCCATTTTACAGATAAAGGAACTGAGACTAGATAACTTGCCAAAGTCACCCTTTGTAAGTAGCAGGTCTGGAATTCACCCACGGGCTGTGGGACTTTGGAACCCACCCATGAACCTCTAGGCCACGCTCCCTCTGGCTTTCCGACTCAAGTCTCATCAATGACTTAGCCCATCTTTTCTGGCACCTCCTGGACAAGGCGTTATGCCAATGTTGATACACACTGATTCCCAGAGGAGGGAATACAGGGAAACGAAACGCAGTAATTAGGCATTGCTAACACTGATGCAGTACTCACGAGGCGTTGGGTGCTATTTTAGAGACGGTATGTGTATTAGGCTGACTTCTCACAACGAGCCTTTGTCATACTCCCCATTTGACAGTCTGGGAAACTGAGGAGCATACGGCCCTAAGTGGCAGAGGTCGGATTTGAACACAGAGCCACTCCCTCGTGCTGCTATGGGGGGTGGGGGGGTGCCGGGAGTAGCATTTGGAATGGGCTTTGAAAGAGAAAGGGTCGAGGGGAGATGGGGACCGCTGGGAGAGACACGCATGACGGGGCGTCTGGCAAATCTTTCCTGGCTTGACCTCAACCCACGGGCTCATCCGTGCCCCGTGTCTGCTATCCTGTCGGGAACGGGCCTGGGACCCCCGTGAGACACTGGGCACTACAGCTGAGCAATGTAGCCACAGGAAGTGGACAATTCTGAAAAGGAAGGTTCTGGGGGTTTGGCGAGGCAGAGCCACAGGGATGAGGGTCTCTTTAATTTTCTTAATCTTCCCTAAACTTCCCCTGCCTGTTTCTCCATGTCTGAGCCTTTTCTGTTTCTTAAACCTAAAAAAACCCTAATTCTGCCTCCTCCCTTTCTGCCCTTCAAGGTCCCTCATTGCCTGTAACCCCCCACCCCCTTCGTCCCCAGAGGGGGCCAGTCACCCTCCTGGCCGTGGGCACCATTGTCAGCATGATTCTGGAAGAGCCTTGTGAGCCTGGCTGCCCTCCGGTCTCTAGAGGCAAACCCACCTGCTCAGAAGCCGGCAGAATAATCAGGGTAGTGACTTAGCTAGTCCTGGAGTTATCAGGATGGAAGGATCAGAGAGATCAAGCAAGTCACTTCAGGCCACACAGCGCATTCTTCAAGTGTTCTTGTCCTGGTTCTGCTTCAAAGAACTGAGCCTTGAAAGTAGCGATCGTGATTCCTTTCAGGGGCAGCGGTTCCCTCCTTGCTCAGTCAGTGTAGACATCAACCCTGCTCCTCACCCACCCCATTTGTCTTTTCCCATACATGGGTCTTATTTTGTGAAACTGTAGGACATTGCACCAATCAGAGGACCTTCCTTAGAGTAGTTCAATAACCCCTAGAGGGCTTTGCCCATAAAAAATGTCTCGAAAAGGTTGGTTAACAGAAAATGTCCAGAGCCAAAGAAAGGTCCGGAAACTCTGGCTTCCATGTCCAAACACTGCTCTTTTGGCTCATAGGGGTCAGCTTTCTAGAAAAACCTGTTCTGGACAGTAGGGTGCTAGGCAGCCATTCCAGAATGAGACCCCATTTTTCTACCCTCAGCTGGCTGGAAGGGAGCTGATAATCATTAAAGCGTTCATTGCAGCAGGCTCCCAGGGCCGAGGTTGAGACAGGCGGCCTCAGACAGCCCTGGTATTAATGCGGCTAATTACGTGGATTGCTTCACTGGGAGATGGCAGATAGGATCGGGCTCCGGGAGCCTTTGTGGGAAGGTGCTGTGGGACCCAGCCCTCTGTGTGCTCATCGATGTGCTGTCTGGGAAAACTGAGCTGCCCCAGCCAGTTCCTGATGTCGCTGGTCCCTCAGCAGCTCCGCGTGACAGCCTGTGTCTCCAGCAGGATCTTGGCGTGGCTGCAGAGGGAGAGATGGGCCCTCTGGGGAGAGGTAGCTCCGGGCCAGCTAGAGTGGCTGCTGACAGATGGCTTGATAATGATCAAAAGGTGCACCTCCAAGGTAAGGAGGTAAATGCAGCCCCCTGGAAGTAGGGAAAAGAAAGGGAAACTGCCAAGGACATGTCCTTGAGGGGCTTTTGATCCTGGTGAAGGGCAAGGCAAGTCTCGTTTCACTCTTGATCTTGGTTTCACCCTTGATCTTGGTTTCACCATTATTTCTGGCTCTAAAGGGGGTAAAGGTTTAGGCGGCATTTCCTGTTCCCTTTGGCTGGAATCGGCCACACCTATTAAAAGAAAGAGAGGAAGGAAAGGAGGGAGGAAGGGAGGAAGGAATGGAAAATCCAAGATTCGTGTGGCATTCACAAAGCTATATTTTATAGCAAGCAAGTTCAAATTAGCAAAACAAATCCAGTCTATTTGCCTGAATCTCTGCTTTCTTTGCAGGTCCTCAAAGCCCCGAAGACCTGTTATTCAGAGATTTGAGATTTGCGCAAACCCAGCTCAGCGGCAAGTCCTTGTGTAGCTTGGTCCAGTCAAGCAGAGAGGAGCCAAAACTTTGGAAAGAATCATCTCAGAAAACCAGGTGCTGTGTCTCGTACCTATGTAAAAAATCAGTCTCCTAGTTGTTGTAAACACTCATAACGGGGAAGCATTTGCTGTGCTTATATATGTTAAAAGTTTTTTATAGGAGTGCCTGGGTGGCTCAGTGGGTTAAGTCTCTGCCTTCGGCTCAGGTCATGATCCCAGTGTTCTGGGATGGAGCCCCGCATCAGGCTCTCTGCTCAGCGGGGAGCCTGCTTCCCACCCCCCCACCCCCCCACCCCCGTCTGCCTCTCTGCCTACTTGTAATCTCTGTCTGTCAAATAAATAAATAAATAAAATCTTTTTTTTTTTTTTTTTAAAAACAACTTTTTACAAATTCTGAGAAAACACTGAATTTGGTCAGACTGTCATTTCTTTGGTGATGTTTGGGAGGGGGAGGGGCTCTTGGGATGTGCAAAGTCAACAGAAATAAACTTGGCTTTTCCTCTTTTCCAGCTGGAGAGACTGTTGCTTTTTAGGAATAAGGCTCTGGTCCTTTATCATGCTAAACTGGAAGAATGTTTCCCCTTTCCTTATAAAGGACACCTCCCCACCCCACCGCTCCTGATGTTTGATGAGATAATGTGTGACACTTTCAGCACAAATCTTGGTCCACAGTAGATGCCTGACCACACCTCTATTCCGGTGCCTTCCTCCCCTTGTTGTCATGACAACCCCCCCCCCCCATTGTAAGATGCTGTAATGATTTAGTAAGAGTCTTTATTTATTTACCTGTTGGCAAGGTTGGTGTGTGGTGGGGACAAATGCTGATAGTGAGGGGAGCCCTGATTTCCTCAATGTTAGAATTTGAACAAGAAAAGTGAGTCTTAGAGTTGGGAGGATCCAATAGTTTGTTTGAATAGGGACCACGTTACCCAGGAAAAACGGGTCAAGGCACTTGGCAGCATTTGGTGAGGCCGATGACATCTGTTGCCTGGAGATGTTCAATTTTCTTGGTTTCCAGCAGAAACTTTCTCTCTCTCTTCAAAAATACTTTTCCTCTTGGGGTGCTTGGGGAGCTCTGTCCATTAAACAGACGTCTGCTTTTGGCTCAGGTCATGATCCCACGGTCCTGGGACGGAGCCCCACATTAGGCTCCCTGCTCAGCGGGAAGCCTGCTTCCTCCCTCTTCTTCTGCTGTTCCTCCTGCTTGTGCTCTCTCTGTCAAATAAATAAATAAAATCTTTAAAAAAAAAAACAAACAACTTTTCTCCCAGCTTTACAGAGAGGTAATTGGCATCTAACGTTGTGTAAGATGTGTAAGCTTAAGATGAACCAATCTGATGTGTGTTCATAATGCAGAACGATTACCACAATGAGGCTAGTTACATACATTCGTCATCTCACATAATTACCTTTTTTTTTGGTAAGAACTTTGAAGATTTACACCCTTAGCACCTTTCAAGTGTACAAGGCAGTGCTATTGGCCATGATCACGGTCCCCTCAACACGTGCCTCTCCTAACTTTTGCTCAACTTCACCCCTTTCCCCCATCTCCCCACTCTGGCAACCATGAATCTCTGAGTTCATGTGTTTTATTTGTTTATTTCCTTACTTACAAAAAGATTGTATTTATTTGAATGAGAGAGAGAGCAGAAGCAGGGAGGAGGGGCAGAGGGAGCGGGAGCAGCAGATTTCCCACTGAGCAAGGACCCCAATGCAAGCGCTGGATCCCAGGACCCTGAGATCATGACCTGAGCGGAAGGCAGACCCCAAACCAACTGAGCCACCCAAGTGCCCCTGAGTTCATTTGTTTTAGTTTCCATGCAGACATGAGATCGTACAGTTTACTTGCCTTTCTCTGTCTGACTGATCTCACCTGGCGTGTTAGACACTTTGTGCATTTTTTAGAGTTGATACAATGTTATTTAGGATTAATTATTCTTGATGCATACATGGTTATTTGAACCAAAGCCTCCCTGATGCCAGGAACAACATAGTAGGTGTGTGATAAATGCCGCCTGAATGGATGTGCAATCTTGACCCAGATGCCCAGATAGTATTTGCTGTCTGTCCTTTTTGTTCTCTGGGCCTCAGTTTCCCCCTTGGGCCAAAGCTATAGCTGAGTTCGAATATTGCCGTCTTGATGCTTTCTCTTATCTTCTATTTTATGTAGAGCATTGCTAATGGTCAACCACTGAAATGGTTTCCTGACTTGCTAATGGGTTGAGACTCCCTGTTGGAACAAGAGCAGCTCAGCTCTGCTGGTTGCCAGCTCTGCTGGATGCCGGGAGCGGGCCACTTGCTCTGTGGATGGAGGACCCGGGGCCAGGGTACCGGTTAGGGACCATCCTGGTCCTTTCCTCGTGGGGGTGAGCGGGAGTTGGTGCTGGGGACAGGAAGGCCCATGTCAGGGGCCAGAAGCTAGGAGAAGGCACTTTCTTTCTTTAACTTGGCATTTTATTCATTGACTGATTAGAATTTTTAAATCCACCATGTGTTACTTTCATATTAATAACAATAATCATTTTTTAAAAATCCTGCCAACCTCAGTGATGCTTTAGGGAAAAAAAAGGTAATGTCATAAGTATGTAAATTCCTTGATATCAGGCTCATAGAAACTTCTAGATCAATATCTAGAAATTCTAGATCTATCCCTCCTCTCAGGACCAAGGAAGAAAGACGGGCACAGGCAAGGGAGGCAGCCGTCAGCCACAGGGTGTAGTTCCTTTACTCTGCAGAGGCCCTGACCCATCTTACTTCTGTCTCCGCTTTTCCTTGGCTGCGTCCCCGACCTAAGGCAATAGCACAGAGCGGGTCAGGGAACGTGGCCCGAGGGCCTTACGGAGAGGTGCTGGGGAAGGCTACAGGGCCGGCTCCAGCTTTCCCACCTCCATGCCCTGGTTGACTTAGTTTCCTTCACCTAGAATGCCCTTCCTGCATGGCCCCCTGTTGCACTTTCTGCGCACACGTGTGTGCAGCGAGCATTTGAGAAGCCTCTAGGAGGACCAGGCATCGCTGCGTTAGAGCCGTCCAAGTGCTTGGGTAGATACGGAGAAGGTGTCCAGGGCCCACCGGTGGCACGGATGGATTCTGGCTGGGCTTAGCCATATTTCTCTTCTCTTCGGAGCTCACGGATGCTGGAAGGCAGGTGCGTTCAGAGCTGGGTCTGGTCCCTTAGGCTCCCCCAAAGTCTCCCATCTCCTGAGCACAGACCTGTAGCTGCCTATCAAGCATTTGGTGGAGGGAGTAAACCTGTCTGTGCCTCAGCTTCCGCAGCTGCCTTGTGAGGAAGATCCAGGACTCCTTGTATGCCCCACAGACCTCTCATGGGAATAAAGCCAGAGATGACTGACCTCTTGGTGAGGCAAACGGCTCAGCGGACTCCTCGTAAAGAATCATTAACCCATGAAGTCGGAGGAGGCCCAGGATCACTTCCACCTTCCTGAAGGGCAAATGGTTCAGAGACGCTTAGAGACTTGCCGTGGGTTGCACAGCAAGCAGGAGGCAGTGTGAAACCTCTCTCTGAACTTTGACATACAACACCCCTCCCGCCTGCTCCTCCACGTAAAACCACGGCGACGGAGCGCTGTCCCCTTTCCTCTCCGCGGATGCCCTTTCTTCCCTGAGCATGAGGAGCAACTGGAAGGTTTGGCAAGGTGGCCGGTGCTTGCGCTGCCCGACCGGCACCCAGAGGCCCTCTCCTGGCTTCCTGTCCGATGGCTGGAGCAGCTCCTCCCCCCAGACCCCGGCTGTTCTCCGAAGCACATAGAAAAGGGTCAGGAAAGGGGGTTCTGCTCTGGCCACGGATGTTTACTGGGTCAGGCTGACTGATTGCAAAACGGGGATTGGGAAAGGGTGCGTGGGGGGCAGGGCCTGGGATTTAGGACCGTGGTTGGACCCCAGCAGCCCCTCTGACCACAGCCAAGTGTCCTGCCAGCCTCAGGGACAAGTGATCTTCAGGTCCCTGCCTCTGAGGGCAGCGGACATCTCAGTGCTCTGCAGAGCCCATGGCCTGGATGGATGCCAGGCTCACAGTACCCGGGGCAAAGCTGACCCGTGTTAGGGACTGCTGCCTCTGAGATCTCCGCTCCTGGCCTTGCTGGGCGCTGGCTCCCTTAGAACGTGGCACCATCCACCCACATCCGGTCCCCTCCTTGATGATGAGGCCAACCATCCTCCCAGGAGGGTAGAACTGGCTCAACAGACGTGGCGAGAGTGGCAGGAGGCAGAGGTGGCTCTCTGGAAATCTCAAGCCCTAAGGTAGCGGGCAGCTAAGACTTGACTTCATCCCTCTGGGATTGAATGGCCGTTGGGCCATCCTGGATTGGACTTGGACACAGAGCAGGTTTCAGCAGGCTAAGGTGCGCTTCCCCTTTCCAAAAATGGAGAGACAAAATGGCTGGCAACAGACACAGACCAATGATGGGAGCAGGACGTGGAAGAGGTCCCTCTCAGTAGTTAGGAGGCTGGACTGTCATACTTATCCCATGACCTTGATCTTAGTTTTCCCATGAAGGTGGCCACAGTTCCTGGCGAATCCCTTGGACAGTCCTGGAACGAATCAAATGAAGCCAGGGGCAGAAGCTGAGGGTTTTACTTCAAGCTCCACCATTTATTAGCTTTGTGGCTTTGAGCAAGTCACATAGGCCCTCTGTGAGCCTCAGTGTTCCCTGCTGGACAATGGGTTATTAGTGTGCCAGCAGCTGGGGCTGGCCCGGGATGGGGGCAGCCTCCAAGCACAGCCGTGCATATGAGAGGGAAGTTGGGGAGCAATAGCCAGGAACTGAAACGGGCATCCGCGTGGACCCCCAAGCGGGTCAGTGGACCACAACCCTCAAATACGGTTAGGCTTTGCACTGTCTACCTCTAGATAAAGAGCCTATGGGCTGTGCGGCCTTGCTTTGCCTTATGGTTCAGAACCGATACCAGAAACCCATGCAAGTGTTGCTCAGTGAGCCACGGTAATCCTAAAATGGCCTCTGGAGTCAGGCTGCCTGGGTTCAAATCCCAGCTCTACCTCTTAGCTGTGTGCCGTTGAGCAAGTTAGTTAACCTCTCTGTGCTCATTTCCTCATCTCTAAAGTGGGGATAAGCGCAGAGCCCTCTCATAGAGCTACTGTGACACCTGAAATGAGTAAACGGTTCAGAGCGCCCAAAGGAGCAGTCTATCGGGGCATATAGCAAAACAAACGAGCATCCATCCTGGGCCCTTCCTGAAGACACAGCTTCCTGTCTGGCCTCTGGCAGGAGGTGTGCACAAAGGGAAAGCAGGCCCTTAAACTCCCTCATCCTCCATTGGTCAGACTAGAAGAAGGGAGAAATCACCTTCCCCTAAACTGAAAAGTGAGGTCTGTTTTCTGCAGCTGCCACTTTGGGGGAATATTTGTCTCTTGGCAACGAGTAGCCAGAAACCAGGACTGGTCAGACGGGAGCCCTTGACATCCCCCTCCCCACCCCGGCCTCTGACCACTAATTATACGTAGTCCAGCCCCTCTGTCCAGGCAGGGGCAAAACTTCCACTAAGCACAAAGCAGGTGGGCCCAGGTCCAGGCCCCAGGGTTACTGGACTTGGAGCCCATGGACCAGGTTCTGGGTCTGGGTCTGGCTTTGGTTCTGGGGCAAAGTTCTGAACGCTCTCTGAACTTAAGTCTGCCTTTTGGTAAAAGGGAGCTTGTTATTAATACACCTTGGAAGCACTAGATGCAAACACATTATAAACAGGAAAGTTCAGCGTGGGTAAGTTCAGGGGGTAAGGGATGACCGCAGGGTTGAACTTCCCATGCACCTGGCCACCGTCCATCACCACTCTGCACAGCTTGTCCCCGGGGATGTACAAAGCTTCCGCTCATGGTGTGGAGGCTCAGGAGAAGCTCACACACTGGTGGAACTTGACAGGTAGAAGGCTGGTCTCTGGCATCTAGATGTGTGGCCATATCCCTCCTCTGGGGTCAGGAGACCTGAGCTCTTATCTGGTCTCTTACTGGGTGGTGTGGCGTGGGTGATGTTCCTTCTTTGGGCCCCAGTTTCATCTTCTGGGAAATGAGAGGATGGTGACAGGAAGCAACACAGTGTGGTGAGGTATAGACCAAGTAGGTAACATGTGTGAAATACTTTTGCAATCTAGGAAGGGCCAGAGCATAAAGAGAGCGCTGGTCGGGAGCTTTGGGCTCTGGTTCTTTCTCTGGAGTGAGCCTGCTGTGGGGTCTGGGGCAAGTCACTGCTCTCCGAGCCTTGTTTTCATCTGTAGAGGGAGTTGTCTAGGGCTGAATCAGTAGTTCCCAAACTGGGCGCCCATTAGAATCAACATGGGGGGGATGAGAATGAGAGACAAAGATGCCCCACCCCGTCCCAGACCAACTCAATCAGAACTGGGGTGGGACATCCGGATCCTTTCCGCGCTCACCCATGTATTGCCACTGCACAACGTCGTGTGGGGACCTCTGTCCTCTTGATCCAGAGCGCCCCCCCTTTTCACTTGAGCTTATTTCATTTTTAGGCAGTTCATGAGCTATGGTGATCCCAGGAACACCCTGACGTGGGGACCACCACCCTATGTACCAAGAATGAGCCACTCTCGGACCCTTTGTTCTCAGCTCTGTGCACTGGAGCTCCCTTGGGGAGATTAAAAACAAAACAAAAAACAAAACAAAAAACAAAACAAAAAACCCCAAAACCCATGACTGGGCCCCACCCGGAGCAGGATGATAAGATCTTTGGGGGGTAGGGCATCCCTATTTTAAACCGAGCTCCCCAGGGATTCTGCTGTGCAGAGGGGAGAGCCATTGGTTTAAGGATGGTGAGTGACGTATGTGGAATTTAAGAAGCAAAACAGAGAAGCATAGGGGAAGGGAGGGAAAAATAAAACAAGACATAATCAGAGAGGGAGATAAACCATAGGAGACTTTTTTTAAAAAAAGATTTTATTTATTTATTTGAGAGAGAGACAGAATGAGACAGAGAGAGAGAGAAAGCATGAGAAGTGAGAAAGATGCAGAAGCAGACTCCTCACTGAGCGGGGAGCCGGCCACGGGGCTCGATTCCAGGACCTTGAGAGTATGATCTGAGATGAAGACAGACACTTAACCTACTGAGCCCCCCAGGTGGCCCCCCATAAGAGACTTGTAACCATAGGAAACCAACTGAGGGCTGCTGGAGGGGTCAGGGGTGGGGGATGGGGTAGCAGGGTGATGGGCATTATGTGATGGAATGAGCACTGGGTGTTCTATGCAACCGATGAATCACTGACCTCTACCTCTGAAACCAATAATACACTATATGTTAATTAATTGAATAAAAAAGAAATAAATGAACCAGAGAAAGCGGACGCCCCAAACTCATAGTGCCTCCCCCCACCAACCCTGGAGCACTCATGGCCTGACCTAGCGGATTATCAGTCTCCTTGTCCTGGATGATGTGTTCTGAGCATGGCAGGTGGTCTAGAGGTTAAGGGCGTGGACTCGGAAGCCAGGAGGCATGAGTTTGAATTTCATTTCTCCCTCTTTACTGGATGTGTGACTTGGGACAAACTGCATAACCTCGCTGAACCTCAGTTTCCCTATTTGTAAAATGGGGTTCATGATAGTACCCATCTCAAGGAGCTGTGGGGATCAAACAAGGCGATGCATGGACAGTCTACAGAACGGGGCTTGGCAGGCCGCGAGCGTCAGTTACAATCTGAGATCAGGGACTGCCTCTTGTTCCTTCCAGACTCCAGTGTCAGACTCTACTAGCTCCAACAAAGACCTTGTAGGCTGAGAAGCCTGTGTATAAAAGGTAGGCACATGTCCCATTTACCCAGACATCCTGCCTTGATCTTCTTTCCCATAAAGCTTGTTTGGTAATCCAGCCAACCCTGGTTGTGGACCGGAATCACTGGGAGAGAGCTTGAAAATGCAGATCACCAGGCCCAGCACCCCTCACTGCCCTGTCGCCATCACAGTTCCCATCCAGAATGTCTTGGGTGGGACCCAGTGAGTTGGGATTTGGAAATGGCTCTCAAGCGACTTTATTGTTCAGCCAGGGCTGAATAACTCAATGTGATAAGTTGTAAGTCAAGTATAAGGCGACGTAGAACTCGATGTGAGCCCGAAGACTTGCCTATGCACACACACTCATGAATCAGACAAAAGTTCTTTGTCAGTCTGGGAGTGCTGGTTTTTGATTCAGACAATATAACTTTGCCAAATTATTTTCTAGTGGTGGGGAAAGTTTTCCAGGAAGACATTCATAATTTCTCACTTTGTAGTAGACTGAAAAACATATTTTGCTGCAACTCCAATCAGGAGGCCAACTCTATTCTGCTACCCCGTGAATCTGAGTTGGCCCGTGAGCGTCTCTGACTAGCAAAATGAGGTGGAAGTGAGGTCGTGTGAATTCTGGAGCCCAGGTCTCCACATGCCTGGTCGCTTTCACCTTTGCTCCTTGGGGCGCTCTCCCTGAGACCACCGTATGAGGAAGCCATTTAGCCAACCGGAAGAGAACTGGGATGTCCCAGCCAGTGGCCAGCACCACCTTCCAGACTCACAAGTATGGTCATCTAGGACCTTCCATGCCAACTGACCGCCCACTGAACAGGGTGGCCTGGGTGAGTGAGCCCGACACAACCAGCAGGGAATTGTCTAGCCAGCTAGCGGAACCGTGAGGAATCATTAGTCATTATTGTTTCATGCCGCTATGTTCTGGGCTGGTTTGTTACGTAGTAAGATGCCTGAAATATGTCTTCTCTTCTTTTAACTCAGGATCTCCTTCAATAGGAAACGTCTTTAGAATAAAGGGGCAAAATTAATGGGCTGGAATGAACAACATTTATTCCTCCCAGCTGCGTAGGGATTGACCCCGGGTCTCAGGTTTAGCCCAATGAGCTAAACAGCCAGAGGCACAGGTGGGGGTTATAGGGGCCAAGGTGATTTAGACCCCAACTGGCCCGTTCATCCTGTAGCTGGACTGAGTCTCCAACTGTCTCCACCATCTTCTGTCTACATTGTGGCAGGATCCATTCTGTGGCCCCAAGGGCTTGGAACATCTGGCGCAATCATGAATGAGTTAAATGCTATCTGATCATAAGCCAGAGGTCCTGTTTTTATTTTCAAAACTCTGTGTGTCAGTGACTCTAATGCAATGTCCAGCAATGTCTTGAGCAAGTGACCGGCAGGGGACATAGGATGCTGTTTACTCAAGATAGCCCCATCACGCAAAAGCAGCTTGCCTAACCCGGTTTGTAAGCGATTGTTACGAGACCACCATTGCAACAGGGATGGCCCTGGGTGATGGTCCCAGGAAGGGGCTGGTCCCCCCAGGCCAAGTTTGGGGCCATCTCCCTCTTTTCAGAACCCTTGGGAACCTGGGTCTCTATGAAAGAAAATGAAAAAATTGAGAAATCCCATTTGGATGACAAATGGTCCTTTTAAGGATGAATGTCCCAGGGACAAAAGCTTCAGGCTGCCCTTGGAAAGAGATAGCCAGCAGATCAGAGGAGGCTGGAGAGGTAGTTGGGACTTGTGGAGGGTGAGAATAATGTGGTTTGGCTCATAGGCCAGTTGCTGAAAGGCCTTTTGAAAGGGTTGGTCTGGGTAATGGGTCTATGGGGTTGTGATGTGGCTGGAAGGTCATTCTCTAGCCCCAAAACCATGGTGAGTCGATAGCCATAAGCACTGCCTACTCTTAGGGCTGGTCTTGATGGTGTTTGCCTGAAGGTCAAGCTATCCAGTCCTATATCCTTTCTAAACCTTTCTCTGGGCCAGAATCTGAATTACCACCACCACCCACCCCCTAGTCTGAGGAGTTCTTGATGATTTAAAAGTGCTTTCATATGTTCTCTCAGTTAATACTCACTGCACCTCCAAGAGATAGGCATTATCATACCCATTTTGCCATCATGAAAATTGAAGCTCAGAGAAGTTAAATGTCTGGTACAAGATCGTAAGTCTGTGTGTCCCATAGAAATAGAAAGTGAATCAGAAATGGGACCTGCATCCATGACTTGATTCTGGTAGTCATATTTAAAGAATGTAAAAATAAACAAGTAATGTTAATTTTAATAATATATTTTTAACCCAGTATATCCCAATATAATCATTTAACATGAAATCAATATAAAAATTATTGAGCAATTTTATATTCTTCATTCATATGAAGTGTTTGAATTCTGGGTGCATTTTATGCTATAGCACTTCTCAGTTTGGACTTCTGATGTTTCTAGCGCTAACAGGTCTCTATGACTCCTGGCTGCTGTATGGGACAGCTCAGTTCTAGAACTTCTGACTCGGTGCTCTTTTTCCTCTCCCACAGCTTCTCTGCCCTCCTGTCATATGTTTCCCCCATTTCTACAGAGAGGTACTTGGGCCATTGTATTTCCAAGTCTTTCTTGCCCTGAGGTTCTCTGATTCCAGAGCGAAGCCAGGATTCTTCTGCCCAGGCTTCTCTTAGTCCGGTGACACAGGTCCCAGAAAACACAGAGAACCCTGGGATCTGCTATGAGCAGCTGTGTTTCTACCTCCGTGGTCTGCAAGTGTGGATAGTGACAGCTACACCGATGGAGGGACACACAGACACACAGGCACACGGACACGAGTTCCCGCAGGCGCCCAGCTACAGACGCAGGGCACATAGTTACAAACACAGAGACACAGCCCCCAGGGAGCAGTGACACAGAGCAGGGACAGCAACCCCGAGTGTCTTCTTTCTGTTCTTGCACACGAAACCCACTTGTCACCACAGGTCACCCTGCCCCTTGAGATCCAGATGAAACTCCCAGGGACACCCTAAACCCAAACTCCAATCCATCTCTTTCATTTTTTTTTCTTGTGCAGGTGTGTGTGTGGGTGTGTGTGTGTGCGCGCGCATATGTGCGCATGTATGTGTGTGTACAAGCAGGTTACTCAGCTCAGCACACGCCGCTGCTGTGTTGCTGTGTTAGAAGTATTTCTGATCACGGGCTGTGGTGCTTCTGACTTTGTCAGCCACCATCCAGAGGTTCTCATGGCCGCCCCCTCCCATGGCCTCCCAGCCTCACCCTGCCTCCCACATACCCCACGAGGTATTTATAATTCCCCTCCCCCTACACCCTAAATTAGGGTAGTTCTTTCAGAGGAATCCTGGTGTGAGCTCTGGATTCCTACACTTTTTCTGTTGATAATCGGTGGATTGAGATGATAAGGGAGAGACTTCATAACCTGGTGTCTCCAGCTCCTGAGCCATCTGCCCATCTCGGCTCTCAGGAGGCTGAAGTCAGGTGTCTCCTGGGGAGGGGAGGCCTTTCTGCCTGCTTCCGGGTGCCCATCCCCTGTCCCAGCCTCTAGGTACCCACAGGCTCGAGGTGCTCCTTGCAGTGTCTCACCTAACCTCCTTGCATTTTCAAAATCGTTGTAGGAAGTACCTACTATGTGCGTTATCCCGATTCTAGAAAAGATACACCTGGGACAGGGAGGTGAGTAAGTTGCCCAAGATCAGGCGACCTGGAAGGGACGTCACTGGGATTCCATTCCGGTTCCATCCTGGTCTCCACGCCCCTGTCCAGGGCTTCCTGGCCTGGGTCTGTGCCCACAAGCCAGTTCTGCATTAGGTAGAGCTGTAGGTGGGTGACAAAGTCATGTCACGGATGGCTAGAAGTTCAGGATCTGGGTCTGAAGTGGTGGGGTGTTCAGGAGCGCTTCTGTGGTCAGGGGAGGCTGGACTCCTGCCATCAAACCCTGAGGGTGGCAGCTCCTTCAGGTCTCCTCAGGGCGGTGGCCTTAGAAATATCGTGTCTGAGTGTGTGGACTCTTCCTCCTCTTCCTTCCTCTATCCCCCACTTGCCTGAGTGAGTGACCTTGGCTTAGCCACTTCCAAGCCCTTTGTAACTCGGATGGCTCACTCCTACATGGAAGGATGTTCCCCGAGTGTCTCTCTTGGCCCCTGGGGGTATTGCCCAACGCCATGTTTGTCAAATGATCGACATGGTCCAGTGTTTTGAAATAAAGCTCTTAAAGAGAAGGCAAACATTATTTTTCCATTTTGTTTTGTTTTGTTTTTAAATTTTGGTTTTTTGTTTGTTTGTTTGTTTTGTTTTGGTTTTCACACAGAGCAATTTTTTCTGCACTGGGGGAGGGGTGCGTGATTTCAGGTCGACAACGAAAGTCTGCCCCGACTTGGAAGACAGAAACCTGACTTGATGCCATTGGCCTTTGGGGGAGCTCAGTTCTGTTCCTAAAGTGCCTTCAGGCTGGTGGAGGCAGTTCATGAGGCTCCGCGAGTTTGTGGTTTGGGGGGTGAGGGAGGATGGGGTAGCTCCAGGCTGGAGTGTAGGGCGGTGCAGTGGGGGTGGGCGAGAGAATGAGACCTTTAGCTCCCCGCGGAGGAGAGCATTTGGTCTAAGGGATTTAGGGGCAGGTAATGGAGGCTGGGGTTAGGATGGGCCGTTTGGGGTGGCAAGTGGAGAAGGGATTAATTCCGTAGGTTGATGGTATTAAGACTGAGCCAGGTGGGGGCGGGTGTAGGTTGATGGTATTAAGACGGAGCCAGGCGGGGGCGGGTGGCGGGGACTGGGGTTGTCTGTGTGTCTTGGTTGGAGTGTAGATTAGAACTTGAATAGTGTATCAGAGTGTGTTCAGGACAAGTAATGGAAAACTCAACTTACCGCAGCTTATATAATGAGGGGATTATTTTTTTCTCACCAAGCAAGAGGTCCGGAGGTGGGCGGGCAAGGACTGGTGTGGAAACTCAACAGTGTGATCCCGATCTGGGCTCTTTCTGGTCTTTGTGTGTTGACTTGACTTTCGGGCTTTTTGGTTGAGAGATGGCTCTTGGGCCTTGAGGCATCATACCCGTGGGGCAAGCAGGAGGAAGGAGGGAGAGGGCACACCAGCTGGGGCTCTTGACTTTTTAGTGGGAAAGTCATGAAGTTTCCCAGATGCCTCCCCGCTTCCCGGCCGACTTCTGCTTATATTTTACTGGTCACAACCGTGCCACATGGTAACCCTGAGCTGTAAAGGAGATGGGGAAGTTGATAACTTGGCTTTCCCGCCTTTCTACCAAAGGAGGACCTGGAAGAAGGAGATGGGAGGTCCGTGTGGGTTGGCCAAACTGTAGTGCTGCCCCCAAAGGAGATGGAAATGAATGGGGGTGGGGGTTTGCCTGGGAGGTAAGAGATGATGGTCGGGGAGGTGGTCTAGAAGCAGGAACACGGCCTTTTTATTGAAGGCATCACACAGTTCAGCTTGGTTAGCCAGAAAGTTCTTGGTGAGTTACTTATCTGGTCTGGGCTCTGGTTCTCACGTGTGTCTGCGTGTTCCGCTGTGTGTAAATACTCAGCACAGGGCCCAGCACTCAGGAGGGGGCTGGCAACCAGGATTTTGTTATTATATGTGTGAATGTGTTCGAGGTGTGGTAGGTTCAGTCAGGGGTTGGGTGGGGATATTCAGAGTCTCTCCCCATTGCTGCCTTGATCAGAAACTTGATCTCATGTAATCTTTCAAGTCTTGGATCTCTTCTTTTTGTGTTTCAGGTAGGATCTTTCCAAAGAGCATGTAGGGTGGGGGTTGGCATTTGGCCCCCGCAGGGCAGAAGACCCCTCTTCCACCCCCCCACCCCCACCCTGCCAGCACAGAGGAGGCTGCTGGAAAGGGTGGGGGTATGGGAGGGAGGCCGACTGCCCTCTTCCTGAAGAAGGAGTGGGCTCAGGCAGGTTTCCTGACCACTTTTCTCATGGTTCCTTCCAACAGCCCTTGAAGGCGAATGTCATCACCCCCACTTTAAATGCTGGGGACTGAGGCTCAGAAAGGGGAGCCTGGGTGTGTAGGATACCTCCTTCAGGAAGTCTTCTTTGACTGTCCCCATGCACCACACACGCCCGCTACCCATCATCAGCACTTAGAGAGTGCCTGGCTTCTGCATGAGGGTCTAGCTTTATGCCAAATGAAAATGCAGCTGACCAGGGCAGACGAATAGTGGGGACTGTTCTTCACTTTACCAAAGATCCAGCACCTGGCTTTGTTAAAGGTCAACCATAGGGATGTTAGATTTTTGCCCAGATCACCGTGAAAGCCTAAGATGAAGGGCATTTGTGTTCATAGTCAATCATCTACATGTTTTATTTTTTAAAAAACAAGTGAATTCTTTCCCCATTTCCCCTTCTCCTTTTGATGGGAAAACAACATAAAAATAACATTAAAGATTTCTTTTTTTGGAAAAAAGAGAAAAAAAACCTTTCCGCCCATAAACATTCTTATTTTTGGACATTCCAGTCTCTGTTCACATGCATGCCGATTTAAATAGCTGCAATCGTGGAACTTTCCTTGGCTGCCGGGCCGGGCGGTGAGCTTCCTGAGAGGAAGCAGAGACCCATGTCATTGACCAGGCAGCCAGCAGAGTGCCAGCCAGTGAGAGACACTGGGGACTGGCTTGTTACTATCACTGTTACCACTAGCTTGGTGGGGTAGAGCGACTGTGACCTTCCTCTGCCCAGGGCAGGCACTCCCCTCTCCTGCTCCCCACCCCCCCCTTCAAGTCTACCAACTGGCTTGCAGGGTAGGTATTCTTCCACCATTTCCCTGAAGAGGACAGCTGGTTAAGGGACCTGCCCCTCCTTACAGAATGAAAAAGTGGCCGAACTGGGATTTGAACCCAGGACCTCCGAGCTCAGAGCCTGTATTTTCATTGCAGCACGCTTTCTCAGCCTCAGTACTATTCATATTGTGGGTGGATGTTCTTGGTTGTGTGGGGCTGTCCTGGGCATTGCCAGGGAAATGGATCCTCATCCTCAGGCCCCGCCCATGAGATGCCAGTAGCACCGCCCCCTGCCCTTGCCCTGCAGATCTCCCCACCCCAAACATGTCTCCAGACATTGGCAATTAATACCCTAGGTTGAGAACCCCTGCAGTACAAGAAAGGTTAGCAGCCTGCTATTTCTTTGGTGCAGTTTCTTTGGTGTCCTTTTCTCGTATTCAGGACCGCGTGGACAATGGGTTCGGATCTGTGTGGGTGCCTGCCAGAGCCCCCGGCTGTGTGGGTTTGTGGTGGGTCCCCAGGGAGTTCCAGGCTATGTTAGAGGTGCTAAAATAAGGATTCATGTCCAGTCTCTGCAGTCCTACCTGTCTGGCTACCAAATCTTCTGGCACTCTCGCTAAGAATTGGGGACTTACCTGCCTCTTGCTATATCAAGATGTGTTGGGGCGGGGTACGACTTGCACCTATGGGACAAAGCCTTGGCTGCTGTTGGCCCACTCAGTGGCATTGTGCAAATTAGAAAAATGCAACCCATCCTCAGCCCTGTTGCAGGGCATAAGGATTGGTGAGCAGAACATGGGCTGGACTCCTGCTTCCACTTACCATCTCTGATGTTTTTGCAGAGTCCACAACCTGCACAACCAGTCACGGCATCTCTGACTTTGGAAGTTTTTTTTTTTTTTTTTTAAATTTATTTTTTATTTATTTTTGGCATAACAGTATTCATTATTTTTCACCACATCCAGTGCTCCCTGCAATCTGTGCCCTCTATAATACTCACCACCTTGTACCCCAACCTCCCACCCACCCGCCAATTCAAACGCCTCAGATTGTTTTTTAGAGTCCATAGTCTCTCATGGTTCACCTCCCCTTCCAATTTCCCCCAACTCCCTTCTCCTCTCTATCTCCCCATGTCCTCCATGCTATTTGTTATGCTCCACAAATAAGTGAAACCATAGGATAATTGACTCTCTCTGCTTGACCGATTTCACTCAACTCTTCTTTCTCCTTCTTTAGGCCCTTGGCAAAGCAGGACCTGGGTCATAGAAGTCCACAGATAAAGCCTAAACCTGTTTTTGGACCTAAGACCTAAGACTTCACTTGGTCAGCTTTGCCCTAGACTTACTCATTTATTCATTCAACAAATGTAATAAACATCTACCATGTGCGAGCCCCATTTTAGGAACTTGGGGTTGGAGCATCAGAAATGAGGCAGGATACATAATGCAATGATTCACAAAGTCTTGTTTAGGGACACTTCGGGGCTTTTGTGAGATTCTAGGACTTTCTTCCTATATTCTACCTCATATATAGCCTGTTGTAGCATACTGAATGCAGAAGCAGATACGGAAACCCAGCTCTCTTCTCTGAAGTTCAACATTAAGGAGGTTTGCCAATGTCAAACTGTGCCACCCTTCTTGCTAATTTTTGTTTTGTTTTGGAAAATAGAGTTATTTTTTCTGAAAGGATACTGTTTATGCTAATATAAAATGATATTTTTCAGTGCGTTGATAAAGATAAACATTTCCTTATTTTTATTTGCTAATAGAGCAAATATGAATGGATATAACCCACAAAAATGAAAGCTTGCTGGGGACCTCAGTTGTTTTTAAGAGCACAAAGTGTGCCTGAGGCCGAAGGTCTGAGAACCACTCGTGCAGAGGGCAGAGCCCTGGGCCTGGAGGCCAGCTGGCCTGGACTCCGTCTGATACCAGCCCGGCCCTTCACTGGCTGGTTGTAAATCTTGGGCAAGCGCTTTAACTTTTTGGAGCCTCAGTTTTCTCATCTGTAAAATGGGGACCCTGTCCCCCTCAGAGGGCGATGGTGAGAATTTCAGCTCACTGGTTGGAACCCACATTCTGCTGGGCGCGGGTGTTGCTAGTTCTCGAGGAGAGCTGGGGGTGGCTCTCAGGGGGACGTGTCGAGAGGAGCACTGCCACGGGGCCGGGGGGTTTAGCAGCCTCCCCCGCAAGGTAAATATGTGAGGATTGGGAAAGTTGGTCAAAGGGAAGGAATTCAGTTTGTGAAATCGCTTCAAAGGGGAATCGGAGACGACCTGCTTTGCCCTTGATTATTTTGATGGTCACTACTTTGAAGTTCAGTAAAACTCTGCTGTCTCTGTCTCCCTCTCTTTTTCCTGGACAGAGAGGCCTTCTCAGGGTGCAGAGGAGATGGGTCCTGCTGGCCTCGCAGTCCTGGGAGCAGCTTTGGAGAAGTCTGCTGGAGGGACCACGTATACCACATGTGCCACTCCAGGGCGACCAGATGGTTCCTCCATCAGCCTGTTATGTACTGAATTTCTACCACGTGAGATTTCTTCCTTAGGCTAAGTTTCTTGTATACCGGAAAACACCCAGCAAAGTCTGAGTAACAGAACAGCTTGTCACCAGTCACAAACACCTTATGGTGGCCTTATTTATTTGATAACAGACAACAGGGCGTTGGCACCGTGGGATGGAAGACAGCTAAGTTTTGAATGTCACAGGCTCCATTGAGTTCCCAGCTTCTGTGTCTTTGCTGTTCCTTCTTCTGGGACCGCTTGAACCCATCTCTGGTGTAACGATTGCTCCTGACCCAGAGGAGATGGGTCTCAGATTTTAAGTCTCCTGCATCTTTTCTCCCTGTCCCTCAGCAATCTTCTGCTTTATTTGTACCAGTTCTGGGTTCAAGTCTTTATGACTTGAGCTGGGAAATGCCAGAGCGGAAATGTGCATTCTAGTATTTAGGAAACTGGATTGACCCCGAGGTCTCTATTCTAATCCTGATGATGCTGTTGGAACTACTGTCCTAATGAATTTCTGGCTGTTTAACTTGGGGCTCTGGTTGGTGGGGTCGGCAGAAGCATTCACCCCCAATGTCCACGTCCTAATCCCTAGAACCTGTGCATATGTGACCTCACATGGTAAAAGGGAGCCTGATGCTATGATTAAGTTAAGGCTCTTGCAATGGGGGAGGTTATCCCGGATGATGGTGTGGGCTTGATGTAATCACAAAGGTCCTAATGCGAGGGAAGCAGGAGGGTCTGAGTCAGAGAAGGTGTGATGCTGAAAGCAGAGGTTGGGTTGATGTCACTGATGGTCCTGAAGATGGAGGAAGGAATCCCTAGCCGAGGAATGCATGTGGTCTTGAGCTGGAAAAGGCAAGGAAACAGATTCTGTCCTGGAATCTCCAGAAAGGAGCCCAAACCTCCCCAGGGAACCCCATTTCAGACTTCTAACTTCTACAACTGTGATATAAGAACTCTGTTTTTTTTTAAGCTGCTAAATCTGTGATAATTTGTTACAGTAGGAACAGGAAATGAGTGCATTTAGGAATAGGGTCAGCAGAGCTGGTATGGTGGCTGGTAGATAGCTCTCAGGGTGCTGTGAGGTCTCCAGGAGAAACAGTGGGTGGGCTCTAGCCTCTCGAGACCCACAGTCAAGCTGTGGCCATCAGACCTAAGGCGAATGACTCCAAAGACAGGTATAGAGCGACACACACCAAGGTGAGGCTGCAGACCGCGTGCAAATGATCAAGATGCTGCTTCCGGTCAGTGGGTTCAAGGGAGGATCTGAAGTGGCATTTGAGTTGGTCCTTAAGGGAGGGTAAGGTCCCACAAATGGGCAGAGGGAACAGTATGAGGGACAGCACAGAAGTGGAAAAGCACAGTATGAGTCTAGAAGTGGGAAGAGAGTTGGGTTTGGAGCCAGGGGTTTGGATCAGATCTGCCTACAAGCCATAGAAAATTCCAGCTCACTGCAGCCAGAAAGAAGTCCCGAGGCAGGGTACTTCCCGGAGAGCTGATATGACGGCTCACTATCTTGCCAGGGACCCGAGTTCTTTCCGTCCGCTGTCAGCTCTCCTTGCCTCCCAGATTTTGCCATGGCCTGTCTCCCCATGGCTCCAAGAAGGCTGCTGCTGATTCAGATGGAGATAAAATAGTGTCTAGCAGAGGAGGAGGAACTAGCTCTTTGCAGGAGTGTCTATATATCAGCAAAGAAGCCTTCTCTGGAAGTTCTCACTCTTCTTCTCGTCCACATGTTTCCAAGGCCAGAACTGGGCTGGCCCAGGGAAGCATGTGTGCGGACGGGGCTAAATGACCAAGCAGCATGGGGGTTCTGTTAGCTAGGAAGATGAGGAGATGGATAAGCAACCACAAATATATGCCACGAGAGATGTGGGGTTGGGGATGGGAGAGGGAGGATGGATGGGTCTTGGATGCCAAGCAGGTCTTGTCAGTTAATTTTCTCTGGCTTAGGGAGTCATGGAAGGTTCTCGAGCAAGGGTGTGACCTGGACCAGAGGTGAGCTTTTGAGATCACTTGGGCATCGTTATGGAGTGGAAGTGAGTCCCTGGAGGCCAGAGAGGTCAGCTGGAGGCTACTGCACGTGTCCACCCGAGAGGGCTATGGGACTGAAAAGGACAGAACGGAAGTGAGAAGCGTCGCAGTGGTAGAATGGATGGGCCTGGGAGCCAGGTCCGTCCTTCCCCACATGGAGCCCACCACCGAGTCCTGCTGCCATGGATCTGTCTGCTCTCCCTGCGGTCACGGCTGATACCCTCTTTGGTTGCCCCCACCCTCCCGGCTGCCATTGCTGCTCTCCCGTGATCTGGGGTGCCTCTGGCGGGCACTGTCTACATTTTGGGTCAGATGATCGCTTGTCGTTGGGGTACTGTCCTGGGCACTGCAGGCTGTTCCGCAGCCGCCCAGCCTCCACCTAGGATGGGTGACGGATGCTTGTGGTGCCCCCACCCCCCAGTTTTGACAACCAGAAACATCTGTGGACGTGACCGCATGTTCCCTGAGGGCAGAATCCGCCCAGGGTGAGAGGCTGCTTCAGTCCTCTCCTCTGTAGCTGCCCGATGGCACATCTGATGGGTCTTTCCTCTGCCTCCTTTGGCAAAGCCTTTGACTTTGGTCCCCAGCTTCTCCTCCTCCCTCTCTCCAAGCCCGCCCCAGTCACACCGGTCTTCTCTCCACTCCTCTGCCTTCCCCTGGAGCTGTTTCCTCTGCCTGGAACCTCTCCCATCTTTGGCTGGGTATTCCCAGCCATCCCTCAGACCTTGGATCCACGGTGACTTCCTCCAGGAAGCCTTCTGTATTCCTCCAAGTCTCTTACTTCAGGAGGTGAGTCTTCCCTCTCTGCATGGAGCTCCTTCAGTAGTGCCTGGGGGAGGGGGAGGTCTGTGGAGAGGGAGCTTGTAGGACCCTGACTCCTCAGCCTCAGGGAGTCGGGGCCATGGTGACAGCTCAGTGGCCCTATTTGCCCATGACTTAGCACCTCACCCCAGGGAGCTGGAGGCAGCCAGTTGGGAGTCGTCAGTTTTTTTCACAATGAGTTTCCTGAAAGTCACCCCGACTTGGGGCCGGGGATCGCTGGGTGTAGGCCAAGGGGGGAAGCATAGAAAGAGAAAGGCACTTCCTGTTAGAAAGCAGAGGCCTGGGAGGTGGAGCTGGCACACCCAGGCCCAGAGCCAAAGGGACTGTGGAGAGCCCTCCACAGACCCCCGGGGCCCTCACAGTCCTGTAGACAGGGGCCGGCCTGACCTCCCAAGGGCAGGTATGGCCTGGTCTGCCCACGCTGGCTTGCACACCTCACTCCTGTCCCTCGCCTGGCCCTGTCCAGCTTGGGGTACTGCCCTGGGCCCAACATGACAGAGGTGGCTCCTCTCTCAGCTCCCCCTCTGAAGGCCCTTAAGACCCCGGAGTGGTTGCTTTCAAATCTGCTTAGAAGAAAAAGGAAGGAAGCAGAGGACTTCCCTCTTACAGAGGCCGCCACCCCAGGGAGGCCAAGCCACAGGACGTGGCTCTTTCTAGCTCCCCCATAGCTCCAGGAATGAGGGGTCTTCCCCCTGCCCCAGCCCCCTCCCACAGAACACCCTGCTCCCCTGGGCCACCCATGGGCTCTTTCTCAGTGGGTGGGCAGGTAGATATTAGATATATTTAATAACCAGCTTGCCATGGGTCCTGCCCCTTCATAATGGACACACAGCAGCCAAAAGTCCTCCCCCCGGTGGCTAGACCAAGTGACTGTGGTCTGCTTTTCGTTTCTTCGCTCAGGCCCCAAATCTGACCCATTCATTCCTCTTTCGCAGCCACCTGCCAGCCCTGGGATCTTTATTCACCCCTGAACCTGTGCAGTGGAGATGGAAAACTAGCCTCCACTTCTCAGGGTTGATGTGGGGATTCAGTAACGCCGATGGCTGCGTTCACCGTGGCTGGTCCGGCCCAGGCTCGTGGGTCCTGTGGTCACGTGTCCTCATCTCCCTGGGCCAGTCTTCTGCAGACCTGCTTTCTCGGTGTAATTGTTAATAGCATCCCCTTTCTCTCTTGGAATTGTCCTGCTTTGGACACTAACAGACATGTCACTGTTCTGTTCCCTGTCTTCATCGCTGGAGTTTCTCCTCCTTTGGCCAGTGGCAGCCTGTGGAGAGGGAAAACGCTGGGTCTGCTCTGAATTCTTGCCCCAGCTCTGCAACCAAGCATAGTGTGGCCTTCCCGAGCATCTATGTCCCCAGCAGCTCACCCACCTGGCTGCAGGGCACGGCCCTGTGTCGTTCAGGCCTGTGCCCCCAAGGCCTGGCACACAACAGGTGTGGAGCTGGGTCCCTGCCTGAGTGAAGCAGCTTTAGCTGAGGACAGGCTGCTCCTGGCCCTGCTGTGTCCTCACAGGGATTCCTGGTCCCTGAGTCAGGGCCAGCCTGTCCCTGCGATTGGTGCCTGGGCAGCCCCAAGCCAGGCGAGGCGGAAGAGCAGGCCCGAGGCACAGGCCCCGGCTGGGTTCCAGCAGCTCGGACTGTTTCCTGGACTTCTCTGAGCACTGGTTTCTTCAGCCTCAGGCTGAGAGATTGGGCAAGATGGTCTCTCACGGGATGCCATCCGAGCGGCATTTCTAGCTTCAGGCGCCACTGGTTATAGTGAGCTTATGGACACCAGACCCCGGGTTTGGGTTTGGATCTTGACTCTGCCTCTCGGTGACGGCACGACCTTGGGCAAGTCACTTAACCTCTTGGGCCCCATTTCCTCAAGGGAACAAAAGGCACTTAATAAACCTCTGTCCCGCCAGCCAGGCTCGAGCTGCTCCGTCCCCCTCCACCTCACAGCTCCCCCTGCAGGCAGGGCAGGACCAGGTGTCCTCGGGAGGCCGATCGGAACCTGGTCACCCGTCACCACTCGTATCTGAGTCCACAGACGTGTGGCCTGTGGCCTCATGAAGATGTAAATGTAATTTTCCCAAGAGGAGACAGTTCAACAAACCGCTGTCCCTGAAGGCAGCAAAGGTGGACAGGAAATTGGGCGAGTCCCTCTCCTCAGAGCCCTAATTCCAGAATGAACGTTTCTTGAGCACCTACTAGGTGCAAGCAGTGGCCCTCGGGTGGCTCCGTTTCATCCCTACGACGACTCTGAGAAGTGGGCCTTATTAGTCCCCTTCAGGAGGAAGCTCAGAAGGGGGTGTACACCTTCTTCTCAGCTGAGGGGACACCGTCGCCTTCCCCATCGGGGTGTGCAGGGATTCAGTCCACTCTCGCCTCCTCCCACAGGTGCTGGCCACTTGGGTTTGCTGCTCTCTTCCCTGGTCCCCGTGACCTGAGACGTGCCTCCCACCTACTTCTCAGGGATGCTTTGAAGATGGATGAGAGTGTGTTTTCCCAAAGCTCCCAAGGCCTCCTGGGGCCTCATCAGGCCAGTGTGTTATTAGCTAAGGCACAATGACAGCGGCACACCAGCCTTAATGAATGTTCTCTAAACATCCTGTCACTGAGGCCAGAGGCAGGCGTCATTAGCTCCATTTTAGAGATGGGAAAGCTGAGGCCAGGATCTTCATTTGTGACCTGCCCACAGGGTCACGATGAGTCAGTGGAGGCCTGATGCAGCCTTTCTCTCCAGCTCCTTCCCTCCTGAGAAAAGGACGGTGAGAAAGAAGAATTGGGGCTTCCATCGGAACCTCTGGCCTTTCCTTAGAGTCGCACCCATGGCTCCAGCCTGGCCGAGCCGAGCCGAGGCTGGAGTGAAGACTAATAAGGAGGGGGAGGTCAGAGCCCCCTTCCTTCCTGAGAGCAGCCCTCCCACAGTGCTGGAACACCATCCCCCAACCTTCTCCAGCTGTTATTTTGAGACCCAGACCATGGACAAGGTTGTGCTGTGTGTGTGTGTGTGTGTGTGTGTGTGTGAGTGTCCTTGCTCTTGTAGCCTGAAAGGAAAAAGACTGATAGGGAGGGAGGTGGCGAGGAGGGCAAAGGACTCACATTTGTTCAGTGCCTTTCATGTTGCCTGTACTTTACGTGCAGTTTGCCATCTCATTCCCATTCTGCCGATGAGGCAACTGAGGCCTAGGGGCGTAAGCAATTCATATCAATTGCACAACAGGTGAGAGGCAAAGTTGAGATTCCAACCCAGGCTCCCCTGGCTGGAAAGCTGTTATTTTGGAAGCAGCCCACCCTGCCCCTTTGGAATTTCTCTGGAAGTGAGTGTGCCACCTGGGCCACCATACAGGGCCTGCATCCAGAGGGACTCTGCCCTTGGTTTAATTGGCTCTGCTGTTACTATCTGGAAATTCTTACTAATTTTTGAACAAGGGCCCTGCATTTTCGTTTTGCCCTGGGCCCTCAAATTATGTGGCTAGTCCTAGGTCTATGCACCAAAGGCCGTAGGACCAGATGCTTCTAAATTGCCAAGGGCCTTGGGCCAGTCACCACAGCCCAGTGTCTCCATCTGCACCACAAGGAGTCTGGGGGAAAGGGCCAGCTCAGGCTAGCATCATAGTCACTGGTTCTAGCCATAAGGCCCTGGTGAGGACCTCTTGTGGGAAGAAGGGCCCCAATGGAGAGAGATCCTGGGACTCAGCCTGGGAAGTCCTGGCACCTGGTCAAGATTGAGAGTGACTGACAGGTGCTGGAGAGCAAGGAAGGGGACCCAGGAGCCCTCTGGGCTGTGCCAGGCTGGTGGAGGGCCCTCCTCCAGCTCTTAGTTTAGGAACTTGCTGAGAAATTGTTGACCTAGATAATTCTGACTCTTTGATGGTCCGAACTGCAAGGGAGGTGTGACTACCTTTTTCTTTCAAATAAGCACACATGGACTACTTTCGAAGCTGTCCCCAGAAGAGACTGTGGCTGGAGATGTCACTGTATGAGCGCTTTGTACCCTGAGCTGCACTTGTTGGGGGGTGGATGGTTCTAGGTGAGTTCTGACACTCGCTCACAGTTTTCCACCTCAGGCACCAGATACTGAGTCTGATTTTCTGCCTCTGGCCCAGCAGCAAGAGCCCACTCAGCCTTGTTCAAGGATAGCCTGGGAGTCAGAGATCCTGGAAGAATCTAGCTCCCGGGAGCCTAGTAGGGCAACTTAAAGACCACACAATTATATTGACTTTTACTTCTTCTTTGACTTAAGTGCCCCCACTTCTCATTCCTGCTTCTTGGGGTCATCTCCTAAATAATCTGTGTGAACCCTAATCCTTGTCTTAGCCTCTGTTTTCCAGAGGACACAAATAGTTGAGTCTCTTACAGCCTTGGTATTCCCTCTCCTGGACTGACCTTCCAGAGCTGACGCCTGATCTCTTGTATCCCTTGGAGCACGGCAAACTGTTCCTCTTCCAGGAGCGGGTAGATTTCTGGCAATCGCCAAACATGATCCAGTGAGGGGAGGAGGTGGAGGCGCACAGGGGCTGCTGACTTAGAATCATGAAGGATTTCGGGGTAAAGGCAGGGGTGATGGGCTGTGCAAAGGCCCTGAGGTGGAAGAGAGAACAGAGAAGAGGCAAAGCCACAGAATGCAGAGAGGCGAGGAAGAAGCTGGGAGGGTGGCTCGTGCAGGACTTTGTAAGCCAAAGTCACGTTCAAGTCCAGTCTTGGCCACTAGCTGCTTCGCAACCTTGGCTATGTCCCTTTTGCTCTCTGGGCCTTGTCTTCTCAAATACCAAGTGAGGGCTTGGCAAGTCGTTTCCAACTCTAGAATATCTGCTTTTAAAATCCACCAATGCCAACTGAGTCAGAATCTCTGGAGATGAGGCCTGAGAACCCATGTTGGTCACATCCTCCCTCCCGGCCGGCCAGGTGATTGTGGGCAGCCAGAATCCAAAAACACTGGTCTGGGTCTTGGGGGCAAGTGGCAGGAGCTCCCGAAGGACACATCTCTGTCCCTCTGTCTATACTGCTGTTTTCCCAAAGCTTGGACCAGCTTCAGCCCAGGCCAGCAGCCTGCCTCGCCCCCAAACCTCCAAATCCGCAGAGCAAGCCGGTTGGACCCGCCCAGGCCCTTCTTCCTACGCCCGGGACCCCAGGGCCGGAGGGCACAGGGCAGTGGCCACCGTGGGCCCAGGGAGATTTTGTTTACGGTGCACATTTCACTTCTACAGGGAGCTGCACAGCTGCGATCTTGCCTCAGAGCAGTTGCCAACAACGGGGGGCGGCCTTCACCCCGCCTGCTAATTTCCCAAGTTCCTCTTTTGGGCATGTGCCTGTCCCTCCGCGTTCCCGTGGCTGCGTGGAAGTGGGCCGAGGCCCAGAGGGTGACTAAGAGGGGAAGCCCCTGCGCCGCGAGGCTCCCAGCGGCTCCGGGATTGTGTAAGGCCTATTTCTGAGGCGCTTGCAGACGATGTGATGAATCATAGCAAACACACATGGCTCTGGGGGGGGACGGTCCTTCCTTATGCTGCTGTGGAAAGAGGAGCTTCTGAAAATGAATCAGCAGCAGCCGAACCCTGGGTCTGTGGGAGGAGGATGAGGGTGCGAATTACACATTTCCAAAGTATTGGGGTGTGGCCTCCGGAGCCTGGGCGCGGGGGCCGTGGGGACTCCAGGCTTTGGCTTCCTCAGTGACTCAAAAGGCCTCCCTCACCCACTCGAGCCCACCACCTGGAGCCTAGGTACACTCCATCATGGAACAGAGTCCCCTGCCCTGGCCTGGACCTGGAAGACTGGCGGCCTGGTGTAGCTGCTTCATGGCCACACACGGGCTCTGAATCCAGGAGTCCCCCACAGACCCGGGGCGCCCTCGACTGGGTGGCTCTGGGTGAGAGATTCCTGACCAGGAGGAGAAGGCCTGGACCACTGCTCTTAAGGGAGACAGACAGGCCTCACCTGCTCCCCAAGCTCACAGGCCTGAGAGCTGAAGGGCAGAGCTGAGTGGCCGTTGGGAGCCCCCAACTTTGGAATTAGACAGTTCTGGGTTTGAGGTGGAAATCCAATATGGCCCCGTGGAGCAAATGCTGGGACATCGTGGAACCTCAGCGTTCTCAGTTGTAAACTCAGGAAATATATCTGCCTGGTGAGACTGTTACTAAGAATATGCAGGGATTGCGTGAGGCAGCGGATATACACACTGAGAAGCCAGATTCTAGGGGTGTCTGAGTGCCTCAGTGGGTTAAGCCTCTGCCTTCAGCTCAGGTCATGGTCTCAGGGTCCTGGGATGGAGCCCCACATTGGGTTCTCTGCTCAGCAGGGAGCCTGCTTCTTCTGTCTCTCTTGCCTGCTTCACTGTCTACTTGTGATCTCTGTCTGTCAAATAAATAAATAAAATCTTAAAAAAAAAGTAGCCAGATTCTACAGCCAGAGGTTTAACTCCTCACTCTGCTACTCTTCAGCTGTGTGTCTTTAGGCCGGTTATTTAACTGTTCTGTGCCTCAGTTTCCTCATCTCTAAATGGGGATGATATAATCACACCTACCTTATAGAGTAGATAGAGAAGCTAATATATATAAAATTAAAAGAAGGATGTCTGGTACCTAAGGAGCTCTGGGTGAATTCTGGCTATTATTACCTAAATTGAGTATCACCGCAAGTTATCATGCATAGATTAATGACAGCCAGGGCTCGAGAAGGAATAGCTGTCATCATTATCGTCATTACTATTTTTTTCCTGGAGAGCTGGAGTGGATTTGGATAAAAGCTGGGGCCAGAACTGGCACTGGAGAGAGGAAAATCTGAAGTCAGTGACAAACAATCCTAAAATGTGTATGAAACTGCAAAAAGCCCAAAGAGCCAAAGCAATCTTGAGGAAGAAGAATGGAGCTGGAGGAAACATGCTCCCTGATTTCAAACCATACTACCAAGTCATAGCAATGAAAACAACATGGCACTTTGAAAACAGACACGTAGATCAAGGACACCGAACACAGAGCCCAGAATAAACCCACACATATATGGTCAATTAATTTACAACAAAGGAGCCCAGAATATACAACATGGCAAGGAGAATCTCTTCCATACACGATGTTAGAAAAACTGCACAGTCAATGTGAAAGAATGAAACTGGACCATCATCTTACACCATGCGGAAAAAGTTAACTCCACATGGATCAGGGGCACCTGGGTGGCTCAGTCGGTTAAGCATCTGCCTTCGGCTCAGGTCACGATCCTGGAGTCCTGGGATCCAGCGGTGAGTGGCGCTCCCTGCTCAGCAGGGAGTCTGTGTCTCCCTTCCCCGCCCCAGCTCATGCTCTCTCCCTCTTTCTGTCTCTCAATTTTAAAAATGGATCAAAAACTTGAATATGAGATCTGAAACTGTAAAACTCCTAGAAGAAAACATAGGTGGTTGCTGACAGCAATCTTGGTGATGATTTTTTGAGTCTGACACCAAAAGCAAAAGCCATTAAAACAAAAATAAGCAAGTGAGATCACATCAAACTAAAAAGCTCCCATACAGCAAAGGAATCCATCCACGAAATATTAAGTTAGCTTATGCAATGGAAAAAAAAATATTTGCAAACCATGTATCTGGTAAGGGGCTAATAACAAAAGTATGTAAAGAATTCATACAACTCAATAGCAAAAAACACATCCCCCCCCACAAAAAAACCCCCAAACACCAAAAAATTTTAAAAGCCCAAAACCAAAAAATCCCCACCCCAAACAATATGATTTTAAAAATGGGCAGAGGACCCAAATAGACATTTTTCCCAAGACGCACAGATGGCCAGCAGACACATGAAAAGATGCTCAATATCACTCATCATCAGGGAAATGCAAATCAAAACCACAATGAGATATCACCTCGCACCTGTTAGGATGGCTAGTATCAAAAATAACAAGCGTTCACACAGGTGGGGAAAAGGGAACCCTTGTGCACTGTTGGTGGGAATGCAAATGGACAGAGCCACTATGGAAAACAGTACGGAAGTTCCTCAAAGAACCAGAAATAGACCTACCATATGATCCAGCAATTCCAATTCTGGGCATTTATATGAAGGAAACGAACACTCTCATTTGAGAAGATGTCTGCACCCCCACGTTCATTGCCGCATTATTTACAGGAAGTGGGAACAACTGAAGTGTCCATCGATGGGTGAATAGAAATTATATAATGCAATATTATTCAGCCCGAGAAAGAAGAGAATCTTGCCATTTACTACAGCATAGATGAAGCTTGAGGGCATTATGCTAAGTGGAATGAGTCAGACAAAGAGAGACAAATACTGTGCGCTCTCTCTTAAATGTGGAATCTTTAAAAAACAAAAAATAAAAAACAAAGAAACCCCAAACCCAAGCTTAGAGATACAGAAAATTGATTCGTGGTGGCAAGAGGCAAGGGGGTGGGAAGTGGGAGAAATGGATAAATCTTTTTTGTGTTTCTTTTTTAGTTTAAATAAGTTGAATAAATTTTTTTTTTTTTTTTTTTTAAATCTGAAGTCAGGAAGACGGTGGAAGTCAGATTTTGGGCCTCCTTTATCATTCTGCTTGGTTTGGTTCAAAGCAGAAGGAGACTCTGCAGTTAGCTGGGCAGTGGGAGGAAGCTAAAGGGAGAGTCTGCCTTGGAGGAAACTGGAGTTCCAGGGTGACCCTGTTTAGCTTCCTGGAAAGAAGGAATGCCTTTGCAGATGCCCCCTCCATACTGTGCAGAGAAGACCCCCAGATATGCCCCAGCAGACCTCCTGGCCCCACAGAAGAATCAAGGTGCTCTGGTTGAGATGAGAGTTACCACTGACACCTTTGTCAGAACAACATGCTCTATTGGGCAATAACTGAAAATTCAAGAGATTTCTGTGGCTGCTGCTGCGGGCAAACACGTTCCCTGGCCAGCTTGCTGTTGGTAGGGTTCGAGGTTCTAGCTGGTAGCGTTTCTGTGCCTGAACCTTACAGCTGGGCTTGAGGTTAACCTAATTTCTGTAACCAGAATGTCCTAATAGAATGGTTCTCACCCTTGACTGCCAATTTGGATCACAAGGAGAGCTGTAAGAAATAATGGGGCGTGGGCCCCACCCCAGACTAATTGAATCTGAAAGGGTAGATCCAGGCATCCTATGATGTAAAATCTCCCCAGATGGTGCCAGTGTGCACCGAGGATTGCAGAGCCGTGGCTCCACTCCATCCCGCTGTTCTGAATTTAGTTTTGTTCTGCTCGCTTGCATCCTGAGCTACCTGCTCCTCCCCACACCATTCTACCCTGGCTCACTCCATTCTATTTCCCCCTTTTGTGCTCTACTCCCCTCCACTGTGTTCTGCTGTCATCCGTTCTATTGTATACATTCCAACAAGATTGACTCATTAAATGATTCAGTCATTCAAATAGCATTTATTGAATGCCTGCTGTATACCAGATATGGATCTAGGAAGGGCAGGCAACAGCAGGGAGCAGACAAAGACACAGTTCCAGCTCCAATGGAACTGGAAGAGGAAGGTAGAAATAAGCCAATATAGAGAGAGTGTTTACAAACAGAGATTAGAAAAATAAATCAGGGAAAGGGGTGTGAGAGGGATGGGTGGTCAGAGAAGGTGACATCTGAACAGAGACCTAAATGAAGTGAAGGAGCTTCTCCTAGTTAGGTGGGGGTAGAACATTCCAGAAAAAGAAAAGGAATGAAGGTCCGGGCAGGGAGCACGCGGAGCACATTTTCTTCTCGTTCATTCCACTCCACACATTATGTCTCAACATTTTATTGATCATCCTCCCCACCCCAATCCTTTCAGGGCTCTGCTATTTTAGCAGGTTCCAGCCTAACTAATTTCTTTTGTTTCAGCTTCACCAACTAGGTTACTAGTCTAACATGAGGTAACAGGTGGAGATATGATAAATGCTAATCCAGAGGTGTGCCGATAAAGACAGTGCTGTCTCATCGGGCTCAACTCAAACCTGGAGAGCTGATCTGCCTCACAACCACTTGTTGAAACCCTGCGCAGTCTTAGAGAGAAAATAGGAATTGGTTGCCTCACATATATTTCCCCACATGCTGATCTCATGGATTTTTTTTGTTTGATGATACAGTCCAAATATAGGACCTTAGTAGGTATCAGAGACCCATCAGGATTTTAAATTTAGTATCATCTCTTTTTCTTACCTGCCACAGTGTCTGAAGTTGCCTTCTTTGGATCACTCAGAGGCCTTCTAGAGATGAGCCTGTTCAACAGGGATCAGGTGTCCAGATAGTTTTTTAATCAGAATGTCTCTTGAAATCCTACATAGGCTGGGATTTGGGGCAACTAGGATGTGGGGGCAGGCGTCTAGCCTGCCTGGGCTTCTATAACAAACTGCCACAGACTGCAGAGGCTTAAAACAGCAGACATTCATTTCTCACAGTTCTGGAGGCTCAAAGTCCAAGGTCAAGGCACTGGTGGAGCTGGTGTCCAGTGAGAGCTCTCTTCCTGGCTTGTAGACAGCAGTCTTCTTTCTGTGTCCTCACGTGCTTGAGAGAGAAAGAGCTCTGGTCTCTAACTGTTTTTTACAAGGACCCTAATCCCATCATAAGGGCCACATTCATGAACTCATCTAAACCTAATCACCTTCCAAAGTCCCCCGTATACTAATACCATCACACTGAGGTTTAGACTGCAACATAAGCATTTTGGGAAGGGAGAAACAGTCAGTCCATAACAATAGGCAAGGTTTGATTGAGAAGAGGGGAACTAATAGGGAGAGATCTGATCAATCTCCAGGGGGGCACCAGGATACACAGGCATATCCCATGATAGTAAAAAAGGTCATTGAGACCACAGAGGTGGCATGAACGAGGAAGGCCAAAGCCACACACGATGATATCAGTGTTCTATGCCAGATTGGCATATTGTGTGGCAATTTTAAGGCCTCTCTGCAAATTCATTGACACATCTGCCTTTGAGAGGTGAGGTCTATGTCCGCTCCCCATAAATCTGCACGGGACTTAGTGACTCTCTTGTAAGTCCTAAAATGCGGTAGAGGCTTTGCTGCCTGACTTCCATAAACTAGGTCATAGAAGCCTATGGAGGTTCTGCCTGGTCCTCTGGGGTCACTTGCTCTCCAGGAAGCTGGCTGGCGTGTAGCAAGTCCATCTACCCTGCTTGACACCACTATGCTGGAGAGGCATGTCTGAGCGCCTCGCTAAAACCCAGCTTCCACTGCCAGCCGTCTCGGACTGGGACTGGGTGTGCAACCAAATAAGCTCAGGGGTCCACCCCAACTGAGCCTTCAGATGAGCGCAGCCCAAATCGGTACAGACGTCAATCTCATGAGAGTTCTTTGCAAGTCTGCCCCCTTGAGCCCTTTCTGAATTCCCAACCTGCAGAATTATGAGCAACACAAAATGGGGATTGTTTTATACTACTAAGTGTTGGGTAATTTATTTCATAGCAGTGGTAACCAGAGCACTTTGTACGCCGCCAGTTCTCTGTGTTTATGGACCAAACATCCAGGAAGATGACAATAGCAACACACAGTGGGCTGCCCTGGGGTAGTTGGAAGGGAGAAGAGAAGAAGGGGAAGGAAAAGGGCTTCTACAGCAAAGAGTTTACAGACTTGGAAATGGTTTTAGAGAGCATCTTGCCCAATACCCTTCATCTGAGGGGCTAGGGGAAGGGACTTTTCCCAGGATCATATGCCAGTGAGCCGGGGATGGGGAATAAGTTCCCACACCTAGACTCCTGTTTCCCTTCCTCAGTTTTTCTCAGCCAATGCAGCTCTGTGGGAAGAGGGGTCATAGGGAAGTTGGTTCTGGTTCCATGGGTGGGCTTGGATTTCATTCATTTAACATCATCCCAGACCTCCTTGGAAGAACTTCTCATGGAATTCTCTGCCTTGACTGACCTCCCTCTGTCCTTCTCTGTGCATTTGGATCCTCCCCTGAACATCCTTTCTTTTGATGCATTTGCTAATTTCACACATAAATATTTATAAGGCACTTCTTATATGTCAAGAGCTGCCCTGGGATCTGAGGTTGCCTTGTTGAGCGAGGTGGACGCAGACCCTGCCCCTCTGATCGCCTCCTTTGAAGAAACAACTCTTACCTTGAACTCCAAGCCTGTTGCCTCTACTGGGCGTGAGATGCCACCCCTCTGTGTGATAATGGGGCTCATGGCTCATCTCTGGAAACTAAGCTTCTGCAGGGCAGGGTTAGTGTCCCATCTGGGGCAGTCTCTGTGAAAGCATGTGGCTCAGTCCCTGACCCAGCTGCCTCTGTTGAGGTGGTGAGCTCTCTGTGGCTTTCAGGTTGCAGGTGGTAGGACTAAGGTGTCAGGGGGTCGGACAGTGGATCCTCACTCCCCTGACTGAGAGTGTCATTTCCTCATGTGACGTCAGAATGACACCCGACATCTGCTGGGTGCTCCTGATGGCACGGCATGCTGCTTTGGATTTACAAGTATGGACCCTTCAAGCCACCTTCTGCAGGAGTGGGGATTGAATCTCCAGCTTACCTGCTGGGAATGAGAGGCTGAGCAATACACTCAGTGGTACTCCACTTGGAAGCAGCAGCTAATGAATGCAAACACAGGTTGGTTTCTATGCCCGTATTTTTCAAACTGGAGATTGTTAATTATTAGTGGGTCGTGAAATCAATCTGGTGGCTCATCATTAGCCTTTAAAAAGAAAATAGAAGAGAAAACATGGCTATATTGTTTGTAGTATACCTTAAGGATGAATTTCTGAAAATATTTTGTTTCAGATACACACACACACACACACACACACACACACACACGTATCCTGTGTGTGTGTGTGTGTGTGTGTGTGTATTTTGTGCCATAATGCAAAATGCATTTTTTGGTCAAAAATACTTGAAAGCCACTGCTCTTAGGCTCTATTGCCTCAAACACACCAGTAGTGAAAAATATTTTATTGAGCACCAATGGTGTTTCTTGACACTGTGACTAGTTCCCTCTCAGGAGTGGGAGTGAAGTCCCTTTGACAACCCTTCCTGACCTCTTTCCCCACCCCATTGAGTTTATATCTCAGGCCACCCCCACCCCCCACAAAGGCTGTGACAATGGAGCTGCTTCAGTGGTCTCCCAGTGAGGCCACCCTAGAAGATACTGGGCTGTGACGGGCTCTCTCACCAGAGTGTGTCTTGTGCAGATAGCCAACCCTCTGCGTGCAATACCGCCTGGTGAGGTAGGAAGGCTATGTGTCACTAGGCTACTTGTGGCCTGGGCCCCCATTTTTTCATTTATTTTCATCTTGAAGTACAAACACACTGACGCATGTCCAAAATCGACTTCTGGCAGGTTATTGTAACGGGAGCCACAGATGAGGCGAGGAGAGACAGCTCTTTCCCTGCGTTTTCAAGCTGTGGGTCAGAGAACATCAGGACAGGCAGTGTCCAGGCCCCTCAATTTATAATGGGGAAATGAGGCCCAGAGAGGGGAAGGGGTTTCCCAAACAGTAAAGCCACGATGGACTTAGACCAGACCTTCTGCCGGGTTCTGTTGGTGGGAGAAGGGGCACCGGCCGTTGTCGTCAGGGGAAGCTGCCTTGGGGCAAGCTCTCCCTCCAGGATCGTCTGGGACAGAGCCTCTCCCTCTGTCTCCTTCCCCACCCTGCTCACCGAGAGGAGGCAAGGTTCGCCGCAAGGCAACCAAACAGCCGTCTGGGATTTATACATACCATGGCCCCGTGCAAAAAGGCAAAATAGTAGGTTTTGCAAAGAAACCCAAGTTAGGCTCCTGCCCTTAACTCAAAGGCAGAGTCTCAGGCAAGATCTGCAGCTCTTATTCTGACTAGAAACACGTTGGCCGTAGCCCTGGCTGGTGCTCTCCGATAGCCCATTCTGAGCCAGAGCTTGTCAGATGAGAGCAGAAGGGAGTTTTTTCCTGGGCAGCTGCTGGCCAGGCGTGCAGGCAGAATTGGCCCCCAGACAAATAAGACCTGTATCGACCAGGGTAGGAAGGGCCTGTAGAAAGTCTGAGTTGGAGGGAGTCTTGAGAGCACCTTACTCAGTGGTTCCCAAAATGTGTTCCCTGGTGCCTAAGGGGTTCCCATCTCCCTTCTGCCTGCGCAGATCCGCCGCCAGAATACACAGTGTGAATCTCCTACTGAGCCTTGTGAAAAATGCCACACAGCATCTCCCCTCCTCAGATTTGCCACTAGTACCGTAGAGTCTGCCAGGGCTTCAGGCCCAAGTACTCGGGCCATTGGTGCACAACAGGAGCTGCGGTATGACACTTTTCTCCTCTGGGCTCCATTCAAAGCTGGCAGCCTTGTGTTGCATAAGAATTGGCTTGGAGCAGTAGCCTTATACATGCGGTATGTTAATTTCCAGGTGTTGGGTCCTCATTGTCCTGGTATGAGGCGCAAGATACAATAACTTGCTCTTTGGAGGGGATGTTCTGGACTTTCCCAGAGCACGTTAAAACTGCTGTGGCAAGACCCTGAATCTTCACGGGGTCTGTCCCCCTCCCCTGGAGCGCTTGGGTCTTATCAAGACCTCCAAGGTACTTGACACTTCTCACTCATTACCTACTGGTTCCCAGGAAGTCATTAATCTAGTCGACCAATGCAAGGTTCTGTGGAATGTCCAGTTGAATGGCCGGGTCTCTTCAGACTGTTTTATGGCAGTGGGGAGAAGAGTCTGTGCAGCTCCGGGGCAAGACTATGAACATACAGTGTTGTCCACTCTACCTGAATGCGGGCTGCATCTGGTCCTTCCTCCTGAGGGAGATGTAGGGAAACACGCTCATCACCGCAGTGGCCATGCTCCATCCTGGGCTGTGTTAACCTGCTCGGTAGACATTAGATATGGTCCAGCTGTTGCAAATTAGAGCTGCTGCTTGGCTGTGTTGACATCCGTGTCAGCCTCTAGATCCTTCTAGTCATTTCTCGTGTCCAGACTGGCCTCTTAAATGGAGACATGGTGGGAACGACTATTCGTGTATCTTTTAGATCTTTCAGGGTGGCATTTCTCTCTGTCGTGATGCAATATTGATTTCGATTTACTGTTTCAACTGGTGGGGGGTGGGTGGAGGCAGTTTCAGAAGTTTCTACTTGCCCTTCCCCACTACAAGAGCTCTTACCTCACAGGCCAAGGAAAAAATATGGAAGTTCTGCCAACTGTTCGTTATGTCCATTTCACTTGTAGTTGAGGCACCGGGGAAACGCCCGCTGGGTGAGTGTGTGCACCTACTGTGAGCTAGGTTCGAGCCAAGTCTCCCAACTGTCACCTGACTCCCAGATGTTCTCCTTCAAACAGGGGCCAAGATAGTATTTTGGGTGTCATGTATCAACCAGAAACTTGGCCAGAGATCCCGATCCTTGATTTATTCTGATTGTATAAATAATACAGCCTTTCCCTTACCGGCTGCTCAGCTAGCTTGCCGTTAGGGATGTCCTGCTTTATTAACCTCTCCATAGCTGGCTGTAGCTCAGGCCCCTAGCTGCCTTAGTGACTTGCCGCTTATCACACTGTTTGTACTCGTCTTGCTTCTGAGGGGTAAGCATCTGGCTTCTCTTACTTTGAGAGCCTATCTCTCTCATTCCTATCTGGCAAGCCTGGCAGACCCAGTGTTTCCTGGTTGAATAATAACAACTTGGCCTCAGTTAAGAGTTTGGCAGTTGGGTGTTGTTATGTGTGTATGTAGGGGGCTGTGTCTACTGGGGACATCATCTCCCTCTCTTTTTTTTTTTAAAAAATTTGTTTGAGAGAGAGAGAAAGAGAACATAAGTAGGAGGAGTGGCGGAGGGAGAGGGAGCAGGGGCTTGATCCCAGGACCCCGAGATCATGACCGGAGTCGAAGGCAGACGTTTCACCGACTAAGCCTCCCACCATTTTTTGAGCTAAGTGGGAGCACTAGAATTTACTAGGAGTCCTAGACCTCTTCCACAGGCTGAGAGAGTTCTGGATGTTCTGGGGCTTCAAGGTTCTTGAGCACATCCACACTAATGTCCCTATTCTAAGTCACAGGGCCCTGCTGCTTTCTAATTAAAGTTCTGAACTTGGCATAACAGTATTGCCAGGGTGCAGAATTTTCTGGTGATCTGTTACCCTTCCAGGGAAGACCTGGGCCTGATTCTCAGCCTTTTCTATCTTCTGACGGTACAAGATGAGAGCTCTTCAGATGGTGCCAAAGAGGCCCTCTGACTTTGACATTTGGTCTTCCAGGGGTGATTTTTATTATTTTTCCCTTTAGCGCATGAAGATGTCATTCAGGGAGAGCCATCCAATTTTACTGCCATTATAATTGGTACCTCATGTAAACCTCTCACGAGCCTGAGCTGGTGCACCCACCAATGCATTCCCTTCCCCAGATAACCCAGCCAGACTGCCACCAGTAGAGGCTTCATGTTTAGATTCGGGGAAGCTGTGTGATCCCCCACCCCGAGTCCTGGAGTTCTCACTGTCAGCCAGCCAGCCACCGAATGATCCAGTTCCAAACCCCCATGTGATTGGCTTCCTTAGAGCACTCCATTTCTGGTCCCAACTCCCTAAAGTGAGACCCTCTGGGAAATAGATTCTGGAATGGACGTTTGAACTCAAGGTGTCTAATGGGAAGTATTTTGGGATACGGCACCTGTGAGGGAATTACAAATGTGGAATTTAGCAGGAGAAGTTGAACTCTGATGTGGTCACAGTCGAGACCTTCAGGCCCGTCCCATGGGGAGCTCTGGAGCTGAGCTGTCCTGCAGAGTTGTCCCGGACTGAGCCCTCGGACCATGTCCATGGACCAGGGCTCCAAGGGGAGATCACTCTGGGTAAGGCAGGGCCCTTCCATTAAGAGCAGTTCGTGTGGAGGCACAATCCCTGGGTGAATGAGGACCTTGGTCCTAAAGGAGAGCTGGGCAGAGACCACCGTGTAGTGGTCCAGGAGTGGTTCTCAAACTGAGGTCCCCAAGCCAGCATCATCATCATCCCCCGGGAACTTGTTAGCCATGCAAAATCTTGGGCCCCACCCCAGAACTGTTGGCTCAGAACTCTGGGTCTAAGATCCAGGAGCCTGGGTTATAACAAACCCTCCTGATTATTCAATGCCTGGGAAGTGTGCGTTGGGCAGTCTTGCAAGGAGAAAGATCTGGTGGGTCATTTACAAAGAAAATTATCATGGAAAGTGGATGCCCGTGATACCTATTTATAAATGGTTTCCTCGATCTATTCTAAGAAAAGTGCATTCATGCCAGGGAATAAGGTGTGATCGTGCCTGGCTCATTCATTATACCTGCTTGGGCCCTGAGGAATCTCCCAAACAAGGTTGCAGCAGCCATCAGGAAGAATCTAAACCCCAAATGCCCCCCAGAAAGGGTATGGGGGTCGGCGTCAGGAGAACCTGGATTTGGAGCCTGGCCGGCCGGGCTCCGCTGACCGTGGGACCCCAGGAGACCATGTTCCCCTTCTCGGAACAAGAATGGGTTTGCTGGGAAAAGCAAAAGGAAATCCACAGCACTAACTGTGAAAACTGTGGGCTCCACTTTCACTTCCAGTGTCCTGGGGTCTAGTTCTGCCCTGGCCACACGGTGTGATTGTGGGCATACCCCTTCTCATCCCGGGGCTGTCCCCCGATCTGTAGTGGGGAAGGGCATGGGACTCCACAGATCCTTGCGTTCCACTGTCTGAGTGTGTCTGTGTGTGGGAGTCGTGTCGGTCCTCACCCTCACCCCCAGGCTTTTGGGGCCCCAGGAAGGGAAGGGTCCTCCAGGATGTTTCAACTCTCTCTTTGAACGCGGTCCTAGCTCCTGCTGTGGTCCAGGAGGCTCCTTTCTTGGGATCCGGCGTCTGGAGACCTCTCAGAGCTTCCCCTTCCCCTCCCCCTCAACACGCCCGCGGCTCACTCGTCCCTTTCTCGTCCTGGAGCAAGCCAGCCTTTTCCCACCTTACAGCCTCTGCGTTTCTGATTCACTCTCCGGGAACAGTCCGCCCCCGCTCCGCGCACGGCCGGCTCCTCCTCATCTCCGCGCATCATCACCTCCTCAGGGAAGCCTCCCTGAATCGCTCCACGCAATTAGCAGCACCCACTTCCGGGACTCGGTTGCTGTCATATCAGCCCATCTGTTTCCCTCAAGGCACTTCTCACCGTCTGAAGCTCTCTGGTGTTGTTTTGTTACGAGTCTCCTTGGCTGGTGTCTCTGTGATCCACCACCACGTCCGGCGCGGGGAGGCCGGAAGCTCTGACCTGGCCTGAACCTGGCCTGACTCCTCAGGGCGCCTCCAGCTAGTGACCCTCGTACGGCTGGTGCCCCAAAGCTCTTTTTGAATGGGTGAGAGAGTGGAGACACGGTCTGGGAACTGGGGCCAGGGTTCTCCCTCTGTCTCTGGCTCTCATCTCTGAGAAATGGGTTTCATCAGGCAGGCCCGTTTCCTCACACTGCCACACCACTGCTCCCATGGCTCCTGCCATCTTGCCTCAGGAACTTAGGGGTGGGGCCTGGCTCTCCTGCCCATGAGTGTCGGTCCTAGCTCCTGGCTCCCAGCAGCCTCCTCAGGGCTCTGAGGCCAGGACACAGAGAGAGAACAAAGAGAAAAAAGGGGCTGGACTTGGCTTTGCCCTCCAACGAACCAGCAAACCAACACACAGTCTCTGGTTTTGAATTTCAGCGAGGATGTGTCAGCAGAGCCTGGGTTACGCCAGCCCGGGGTGGGTGGGGAGGGCGATGGAGGGGGTTATGTCACTGGTGAGGTGTGGTGGTGTAATGTAGGGTGACAACACGCGGCCGGATGTGGTGTCAACAAACAGAGGCAGGAGCTGGGCTGCTGGCTGGGAGGTGGGGAAGTGTTGGGGTGACCCCTCGGGGGAGGGAAGAGAAATGGTCATTTCCTGAGCGGGTCGACCAGGCGCCAGGTCCTTTCACATGAGAGTTCCTCACTTTTACCTGTGAGGAAATGGAGTTTCAGCGTTGAAGTCATGTGCGTAAGGTTGTTTGGCCGCAGAGGAGAGCCGGATGTAGGGGCAGCTCCGTCCCAGCTTTGTCTGGACTCCAGGTAGACATTGTCGCTCAACTGCTTCCTAGCCACGTGAGGTCCGACAGGCTCCTCGACTTCTGTGTCTCAGTTTTCTCAGTTGCAACGGGGGTGTCATTACCCTCCCTGACCCAGTTGGGGTGAGGGTTGAATGAATGGCGCTCTGTGCCTCAGCCAATCCTCCCTCCTGGGAGCACAGAAGTCGCAGTGCACTGGCCTTGGGAGAATCAGGAGAGGAGGAGACCGGGAGTGAGGGAACATAGAGGTGGGAAATGAGGTATCCTCCCCCGGAAGTTGCCTTTGGAGTCCCAGTGCTGGCAGAAGTGGGCATTCTGGTTTTCTGAGGGCTTGCTCTGTTCATGACTCTGTCCCCACTCTGTGGGGACACCCAGGTCAGTCTGCTTCCCACCTTCGCACTCTGTTGGCAATGAGAGCAGATGGAGGTTGCGGGGGGAGCAGTGGCTGACAGTCCAGACCAAAGGAACAAGATGGGGAGTGGGCACGCACCATGGACTAGGCCCTGGGTATGGCATTTGAGATCCTCAAGCGGAGGATCTCATTGACCTTGCCAAAGATGTTAAGAGCGAGACAGTGTCATCCTTGCTCTCTTTGCTCCCCTTTTGCTGACCAGCACGATGAAGATGGAAGGGGTGAGGTCAGTCAGCAGTCACATGTACTCCAGGGATAACATCTGAATTTGAACTCGCGTCCACTAGGCAGAAACTTGCATGGCTTCTGGCTTTGCTGCGATTGACCAGCTGTGTGGGCCTGTGGTTCTCCTCTTTGGGACTCAATTCCTCCATGTATGAAAGGAGGGAGTTGGACCAGAGGACCTTTAAGAGTCCCCACAACTCTGACACTCCCTGCGCCACCATCTTGAAAATTCTGGCCTAGTGTCCGCTTTGTGAAGCTGTTTGTTTGCTTGTCTGCCTTTTACTGCAGAGCGTGGAGGTCCCTTAGGTAGGATCCAAATGGCAGCACCTGGGCCAGTCATGCTGGGACAAAGACTTAGTGTCATTTGGGGTCTTTGGGTCTCAGAAGAACTCATAGAATCCTCACTCTACAGAGGCCATGGTATACTTTTTTCCCATTCTCGCATTCAACCAAGAGATGAGAGTGTTTTTTCAGTTGTTTATATTTTCAGGGGCAGGGTATCCTCTTCTCTTCTCTTTCTTGATTGTGGTAAAATATATATAACATAAAATTTACTTTTTTTCTTTTTTAGAGACAGAACATATGGGAGTCATGAGGGGAGGGGTAGAGAGAGAGGGAGAGAGAGGGAGAGAGAGAATTTTAAGCAGACTCCACACCCAGCATGGAGCCTATACAGAGCTCAATCTCACAACCCTGAGATCATGACCAGAGCTGAAATCAAGGGTCAGACGCTTTACCTACTGAGCCACTCAGGCACCCCTAAAATTGACTATTTTAATCATTCTAAAGTGTTTTAGAACACCACAACTCAGTGGTATTAAGTACCTTCATGTTATTGTATAACCGTTACCACTGTCTATCTCTAGAACTTTCTCATCTTCCCAACTGAAACTCTGCATTATACAGTAACTCCGTAATACAATACAATAACATGACATCCCCCTCCCCCTGGTCCTGGTTGCATTTCTCTTTTACACTAAGATTCCATGATACTTAAGAGTCCCTAGGTTCAGGGGTAAGGAAATGGATCCAGAATCTGACCTATTTCCAAAGGGTCAGGAACGATGGTAAGCACAGGGCAAGAGGGCATGTGTTAGGTTCTGTGGTTTGAGTAGCACAACACGATCTTACCACTTCAAGATATCGCTGGTCAAAGAGCATACCAAGTGCCTCCAGTTGCACTATTAACCTTCATTTATTTCCTTTCCCGGTGGTTCTCTCTTTCTGTGTCAGTCCCTCTGTTCTTTGGCTCTTGGAAGCATAGCTGGTGTTATGAGAGCATTGGGCCACTAGGGTCAGGAGACCCGCTTTCTAGTTCTGGCACTGCCTCTAGTTCCCGCTTTCTAGTTCTGACTGCCTCTGACTGTATGATCTTGAGTAACCAGCATGGCCTCTGTAAGCCTCAGTAAGCCAAGTGGGGCTAAGAACACCCTCCTCTCTCAAGTAGGGTAAGAATATCAACTTTTTCTGGGAGAATCAAATGAGGGACTTTGTGTAAAGGTGTTAAGTGGAGTTTGAGTAAAAGGAAGAATAGATTTCAACTCTGTGGGTAGCCCACTGCTTTCTCCTCAACTTAGGAAGATGCTCTGATGGAGATGGGTTGGCCGTCTCTGACCCCAATGGCTGTGGAAGTCCTCAAAGCCTACAGGTTCTGGAGATGTCTCATGGGGAAGTTTTCCAAAAGTCAGAGCTGGTTGTTAGCTTCCCTTATTACCCACCTTCCTCATGGGCTTGGGAGTTTGCCAATTTTAGGCAAATTTTTTTTCTTATGCTTTTGAGGTAGTGGATCTCCCAGCTCAGGGATTTGTCAGAGTAGCGAGCTGTTTTTACCTACAACACTTCTGACTCCAACCGTGTGGGCTTTTTTTTTTCTCCCACAAACCAGTTCTTCAACTTCCCAGACGGCAATCTGGTGTTCTAAATTCTATTCAATTCCAACACTAACTACCTGGAGTTGGTGCCAGACTCCCCAGGTTTCAGGGCCCAGTCTCATAAAATTGCCTTTTCTTCAGAGGCTGGTCACAAGTGCTGGGTCTTTTGGTTCCAAAGTCAGCGGGCCATCTGACTTGGTTCCAAAGTCAGCGGGCTCCCCACACCTTCTCCTTTTTGGGTTTGATAATTTACTAGAATGGCTTGCAAATATTTTATAGAATGGCCAGAAAGTATTTTCTTACTTTACTTTACTTACTTGTTGGTTAATGATAAAGGATATACATGAATAATCAGAAGTACATAGAATGAGGTCTGGAAGGGTCCTGGGCCCAAGAGCTCTTCTGTCCTTATGGAGTTGAGCTGTGCCACCCTCTGGGCACAGGAATGTGTTCACAACTCAGATGCTCTCTGAACCCTGTTGTTTAGGAGTTTTTATGGATGTTTCATGAGGTAAGCACAATTGATGAAATCATTGACCCATTGGTGATTAATTCAAACTCTAGCTCCTTTCCGTTCCCCCAGGGTTGGAGGGTGGGGTTGAAAAAGTTCTAAGCTTCTAATAAAGATTGGCTCTTTAAAAAAAAAAAAAAAAAAGATTGGTTCTTTCAGGTGCCTAGTTCCCATCCAGAAGCTATATAGGACCCCACCAAGAATCACCTCATTAGAACAAAAAGTCTCCCATTACCTTATCACACAAGAAACTCCACATACTTTGGGAGTTCCATGCTAGGAACTAGGGACAGAGACAAAAAATCTGTGCACGATCTCACAGGCAGTGAGAAGGGCCCTACCCTCTCAAACATGAGGTTTAGCGATACAGGGCTGGGATGTCATCCCATATTCTATTTCTTATTTAAACCACCATTCACCAAGGGTATAAGCTAGAGGGAGGCTGAGTTTTCACTCCCCTTCCCCATATGTAAAATAGATATGTATTAGTTAACTCTTGCTGCATAACAAATTACCCCAAAACTTAGTGTTTTAAACATTTGTGTTATCTCACCATTTGTGTGGGCCAGGAATCTGAGTGGAGCTTAGGTGGGTCTTCTGGCGGCTGCTGGGGAAGGGGTCCCCTGAGTGGGGAGAACCTCATGGGACACTCACCTGGTGGGTTTGGATGGATAAAGGGAAGAAGATGCACTTGGAAGATAAAGAAAGGAAATATTAATTCATCAAGTGTTTTCCATGTGCGAGATACACATATTCTTTGATCTCCGCTAAAGCTCTATGATGTAGGCATGATTGCCTCCACTATAGAAGAGAAAGCTGAAGTTCCAAGAGGTTAAGTGCCTTTTAATGAATCACACAGCTTAAGAAATGTCATAGTTGGATTTAAGACCAGGCCCATCCAATTCAAGAGTAAGAGCTCCTTTCACATGAAAAATCTTGAGATTTGAATGTCTCCATCAAGGACAAATTTTAGTACCATGTACTGCAAGTAGGAGAATACCTAATTATCTGTCTGCTTATTTATTTGGCAAATACTTAGAATTTGGACTACGTGTAGGACACAGTATATGATTGGGGATAGTGCAAGGAGTAAAACAGACCTGTCACTGGCCTCATAGATTACATCATTTAGTCCCCCCTAGTCTTCCTCTAAGAAATTGTGGCTATCCATTATCACCCACTGACCCATCCATCCTCCACCCATTAGTCATGTATTCATTCAACTCACATGTATGCTTTCATTTTTCATATGCTCATTCATGTAGTCATTTTGCTACTCTTTTCCCTTAGATTCATTCAAGCACTTAGAAGTTTATTCTTTTTTGAATCTGTGCTTTGACTTTATAGATTAAAAGAAATTACTCCATCATTCTGTAAATTTAAGGTAATTTTTTTGCAATGTTCCAAGATTCATTGTTTATGTACAACAACCAGTGCTCCATGCAATACGGGCCCCCCCTTAATATCCACCACCAGGCTCACCCATCTCCCCAACACCCTCCCCTCTAAAACCCTCAGTTTGCTTCTCGGAGTCCACAGTCTTCATGGTTCATCTCCCCCTTCCTCCCCGGTTTCCCCCAATTCACTTTTCCTTTCCTTTTCCTAATGTCCTCCATGTTATTTCTTATGTTCCACAAGTAAGTGAAACCATATGATAATTGACTTTCTTTGCCTGACTTATTTCAGTCAGCATAATCTCCTTCAGTCCCATCCATGTTGATACAAATGTTGGATATTCATCCTTTCTGATGGCTGAGTAATATACCAATGTATATATGGACCACATCTTCTTTATCCATTTGTCTGTTGAAGGGTATCTTGGCTCTTTTCACAGTTTGGCTATCGTGGACATTGCTGCTATGAACATTGGGGGTACATGTGGCTCTTCTTTTCACTACATCTATATCTATGGGGGTAAATACCCAGTAGTGCAATCACTGGGTCATAGGGTAGCTCAATTTTTAATTTTTTGGGGAATCTCCACACTATTTTCCAAAGTGGCTGCACCAACTTGCATTCCCACCAACAGTATAAGAGGGTTCCCCTTTCACCACATCCTCTCCAACACTTGTTTCTTGTCTTGTTAATTTTGGCCATTCTAACTGGTGTAAGGTGGTATCTCAATGTGGTTTTGGTTTGAATCTCCCTGATGGCTAGTGAAGATGAACATGTTTTCATTGTCTGTTAGCCATTTGTATGTTCATTGGAGAAGTGTCTGTTCATGTCTTTTGCCCAGTTTTTGACATGATAATCTGTTTTTGTGTGTGTTGAGTTTGAGAAGTTCTTTATAGATCTTGGATATCAGCCCTTTATCTGTAGTGTCACTTGCTAATATCTTCTCCCATTCTGTGGAAGCTTATTCTTTTATTCACTCATTTATTTATGCATTCTGATTCATTCTGCTATTCTCTTGTTCCCTTCATTGACCTCTTTAATGTTATATTAATTCATTTACTCATTAACTCTCGTATTCATTCATTTCTTGCAATCATTTACTCATCAAACATTTATTAGGCTTTTCTAAGCTCATCTGCAAGTTCCACAGAAAGGCTGTTGCTGTCCTGTCCTCTTTGATAAGCCAGGGAAAAAGAATCCTCTGTAGTATTTGTATCTTGGGAGCTGCCAGGGAGCCGCAAAGGGCAGGGGCAAGAACCACAGCCTGCCTTCACTGTTCCTCAAGCTAGGGAGCCGCTCCGGTGAGGCAGCCGTCTTCCCACAGAGAGTTGCCTCTTGCCCCCTCCTGAGAAGTGATCAGTGGGAGAAGCTGCGACTTTCAGCTGTCTTTCCTCCATTCTCTTCAGGGAAGGCTCCCCAGAAGCTATTGGTCTTCCTGACTTGGTGGGGGGAGGGTGGGTGGTGGTGGTGAGGAGTGACTGGCAGTGGGAAGGTAATGTCCAGGGAGATATGAAGCCTGTTCTGTGAGGCTTATCTCAGGCCTGTGTGGCAACTAAAGACAGAAGCCACAATTGGAGGAGAAGCTTGTGATCTTATCAGCAACTGTTGTTTTTGTATTTATCTGGGCATAGGGGTGAGGCAGGGGGGTGGGAATGGGTTTGAGTTGTAGCAAAAGAAATTTAGATTAGACACCTGGAAGAAACTCCCAGCATCACTGCTGGGAGGTCAAAGGGATATCCAGTAAGCTGGCTTTTATCTTGAATCCTTAGTTCAATACTCATTCTACACAGGTGTTCAATGAACACTTACTGAACACGCAGCCCTAGGAGTCTGGAGACTTGGGTCAGAAGCCTTTCTCATTCATTCCCACAGGGGCCATTTCTTCCCTGTATTTCACCCCTTTCAACCTCTCTATCTTTATCAGCCTTGTAGGGATGTGGTAAGGATTAAGTGCCACAATATGTCACTGCCTGGCACAATGGTACAGACTAGAGAAATACCCATGGCATCTGAATTCTGGAATCCCTGTGCCCCGTGGTAGTCTAATAAAAATAGTTTCAATAAATCCCTCACATGATTTAATTTATGGGGATACAGAATATTCTCTCATGTTGGTGAACAGCCAGCAGGTTTTGGAGTGAGAATGATCTGAGCGATATTTAGAGCTAGGCATGGGGTGGGGAATTGGTTAGGGAGTGTGGAGGGAAATGGATTGGAAGTGTCAATGAAGAAGTCAGGAGGACACTTACCACACCTGCCAGCCTTGTGATAGGAGCGGTTTGGGAGGGAAAAAAATAGCCATCGAAGAATTTTATTTTATTTTATTTTTAAAAAATTTTTAATTTATTTGACAGAGAGAGATCAGAAATAGGCAGAGAGGCAGGCAGAGAGGGAGAGAAAAGGAAGCAGGCTCCCTGCTGAGCAGAAAGCCCGATGCGGGGCTCGATCCCAGGACCCTGAGATCATGACTTGAGCTGAAGGCAGAGGCTTAACCCAATGAGCCACCCAGGTGCCCCCCATTGAAGAATTTTAAATAGGGGAAACATGTATGTTCAGATTTTGCTCTGGCTTCTAGGAAAGGATGAACTTGAGGGGGGTCAGAAGTGGATGCAAGGTGTTCAGACTAAAGCAAGGCGCTGTGATCAAGGGGGAGATCAGGGTGAGCTGAGTGTTAGCTGCCTTATCTCTTTGTGAAGGGCAAGTGGAGGAGGGACTAGAAAGAGGATTAGAAATTGTTCTAGGTGCTCTGCTACAATACTCTGACCAGAATGAAGTGTGCACTGCCCTTGAAGAGGATTCGACTCCAAGGTCTTACTTGTCTCCACTCTCTTTGATCCAGTAATTTCTCTGGAAGACAGTGTAAAGAGATCATCTAAGCTACAGAGAAAGGGTTTTGCCTGTCAGGGATCCTTCACTGACACTATGTGCCGGATCCCTGAGAGTACACCAGGGAATGATTGGGGGAAATACCTGGGAGAGATTCTGAAGGGCTACTGGGGTCTTTTGTTTAGTCATTCATTTAAGTATTATTCACTAAGTGCCTGTTATGTGTCTGTATCCTTCAAGGCTCAGGGTTTACCACAAAGAACAAGACAGACAAGATGTCTGCCTTCCTGAAGCTCAGAAGGGTGACAAGCAAGGGATAGTGGGCCAGCAAAATTTGAGTGTTTGAATCAGGCGTCTCTGACCCCTCTCCAAATGATATTTGGTTCTTCTCTCGTATGTTTTCCCCATCTCCCACAGTCACATAGGTGGGGAACTCAACCTTCTTTCCCAAATCCCACTAAAAGTCATCACACAAGGCCTTTGTATGTGTAGCAAACTTTACTGGAGGTTTAGGGAGTTAGAGGGAGGTACATAATGAGAAGGCAAATATATTAATTTTGAATAAATTAATCATCACGTCCCAGAAAATGGTTTGGTTGCCATCTTTCCCTCACTTTCTGTATTTCTGCTTCCTGGACCATCCTCCTCAGTGGCAGAAGAGCTCCAGTTGTCTGAAGCACTCTCCCCTCTTGGCCATGCTTACAATCACTTGGACAAAATCTGATATTCCTGTTACATTGTAAGCTCCGTGGAGCCCCTGGTTCAGGGTCTTGGCCATAATGGACATTTTGGAAAGAGTGATTCCATGAACACACAAATGGATGAATGAGACCTCCTTCAGATCACTGTAAAGTAATTGTGTTCCCACGTCTTTGAGAGAAAGGACAACAAGCTAAATTTTATCAGAGATACCACGTGGGATTCTGAAGTTACAAGATGAAATCGAAATATCCGGGTTTAATGTTTGCCCTTTTGTCTTCCCTATGGGCTTGAGAGTCATATGGTGTGGGTTTGGATCTTGGCCCTTGCACTGTGTGTCCTTGGGCAAGGTATTTATCTCTTCTGTGCCTCAATTCCCTTATCTGTATAATGGGCACATTAATAGAACCACATCTAGTGAGATGGTTAAGTGAAGACTCTAGAACTGGACGTCAGACTTCAGATCCCAGTTTTGCCACTCCCAAGCTGTGTAATCTTGTGTAAATAACTTATTCTCACCATTATCTTCTTTAAACCAGAAATAATAACAGGATTTACCTCCTAGGGCTGCTGGCACGATTACATGAATGGATACACATAAGATGCTCAAACAGGGTCTGGCGCCTAGGAGATGGTACGGAAGGTTAGCTCGTGTTACTACAAAGATGAGAAGGTGGAAGATAACACAGAGAAAGTACCCGCTTAACACAGTTCCTGGGATGTTCGCTGTTTCCCATTTTATCAATGTAAAGGCACATTCTCTTTCTTTCTAGCACCTCCAAAAATGGGATGCACTTTTTCAGCAGCTTTTGTGATGGAGACATTCGTGGTGCACTTCAAATGTTGCAGAGTGATGTCAGCAGACTGGAGAACCTCCTGGCAGTCAGGAGTGGGGGGCTCCCCAAAGAAGTGCCACATCCTTCCTGTGACCATCCCTGTGCTCCTCATGGCACAGGGGACAACGATGTGAGCAAAACCACAGACTTGGACAACTCTGAACCGATTCCCTTCGGCAATGTACCTCACTGACATTTTTCTTTTCATGCATGTGTGAGAGGGAAGGATATTCAGTAAAACCCATTCTAAATCAATCTAAAAAAGCTTTCAGTGAGAATAAAATACATCTTGTAAGCAATGAAGACCCACTGTGTCATCATTTAGTAGGTAACATTTTTTTCTTATAGGTGCATAAGATACAGGCTCATCTTGTGATCACCCACATCCCAGGCAGATAGACTGTGGCACTGGGCCTATCCACCTGCCAGTCCCTGTGGTTTGAGCCATGCTCTGGTAGCCAGTGCCGTGGGCAGAGAGTTAGAGGTGGGTAGGAGGAGAAACCTGCTGAGGTTCCTGCCTGGAGCTGGTCATGTAGACTCTTCCTGTAGATTGGGGCATTGGCTGGAGGCAGCCGAGTTCCCAAGTTCTCCTGCCACATGACCTGCTTGCTCTGGGTTTTCTTGGGTGTCTTGGTCTTGGCTCACCATCCAGCTTTCAGGCAAGTCAGCTTACTTCCCCTGAGCAGGTTGGATTTGCCTGGGCTGAGTCTTTCCCGTGGCTGCACCCAAGACAGGTCTGGGTCGGGCAGGGCAGGCAAGTAGGTCTGATAAGGAGGATGGGGCAATTTCTGGCCGGCACCACCTTGTAGGGAATCTGGGCTTTTCCTCCAGGGCTCAGGGCATGGGCAAGGGAAAGGAGGGTGGGGACTTGTACCCAGTGAAAGTGATAAGCCTCTCTGAACCTCATTGGGACAGGGCAGGACCTGTTTCCATGGGCCCAGGGTTTAGGAGAAATCAGGCAGTGACTTTGCTTCCCACCTCCCTAAAATGAAATTCTCTAGGCTTTCCCCTTTGGTTTCCAGAGAGTTCTGTGGGGAGAGGGAATTTTGTTTGTCAAGAAGGATAGGCGATGATCACTTCATTTGGTGACATTGGGTACAAGTGGGGGCATGCAGATGGCAGGGAGGGGAGGGCCCGGGGTGGGCAAAGAGGATGGATGAGGTGGCTGATTGGACCCATTATACGTGGGGGAGAATGACAAGCACCCATTCTTTTGTAAAATCATTCTCAGGATGTGAGCACATGTGAGTGTGTTTTTACTTCCAAGTCCAAGCTCTCTGGCTAATTAAGGAAAGTCTGAACACGCATGTTCTGTGAACTCACTTCCCAGGAAAGGGATGGTTGATTTTTCTTGACCATTTCTAATCGGAGAACAATTTAAAAAGAGAGAGAAAGAGAAAGAAGGACAAAAGAAAGAAAGAAAAAGAATAAGAAAATCCCACAAGCATGACTCTGTGTTACAACTGTAGGATATTGCAACCTTGTTATAATTTGTGTATTTCTTGATTCATTGATTAATCCACTGAGCAAATATTTATTGAATGCTTAATTTGAGTCAGGTGCTGTGCTAAGAATGAGGAGCACAGAGCAATGAAACAGAGAGGCCCTGACTTTAAGGACCTTCCAAGGTAGTAAATAAGCAAATGCTTATGATATGAAACATTTGCTTGAGCAACCTGATCTTCACAACCTCCCTTTGAAGTAGGCATTGTTATCTCTCTTACAGATAATGAAACTGAGACTCCCAGAGGTGAAGAAACAAGGGTAGATAGAGGACTTTGGGAGTTCAGAGTGGTGAGAAATGATTTCCATTTGCGAGTAGTCTGGAAGAGCTCTGGGGTGGGGGGTCGCTTTGAGCATGGTGATGAAGGCAGAGCTGGCCCAGAGCAGGTGGAGAGTAGGAACAGCCAGCTCCAGGCCTTGGGACACAGCCAGGATGATGGCAAGGGGAGGCTGAACTACTCAGAGTGCAGCCAGGGAGGCTGTTGGCTGGGTCTGAGCTCCTGGGACCTTCCAACGGGGGAAGTCCTGTTGCAGGAAAACAGGTCAACACCCCAGGCAGACAAGGAGTAGTCATTGCAAAGCTGAGTTGCCTGGGATTGCACAACTCCAATGGGATGAACAGCTGTGTTTGGAGGGAGAGCTCAGAGTTGGCAAAAGCAAACTCAAAGCTCCTCTACCTCGTCACTACCTCCCCCGAGCAACTCAGCTCAGCCACTTGGGCCCCAAGTCTAAGCAACTGCGATGAGCCTGGAGAAGGTCAACTGTAGGCAGAGGGTTCCACAGAGGCAGTGGCCTCTGCTGATCAAGGACTGAGTCTGGTGAAGGAGTGGAGCACAAAAACAATGGATGACTGTACTGATGTGTAACCAACACTTGCTCTGTGTCAGGCATTGTCTCCAGGGCCTTGGATGTGTTAACTCTTGGAACCCTCACAACAGGTTGGTTCCATTCTTATTCTTGTCTTAGGGACAGAAAGACAGGGGCTTGGAGAGATTAAATGACTTGCTCCAAGTTACAGAGCCAGGAAGAGGCCAAGCCAGGATTCAAACCTAGGCAGACTGGCTCTCAAGGCCCTTAACCAGTATGCGACCCTGCCTCTGGTTCATACAACCAAATCGGTAGTTTATTCAGTGTGGGGATGAGTAGAGGGCACAGGGGAGGCAAGGAGGCACGAAGGAGGGGTCCACAATCTGATGCGTAGTGGGGGTCAGGGAGCACTTCCTGGGACAGACGAGACTCCTGGAGGCATGAGGAATGAGGGATGGGCGCTCCGGCCCGGGAGAGGTAGCGGAAATGTTTGAGGCAGTGGAAGGAGCCAGAAGGATCTGCTGTTGATAGGGAGCACAGGAACTGGGAGAGCCCACAGTGGCTGGACAGGAGGTGGGGGAAGAGTGGGGAAGAGTGGGGAGATAGCGAGGGGTCATGTTGGAGGGACGCTGAAGTGGCTCCCTCTGGCCCGGTGTTTCCTTGGGTTCCCGTAAATGCACGAGTCATACATCGGCCCACTCTGAGGGCTGATAGCCTTGGTGTAAATAAACAATCCCTTGCATAAATCGCTGCATGGAGTGACAAAGGGACCTACTGAAGCCATCCCTTTAGGCTGACTTGGGAAAGCAGAAATGCAGTGACTTAGCCTTTCCGTACTTCAATTTCATCATCCATAAAATGGGGTTTTGAAATAATCTCAGCCAACGTGGAGCCTGATGGGATATTTGTGGAGGACCCAGATTCCTCAATCCTGTTTTTGGCAGATTTCCATACAAGGGACCGTCACTAAACCAGCTAGGTGTTCTGTGGGAGATTTTAGAGCATAGGGCTTTCAAATGGGGTTTCCAAAGATCTTTGAATATGCAGGAATATGCTAATAAAAGCAATATGATTATTTCTGTTATTTCACTATCCTCTCCAGGAAGTGTCCAGTTGTTACCAGGGGAGTGTGCCTTCAAACTCAGAATTCAGATTTGGACGTCAGCCGTGGCAACGGACCAGCCTGTGTGGGTAATTCTGACAGGTGAAACTGCATCAGTAAAACACAGCCAACCTCTCATCCTTCATGGTCGTCTTCTCCAAACACCACTGGTTCCTTCCAGCAGTTCCTTCCTTCCTTCCTTCCAGGTCCGTCAGTCTGGTTACTAAGTCATTCTTTGTAACCATCTAGGGCTAGTGAATTTCCCAGTATGGTTTGAGATGCTGTGGGCTACAAAGAAGCATTCTGGCTTTCTCCAGCACTTGGGAGAATCGAAGCAGAAGGTGGCGGTTTGAGACATCAGAGCATTCTTGGGAAGACCATGTAGTATAACCCAGACTGGCGATATCAATGTGGTAGTAAGGGAACTGAAACTTTGTACCATTTTTAGGTAAATGAACTGAGAGGACCTTGTGTACCTCCTATGTGCATCTATGTTCTTAAACATTTTTGTCTGTTTCATGTAATGGTTTATTCCATATATGTTCATATCTGTGTATGGATGTCCTCAAAAATCTCAAAAAATTCTTTTTATGTTTCTGTTCTGAAAATGTAGGTATAAATTTAGTAAGTGTCCATCTTTAGTAATAAACATCACTGTTCTATTGTTTTCTGAAAGGGAAGAAAAAAAATGAAAAGGACTATCTAAATTCCCAAGATGTTTTTTCCTTCCAGGCTTTTTTGGGCTACTCATTTGAAAGGAGGATTTCTTAACTATCAAAACTTCCCTGATTATTTTTGGCATGACTCTATGCTGTCCTAAATAGTTTTGAAATGTTTATCACTGTATTCAGATGATAAATAATGAAGAAAAAAAAATAACTATCTATAATGATAATTTCATTCTGTAGTCCTTTGAAAGAATTCCTGAAATACTTCTTATGTGATGCATTCCAGCAAAAGATAAACTTCAATTTGGGAATTAATCCCAGCACCCTGCTCAATTTATCAGACACTTGATCTTTTAAGAATCATCAAGTACAGGGGCACCTGGGTGGCTCAGTTAGTTAAGCAACTGCCTTCGGCTCAGGTGATGATCCCAGGGTCCTGGGATCGAGCTCTGAGTCAGGCTCCTTGCTCAGCAGGGAGCCTGCTTCTCCCTCTCCCTCTGCCTGCTACTCCACCTGCTTGTGTGCTCTCTCTCTCTCTGTGTCAAATAAATAAATAAGATTTAAAAAATCATTGAGTACAATCTCCAAGTTTCTATAATCCCTGAAAGGATGTTGAACCCGAATGAACACTACATGCTATACTGGGTAGCCCGACGTCATTTTCCAGAAATAACACACCTTCCTGCTTGCTTCGTTTTCATTGTGCCTAGGATCCTTTGAAAAATAGTCAGCTTTTTCTCAGATGCATGACTTGATAGTATTGAGAGCTTCCTGGAGCTCTTTTACGTCTTCACTCACAAATCAAAATTTACTACTATTGAACCTCAGACGTCAGTGTCCCCATGTGGGGCTGGAATGCCTCGCTGTCTATTCATCCATGTTGCTGACAACGTCTTCCATTTTCTGCTCCTGTTAGCAACACTGCAAGAGGCCCAGCCAAGAATTTTATTCAGAGCAACTCCATCCTGCAAATCCTTTTTTGCAACCAGGAGCAAACTGGTTCCAGTTTTCCCTTCAACCTTGATGAGCCTAACAGTCTTTCTTTGTTGACACTGGGCCTTGAAGTCTTCTCGGAGCTCTTTTGCCCAAGCTGACAAGTCTTCTTTCATTACACTGTCAGTGGGTTCATCCCATATTATTGACTAAGCCTGAGAAACACTGATCTCATTCTCAAGGCCCTGAAACATTCCATTCTTCATTGTTCTTTTAAAGATTTCGTTAAAAAACGATGTGTACGTTTATGGTGATTAACTACTAAATCCCTCAGTCCAGATGAGCTATAGGAGGACGAGGACTTTTGTCTGTGTGTGTTTTGCTTTTTATTGTTTGCACAGCAAGAGGGACAGAAGGTCCTAATTAAATATTTGTGGAACGGACAAATGAAGTTCTTTTCTTTTGTGCTTCGTTCTGATTTTCAAATATACTCCTAAATACGACTTTGTTTTCCAGATAACATAGCTTCATGTTTCACACTTGGGGTTGGCAAAGTTTTTCTGGAAATTGCTAGAGAGTAAATATTTTATTTTTCTGTCCCAAGTACTTGCTTGTCATTGTAGCACAAAGGCAACCAGAGATAATACAAAAATGAATAAGCATGGTGGTGTGACAATAAAACTTTATTTACAAAAATAGGTGCAGGGCTAGATGTGACCTATGGGCCATAATTTATCGACCCCTGTTTTAAACTACTAATTAAAAACAAAACAAAAACCTTTCTCTGTCCTGCAACTTGTTTTGGCTGAGCTAGCAACACTTTTTCCCCCAGTGGTTTCATGACATATAAATTGTTACTAACTATAATTGCCATATTATTTCTCTCTTGTTTTCTGAGAGATTTCAGGTTTTTTTTTTTTTTTTCCTCTAATAGAAATAGAAATTTCCTTTTTGCACTGCTAAATTTTCCTGGCTGCACAATGAGTCTCAGGAATAGAATGCCATTGAACTCTTGCCTTCAAAAATCTGTTTTCCAGATTCTTTACACTTTGTAATTTGCCCTGAACTTTCTGTACTTTGAAGGCACATTAGGTTGATACAGGGGCAGTTTTTTCTTAGGTTATGAATTTTGAATCATGTGCTGGATCTCAACCTGAGATAGCACTGTCTTCTGCTCTCATACAGGTCCCAGATGTCCCTGGGTGCCGTGTCTATGGGATGAAATACGCTGTCATTCGACACCACCATGACAGGCCATGGCGTTTGACTTGCCCTGAAAGCTCTTAGTAAGTTTTGTAAAGAGTGGTTATACAGGCCTTCAAATAATTACAGGCATCAGGGAGCAAGCTGCAATTTATCATATGTAAAATAGCATAAGTCTTTAGAGAGTAAATTAAAAAAAAATATTTTATTTATTTGGGGGAGATAGGGAGAGAGTGCACATGAACAGAGGGGATAGGCAGAGGGAGAGGGAGAAGCAGACTTCCCTCTGAACAGGGAGCCTGATGCAGGACTCGATCCCAGGACCCTGAGATCATGACCTGAGCTCAAGGCAGATGCTCAACCGACTAAGCCACACAGAGAGTACATTTTTTAACTTTAAAAAATTTTACCAAAAGAGGCCGAATATTGACAGGAACTAAAAAAAGCTCAGTGGATGATGAGCAGGACAGCACTGAGGCCTGGTGAAATGTCACCAGGAATTGACTGGTATTGATATGCTCATGGTTTTGCTATGGTGACGAGGTTAATACTGTCATGGATCAAAGAAAGCTGTGGCGTACATTTCACAATCGAAACTGATTTCATATAACAAAAGCAACAACAAAATAGTTTCATTTATTGAGCATTTACTATGTGCCAGGAACTGTACTAGACTATTGGCCTGGATTATCTCACTCAGCCCCCACTACAGCCCCACCAGATAGGCACTCTGACTCTTCCCACGTAGCTGTGCTTTACAGACATTATGCATCCTGCCGACGCTCACAGAGTAGTGGGTGTAGAGCTGGTATGAGTTTCTGATGGGTGCCATTTTCCTTTCCTCTGAAAAAATGTAATTGGGGGAAGTAGAAGGTGAAGAACGAGGAATGTCCAACTCTAAATGGACTGTCCACCATATCCTGCAATCCAACTCCTTGTTATGCCAGAATCTTCCCCCCTCTCTGCAAAGATGAAAAAACTGGAACAGAAAGTTTTAACTTGGTTTTAGAGGTGAAGGATTGATGAGGGCAAGAGTGGCTTCAAAAGGCCCCCAGTTACACCCAGAGTAACCCAGCCACCCTGAGGGGAAGGAAAGGGAAAGGAAGACATTGGAAGAGCTGTGGGAAATGTGGCAGGTTCCTCTAGGTCTGGACAGGCTGAGGGATTTAGAAGGTTGGCTTATTTAGGACTTACCAGTAGAGTGTCCAGCCATGGACACTCTACTGGAAGTGTGGTACATCTTCAGTGGGAAGACAGCACCCAGGAAATAAGTTCTCTAAGTGTGTCAGTCAGGGTTCTCCAGAGAAACAGAACCATTAGGATATGTAGAGAGATAGGAAAAAAAAAATTGTTAGGAGGAGATTAGCTCACATGATGTGAAGCCTGAGAAGCCCCACCGTCAACCACCTGTGAACTAGTTTGCAGCAAAGCTGGTGGTGTAGTTCTGAAAGGTCTGAGAGCTAGAGAAGCCAGTGGTGTATATCATAGTCTGAGTCTGAAGGCTTGAGAACCAGGAGCATCGACGTCTAAGGCAGGGGAAGACAAATGTCCCAGTGTAAGCAGAGAGCAAAATTGTCCTTCCTCTGCCTTTTTGTTCTGAGTCCTCAACAGTTTGGTTGATGCCCACCTGCCCTAGTGAGGACCACCTTCTTTATTTAGGCTACCGGTTCAAAGGCAACTCTGAGAAGTACCATTGCAGACATACCTGCCATGATGTTTTACCAGCTCTTGGGGGGCCCTTAGCCCAGTCAACTTGACACACAAAATTAACCCTCACAAAGAACAGGGTGCTGACCAGGTGGCTTGGTGCTTTAGAGGGCATCTTGTATGTACGAGAATTTTTCTAAGAATAATGCCAACCACCACTTCCTGAGTACTGTGGTAGGCACCCTACAACCACATTGCACGCAACTATCATCATCGACCCCATTTTGCAGAAGAGAAACCCAACACTCAGAGAGGTAAAGTGATTTGCCTGAGGCCACACAGCTAAGAAGTGGTAGAATCAAGACATCAGGACAATACTGAAGAAACTGTAGTGATTCACAGGGACGCATCTTGTTCAATTCTTTCCTGACTGGTGATTGGCCAGGGTGTGGTGGCCTTGGATCAGACTGGAGTGTAGGGGGAGGAAGCTAATGACCTTTGTTTCCTCTGCACCATGTTTAACAAGCCTTTGTTTCACTACAGGTCATTAATAAGTAATTGAGGTAAAAGAGGTAAATGCTTGGGCCTGTGAATTGTTAAAAAGCACTTTTTCCACCTTGCATTCTGTTTAATTCAGGCACATCTGTGATGTGGGGAATATTTATTGGTTCCATTTTACAGATAAAGAAGCTGAGGCTAGAGCTCCTTCCAGTACCCTGTTCCTGTGAGTTGAGATATCCAAACCAGGCCCAAAAAAGGAGAGCAAATATATCCAATATGTTTAAGAACAGTAATCTGATGAAGTCCCAAAAGTTTGTTTTCACTTTTGTTTCCTTTGCCTTTGGTGACATATCTTGAAAGAAGTTGCTATGGCTGATGTTGAAGAGGTTACTATCTATGTTCTCCTGTAGGATTCTGATGGATTCCTGCCTCATTTTGACATCTTTTATCCATTTTGAATTTGTCTTAGTGTATGGTGTAAGAGAATGGTTGAGTTCAAAAGCTTCTGCACAGCAAAGGAAACAGTCAACTAAACAAAGAGGCAACCCACGGAATAGAAGAAGATATTTGCAAATGACACTAGGGCTGATATCCAAGATCTAGAAAGAACTCCTCAAACTCAGCACACACAAAACAGATAAGCATGTCACAAAATGGGCAGAAGACATGAACAGACACTTTTCCAAAGAAGACACACAAATGGCTAACAGACACATGAAAAAATGTTCATCTTCACTAGCCATCAGGGAGATTCAAATCAAAACCATGTTGAAATACCACCTTACACCAATTAGAATGGCCAAAATTAACAAGACAGTAAACAACAAGTGTTGGAGAGGATGTGGAGAAAGGAGAACCTTCTTACAATGTTGGTAGGAATGCAAGCTGGTGTAGCTACTTTGGAAAACAATGTGGAGATTCCTTAAGAAATTAAAAATAGAGCTTCCCTATGACCCTGCAATTGCACTACTGGATATTTGTCCCAAAGATACAGATGTAGTGAAAATAAGGGCCATCTGTACCCCAATGTTCATAGGAGCAATGGCCACAGTTGCCAAACTAAGGAAAGAACCAAGATGCCTTCCTATGGACGAATGGATAAGGAAGATGTGGTCCATATACACTATGGAGTATTATGCCTCCATCAGAAAGGATGAATACCCAACTTTTGTATCAACGTGAATGGGACTAGGAGAGATTATGCTGAGTGGAATAAGTCAAGCAGAGAGAGTCAACTATCATATGGTTTCACTTACTTGTGGAGCATAGGGAATAGCATGGAGGACATAGGGAGATGGAGAGGAGAAGTGAGTTGGGGGAAATAGGAGAGGGAGACAAACCACGAGAGACTGTGGACTCTGAGAGACAAACTGAGGGTTTTGGAGGGGAGGCAGGAGGGAGGTTGGGTGAGCCTGGTGGTGGGTATTATGGAGGGCGCATATTGCATGGAGCACTGGCTGTGGTGCATAAACAATGAATTCTGGAACACTGAAAAGAAATTAAAAAATAAATAAAAATAAAAAAAATAAAACATACTAAGATCTAAAAACCAAAAACAATAACAAAAACAAACAAACAATGAGAACAGTAATCTGAGGCAGACTGCCTGGGTTGGAATCTTGGTTCTATCACTTCCCAGCTACACACCTGGAGGAGAGATAAAGTGGGATGGAGGATTGGAGGCAGGGAAGACAGGGTTTAGGGAGAGGGGAGAGAGCTTTCCAGGCAGAGAGAAGGACAGTCTGCCCCAAACAGTGAGGAGGCAGTAAGGGCCATTGGTTAGGAACATGGGGCTTGGAATGATTCATTTGCATTTGACCTTGTCTCTTATTTTTTTTTTTTTTTGAAGATTTTATTTATTTATTTGACAGAGAGAAATCACAAGTAGATGGAGAGGCAGGCAGAGAGAGAGAGAGAGAGGGAAGTGGGCTCCCTGCCGAGCAGAGAGCCCGATGCGGGACTCGATCCCAGGACCCTGAGATCACGACCTGAGCCGAAGGCAGCAGCTTAACCCACTGAGCCACCCAGGCGCCCCGACCTTGTCTCTTATTAACTTGGATGCTTAAAATGGGGTCAGAAAAGCAAAAACAAAAACAAAAAACCCCAACCCATTTCACAGGGTGGTGGATGTCAGCAGAAAATAAAGACAGGGGCTTTGTCCAGTGCTCAGCCTGCTGCTGCACTGGGCACTAGCGGCCCAGTGATTGAAATGGGTCAAGGCTGGAGATGCTGGCCTGAGCATTTGAAGCTGTTGGAGTCTGGGGACCAGCGGTATCCCTGGGACAGCTCTTACGAGGGATGATGAGGTTCAGCGGCCCTTCAGGAGACACACCAGGGCTGGGAGTGCTGAACCTGGCCCCTGCCGCCAATGCTCGCCACCACCAAACCTTCACTCCTAAAGGCCGGAGACACGCTGCTCCTTGGAAACACCTTCCCTTGCCTCTCCTTTCCTATAGGCATCTTCATGGGCTTTTTTCGCTCTTGGCAGGACAGCTCCATGTGGGGCCCAGTGTAAACTAAAAATAGGAGGCCCCTTTGTTCAAAAATTAAGAATTTCAAGATGGCGACTGTAGAACACTGAACCAAGTTGGGGGAACTTTCTGAGCATGAGATTCTGTGCCCAGGTCACATGGCCATGAAGCTGGCCCAGACTCTTGGCCATTCCTGTGTCCTCTAGGACATCTGAGTAAACTCAGTGTCTGCTGGGAGACACACACACACACACACACAGTACTTAATAAATTAATTATTCCATTCATTCAGTCAACACACACATATTATTGCCTATCCCGTGACAGGCTCTGTGCTGGGCATCAGGCGTACAGAAATGAATGAAATGCCATTTGGAGGACAGAATTTGAGGCCACACTGTTGGGGTTAGAATCCTGATTCTACAACTTTAGGGCTGTGAGACCTCAGATGAGTTTCTTAACTTCTCTGGGCCTCAGGCTCCTCACTTGTAAAATAGGGATCATCATAGTACTTTCCTCACAGAATTGTTGTGAGCATTCGATGAGTTACTACTCATATTTAAGGAGCTCATAGGAGATTTTTAGAACAGTGACTAGCACATAGGGTGATCTATGTAAGTTATCATTTCCTCAAGGAATTAAGGTCTAGCAGTAGAGAATGACACACACATACACAAAATGCACATGGTAATTAATTTATTTAACTAATAGTTGCTCATGCTCCCCTGGTCCCAGGGTTTGCATGTGGTCTGAGGGGATATAAGGAAAAGCAAGCTGTGGTCTCTCCCCCCTCCCCACCAGCCTGCAGTCCTCTGGGTACACGACAGCCAAGCAAGACCTTGTTATGACAAAACTACCGTTTCCAAATGTGTTATTACTTCTCTATTTTATGCTTCGTGTAATAATGCGGGGAGAGCAGATGTGCAGCACAGGGGTTGACAAGGTACTCAGAGAGAACAAAGCCAAGCACCACCCTCTGGGCAGGGGGGAGGAGAGGGGTCGGTGGAGCTTGGAACAGCTTCCCCTCTTCATCAGGAACCTCGTTGTCAAGCCGAGCAGACCCAGCCTTTGGCCTCTGGCAGCATGAATGGCAAGACGAAGCAAAGCAGAGCCCCATATTTGGCCAGGAAGAAGTTCACGCTGCTACACACCCTCTGACTCACCCTCCCGGCCCAGCGGCCCCCGGGGGCTGAGCTCACAGGCCCTGTGACTCAGGCGCCATGGGGTGTCCTCATCTGGGCCCGGGGAGGAGGGGTCCTGTGCCCCTGAGCTCCAGCTGCTCAGCGTGCTCCGCTCCCTTCCTCAGCCTCCGCTCTCTCAGTGGCATGCATGCGGCTGCTTGACCTGCCCCAGACCCCCTTGCCCCTCGGACTGATGCCCACACGCATCCAGGAGCAGATTCGGCCAGAGCTGATATCTCTGTGGGGAATTGCACAGAAGCTTCTCCTCCCAAAGGGAGCTAGGAGGTGCTATGATTGAGGTGGATGGGTGAAGTCACCTTGGTGAGGAGGGGAGAGGCAGCACCGTATGGAGGGGAAACAACAGAGATCAGGGCATTCCTGCAGTGCCGTGTGACCTTGGGCTGCTCACTGCCCCTCTCTGGTCCTTGCTGCTAAAAGCATTGGTGAGTCTCCAAGGAGGCAGGAGCTATGGAGACCAGCCCGCTCAGCTGGGAAGGATGCGTGCTAAGGAGGTATTGTCTTTTGGCCACTTGGCTCTTCATGTGCAGTCCTTGGAAATGCACCATCCATATCCCCTTGGACCTTGATAGAAATGCAGACTCTTGGGCCCTACCCTAACCTATTGAATCGGAACCTGCATTTTAACAAGGTCCCCTGATGGTTCATGGCCACACTGAATTTTGAGACGTGTGCAAACTGGGCTGCACAGTGGAATCCTGGGAGTTTTAAAGAACTCTGCTGTTTGAGACCCCCCACTCCCAGAAGTTCTGATTCTCTGAAGCTGAGGTGTGTTGTCGGTACCTGCACAGCTTTCCGGGTGACTGAAGGTACAGAAGCTCTGACCTAGCGCATCAGGGTGATGCTGTGAAGCTCGGTCCCACACTCAAGTAGATGTATGCCATGTCTGGTCAGGCGCAGAAGCGGGCCAGGCTGGCTGAGTTTAGTGCATGTGACACCATGTGTGGATGGTGGTAGGGGGAGGGTCACAGAGGATGAGGAGGGCTGTTGCCACGACAACAGGGGCCCATGGCTATTGAGCTGTAGCTGATTATTGCTGTGCCTAAATGCACAGCCCTTGTGGGGCTGGATCTCCCCCTGGTACAGCTGTTCAGGTGATGCCTTCTGGTTTTTCCGTGTTGGCTAAATTTTACTGCAAAATACTGTGTGGTCCAAAGAGAATGGGTGCGAGGTGGCCTGGGACCGGCTGGTTTGCAACCTCTGTTTAAGCGAGGGTGTTCCTCTGTTTGGTTTGCCTGAAACTGTCTTGCTTTAGCACTGAAAGTCCAGCATCCATGCAAATGTCTCAGTCCCAGGCAAATGAGGATGATGGGTACAGGTGCAGTATAGCTTACTGGTTTAGGAGTATCGATTTTGGAGCTCTGTTTCCTGGGTTCAAATCCTGGCTCTGTCACTTACTTGCCATGTGATCTCGGTCACATCACTTCATCTCTATATACTTTATTTCCTTCATTAGTAAAATTTGGTAATCAGAGTATCTACCTCTTGGCCTGTGAAGATCAAATGAATTCATGTACATAAAGCACTCAGAGTCATATCTGGCATTCAGCCAACATTACGGGACTGTTGTCATTCAGTTATTGGATGCTCAGGGTAAACCCATCTCACTTCCCCAGTGATACCGAAGTATCTCAGAAGAGGTGTGGTGAAGTGATAAAAAATGAGAGATCCGGATGTAGAAGACCTGAAACCCAGCACTGCCGGCTATTTGTTATGTAGCCTTGGGCAGGTCACTTAACCTCTCTGGGCTTCACTCCCTCAAGTTGTTCGGTTGGCATACTCACACCTGTCGTCAGGAATGTGGTGAGGAACAAGTGAGGGGCTGTGCATGAACGTGAAACCCAGCTGGGAGAGGTGTGTTCTTGCTAATGGGTTGACTCTGCCTGTTCATGCCTTAGGAATGTCCAAAGAGAAAGGCTCAGGGTGATTTTTAAGAAATGACTTCATTGGGAAGCTATATAAAGGTTTCAGGAAATTTGATCAATCACTTTACTACATGTTGTTTCATTTCAAAAGGAAGTCAGGCAATATATTATGCCAGCATGAGTTTCGGCTGTTCTTAGGACTAGAAAATTAGACCTCTTAATGTATTATAATATTATATAATGTGTAAAAATATTATATATAAGAATATTATATCTCATTATATAATATATACAATATTATTATATTCTTGTATCTATTGTCCTTCTCAAAAGGCAGCCCTCAATTTGATACAGTTTCATTTAAAAAAGAGTCCTTTGCAAATACTTGGTGGTGATTTTGCTGCAGGATGTTTACCTTTTTTTTTTCCATTTGAAAAATCATACACTGTTGGTCACTTTGTTTAGAAGCCATGTGACTAAAATAATTTGTATCAGTTACCCCGTGTTGGGAGACAAGACCACAAACCACCCCAGAACTCAGTGGCCTGAAATAATAGCTCCCCGTTTAGGTCATGATTCTGCCAGGTGCTTCTCTGGTCTAGGTTGAGCTTGGATGATCTTGGCCGTGTGAGCTGGCTCACGTGTCTGCAGTCGGTGGGGGCTGTCTGGTCTCAGATGGCTTCACTCCCATGTCTGGCTGTTGGGTGGCTGTGGGCTAGTAGAGGGAATGGAATTCCTGTAGATCATCGCTCAGTGGGTTAGTTGGGGCTTCTTCACATGGTAAGACCCCCATGTGCTGGGCTCTGACCCCCAGTGCGCAGGTGGTTGTCAAGCCCTTCATTTGGTTGCATTTGCTACTTTTCTGAAGCCAGCCATAGGGCCCAATCCAGAGGCAGTGCAGGGAGAAAGTCTCACGGCTATTGCTTTTTCCTGCTTTTTCCAAGATATTGGGCTCCTTATAAAAATATCTGTTATGGTAAAGTAGGATTTAAGAAGGGTGAATCCTTCGTAATCCTGCCATTCCAGAGATAACATCTACTAATAGCTTGGTATATATCCTCTGAGTTTCTTTTTCTCTATGCATAAGCTAGCAAATACCACACACAAATTTTCATTTTAACAGGAATGATTTCATTCAACGGCCATTTATTGGATGCCAACTGTGTACTGAAGGGCACATACGAGTGAACACAACAGCAAAATCCCTGCTGAAATGAGATCATATCATAAAGATCAAAGGCAATTTGGAAGTATAACTCTCACTTACTGAATACAATGCTTACTTTGTGACAGGTATGGGGGTAAGCATATTATGTACATCATTTCGTTCTACTGCTCTCTAGGATCCAGTGAGGAATATATTGTCATTATTTTCTTTCTATGGGCAGGGAGTTGGGCAGAGAGAAGTTAAGTAACTTGACACAGCCTGTAAGTGATGCACCAGATCTAATATCTGGCTCCAAAGCCCACACTTCTAACTACTACCCAACTGACTCTTGGTTCCAACAGAGCTACCCTTGCTTTTTAATGGCCGCATACTATTCCATTACAAGAGCCTTTTAAAATCCTAAGTATTCAAAGTATGTGTTTGTTGTGATGAAAAGTACCCACTCATTCTGGGGCGCCTGGGTGGCTCAGTGGGTTGAGCAACTGACTCATGATTTTGGCTCTGGTCATGATCTCAGGGTGGTGGGATCAAGCCCTGCATCAAGCTCTAAACTCAGCGGGGAGTCTTCTTGAGAGTCTCTCTCTCCCTCTGCCCTCCCCTCTAAAATGAATAAATACATCTTAAAAAAAACACTACCCACCCATCTTTTTACATCATGCACTGTGTTCAATGTGTTTTTTTCTTTATGTCTAAAAACCTCTTCTCCTCTCTTCTGCCTTATAATTCTATTCTATTCATCTCTCAAAACTCTCTGCAGATAAAACACCTCCCTCAGAAAAGTCTTCCTTAACATACCATCTATGTCAGGTATCATATTCCATGGTCCTATAGTTCTCAGGGCTTTTCTCACTCATGATATTGATTTTTTTTCCTGTTATAAATTTATTTGACTGTCTCCCCTTCTTGACGATGAGCTATGAGAAAGCAGGATCTGTATCTTAATTTTCTTTTGTGGATATATGTCATCCCAGGACCTAGCACTTTCTTTGGGCATAATAAATGTTATTTTATTATTCAATGTTAATGAATTTATCAATGGCTTTGTATGCCTGGCACATATTCTATTAAAATTAATTAATAGAGCTAATTTACAGGTGAATAGGCCTACACATTAATTTTCGTTATGGAAATAATGCACATGGTAACAATTTAAGAGCAAAGGATGCACCAAGGAAAAAATAATTTTTTCCTCTTTAGGCCCTCAATTCTGCTTCCCAGAGGTAATCACCTTCCACAGTTTCTACATATCACTACTCCAATTTTCCATGTGTATAATCTCTATCTTCATAAGTAGTCTCAAAGACACCACAAATAGTAGCACACTGTAACATTGTTTGGCATGTTGTTTTTCACACTTAGTTTATTGTGGGTGGTCTTTCCATAATAACGAACCTGGTCTACTCTAAAGTAGCTCCATAATATTCCATTGTAGAAATTGTACCAGATGGAGTTTAATTGATGCTTACAAGCAGGCCTTTCATTTCTTTTTAACTTTTGTTTGTTGATTTTCACTATTACAACATGGGCTACTGTGAATGTTCTTGTGTGTCTATTTGCTTTCATGTTTGAGTTTATCTGTAGGACGAATTCCTAGAAATGGAATAGTTAAAAAACAATGAAAAAAATAACTTCATACAAAGGTGATAGAAAAAATGACTGTAAAAAGGAATTGCACAGAAGCCTGACCCTGAGCTCCATTCCTGAATTTTTTGTTTTGCCTTTGCAGAGGACATAGGTAGGGCCTTCCAGCTGCCCGGTGTCTGAGCCCCTTTTAATTTTGGGTGCTTGTGGCATGTGGTGGGAGCAAGGCCCTGCTGCAAAAAATCAAAGGGGTTGGTATTTCCTCCTTGCATCTTGGCAATGCTGCTCTTGGACACTGGGGTTTAGGATCCTCAGGTTAAGGAATAAAGACACGGGGATGACTGGGAGTTACTCTCTGGGAGATGAGAGCTCTCTTCTCCAGGCAATCAGAACCTCTTTGACTTTCCAGAACCTTCCAACATCCTGCCTTTGCTATGTATGGCTTCTGCCCAGAATGGTGGTTCCACCTTCCCATCTGGGGAAGCTCCTACATCCTCCCAGACTGACTTTATTATTATTATTTTTTCATTATTTTTATTTTTAAAAAGATTTTATTTATTTATCAGAGAGAGGAAGAGAGAGAGAGAGAGAGAGAGAGAGAGAGTAGTAGGCAGAGAGAGAAGTAGGCTCCCAGGGAGCCTGATACGGGACTCAATGCCATGACGCCATGACCCCGGGATCATGACCTGAGCTGAAGGCAGATGTTCAACCCACTGAGCCACTGAGGCATCCCCTTGACTTATCTGAATTGAAATATCACTTCCTCCACAAAGCCTCCTGTACTTGCACACCGAATCATTCATTCCTAACTTGATGCATTCAACCTACAGGTATTTTTATTTTAAACGCTTGCTATATTCCAAGTACAATTTGAGACACCTGGTACCACTTTGGATTTTTGCCTTCACTCTGTGTGAAGGCGGTGCCAGGACCCAGCACTGGGATTAAGAGCTTGGGGGCCCCCGGTCAGGCTACCTGCATTCCAATGCTAGCACAGTTGTTGGCTCCAGGACAAAGATTCCCCAGGTAAAAGCAGAGCTGCTGGGTAAGAGAGAAGCCTGGGGCCTGGGGCCCCACCTCCTTGCCCTTCCCTCTCTGGGCAGCGGCCCTTGAGGGGTTGTCACAGAACCTGGGGTTCCGGGAAGACCAGTTTGCAAACAACTCCTTCACCCCCTTTGCTGGTACACACCCGAGGAATGTCTGGCCTGTTGAAGTCTGGTGACCTCCACAAGGCCCTACAACCAAGGTCGTGCTCGCCCATGAAACCCGGGTCTCCTCACACCGACTGGAATCTTATTCCAGAGGCTCACAGCTTCCCTGGAGCAGAGCAAGGAGAGGAAAGGGATCTAAATGATCCTCCAGTGAAAGGAGCAGAGCCGATGTAATCATTCATTTGTGCCTTTACCTGTTGCTTGCATGGAATGCTTCCTGTGCCCCACGTGTTGTGCTGGGCACTGGGGATGCAGCCAGGACAAAACACAGGATCCCTGCTTACAGGAAATAAACAACTACTCACACATGCAAATATGTTTACATAGACAGGGATGAGTCTTTTGAAGGACAGGAACCGGGTGGGGGTGGGGTGAGAACATCTGCCAGGGCCTGATGCCTTCTTTTTCCTGCCTGTGGGAGGTGCTCTGTACTCAATGGCCCTGGGGAGTCAGCTGGCGGTGGAGTGGGGCCTGGGGACCCCTCAGGACTACCAGGAATGGGAGCACCAGGCCTGAAGAAGTGCGGAGGAGAAACCATCAGCTCAGGCCATTCCCCGTTCAGGTTCTGGGCGATGGAACAAGGTGGGGTGTAAGAAATAAACTCAGAGGCTGAATCCATCACACACATTCAGGGACATGTTGCCAGAAAGCCCCTTTTAAGCTCCAATTTAGGAATGTCATGAGCTTTCTAGTGACTGTGTGATTTCGGGCATGCCCGTAATTAATTATTCCGTACGTGGGGCAGTCCTGAGAATTCGGGGCAGGCCTGGATATGAGCAAGGCAGTTGGGAGTGTTAACACTGGCAATAGGGAGGGGGCATGGGCAGAAGTGGGGGATGGAGAAGGAAGCTGGTCTTCCAGAAGGGTCTACGACCCAGCAGGTGCTGGAAGAAGCCCTGTCTATACAAAGATTTGGTGGAGTTCTGTTCTCCTGGAACTCTGCCTAGCCAGATACACAATGAAGACTTCTTGCTCAGAGTGGTAGACCCGCACCCAGATAACTGACCTTTGACTTTGCCTCTTGGATCATGGCAACTGCTAAGTTCAGAGGCTTCAAGTTTTCTTCTGATCTATGAGCCTTAACTTAAAGCTAAAAATGGGGTTCATTGTTGTCATTCAGATTTTATTTTTTATGGCTAACTATTTAGCAACTACTTGACATCCAGCTAGGTAGTGCAGATGCAGAGTTGGGGGTCCCTGTCCTTGAGAATGTTCCTACTCAGTGAGGGGACAAAAGACACCCCAACATTTTCCATTTGGGGCAACAAAGGGGTTGGAGTGAAGAAGCAAATAAGTCGTCCAAGTCCTAAATGGTACCGTGGGTCTGGGAGTGCTTTCAAATAATCTCTTTTTAAGTTGTAAATCCATCCCATGACAAGGGTAAGTAAACTCTTAGTTTCTTTGCTTTGGCTGGAGTTAAATCATTCATGCAGGGTGTCCAGTGCTTAGATTGGCTGTTCATTACATCCTAGGTATTTTTGAAATATGATTAGCAGACCAAAAACATGGTAGTCATGGTGCTCAAAGCAAGCATGTCTGATTGTAGGTCACAGACGCACACACACACACAACCTTGATGGAAAAGAAGTGGGGAAATGTATTTGTTATTACTCAATAAGTGCAGTTTGTTTGTTAGATGAAATCTTTCAAAACATGAAGTCCAAAGGGAAAAATTATGAAAGGGTCTCTTGAGAGTAAAAAGTGTGGGAAACGTGGTAGTTGTCTGATGAAAAATGATTCTTCCTATCTCCCCCAAGTGGTCGGCCTCTGTTTGCCTCCTCCCCATGACAGGGAGCTCACTACTCCCTGAGGCAGGGCAGATGTCTCACCTGGGCTCAGGCCCTCAGTCTCACCCTTCCCCCTACACACACACACACACACACACACACACACACACACACACACACAGAGTTTATTGTCCCCAGTTTCCTTCCCAGCTCTGTTGCTAAATGGCTGTGTGCTTTCTGCAACTTAGTTCCACGCTTTGATTCTAAAAATCGTCATCTTCGTGATGAAGGGCTTGGACCATGGGCTGTGGTAGAGAATGCTGAAGTTCGCCAACATCCAGTTCCCCTCTCTTCTCTGGCATGCGAACAAGCCACGCTTCCCAGCCTCTTTCTCATCTAAGAGGTGCCATATGACTTACTTTGCCTCCTGGAGTGTAAGTGGAAGTGATCTATGACATTTCCAGGCTGGGCTGTTGGCAAAGAAAACATCCTGCAGCATGATCTTCCAGGCTTTCCCCCTCTCTCGGGCCTGGAAGATTCCAGATTGACTTGGAAGACACATGGTGGTGACAACACAAAATGGAGGAAGCTGGTTCCCCAAGTTCCCCTTGTACGGCAGAGTCTCTTGATCAGAAACACCATCATTGCACTTTGTGAAATGAGAAATACAACTTTTGTGGTGGTAAGATGGTGAGAATTGGGGTCGTTCATAACAGTTGTCAGCATCAGTTATCCAGAGGGGCCCCAAATGACTCATTCCTTCACTTCCTGATCTCTGAACTCAGAACCAAAAGACAGATGGAGATAAAAATATAGATTTTTCTATGGATAAAAGTTGACTTGAAGGGTGTGATCACGTATGGGATCATGGTGAATGAGGTTCGTATGCCCCTTACCAGAGTTTGACAGACTTGATCACACCATCCATGAATACTCTGGGCGTCTCCGGGTTCCCCCACATGGACATGATCCTACTGGCAGGACTTAAAGTGGATCCTAAAGAGAGAGAACCCAGAAGGGCTAATCCGTTTCTTCCCTCAAATTCATGGATCAGATTAGTGGTTCCATCTCTCATGAGGCGTGAGACCAGAGCAGAAATGAGGCAGAAAGTGTTACCCCGGATAAGGTTCCTCCACGTGGAAACGTGAGGCCAGGACCCCAAGGTGGTTTGTGAGAATTTGAGTGTAAAGTGTAAGCTCTCTGAGGAGAGGCGTCATATCTTCTCCCTGCTGTGCCTCCCCACAGAGCACCTGCATGGTGCTGGCACAGACATGGCGCTGAGATCATGCTTGCTGATGGACCAGTGACCCCTCCTGGGCCTCTGTGACTTTTCCTCCACTGGGTCACTCCAGAAGGAGCAGAAATTGCTGTGGTTTGACCCCTCACACTGCCAGTCCTTGCCTAACCCAACAATTTGGGAGTGTGAAAGCCAAGCTGATGACCCAATCGTTCCTTGGGGAAATACCAGTGCTCTCCTTCTGCCCAAGTCCCTGCTGGCAAAACACTTGACCCTGATCAGACTGTTGCCCCGGGGACCACTGAATGTGTTTGAATCCCATTGTTGTTTGTATGTTCCTGAAGTAGCGGACTCAATCATCCTTATGGTATCTGTTGAGAAGTACCTTCAACAGGCAGTGACTGAAAAGAGTCACTGAGGTAAGAAGATAGGCCTAAAATGGCAGATGTGTGATATCACTGATGTTCTAGTTTCCTTTTATCTGTCTGTTTTACCATCCTTAGCTCGTGGCTCCCATCCTCCGGGTTGACTTACGGTTGTAAAATGGCCATGGCTGTTCGAGCCCTTATGTCCACAGTCCAGATAGCAAGAAAGAGAAGGGAAAAAGAAATATAAGGTCCCCCAGTTGAGTCCACCCATGCTCTTTAGGGATTTCCTGGAAGCAAGAGACAACAAAAAATGCTTATACTACAGAGGCCAGAATTATAGCCACTTCTGTCTATAAGCATACGTGGGTAATAGAGGTTTTCAACTGGCCCGTTGCTTTCTCTACAAAATCAGGATTGTGTTATTAGGGAAGGAAGGAAGGGTAGTTAATGGGAGGCAACCCAGAGTCTCTGTCTCACCTATCTGTATCCACAGCAGCACTGACCACACAGTAGGCATGTATACATTTCATTCATTCACTCATTCATTCTTTCAAAAAATATTCACTATCTATTCAGGGCAAGTCCTCTGTCTATATATTGGGTGGAGGGAGAAATAATACAATACAAACAAAAGTATTATATAATGTTTGTAATTTCCCTCCAAATCAGGACATCTTTTGAAGATCTTGAGCAGGGGGTCAATGTGTTCAAATTCAACTGCTTCCTTAATCTCTCTTGATTATTCTGGCTACCAAATTAGACATGCGTTAGACTCTCATTCTATCCACCACATTTGTTTATTTCTCTTGGTAATGCAACGTGAATAATTTCTTTAGATTTGTTTTCACTAATTTTCCCTTCAGATGTCTTTTTTTTTCTTTTTAAAGATTTTATTTATTTATTTGACAAACAGAGATCGCAAGTAGGCAGAGAGGCAGGCAGAGAGAGAGGAAGGAAAGCAGGCTCCCTGCTGAATAGAGAGCCCGACGTGGGGCTCGATCCCAGGACCCTGGGACCATGACCCGAGCCGAAGGCAGAGGTATCAACCCACTAAGCCACCCAGGTGCACCCCCTTCAGATGTCTTAATATTTTGTTTAAGCAGTCTGCTGGGTTTCTAATTTTAATTATTATACCTTCTCATTTCTAGAAGTTCTATTTGGTTCCTTTTAAAATATGCCTACTTCGTTTCTAATTCCTTTATTGTGTATTCAGTTCTTTTTGTTATGTCATTACCTGCATCAAGCATGACTGATTACGCGTTGTTTCGGTTGATTCTGACATCTGCTTTGTTTATGAGGTTGATGATCTTGCTTCCTCTCACTTAGGAGGATTTGTTTATTTGTGCATTCATGATTCTCGATTGTGAGCTTATGCTCCCTGGAACAATATTGTGGTAATGCTTTGAGGTTTAGCTTTAAAGTGTACACCTCCAGGGAATATTTGTGGTATTTTTGCTAGGTCCTGGGTCTATTTGGGTTGTTTGGGGCCACATAGGAGATATAAATAATGACCCCAAACACTGAATTTGGGCTTGTGGTTAGGAATCGCCTAGGGAATAGTTCTTTCTTTTTCTTTGTGTCGGCTTCATCAAGAGCCAAAGCCTAGACCAGCAAGTTTCATTCTGTGGAGTGAGTCTTTGTTTTTCATTCATCCAAGTGAGGTTACCATTTTTGAGGGTATTTTTTAAAATGGGAATCCCACCTTGCTAGGGCCCCAGGCCTTATCTCCTTTTCCCCACTATACCTCACCCTACCCCCTCACCATGCACAAGATCCATTAAGACCTCCTTTCTGCCTGGGGATCATGCACACCTCAGGCACACATCAACACCACTCTTGCTCATTTCTATGGATTCAAGCCTTCTTATTTCTGGCCTGGGATCATCCATTCATTAAGGAATTCATCCATTAAGGATCTATCTACTATCTATCTATCTATCTATCTATATCTCCATCCCATCCCCCAATCCTCCCCACCTCTCGTAACTATCAGTTTTCTCTAAATAAAGAGTCTTGTTTCTTGACTTCTCTCTCTCTCTCTCTTATTCCTTTTGCTCATTTGTTTTGTTTCTTAAATTCCACATATGAGTGAGATCATATGGTACTTATCTTTCTCTGACTGACTTAGCATTATATTCTCTGGCTCCAACCCCGTCATTGAAAAAGGCAAGATTTCATTCCTTTTTATAGCTGAGTAATACACACAAACACACACACACCTAAGTGTCTATGGACACTTAGGTTGCTTCCATAATTTGGTTATTATAAATAGTGCTGCTATAAACATACAGGTGCATGGATCCCTTTGAATTAGTGTTTTTGTAGTCCTTGGCTAAATACACAGGAGTGCAATTGTCAGATTCTAGGGGGTTATCTTTTAATTTTTTGAAAAACCTCCTTACTGATTTCCAGAGCACTTGCACCAGGGTGCATTCTCACCAACAGAACAAGATGGTTCCCTTTCCCCACATCCTGGCCAACACTTGTTGTTTCTTGTGTTGTTGATTTTAGCCATTCTGATGGGTATAAGGTGATATCTCATTGTAGTTTAGTCTTGCATTTCCCTGTTGGAGAGTGATGATGGATATCTTTTCATGTGTCTGTTGACCATCTGCATGTCTTCTTTGGAGAAATGTCTGTTCATGTCTTCTGCCCATTTTTAAATTAGATTATCTGTTTTTTGAGTGTTGAGTTGTCTAAGTTCCTTAAATCGTTTGGATACTAATCCTTTATTGGATATGTCATTTGCAAATATCTTCTTCCATGCAGTAGGTTGCCTTTAGCTTTGTTGATTGTTTCTTTTGTTGTGCAAAAGCTTTTTATATTGATGTAGTCCAAATAGTTTATTTTTGCTTTTGTTTCCCTTGCCTCAGGAAACATATATAGGAAAGAGTTGCTTCAGCCAATGTCAAAGAAATTGTTGCCTGTTCTTTCCTAGGATTTTTATGGTTTCAGGTTTCATCTTTAGGTCTTTAAGCCAATTTGAACTTATTCTTGTGTATGGTGTCCAGTTTCTTTCTTTTGCACATTGCTGTCCAATTTCCCAGCACCATTTGTTGAAGAGGCTGTCTTTTCCACATTGGATATCTTTCCTGCTTTTTGGAAGATTATATAGTTATGGGTTTATTTCTGGAATATGTTTTAAAAAGACCTCACCCATTACTTTTATTGTGTTAACCTGGGCAGGCTTCTGCCATATTCTAGGAAACTCGCATGACCACATTTACATTTTAGAAGGGCTTCAGGTTGTGGGGAGGAGAAAGGATGGTTAAGAAGGAAAGTCTCACACTGGGAGATCATTTAGGACACTATTACCATAGTCTTGGCACAAGATGTGATGGCTTGGGCTGGGGAGGTGGTGGTTCAGTGAGAAGAGCTTGGGTTGAGTTCTAGTTTGAAGTGGCTGATGACAAGATTCACTGATACTTAGATATGAGGGGGGAGGGGAGATAAAGGGAGAAGTTGGAGGTAACTCCAAAGATTTTAGTCTGAGTATGTGAGTTCAGGGTACATCTTAGCACGTGAGGGAATGAACAAAGAAGGTGGCCCTGGATATAGGTGGATGGAGTCCCTTTTCTAGGGTCTGGTCACTCCTGGGTAAGTTGAACAATGAGGTTCTAGACCCCCAGAGAGGAGGATCAAAGCTTGAAGTGTAATGAGGGCTGCCCAGGCATTCTCCATCCTGTTACCACATTCCTCCTCAGTTAAATCTACTCTTCCCTTTCATCCAGGCTTCAGCTGAAACCACAAAATGAAGTCCTGGTTAGGGTGGGGATTGAGTGCCCCATCACTTAAGTATGTGCACACATGGGATCAGTCATGCCAGGGTTTTGGATTATGGTGATGTACAAAATTAAACCAAGCACCATCGATGGATGAAAGGATAAAAAAAATGTGGCATATACAGAGAGTGGAATATTATTCAGCCTTGAAAAGATGGGAAATTCTGACACATACTGCAATATGAATGAAACTTTTAAAAAATATATTTTATTTACTTATTTGACAGAGAGAGAGATCACAAGTAGGCAGAGAGACAGACAGCTCTCTCTGCTGAGCAGAGGGCCTGATGCAGGGCTCGATCCTAGGACCCTGAGACCATGGCCTGAGCTGAAGGCATAGGCTTGAACCGCTGAGCCACCCAGGCACCCCAACATGAATGAAACTTGAGACAATTATGTCAAGTGAAATAAATTAAAGAACAAATACTGTCTGATTCCACTTCTAGCAGTATCTATGGTAGATAAATAATTGGTGACAGAAGGTCAAATGGTGGTTACCAGGAGCTGGGGGGAGGAGGAGTTATTGTTTAATTGGGACAGAGTTTCAGCTTGGGATGATGGAAAAGTTCTGGACATTCATGGTGGTGATGTTGACAGAGCAGTGTGAATGTACTTAATACCACTGACCAGTACACTAAGAAATGGTAGGAAAAAAAAGCCAAGCAAACTAACATCATAAAGTTGTTACCTTTTAATTTTGTCCACTGAGGGCATTAAAAATCCTTCAATTTGTTATAGCTTTCCTGCCATCCAAAGAAAGAATATTTTTAAGCCTCAAGGAAGCAAGAAAGACATGTTCTGAAGGCACAGGCTAATTCTTCTAATGGGACAGCAGTGGTGTCACAAAAAACCCCCCAAATTGTCAATATGCATTGCTTTGATTTCTTTTATGCTCCCTCATGGACAGTGTGGTCAGTGTCTGTGAAACCCTGCAGTGTCTGGGTGACCCTTTGTTGGGGAGGCTGAAGAGGACTTGAGGATCATACAGTAGAGTTGGGATTCCATCTCTTTGAACATATTTGCTCAGGGGGCTGGGTGGGTGGTGGAAATGTGGGCCGCAGAAAGGATGACACATGAGACAGTGTCATGTGTTCTTGCTGCTCATCACAATTACTATTTTTTTAAAAGATTTTATTTATTTATTTATTATTTTAAAAAAGATTTTATTTATTTATTTGACAGACAGAGATCACAAGTAGGCAGAGTGGCAGGCAGAGAGAGAGAGAGAGGAGGAAGCAGGCTCCCTGCTGAGCAGAGAGCCCGATGCGGGGCTCGATCCCAGGATCCTGGGATCATGACCTGAGTGAAGGTAGAGGCTTTAACAGACTGAGCCACCCAGATGCCCCAACTCATCACAATTATTAATAGTGCTCCTGGTCATGCTCAGCACTGCTCTGCTTGGATGCTGGATGGTATGATCGCATGGACTCTTGCCTCCTGGGTGGGACAAGCACCTGGGCAGGGGTGCTCTGCCACAAAAATCTACTGGATGAGAATCTCCGAGTGACACTGTGTTTGTGAGGAGCCTTCCTAGGACTTGGCAAGTAGTGGGTTCTTAATAAATGGCAGTTATTTTTATCCAGGCCACCTAGAAAAAGCACTGGCTTCAGAGTCTTCAGATTTTGGACTGAATCCCTGTTTACTAGGGCTTTGACCTTCAGCAAGTTACTTAATTTTCTGAGTTTCAGTTTCTTATCTATAAAGTGGAGTCAATGAGATCTTCCTCACAGGGTGATTTGGAGCAGCAGTTAAATACAACAGTAATTAATAATGTGTGTAACGTAGGTAGTTTGCTGCCCTGTACGTAGTAGGTGCTTGAAAAATATACACCCTTCCTTCTTAATTTCCTTTCTTCCTGTCTTCTATTTTTTCCGCACCACTCCCCCTCTCTTATTTTCTGTTCTGCCTTTCTGCCTTCTACAGATGGAGAGCATATCTAAGCTGCCTCATCCCAATCCCTGAAGAGGCGAGCCATTGAGACTGGCCAGGAGAGAGTCAGCTCTGTTGAGGCGTGTGCCTTTCTTGTTCAGAATGGCTTCTTTGAATGTTGTCTCAGTCTATTCACACTGCTATAACAAAATACCACAGATGGGGTAGCTTATAAAGAACAGACATTTATTTCTTACAGTTCTGAGGCTGGGAAGCCCAACATCGCAGTGCCAGTGGACTTGGCCAGGTGGCTATTGAGGGACCACTTCCTGGGTCATGGATGGTGTCTCTTGCTCCTCACATGGTGGAAGGGACTAGGGATTGCTCTAGGCCCCTCTTATAAGGCACTGATTCCATTCATGAGGGCTCCATGCTCATGACCTAAGGCCTACCTCCCCTACGATCCACTTTGGGTGTTAGGATTTCAACATTTGGATTTTGAGGAGACACAGCATTCAGACTATAGCAAGTACATTCTGTCTATAAATGTTCCTGCTAAGAAGTTAAGTCTGAGCGTCGGGGAGGAGACACATGGTTACCTCCACTCAGAAAACGCAAACGTCTCTTCTCAAGGGGCTTTCAGTTTCCCTGGGTCCAGACACCTGCTCCCACTTGAAGTCACCGAAGATCCTTTCAACTGGCATTCTCAGGGAAGATACATTTTCTCTTCATCCTTAATCCTATGTGTAATTTTCTATGAACTTCTAAATACTGGGACACCAATATTTGGTGGACAGAGGACAGAAGCACTGCTTCTCTTCCCGGAGCCTAGTACCAGCTGGCGAGTCTCTTAGGGCTCTTACCTCTTCTGTGCTATTCTTGGGCCTCTCTAAATGACTTCTGGTTGGCTCCTGAAAAAGCTGAACTCAGCTCACGCGTCCGGAGGACATGGTCAGTTAGGGGTTGATGGAAACTGGAAAAGGATTCCTGCCAGGGAGATAATTTCGAGCTGGTGTTTGACGGGCTGGCAGGCAGGCCAGATGGGGAGGGTGGGAAGAGAGCTCGGCTGGAATCCCCCTACAACCGGTCCCTGTCCCCGGTCAGCTTTGGCGTTTGACCTGGTACCCAACAGGCGCCTTACAAAACCTAGTGAAGCAGATCTCACACTTCAAGGTCTGGCTCACAATTCACCTCTTCTGAATCCTTCTGGGATTGTCCAGACAGAACAGTCACTCCTCCCTCCAGGCTCCTGGAACTCTGCTGTTGTGGTATTTGTCATACTGTATTGTAATTCTCCACGGGCTCCAGGCAGGGAAGTCCATGGGGGCAGAGGTCGTGTCATTGCACCTTTTGCCGCAGCTCCTGCCAGTCCACAGGGACTCAGCACATGCCAAGGGACTGAGAAACACAGGTCAGCCTGCCTGCTCGTAGTAGTCAGGGGGGTCCTGAGAAATTGGGGGCTGGCCGCACACCAAGGGCCACTGAATCTCGGGCTCCAGGGCTGTGATCTGCTTGGCAATAACTCTATTCCACATTTTCCAGAGATGGTTCTCGTAATACACAGGCAGCGTGCCCAAGCCAGGCTCTGACTAGTTCCTAAAACAAGTTAAATCTTTCCTTTTGGGACAATTCCATCAGCGGGCAGATGAGCATGCTTCTCTGACAACTGTGGCTTTCACGGTCCCAACCGTTGGGCCATTTCCCACTTGCTTCCTCACGGCCCCTAGCAGCAGCCTATTATACTTGGCTGGGGCTTTTGGCTGGTGAGGAGATGAGCTCTGTCTTCCCAGATCTTGGGGTGAAGGAGAAATACATCCACACCCCCACCCACAGCCGCCTGTGCATGGCTGGGATGGAAATTGGCTTCTCATCCAACAGATCTCAGTGGAGATTGGAAAATGCTCGTTGGAGGAGGGTGTTGTGTCATTGTTGGTACGTGGAGGGAAGCCAGGCTGCAAATGAGACCATAGTCTTCCTATCGCCCTTGCTTTTTGCTCCCCTGGAAGGATGAGGCCCGCTGCAGAAACCCTGGGCATTCTCTACTTTGCATGGTCAAGTTTCATCAGATGAGGGCCACAGAGGGCCAGACAATGGAAGGTGGGAATTTCTGTGGACAAGTCACAATCCTCAGATGTCCCTATCTGCAGGATGGTTCATGTTTATCCTTCAAGGCCCACTCAACGTAGCTGGACCATGAGCATGATTTCTGGCACATGCGTTTGTAAATTACCCTTCACCTTGAGTCATGTTAACAACCTCCACCCTGCACACATTCCATCAGAGCCTAGATTTGAACCTTGGAGTCCTTTCTGCTGATTCTTTTGATGAGGGATGTGCAAGAGTCCTCCTGTAATACATAGGTTTGAAGGGAGTGCACAGATGATTTAAATATCTCTCTGAAAATGGAAGCACAGTTTTATTTGAGAAGCAGAATAGAGGGAGGTAGAAGGAGCACTAGATCAGGGGTCAGTCCCAGCTGACATCTACCCATTTCTGTGGTACTTGAGCCAGTCATACCTCTTTTGCTTTGTTTCTAAAATTCATTTAACAATGATTAATGTAGGCTTTAAAGAAATGTCATGAATTATTTTACACTCTTTACAAATATTAACTCATTTAATCTTTATAGTAGTCTAGGATGTAGGTATAACTATTAAACTCATTTTATAGATGAGAAAAGTGAAGGACAGAAATGTTAAGTAATTGGCTCAAGGTCACACAGAGTGGTGGAGTAAGGCTGAGCTCTCCTGGATCTCAGAATCATTATCTGTAAAGTGGGGATAAAACTTGTTACCCTGCCCAGCCCAGCATTTAGCTCCTTTGTGTTCCCACAGTGTCACTTGTACCTTTGTGATTATTGGCATGAAATACACTTAAGATGTAAGCAGGATGAGGGCTTGGTTCACTAGCACAAATGGGTAGCACAGTCCCTACTATGTGCAGTGGGCGCTCAGTAGATATTGTATGAGTGAGTGAATTGATGCCATTCCTCTGTGTGGTGTTGAAAGGGTCCCATATCTTCCAAAAACATGGGTTTCTGAAGGCGTGAACTGTGTCTTATTTATCTCTGGGTCTTGAGACCCAAGGATGTTCCAGACAGATGCTCACTGAATAAAGGAAACCACATCACTGTCCTTTGCCTTAGGGAATTAGTCATTCCTAATCATGAAGGCATGAGCACACTTATGTGCCATAAGCTAATGGACATTGATATCTGTGAGTTATGGAGTAATCATTCATGGTGAACAACGGATAAGGTGGAGGAAATGGGGGATCACCATGTAAGAAACTACTTCAAAGCATAGTGGTTTAAAACAACAAGGATTTATTATTTTTCCCCAAAGTTGGACAGTTTTCTGTTCCATGTGAAGTAGCCAGGGATAATCAAGTAGCCGCACTTGGCTAGGAGTTTTCCAGGGCTGGGACATCTAAGACAGTTTCTCATCTGGACCTCTCTTCTCCATGCAGTTTGACATCATCTGTGGTCACACAACTGGCTTCTAAGAAACTGGAGATGGAGTTTTGCACGCTCTTAAGGTCATGCTCTGTTGTTAGAGGACATCATTGCTGCCACACTGGTGGGCAAAGTAAACCACAAGGCCAGACCAGATTCAGGAGTAGGGGAGATAGACTCCACCTCCTGCTGTGAGGAGCAGAATGTATGAACAGAGATAGGAGAAACCGTTGGCAGCCATATTGGACACTCTACCACAGGGTTAGACCAGGACTGGTGACAGGAACTCCAAATTATCTGCGTGCAAATGAATAGCTATTGAGAGGCTGTGATTTACCTGTCAGGGAGTTGCTGGTTTCCTACTCAGATGATTCCCTAGGATTTTCAAACCTCCCACTTCTCCTGGGAGGTCTGAGCTGACCAGGCTCTTGGAAAATATCAATTTTTTTCTTCCCCCTTTTCAGGTGATGAAACAGAGGTGTAGAGAGAAGTGATGTCTGCGCATAGTGCCACAGGTCAGGGTGGGAGGCGGCTCCTCCTGCCACGTGGTTAAGAGTGTGGATGTTGGGGTCAAATGTTGGTTTTGCCACCAAAATGACTGGATGATTCGTATAATCTTGCTGGACCTCTACCTCTTCATTTATTTGATGTGGATAATACCTACTTTGTAGGGCAGAATAGAGAGTAATAAAGAACATGAGTTCTCAAGCCAGACTACCCGAGTTCGAATCCAGATTCTTCCATTTATCACCCATATTATCTTCAGATAAATCCTTAATTGTCCTATGTCTCAGTTTTCTCTTCTATAAAATGGGGATAATAATACTACTTATTATATAGAGTTGCCATGAGAATCCAATGAGTTTAAGTATATAGAAGCATATAGAAAAATGCCTGGCACATGATTCACAATCAATGGATATTATCTATGATTATTAGTGGTAATGTGAAAATAAGATAATGCTTACAAAATCCTCGTATATGCTGTGTCCACAGTAAGTGATAAGCTCTGATTAGTGGGATGTGAGCTCTTCAATCCATTCCCCCTCCTACCATGCTCACACTTGGCAAAGTTTGGAGAAAACAACCCCAATTTCTCTCTAATTGTTGTGGAAGCAGCCGATATCTTATTTCATTTATTACAGTTTGCTGTTCACTCTGCTGCTGTTTCCTCGTGATCAGGAAGACTGCCTCTCAAATGGGAGAAGACCAGTCATGTCTCCCTGTCTGAGCTCACTTCCGGCCTCCCTGTGGGAAGCCCACTTCAGGGGAGTCCTTCTCCTGGAGGAGGCACTCCTGAGCTTCTCCAGACGGAAGTTAGCATTTTCTCCCCCTGGGCTTTCTTCTCAGCCTTTCTCTAGTTTTTTGATATCATACTTCTCCTCTACTGTTGAATGAGAATAATTGAGAAATGAGTCTTCTCCTCATGGTAAGCTCAGAGATGAGGTTTTTTGCTGGAACCAGCCCTTAGGCTCTGGGCACAGAGCAGGTCCTTAAGCAGGATTCAGGGCAGATACCCATTACATCATTGCAACGATAATATATGTTACATATATTCATATAAATATAAACAGAGCACCTACTGTGTGCTAGGCTGAGTTCTAGGGACAATATGAACCGATTCTTTTTCTAACACCCACCGAGGCAAGAGCCCCTCCTTGGCCTCACACAACACTTTAGGAAGCCTTTTTGGGATTCCTTTATCTCTTTCAGGCTGCTCAGGCTGGTTCCTTTGGTTTGACCTCATCCACAGTGACCCTCTGCAGGTGTGGGCAAGCTGTGGTCTCTCCAGGCAGGGAGAGAGTGGGCGAGCACCTTTTGGTCTAGCTTTAGGCTCCTTGGCACTCTACTTCATTTTCCTTCTCTGAAAAACGATGCTCTCACTGCTTTGTCTTGTGTTGTGGGATTAAACAGGATCATATGTGTCAAAGTGTCTGGCAGACCATAGGCCCTTCCCAAGTATAATTACCATCCTCTGGCTATGGCCCGAGATTTCCTGGACATGTCACAAGGGTGCTAACAGGAGGTGTCCTGCTGGAGATTTAACTTGGGCTGTTGTTCTCCTCTGTCATGAGGAGATTGCCTGTCACATCAGGGTGCAGGCAGGAGAAGAAAGGCCCCGAGGCCAGCTTCCCTGAGAAGGGCAGGTGCACAGCAAGGGGCCCTCAAGTTCTTGAGAGAAGAATACCGACAGGTGTTTCTCCTTCTGGATATTCAAAAGAGAGCTCCCTGCAGTGCTCATGGGCCAGGGGAAAGGGATTTGTTTTGGGGGTGGAAAGTAGAATCAGTCCTGCTTGTGGGTTCCTGTTGTGCTCTTGTGCCCTGGGAAATAACTAAGTATGAGAAAATGAATGAGAAAAATCATATTGAGGAGCTCTACATGGGGCCCCTGGCTACTGGTCAGGGGTTTGGTTTCCACCTTTGCATGTATCCAAGAAATTGTGTAGGCGTGAGTTTCAACAGTGACACTGTATGGTAGCAGGAATCCGGGGCAGAGAGAATCCCTGGTGGTTCTAAACTGAACAGACTCCAGTTCTTCTAAGCCTGGTATGTGTGAGGCTCATTTTTGTTTTTACTTGGCCTGTCCCCAGGGCTTTGGGACAATTTGTTGGAAAGGGAGGAAACCTCCAGAAGGAGATGCTGGAGTTTTCATGTAGATGTGTGCTTGGGAGATTAATTGGAAAAACAACTGGAATGTGACCATATTTGTGCTCTGAGTTTATGGAGCAGTTCATACCGGTTATATTAATTATCCCAGAGGGCATTGTGAAATGCTAAGAAGAGATTTGGTCTTAATTAACTTTTGTTTTTAGGATTACAGGATGAATAGTTCTTTTGAGGGCAGGGGATAGTCTGTTTCCTGGGCATGGAAGCAGTGGAGAAAAAGGTATGTCTGGGATCCAGTCAGAAGTCTGGTGAGTCTGGGTCCTCATGTCGGTCAGAGTAGCTGAAGAAGATGGAGGTACAGGTCACTTCTGGACCATGTAAGGCCTTGGGTTCCTCACTAAGGGGTCTGGAGTAGCTCTGGGTATTTTGGAAGGAGCAATTCCTTTTGGCTATAACCATCAGGGTTTGGGAGACTGGAAAGACTGGAAAGATGCTGTCTCCAAGATGGCCACCCACCTAGGAGTCCTAGCACCCTCAGCCCTCAAGCCCTCAAACTCCTTATCCACAGTCCCTGCTCAAAAAAACAGCCAACGCGGCAGCTCCGGGTGGCCAGGATTGCGACACCAATGTGTTTGTTCCCGTGTTTGTGAAATACCTCAGAGGCACTGTTCCAGTCCCACCTGACTAGTTTTCTGATTGCCACATGGCCCTGGCTCTATCTGCCAATACTCAACCAGGGCTGACTAGTCAGAGATTTTGAGATGTTTATGGGTTCAGAACTTAAGAGACCTCATTTCTGTTTGCCTGAATGAGGAGATCTTACCTTTCAGAAGCTTCTGAATATCACTTGTTGGGCTGGGAGGCAGCTCTGGGACCCTGGAGTGAATAGGGTGACCTTGGGCCAGTCACTTGACCTCTCTAAGCTTTTGTTCCTTTAAATACATAATGAGGATAGTTAATCCTATCTTCCAAGATCGTGACCCACAAGTATACCACCAGATGGAAGGTAAGGTACTAGGTCACTTACTAGGCTTCCTTTCCTTAAAGGTCACTGAAAGCAATGTTGGCTTCAAATTTCTGAGTCATTAAAATTCAGTCTTGCATTTAATTCTTGCAAATGAATTGCTGTCAATCTTTGACTGAGAGCAGGGAGAAGAGGCCTAGCTAATATATAACATAATGGGAACTCAGAAGCCTCTGGAAATTGGCTCAAGAATGTGGTGAGCGATCTGAAACTATAAAAATCCTAGAAGAGAGCACAGGTAGTAATTTCTCTGACATCAGCTGTAGCAACATTTTTTTTAGATAGATCCCCCGAGGCAAGGGAAACAAAAGCAAAAATAAACTATTGGGACTACATCAATACGAAAAGCTTTTGCACAGCAAAAGAAACAATCAACAAAGCTAAAGGCAACCTACTGCATGGGAGAAGATATTTGCAAATGACATATCCTATAAAAGGTTAGTATCCAAAGTATATAAGGAACTTAGACAACTCAACACTCGAAAAACAGATAATCCGATTTAAAAATGGGCAGAAGACATGAACAGACATTTCTCCAAAGAAGACATGCAGATGGCCAACAGACACATGAAAAGATGTTCATCATCACTTGCCAACAGGGAAACGCAAGACTAAACTACAATGAGATATCACCTCACACCCATCAGAATGGCTAAAATCAACAACACAAGAAACAACAAGTATTGGCCAGGATGTGGGGAAAGGGAACCATCTTGCTCTGTTGGTGGGAATGCACCCTGGTGCAAGTGCTCTGGAAGTTAGTATGGAGGTTTTTCAAAAAGTTAAAAATGGAAGCCCCTAGAATCTGGCAATTGCACTTCCAGGTATTTAGCCAAGCACTACAAAAACACTAATTCAAAGGGATCCATGCACCTGTATGTTTATAGCAGCACTATTTATAATAACCAAATTATGGAAGCAGCCTAAGTGTCCATAGACTGATGAATGGATAAGCAGAATGTGGCAGGCATACACACACACACACACACACACACACACACACACATAATGTTAAGTGAAATAAGTCAGTGAGAGAAAGACAAATACTGTATAATTTTACTCATATATGAAATTAAAGAAACAAAACAAAGTAACAAAGAAAAAAGAGTAGCAAACCAAAAAAGAGACTCTTAACTAGAGAATGAACATATGGTTACCAGAGGGGAGGTGGGTAAGGGACAAGGGGGAAATAGGTCAAGGCAATTAAAAGTACACTTATGGAGCACCTGGGGGGGTGGTCAGTTGGTTAAGTGGCTACCTTTGGCTCAGGTCATGATCCTGGAGTTCCAGGACAGAGCCCAGTTTCACGTCTGGCTCCCTGCTTAGCCAGGAGTCTGCTTCTCCCTCTCCCTCTGTCCCTCCCCTTGCTTATGTACACTCTTGTGCTTGCTCTCTCTCAAATAGTCTTAAAAAAAAACTTATAATAAGTACACTTATTATGACAACACTGCATAATGTATAGAATTGCTGTATCACTATATTGTACATCTGAAACAATGTAACACTGAATGTTAACTCTATGGGAATTACAATTTAAAAGTAAAAAGGATCATTGGTATTCAGCCCAAGGAAGCTGGCTATAGGAGACATGTGACCTCATGCCTCATTTCCTTCAACAACTTCCTTCAACCAAGGGGATAAAAACTGAATTTGGGGAGGGGTAGGACTAACAATTATTGGGCTACTATTACATGTGAGGCATGAGGAGAGTAAGAGAGTAGTTATGCATGTGTTTTCTCGTCTTGTCATTTCTTCAACCTAAAGAAATGGGCAGCATTGTCCTTATGTAGCAATTTCTCATTTAATCAATATTTACTGAGTGCTTACTATGTATCAGACATTGCTTTGGGAGTTAGAATATGGGAGAAAATAGCCCCAGTGCATGATATGCCTTACTTGAGGTCACCCAGCTGGTCTGCAGCGGATCAGGATAAGATTCCTCCTTTACAGAGGCTTTATTTCAGAGCTGTTTTCCATCTGAGATGCTGCACAGTCAGACACACAAATATGCACACACTTGTACACACACACACTTGCATGTGTTCTCACATGCACACACACCACAAACACGTGCATTCTTACACAATCACTCACACTCACATACAAACACACACATGCACAAACATACCCACAGGTGTGTACCCACACACCAAATAACACACGCACCAGCTATGTGTATACTTGCACACACATTCACACGTACCATTCCATTCAAGCTGCTGAAATCTCTGACTGTTTCAGGTCAGAAATACTACAGATCTAATGTCAAAGGGTTAATTCTATTTGCTTCCCTCCACTACCCCCCCCCCCACCTCCTCACCTTTCCTCTGCTCCTTTCCCATTCTGTGACCAGACCCCTCCTCCTGATTTTTCCTAGGAGTGGTCTTAGGAAACGATCAGCACTCCCAGGCTTGGGTTGTAATACTCAGCTAGAAACCAAAGGCTCTCTAAGTCCACCAAAGGACCGTTTGCCACGGTGGGCTTTCCCCCACACAGCTGTACAGATCTCCCTAAGTCTCCTTCTTGCCCCATCCTCTGCCTCTCTGCCCCTAGGCATGTCATGCTCAAGTTCAAGTGTTACCCTTGTGGGCCTGGGTGTCCTCAGCCCTAGCATCCACCTCCCTTGCTCTCTCGGGCATGAGCCAAATGCCTGTGAAGGTCTCTTCCAAGTGTTTCATCACGCCTCGGGGTGGGGATGCATCAGTTTTGTTTCAACACTGTGCTTCTACCTGGCATTTCATTTGCTAACTAACAAGTGGAGGAACTCCTCCTGATGCTGGCGGCCTTGGGGGAGGGGAGCTGTGCTCCGGTCTGTAGAGTGTTGGTGGGGGCACGGCAGTTCCCACCCCTCCTCCCTTGTGATCACCCAGGAGGAAGGCTGGGGTGCTGGGTTTTAGCTTAGCTCACCTGTGTAAGCATTTCAGACTCGTCAGACTATTTCATCATCCAGGCAGCTCAAGGTGGGGGTTGTAGAGTTTGAGAAACTTTAGCAACTCCCAAGCATCAGTCCCCAAAGAGTGCAAAGAGTCGCCTTCCCCAACTCATCTGTAGTCCTGTGGTTTCAGGGATCTCTTTCTGCAGGTAGAGCTAAAACACCTTTGCCTTCACCATTAAAGGATCTCAAAAGTGTAGTTACAACCTCCAAGTACTCATTGCAACCTTTGGACTCCAGGGGCTAGCGTTTACCCTCCCAATGGCCGTTCGGCTACACTGGCCAACTGGGTGAACCTGTCGGGGGCAGGTGTTGAGTGCAGGCACTCGTGAACAATTCCAAGGCACGGGAGGCAGCATAGTCTGCAGCCAGCCAGCCCAGGAATGGTTTTGGCAACATGCACTGGGGCTGGGGCAAGCTCACTGTATTTCTCTCTCTTTGTCTCTCTCTCTCTCCCTCCCACCAGAAGAGATAAAACGGGCAGTGCAAACAGCAGATCCGGTGGGGATGGCGGTGTGGAAGTGAACAGCACCCTGCGAAAAAGGGAACTGAGCACCCAGGTGCTCATGGGCATGGGGCCCGATTTGGGGACTATTCCCTGATAAAGATATGGAATTCCGCAGGTGGGGTTCTCTTGGGCACTTAGCTGATAATCTTCCATGGTTTTTGCTTATGATCAGGTCTTACGTTGCAACCAGATCATGAACTCTTAGTGCCCAGGGATCAACGCTCCAGTTTCTTTTCTCTCTCCTGTACTGCCTAACTCATACCCTTAAGTGGAAGGAGTGTTTGATGAGCGCAGGGAAGGAAAGGAGCCCAGGCTGCACTGATATGATGCTATGTCATGTTCAAAACCCTTGACGGTGAGTCATCCCTTCTGGGGGCTGAGCTCACTTTCAGGCCTGTGAACCCCTCACCTCGCTCCTCTGGGGCCCGTTTTTGTGTATACCAGCGTCAGGACTTGCTGAGCTGTCTTGAGCAGGGGAGGCCAGATTTACGCCGAGCAGAGCAGAACCACGGAAGCGTCACGATGTTCAGACAACATGTCCTACCGTGGACATTCAGAGGACTCTCCTTTTGCGTCTTGTATTACAGATACCAAGGAGGCCTTCTGGAAGTCAGTGCGACTAAGGGGGGCTGCGGACAAGAAAATAGGAGACGGTCCAGGCCAGAGGAACCGCACAAGCTAATGAACATACAATGTGAGGCTTGCCCACCCTTTGTCTTAACTCACTCATTCACCCAAAAACTTACTTCCTGAGCCCTGCTCTGTGCCAGACACTGTTTCAGCCCTGGGGAGCAGAGCGGTGAGCAAGTCTGGTTTATGAAGTTGTGTGGAGCTTGTCACCAACAAATAACACAAGCGTCAGCTGGCAAAGATCAGAGGGTCATGGGAGTGTGGGGCAGGGAGGGCAGAACGAGGGTGGGTGAGGGCTGAACCCTGAAGCATGAGGCCAGGGGGTCCGCCTGGGGGAGAGGGGAGGCCGGGAGGAATGGCAAGAATTATTTCAAGCATGAAGTTCCAGGGCCAGATAGAGCCAGGCGCTGGTGAGACACTTGAGTAAGTCCTGTGTGGCCAGAGTATAGGAAGTCAAGGTGGGGAGCGGGGCCGAGGGGTCAGTGAGGGAGGGAGACAGGGGCGGGCGGGTGAGGAGCGGGCCAGGAAGGGGTCATGCAGAGCTTTCTGGGCCCGAGGAGGGATTTTGCACTTCATCTGAAGCTGTCTGGGCCAGAGAGGCTATTGACTTGTTTGAGGGTGCAGGAAGCCTAACAGAGGGGCAGCTTGGCAAGTGATTTAGGAAGGGAACGTCCTACCCCACCAGAACATTTTTCTGGAAGGTTGTTTCCAGCTGGACGTTTTGTGATCGCGTTTTGTGCTGTGCCGGGGTGCTTGTGGCAGCAGAGTGCAGAGAGGGGCGGTCAGGGGGCACTAATGTACCTTCTTCCTCCATGGCTCTCGTCAAGGGGTCGATGCCCCCTGTTACCCTGTGTCCCCCAGTTACCCCCTCACTTTACCCCAAAGAGCCTGCAGCTCCTCTTCCCTCTGACTAATTCCCCTTCCATCCTCAGAAAGTCCTTACTTGGCATTAAACGCTAGGGTGACTCTAAGCCTGTTTTCCTCCTCCTGGCTGGGCAGCCTGTATCTTCAGTAGAGAGGGGGTGATCACAGTGTCACCTAGGCAGGGGGACCATGAGGGTTTACAAAGCTGCCACTGGGGAAGTGCCTTGCCCTGGCCTGGCTCCTGGTTGGTTCTAGAAATGCTGCCTGTTGGTATCGTCCTGGCAGACCAGGCCCTTGCCCGTCACCCTCACTCCATATCAATGTCATTCCTATCCTTTCTCCCAAATGCCCACCCCCCCAGCCCCAGCAGATTCTCCCACCCCACCCAGAACTCCAATGTCTGTCTTGCTTGCACTATGCCCTCAGCCTGCAATGCCCTTCCTTCTCTAAGCACCCTGAGGCCTTGCACGTGTCTCGTTCCCTCTGGAGAACCTTCCAGGCATGCTCCTGCCAGTCCTACTCGAAGGCAGACTTAATTAATCTGTTGAGTCTCCCCAGCACTTGGGGGCTTTGCTTTATCAGAGCACACACTGGTAGGTATTTCTGTAGTTGTTTGCGGCGGGGGTGTGTGTCTCCCCTCCCAGATGTGTTTCCTTGGGCAGAGACATGTGTCATTCACACGCCGGTCTGAGCACTGGGCATGGAGCCCAATGGTCAGAGCTAGCTGGGTGAATGAATGAACCGGCCTGGTGCGCTTACCTGCTCGAAGGCCAATGTCTCACTGATCTTTGGTCCCGCACTGCCTGGCACCCAGTAGCTCACTAATCCTTCTTGCCCACCATGGAAGGGTAGGTCGGGCTGGTGTGGGTAGGTGCAGAGGGCCAAGAGGAAGGACAATTTGGATGATGGGCTCAGGGACCAAGAGAGGGCTCCAGACGTCTTTGAGGAGGACCTGGGGCTGGGGAATTAAAATGTCAAGGGAGCCTCAGCCTCTTTTCCCTGGGCTGGACCCTTTTCTAGCCCCGTGGGAGGGAGGACACCCCACCCAGGCCAAAGGGGAATCTTAACATGTCAGAATGACTCTCAGGATATTTCACAGGTCTTATCTGTTAATAATAAAAATGAAATTACATTAAAAATACAACCATGTGTGGGTTGCAGAGTGAGTTAATGACTCCTCATGTAGGTAGATGCGTACCCCTTTAATTGAGGCAGGTAATGACCGTGGTAATAATAGCCTGGGTCTGTTTAGGGGTTCTTTCTTCCGAGAAGCTCAAAGCACTTTCTCTTCCTATCTCATCTCTCTCCCCAACTTCCCAGGGAAGTGTGTCTGATTATCCCCATTGCTGAGGTGTCTGTGTACCGTGACTCACTCTATGGTTCTGAAGCTCACCTCCTTCTCCCCCGGCCTGGGCAGGGCTCATGTGCCTCTCTCCTCCCTGGCTCTGGGCCTGCAGTACCCCATTTCCTGGATGACCAAAAAAGCCAGGCTTGCTGTGTAGGACCAAGGGGAGCTGAGGCACCAAAGAAAGCAGACCAATGGGGACAGGGGAAGAGGGAGGGAGGGAGGGAGAGAGGGCTGGCGGAGAAGAATGGGATATTCAGAGAAGGCAAGTCGCTGGACTGCCCAGCATCATGAGGGCAAGGACCGTGTCCTGTTTATCTTGCTTATGGATCAGGTGAAGAGCTTGGCACATTGTGTGATAGATGGCCATACCTATGGCATCATTCAATACCTCGCTCAAATGTCACCTCTTCCAAGGAGCTTTCCTTGATTTCTCCCCCAGTGTTCCTACCACACCACTGCTGGGCTCTCCTAGCCCTTGGAACCTTTGTTTTGTGTGTGAGTTACCTGTTTATGTATCAGCCACCCCCATTCAGGTGTGGGGTCCTAGACCAGGCATGAGCCTGACTCATCCTCTACGCCTGGGGTCTGTTAGCACAGGGCCTTCACATAGTAGGTCTGCGCATCAAGGGTGCAGGCAAGTGTGGGCTTTGAGATCAGAAAGACCCTGATCCAAACCCTGGTTCTGCCTCTCACCAACTGGGTGTCTCGGGAAGCCCCTTGATGTCTTGTAGCTTTCCCTTCCTTTCAGAAAGTGGAGTTGAAAAAGCCCACTTGGGCGGGTTGTGGCAGAGTTAGCCACGGTGGCACTGCTTGGCACCTAGTAGGTGCTCATTATGCATTTCCTATGATTAATTTTAGATGTGGTGGTTCCCAGCCCTAGGTCCACATCAGAACCACCCTTCTCAGGAATAGACATGCTTGGAAGCCCCCTGGGAAATTCTTGGCCTGTGGGTCTGGTGGTGGGGGAGCAAGGTTTCCACTTTTTAAAAAAGCTTCTTTGGTTCTTCTGTTGTCAAGGATCTCAAGGTTTGTCAAAAGGAACATAAGATAAGAATATAAAATAGTACAAAATCATTGACTTCTCTGGTGTCCCTGGTCCAGTGAAGGGACAATAAAATCTCGGAGACAGGATAGGATGAGACCACAGGTGGGTTGCCTGTGGGGGCAGAGAATGTGGAGGGGAAGTTCAGCTTGCCTTCACTTCACACTAGCTCTGTGGAAGCTAGTCATCTTCTCTAAACTTTATCTTCCTGCTTTCTTTGGGATGGAGTCCAAAGGGCTGATTTCTTCAGCTAGTCTCCCCCTGTTTTTACATGTGAGGACAACATCTGGTGGGGAGAAGAACCCTCTAGACTCCACGGCCATCAGTCCATGGGGTCATGAGGTATTGTGTGGTCTTTGTTAAAATTCACCAACTTTATGAATTAGAGGTGGAAATAAAAGTTCGTAACCATTTATAACTCCAGCTAGTGTCTGAGGGGTCCCTAAAGGACATTTGTGCAGATGGGGTGCAGCTGAACCTTCTTTTCGAACAGGAGTCCGGTACTTTCTAGCCCGGAAAGGTGGTGACCCTGTAGAGGACAAGGGTCGGCATGGTACAAAGAGTCCCGACTCTCAGCTCTTGAGACATGAGCTGACGATGAGAAATTCTATCTTTAAGCCTTATGATCCTGAAAAAGAATTTGATGTAGTGGCAAAAGCCATTTGTCCCAGGGATGACAGATGAAGAGACCAACAACATAAGTCTGGAAAGACGTAGCCCCACAGTTCAAGGTGGGAGTCATGGGGCATTGGGGATGCTGAGTCTGGGTTCAGGGCTCTGGGGAAGCTACAGGATCCCGTAAGGAAGTGGCCGCAGAAAACGGGCAATGCGGATGGAACAGAGCGCCAAGCATTTTCTTCTGTGCTGTTTGCTTCTGAGAGGAGTTTCTGCGTTGACATTCACTCTTCATGATAACTAACCCTGTGATACAGATGAGAACGCAGGGGCTCAAAGGGGGAGGGTCCCCAAGGTCTCCAGCACCTCTCTGGTGTCAGAATTGGAATCCACATCTGTCCTCCTCTGATATCTGTGAGTTTGCTTTCCCCCACTACACTTTACTTCTTGGATGGCTGCCCCAAAGCATTTTGGGTTTATTTAGATACTCTTTGGAATGGTTCCCAGATGTTTCCTGGGGTGAGGCAGTCACCCTCCCTTTCCTGGGAACAGGCCACTCTCAGTGTTGGGAAGGCGAGGAGGTGTTTGGTGAAAACCGCCGAGGTGTGGACTTCCTCTCATTACAGGTGGGAGGCGGGGCTGGTCCTCAGGATCCTGACTGGGGACCGAAAATGTCTCTCTCCAAGCGGGACCTGGAGGATGGCCCTGGGCTGTGATGGTCAGTACTACTGAGAAGGAGAGTGGACAAGTTTAAAGTCTCAAAAGGCAGAGATTTCCAAACTGGATATCACCCCAGAGACCCAAAGGGCAGAGGTACACAAAGGTGACCTTGATTTGGGTCCAGAAAACAAGAAACTCAGCTTCTTTTCTGTGAAAGGTGAATGAATCACTTTTCCAAGAAGCCAACCCACCCTTGCCCACTGCAAGCCTCACTCAGGCTCAAAGTGGCAGCCTTGCTGGGTGGAGGGAGCTGGCATGCTTATATTCCTTCTTCCCTTTTTCCACTGATAGCTAGGAGGTCAGAAGATGAGACTGGGAACTGCCTCCTCACAGTGGCTGAACCCCCCACCTCAGATGTACCGAGGTGACACTGTTGGGTACTGAGGCTGGTGGGGAGTGGGGTAGGGTGGGATATGAGAGAGAGAGGAGAAGCTATGCTGAAGGTACAAAAGCAGTGGTAGGGGGGAGATAAAAGCCACAGACACTATGGCACAACTGATGGGCAGAGAAAACCCTCCTATTCCTTAATCCCGTCTTCCTTGCCTGCTGTCAACAGGCTACAAAGTCAGAAACCTCATTTAGGATCCTAGCTCCCTCATCTTCTCTCCCTCTTCTGTTGTCCTCTGCCTAGCCCTCAGATCTCACAAATTGCACAGCAACCTCAAGCAAGTTGTTCAGACTCTCTGGAGTCTTGGCTTTCTCATCTGTGTCATGGGGATAACATTATCTGCAAAGCTGAGAAAATTCAAGCAGATTAAGCAGAAGTGACCTGTAAATTATAGCCTGGGCATCAGTCCTGACCTGCTGGGCAACGCTTACACTCTCCAAGTCTCAGTCTGCTCATCTGTAACACACGGCCCTGCCAGGAGTTGTTGTAAGGATCCAATAGGACAACACTCATGGCAAATACAAGTTGCCCAGGAAAAGCCTTCATTGCATTCTCCTTCCATGATTGTTCTTTCATAATTTTGCCAAGAAGAGAGATTTGGACCTGAAGATATCCAATTATTCCAGGGAGTGATCTCCTCTGAGTCCCTTGTTCATAAAGCGAGAGGAGTAGCACACATTTCACTGAACTGTTGTAGGGCCAAGGTGATGAAGATACCATGCTAGAATAGCACCCTCTACACAGGAAGTAGTCCATAAAGGTCAGCTTCATGGCTGCCTCGAGATAATTCTTCCTGCTAGTGGTGGAGCCCTGGTTAGTGCCTTTGCCTCAGTGGTCAAGCAGGGCTGAGCTGACTCTCTCAGGAGCGACAAGTCTGGGCAGTGACCGCCCAGCCTAGTGGAGTAGGAGCAGCCGGGCTCCTTAGGAACCTCCAGGAATAACTCGGCTATTATTTAGTAACAAAGATTGCCTTTGGTCTTGACCAGTCCTAGAGATGGTGGGGAAGAGGGACGTCTCTGACCACTGGATGCTCCTACATTTTCTCATGGCTAAGGAAGCAGATGAGGGCAGTGGCAGGGCGGGCTGTGGCCTTTTACTGGATACTGACTGGTAGGAGGCCACACAACTGGATGGCAGCTGGAGGGCCAGCCTTCCATAGTATGGGGCAGTGAGCCCTGGACAGGGCCTCAGACCCTGTTCTTGACCAAGACAGGCAAGATGTGTTTCTTAAGAACTTGGAAGAGTTCTTTCTTAGGAACTTGGCAAGATGGTGTTTTAGGCTATGAGTCCATGTATTTAGACTCTAAGTCCTATGCTCTTTCCATTACATTATGTATGTCCAGAGTCATGGACTCTGACCCTGGGAGCTCAGCCATGGTTTGTGGCAAATGGCCAACTGGATGCTTAGGGAGCACAGAAGAAGAAGAGAGGTTCAGAGAAAGTCTGTGGGGAAGGTGACATTTGAGCCAGGCTTTTTAGGGGGAGATGTGGGAGAAAGCACTTAGCTCCACTTCCTCATCTCCCACTCATTTCTCCAACTCACCCATTGCAATCTGGCTTCTCCCTCACCATGGAACTGCTCTCACCGAGGTCATCAGTGACCTTCTTGTGGCAAATCCAATGGATGTCTCATAGCCCTTCTTTTAACTAATATGCAGGTCACATTTGACACTGAGCTCACTTCTCCTTTGACTTGTGGTTCTCCTCCAACCTCCCCAACTGTTGCTTCCCAGTTTCTTTTGTGATCTCATCTTCCCTTGCAACCTGTCTACCTACCATCCATTGAGTCCATCCATCCATCCATCCATCCATTCATCCATCTACTCACCCATCCATCTAATCTATCAATCCATCTATCCTTTCTTCTATCTATCCATCCATTTATCTATTTTTCTATCTATCTATCTATCTATCTATCTATCTATCTATCTATCTATATCTATCTATCTATCATCTATCTATATATATATATATAATTAAGGAGAGTATAATGAAGGCACTGGTTACAAAAGTATGAAAGGATTAGGAGAATGTACCAGGAAATGGTGCAGTGCTCTAGCTGAATAGTATCAAGGAGACGTTACTCAATCTAGGCCTCATGGGAAGGCCAAGGGGTCATCAGAACTCAGAGAGTATAGCTACAAGAAGAACCTTCCACAGAGGGGGATAGCCAGCCGGGGCATAAATACCCATGACTCTCCTCCTGCCCTCTGATGTAGTTCACAAAGACCAAATTCCCATGCTCCTTACACTCTGATATCAGCCTGCTGTGCGGTATGTGCTCCTTTCCCCTTTCTCTCTGTCCTCACCCTGAGGGCTCCTCTGCTCTAGTGGCTATTGTCCCTACATTTCTGTCTCAAGTCAAGACTTCTGTCCTGGTCACCCGGCCACATGGTCACCCCACTGTCTACTTACTGGACATCTCTAGATGTCCTTCTGTCATCACAGACTCAGCATGATCACAGAGGACCTCAGGACCTTCTCCCAAACTGTTTATCTTCCCATATTTTCTTCCTGAATGGATGACATCTCCACCCACCTCATCATCCAAGTCAGGGCCTGGGATTCATTCCTGACTCCTGCCCTTCCTTTCGCCTCTATGCCTCTCGCCAAGTCCTGCCAAATCTACACCCAGACATTTGACACACTCAGTCCCTCTCTATCTACCTCCCATCTCTCCCTTTTCTTGGAGCCTTCTAATCTCTCCCTGCATTATGACAACTGAATTTAACCAGCTGCTAGCTGAATCTTAAGGTCCATTCTCTCCTGCTTCTTAACTAAAGAATACCCACTTTTAGTTAGGTCCATGGCCAGTGATCTAAAAGACAATACTTGCTAGCTTCTCTTGCAGCTAGGAATGACTATATGCTGAAGTTCTGGCCAAGAAGATGTAAGTGAAAGTGTCATGTGGAAGGTGCTACAAAGTTTCCTTAAAAGAGAGAGGGTGCATTCCCCTTCCTCCTGGATCTATGTTGCTGCCTGGATCATGGTTCTGACAGTTGGAGCTCTAACAGCTATATTGGGCCATTTGGAGAATGGCATCCCACAGCTGGAAGAATGCCCAGCCATAAGTCACTATTTTGAGACGTCTTCAATGCAAGGGTGAATTAAATATCTAACTTGATTTAGCTACTGTTATTTTTTTGTTTTCTGTTATTTGCAACAGAATGTAATTCTCACAGATGCATCTTATACCCAGGGGAATAGCTGCAGATGTTTCTGTGCCCCACACGCCTCCTTTAGACCACCTGATTTCAGCATGGCAGCAAGGACAGTTCCATGCATGCTGACTGTGTTACTTCAAACCTGCAAGTCTTGCTCAAAACCAATCAGAGGAAGGCCAGTCAGCCTCCGTGCCTGGAAGAGCAATGGGTGGAGAGAGAGTTAGTGCCTCCCCATGCAAACTTCAAGCAGTAGGGACTGAAAATTCATGACAATATGAAGGTCATTAATGGTTTCTCAGAGGGTCCCCAGTAGGACTGAGTTCTGCTGTTCCCAGAGGTAACCAGCTCAGTAACACACCCCTTCTAGTCTTACCCCTATCCCCAACTCACTCTCCTCACTCTGTCACTGCTGCTTCCAGGGGTCACCTCAATGCTGGGAGAACAAACAAGGTTTGCTTTAAAATATAGCTCTGTTTATGCCCTCCCTCTCCCCAAAGTCCACCTGTAGAGATCAGTGACTCTTGGATGGTAGGACAATTCAATTCCTTGTCTATCCACAAGGCACCACCAGCTCTGGTCCCTTCCTCCTCCAAAACCCTGTCCCTTGCCTCTTGGCCTCTACATGCCCTTTGCTCCAGCCATGCCAGGCTACATTTCACGCTCTGGTGCCTTTTCACAGACTGGAACATTCCTAACCTTACTATTGCAAAGGCTCAGGTGCCCTTCACCACTGTGCTCCCAAGTGCTGTCTTCTGGAAAGCCTTCCCTGACCTCCCACATTCAGCTGGAGCTGCTCCACATCCAGGGTCTCATTCTTCCTTTCGACCACTCTCAAACTGGCTAAATAGCTGCCCCATCTCCCTCTTGACTTTGTGCTTCTTTCTAGAGCAGAGACTACATACATCCTATGGAGTTTGGTATCCCAGAGAGAGTGCTGAGCTGGAATAGAGATGAAATGTGGCAGCGTGAGCAGGGACAGGACCAAGAGAAGCAAGGCCCAGTGAGGGGCACGTATGCGGTGCATTCCTGGTGCTTCACACGCCCCTGGCCTGTCACCCCACCATACCACTTTTCCAAGATCTGGTCTCTTGTCCCTTCAGGCTCAGGTGCTACAACCTCCCGCTTCTGTTCAGAGACTTAGTTCAGAACGACACCCAGTGTTTGCCCAATACCACGAGTTCTTCAACCTACTGACCTACCCATGATCTTCCTTTTACTTGCATTCCTCCAGCTTCCCCTACACCCCATGAATTTCTCCCTGCCCTTCAAGGCCCTCATCAAGTACACCTACGTGCATAAGCCCTTTCCTTCCGGGAGCTATGCTTTGCACATTGTAGGTTCTTAAGGAAGCTTGTTGTTGTTGTATTGGGTATGTTGGGTGGGATGTGGGGCATGTATATACGCAATTAAGAAATACTTACATGGGGCTGAATATATTTGAGTCACTACTTCACATGCTGTACACATGCAAACTAATTTAATACACATAATTCTGTAAGGAAGGTCTTGTTCTTATCCCCCACAGAGAGGCTCTTTAACTTTTCTGCAGTTGCGTAGCTAGAAAGTGCTAGAGAAAATATTTGAACCTAAGCAGTTTGGGGCATGTGGAGCCATGGAAGGACTCTCAGCGTAGACGCATTGAGGGTGGCTCTACAAAGGACTGGACTAGACAGATGAGAGCAGCCTGGCCTGGGCGGTACTGGCTTCAAATGGCTATAGGACAAGGTGGGCAGGGGCTGTTCCTCAGCTTCCCAGGGTGATGACGGTGGCGGTGGCTCTCAGGTCCTGGGAAGTGTGTGAGGTGGCAAGAGGACTCTTTAAATGGATGCTCTCTGAACTGGAAGGAGAAAAGAAAACACTCGATACTTAAATCAAATTCACTTTCTGGGAGCTCTGAAGTCAAGCTGGGTGACCAGAGCTGCTTGTGGACACCTCAAAAACAACTTCAGAGGCCTGGACTTCACTGAGCAGGAGCAGGGAAGGCAGTGACTGGCAGGAAATCTGCTCCTGACTCCCATCAGGCTACCTTCTGTTCTGCAGGTGAGAGGGGTTCTCAAAATGTTTACAAATGGATATGGGGATCACAGGAAGACTCCCGGGCCAGTCAGGCCAGTCGTCAGAAGCTTTGACGTAATTTGTTGGGTGATTTTGGTGGTAAGCTACTTTCCCTCTATAGGGCTCAGTTTCCCCATTTGTGAAATGCAAAGTTTGGGCTGGAAGCCCATGAAGGGCTCTCCCAAACTGATTGTTAATGATTCTAGCTGCATATGGGTTACTTTGGAAAGCAGGAAGAAGGAGGGAAATTGAGGTCTGTTATGACCTGAATTGTGTCGTCCCCCAACCTCTCAATCCAGATGTTGAAGTCTTAACTTCAGAATGTGACTGTATTTGGAGATAGGGCTTTTAAAGAGGTCATGAAGGTGAAATGAGATTATTGGGATGGGGTTTAATCTAATCTGACTAACCTTATATGAAGAGGAGTCTAGGACACAGATGCACACAGAAGGAAATCCATGGAGACGTCAGGAGAAGATGGTTATTTAAAGCCAAGGAGGGAGGCCTCGGAGAAATCCACCACTTGATCTTGGATGTCTAGCCTTTAGAATTGTGAGAAAATGGATTTCTGTGGCTTAAGCCACCCAGGCTATAGTCCTTTGTTGTGACAGTCCTGGTAAACTGATATAGGGTGATGGCATTGGTGGACAGATTGACAATGTCCCCCAGCCATGGCGTCTGGGTCCCTCTGGGGTCAGGCAAACACCAACTTAGGACCCCAGGTAGGACAAGGGGAGGGGTTCAGAGTAGGTCTCCCTGGACAGCACGCGTTGAGCCTGCTGTGTTGTCAGGACTAGATGAGTAAGCCCTAGCTCTGCCCTCAACGAGTTTCTAGTCCCGTGGAGGAGACAAATACATGGCTTGGTTCTTGTCCAGTGGGAGCCCTGCAATGATGAAATATACATGTCATGCAGATGAAGGAAGCTCAGGGAGACTTCACAAGGAGGATGCCTTGAAGAGTCAGTCATGGACATCTCCAATCAGGGAATGGAGGGAAGAACATCTTGGGCAGAGAAGTCAGAATGTACAAAGGTGCAGAGGCACACATGATTCTATGAAGGGAGGAAGAAATCATGTCCACGAGCCGAGCTGGATCGGATCAGACAGACCCAACCATGGAGGCTGGACTTCTTCTTGATTGGGCTGGGGAGCCTGTGAAGGTTTAAGAGGAGGCTGACCATGCATTTCAGCATTAGAGGGGACACAACTTATAAGCTTGGGGGTCTGGAGCCAGATCCCACTGGGTCTCAGTGATGCCACCTACTAGCTGGTCAACCTCATGCAGGTTACCCATCCTCTTGGAACCTCTGTTCTCACCTGCGAAATGATGATAATAGCACATACCTCGTAGTTTCGCCACAAAGATGAAATAAGTAAATACCTACTTTGTGCTTTCAGAAGTGCCTGGCATGTTGATGGCTCTTAAGACACTCTGGTTGTAAGCTCAGCCTAGTTTTTCACACCTGCTCTGCTGCATTGGGGCTGAAATGATGATTTCATCAACCCTTTCCATTTGGTGAAGTGGGGAGTGAGGTCAGTGTAGGAAATCAGTCGTCACAAACTGGAACTGGGAACTGAGAGGGGCAGAAGCTTCTGGAAATGCAAGGAGAACTTGCTAGGACGCATTTCTGTAGGGTTCTAGGGAGTCCTTGGCCTCAGCGGGGCACCCTCTGAGGCTTCGTAGGTTTGTGACGCACGTGGGGGAAGGAACTGAAAAGGGGACCTGAAAGATGTGTTTTCTCAGAAACAGGCAAAGAGGGCAGTGGATCTGGGGTGGGGGACCGAATCATTGCCCATTAGGGCCGAGAGACCCTGAGAGGTTTTATGGCTAGCGGGTGCCGAAATGGCAGCCATTGGATTAGCCTGGGCTTGAAGACCTGCTTTGTTTAACTTCTTGGTGTTTCAGAAGATTAAAAGATGCAAATAGTTCCTATTTTTTTTTAATGATTCAAGATTCTTTAAAAATCCAGACATCCAGCTTCTGATGAAAATCAGAGTATTTGGGAACAGTTGAGTTGGCATTGCCATCTGTCAACTGTCCACAGGGACTGAATGGTAGGAGTACCTACATTAGCTTCCTGTAGCTCATTTCTGTTTTATCCCTGTCCCGTTCCAGCAAGCATTTGCTCATAAGATTGCCAAGTCTACAGTGGTAGTCCATTTTATAGACAAGGAAATGGAGTGGGGATAGAACTCATCCAATTTCACACAAGAGATCTAGTTCAGATGGGACCCCATGTCTCTACACACTCAGCTACTTTCCTACTCTGGCTTTCCTCCTTTGCTCAGCACAAAGGTGAGCACAAAGTCCTTCCTGGTGGGAAGGACTGGGGAGCAAGGGGACGTGGTCTGCCTTTAGCTTTAATCAATAATTATTTTCATAATAATAGTAGCCATCTATTAAAAGCCTGCAAAATATCAAGGGCTCATATACATATTTAATCCTCATAACAAACCTGGAATATAAATATTATTATCCCAGCCTTTCAGATAAGGAAACTGAGACTCAGAATGCTACAAAAAGCTTGTCTAGGATTACCACACCACTGTGTGGTGGCACTGGGTCTTGAATGGGGTCTGGCTGATACTAAAGCTCCACACCTTTGTTGCAGGCCTGTTCTTGAGTGCTAGGTTAGGCTCTGGAAGATGCAAATCTCGGATGGAAAGTTCTGGAAGCCACAGTCTGAATAGTTTACCAAAGGGCAATTTGCTCAGCTGAGGGCCTGAGTGTTCTATGAGCTTCTTAAGACAGGGATGACTTTATCCCCAATCCCTGGATCTGCCCACCTCTTTCCTCTCAGGCAGTCTTCATTGTGGGAGGGGCACTCAGAAAGGAGTGAAGGGATCTGGCCAGGGCTTCTGTTTGTGATAAAGAAGTCCTGCTCATCTTCAAGAGCCCCTGACCCCCAACATCAACAGGCTGGGTTCACAGTCCAAGCTGAGGGCTCCCGAGTGGTGTGAGCTGACCTTGAACATGACAGGTGTCTCTTGGTGTGAAGGTTTTCTTTAGCTTGTCTGTCTCCCTCTTTGGATTGTCTGCTCCCCCTAGCCAAGGGCCCCATCTCATTTATGTCTATACTTCCACCACATGGCATGGTGCTTGACTCACAATGGGCACCACTATGTGTTTCTGGAATGAATGAGTGAATGAATGAATGTACAATGAGGAAACTATTTCTTCTTTCCAGGCTTAGTCTCTGGGATTTGTATCTTGGCTCTACACTTACCAACTCAGTGACTTGGGCAAATTATCTAACGTCTCTTGGCCTCAGTTTCTACATCTGTAGAAGGGAGATGATAATCATGCTTATCTCATTGTTCACTGTTAGAATTAATTAATTAATTAATTTTTATAACATTTACAAATTTAAATTCAATTAATTAACATAGAATGTATTATTAGTTTCAGAGGTACAGACCTGTGCTTCACCAGTCTTATACCCAGGGCTCATTACATCACATGCCCTCCTTAATGTCCATCACCCATTTACCCATCCCGCCACCCCCTCCCTTCCAGCAACCCTCACTTTGTTTCCTATAATTAAGAGTTTCTTATGGTTTGTCTCCCTCTCTGTTTTCATCTTGTTTTATTTTTTCCTTTCTTACCCTATGACCCTCCGTTTTGTTTCTTAAATTCCATGTCTGAGTGAAATACATGATAATTGTGTTTCTCTGATTGACTTATTTCACATCATTGCAAATGGCAAGGTTTCATCTTTTTGATGGCTGCATAATATTCCATTATGTCTGTGCATATATATATATCTCACCTCTTCTTTATCCATTCATCTGATGATGGACATCTGGGCTCTTTCCATAGTCTGGCTGTTGTGGACATTGCTGTTATAAACATTGGGGTGCATGTGCCTCTTCAGATCACTACATTTGTATCTTTAGGGTAAATACCCAGTAGTGCAATTGCTGGGTCATAGGATAGCTCTATTTTCAAGTTTTTGAGGAACTTCCATGCTGTTTTGCAGAGTGGCTGCACCAGCTTGCATTCCCACCAACAGTAGAACTAATTTATTACCCATAAAGAACTTAGCACAATATCTAGTACTCTGCTGTCTAATACAGCAGCCCCTAGTCACATGTGGCTATATAAATGAACGAAAATTTTGAAAAATCAGTTCATCGGTTGCACTAGCCACCTTTCAAGTGCACATTTGCCACATGGGACCAGTGGCTGGTATACAGGACGGCACAGATGTGCAATGTTTCTCTTATCACAGAAAATTCTATTGGACAGAGCTGGTCTAGAACAGAGTCAGTTACTATATTCTTAATGTTGCTATTCCTCTCTCTCAGCTCAAGATGGAGCTGAGTGCCAGGGCGCTCTTTGCACTAAAGGGGGAGATCTGGCCTCCTGGTAGAGCAGGCTGAGATGGTACCTTGGATGCACTCTTTTCCTGGAATACCTTCCCCCGACCATCACCCGGTGATATCCTACTTGTACCGGCGCCTGGGTGGCAGGCTTTCTTCAAAAGGGAAAGAGCTCCACAGAAGAGCCCTCCCCTCCTCCACGAGACTAGGCTCCCTTCACGGGCAGGAACAGGTCTCATCCATCCCTGTGGTTCCAGCACCCCACATTTGGCAGGCACTCCATATAAGCTTGTCGGGGAAATGGAGAGGCCATGCCTACAGGTTCCCAATGATGTAAGGCTGCATGTTTGCTCAGCGTGGCCGCTGGATCCCAGGGCTTTCAATACCAGATGCCCCACGGTGCAGCAGAGAGCAGGCTAGGAAGCAGGCTGGGTCTGTGGACAGGAGGCAAGAGCACGGGCAACCCCAGTGGGAGGAGTGGCCCCGTGCCTGATGGAGGCCACCAGGGTGGGCCTGGAAGAACACGGCGAGTGGCAAAGAGAAGGTGAATGGACACCAGCAGATTAAGGGGAGAACTGGCTTGTGCACAGGAGGCAGGCTCAGGCTTCCTTGGATCTTAGAGGAGAGCCAGAACTTTTGGCCCACCCTGATGGGAGCAGGGCAAGCTCCCGGGCATGACTTGGGCTCCCGAACGTGACCCCGTGAGTCTTCCCTTTCGTCCTGTCCTGAAGGGGCTCCGGGAAATGAAAATTAACCAGAAACATGTGTCTTCTAGTCTGTAATCACAGACTCTTTAGTTCAGCTTCTCTCTTCACTGGAGAGTCTTTCTTTCATGGCATGTTTTCTCTGCCAAATCTGTATTGTTTCAAGGAGAAGCGAGATGCCTGCGGAGAACTGTTATATTTAACTTGTGATCAGGCGCAGTCTTTTGCAATCATCCCACGGATCTACAGGTCTTTTGCTCCTAATCATCACTGGAAGCCTGCCTGCAGGTCCTCCCCAACTCACTCCTCTATTGGGTCCTCTCTGTCTTAAGGACCCCTCATGTCTCCCCTGGTCTTCTCCACTTTGACTTCAGGGTAGGCCTCAATGTTGCACTGCGGGCCATGTGGACCGGTGGCATCCCATCATCCTTTCTGTCCGCCTTCAGCCTCCACCCTCTCCTCACACCCGCCACCAACCTTACTCACCTTTCTGTTTTCCCAACCATCCTGCTCACCATTATCACTGGGACTTGGTATGTGCTGTCCCTGCTTGGTTCCCCCATCTGTCTGACTCCTTTCATTCATGAGGGTTTAGCATCGATGTCATTTCTTTAAACCTTCCCTCTGCATCCCGGGACATCTTGAGGGACCTGGCCCACACCTGCCACCTGCCACCTGCCACCCATATTGCAATGATTAGGTGAGGCCCGAGTGCCGTCCAGATGGTAAATTCGGAGCAGGCGGGGCTGTGACCGTCTCACTAATGATTGTCTACTCAGTGTCTGGCCAAAGGCATAAAGGCTGCTTGGTAATACCCTTTGAATGAGTCAAAAAGATGAATTAGTCAATGTCATCATCAATTTCATCAGCCACTCTCTATTATTTGCTCTGACAGTCTCGATGATGCCTCTCACGCTGAATGTTGAAATGACTTACTCATCACAGGAGTTTACTCATTTATTTGTCCAAAAAATAAAATAAAATTACACCAATGGCTCTGTGTCCCTTTGCTTTTACAGCTTAGATGTTAATGGCATGGACTTTGGGGCCAATCTGTCAGGATAAGATTTCCAGCGCTGCCCTCAGAAGCTGTGTGATGTCCTGCAAATTACTCAATTTTTCTGTACTTCGGCTTCCTCTTCTGTCATCTGAGTAATAATACTTACCTAATTAGGTAAGTAATAATACTTAGCTAATGTGGTTGTTATGAGGATTAAATGAGTTTACATTTGTAAAGGAAGACACAGCTCCTAACACACAGATGTGCTATATAAAATTTGTTAGATAATGCAAATAAAGATAAATCTCATACACAATGTGGAAGTCTCTTTGATGTTAACCTCCTTTCAGAGTAAAGCTTTGGCATTTGGTCCCAGCACAAGGAATTCATGACAGAGGTGATGTTCATTTTCAGTGTCTGACATTCCTCCGTTCTTACTCCTTTCCCGTCCTCTGTATTTCATCTCACTTATGACTCCCAGAAGTCTCATCCCTTCCACATTCTCCATCTAGCAACTGCTTTCAGATCTGTTAAAAAGGCCAATTCAAACTCTAGTGTAAATGACTTCAGGGGTTTAATGTATCTCTTCTCCAAAATATTGTCTTAACATAAAGTGTCCTAATTCCAGGAATCCAGGAGGGTAGAAAACCCATGTTATGCACACTGTTTATATCTAAGGGCAGCAGACTTTGGCCAACCTTATTTATAACATCTCCCAGAATAAGGAATCAAGAGTGGGAGTGTTAGACCCATGGAGCTTAACATGGAGAATCTTGGGGACTCATTGGGAAGAAAGAGAAAAATGTACCACTGGTCATTTAATAACAACAGATGAGTTTAAAATAGAAAATCAGAGTTCTGGCTAGTCCACAGTGTCACTTCAAGGCTACTGAGCCCTCCGACGCCTTGTGACTCAACCTCCGAGGAGAGCTGCAGTTTCAGGGTCAGAGTGGCTGCAGCCAATGATTTAGACAGCAGAACTCAGCATGGGACCCATGGCAGGAGGCCGCCTGGAGGCTGTAATTACGTCATTGTTTGAAGTTGTATGCAATAAAAAAAAAAAAAAATCAGGAAAAAGAAAGAAAACCAAACCACTTAAAGTTTTTGGGACAACATCCCTTGCCAATTTTTTTTTTTTTTAAGAAAAAACCAACCTGAAGCCAGTGAAGCAAAGAGGAAAGCCGTGTCTGGGCTTCCTCTGAGAGCAGAAGCAGCCTCTTGAGTTTTCAGTGTGAGTTGATCATTGCATAAACAAGGTGGCCTCTGGGCAGCGGTGGTCCCCTCTGTGGGAGCCTAGCCCCTCAGTGAGCACTGGAGCCTTCGGTGTCCATGCTCTTTCAGCTGAAGGTGCTTTGCCCCATAGCTTGTTTATTTTACGCATTGCTGGGTAACTTGCAATGTGCGGTTGGTTACGCTGGCTTTATTCCCTGTGATGATCTCCTAGAGCGGCACAAATTATTAGACCCATTTCATGGAAAGAGTAACCATTGAGAAAGGTGACCTTGATGCTCAAGCAAGTGGGGTGAAGAAGTGGCAGAGGCAAGTGAGGGGGTGAGGAAGTGGCAGAGGCAAGCGCGGGACATGGGCCTTTCTTTTGCCATTTGGCCAGGCACATGTAGACAGGAAGGGAAGACGAAGGTGCCTGACCTTGGGGACTGCTGATGGGCTTAATAATAATGTCACCTGGAGACTGCTGAGCATGTTGAGTGATAACAAGCATAGACTCTGGAACAAAAGAAGGTGACCTCAAGTCCCAGATCCACGTCCTACTAGCTGTGTGACCGTGTGCAAATTATTAAACATTTCTGAGCCCCCCGCTTCCTCATCTGTAAACTGGGCCTAATAGCAAGGCCTGCCTCATGGGGTCATGGTGGGAGTAGAGGAGCTACAGCCTATAAACTGTGTCCTAGCACACCGTGATGGGCAGCTCTTACTGCAACATCCTTTACATAAACTCATTCATTTTGAGTTTATATTGATGATTAGAGGGAGTTATTTGTTCTTATTTCCATTTTGCAGATGATGAAATAAGGCACAGAAAAGTTAAGCTATTCGTAAAGTAAAGGAGGAGAGCTGGGTGTTGATTTCGGTGCTAAGGCCGTGTTGCTCCTGGCTGGCCGTGTCGGTTCCCTGTTTAAGTTCTTGGACTTTTCTGCCATGGTTGAAACCTGCTGTCTTTTTTTTTTTTTTTTTTTTAAGATTTTATTTATTTATTTGACAGACAGAGATCACAAGTAGGCAGAGAGGCAGGCAGAGAGAGAGAGAGGGAAGCAGGCTCCCCACTGAATGGAGAGCCCAACATGGGGCTCGATCCCAGGACCCCGAGACCATGACCTGAGCCAAAGGCAGAGGCTTAACCCACTGAGCCACCCAGGCGCCCCAATGACCCCTGCTGTCTTGATAGGAGCTGCACCAGGACCAACACGGAGCCAAGTCAAGACCAGAACACCAGCATCCCCAAACTTCCCCTTTTGCCCTATTTCCCTATATTAGTAGTAGAAGCCTCCAACTCTCCCTCCCATGTGCTTGGTGTTCCTTGCCTTGTTTTCTGGCTCCAGTGGATCTAAACTCTTTGCCTATGCCTAGTAAATGTTAACCATCCCTGAGCCCCACCTCATCACCCCTCCCGTGCCCCAGCAGTCAGGAGGCAATGGCAGTGGGCCAGGCAAGAGCTGACAATACCTTGTACCAGAGTGGAGGTGCCAATGATGGAGATGGATGGATTTGAGATCTCTTTGGTGAAATAGACTTGTTTCAGGCCCTGTGATAGGCACTGGAGACACAAAAATGAAAAAGATATGGAAACCGATTTCTAAGGAGCTTATACTCTAAAGAGAGGGAGGCATACATGTAACACAAACACAGGGTCACCTGACAATGGTGGCATGACTGGTCACAATTCCTTGGTTCATGCTATAGTTTGTGATGTGAGTTCCCAGCTTCTCCTATTAAGAGGCTGAAGCTATTTTCTTACCCCATGGACTTGGGCTGCTCTCATGAAATGCTCTATCAAATAAAATGTGGTGGAAGTAGTTGTGTGCCGATTCTGAGCGTAGGTCTCAACTGACCTTGTGTGCTTCCACCATCTTTAGGGATTTTGCTGAATTTCTAAGAGAACAAACCCAGGATAACCTTTCTTGATGACAAGCGACCTGTGGCCCTGTCATCTCTACCACCTCTGCTGAGAGCAGGCCAACTACCAGGTATGCAAATGAGCATCTTAAACCAGCTAACCCCCAGGCACCAGGACAGTTGAACACAGATGCATGAATGAGCTCAGGTAAGATCAACTGAGCCTGGGGGCCCCTGGGTGGCTCAGTGGGTTAAAGCTTCTGCCATCGGCTTGGGTCATGATCTCAGGGTCCTGGGATTGAGCCCTGCATCAAGCTCTCTGCTCAGCAGGGAGCCTGCTTCTCCTCTCTTTCTGCCTGCCTCTCTGCCTACTTGTGATCTCTGTCTCTGCCAAATAAATAAATAAAATCTTTAAAAAAATGTTAAATGCTTATCACTGAGTGTGCGGATTAGCAAGTTATGACTTGTGGAATAGTAAGCAGCCAGTTTTTATAAATAAAGTTTTATTAGAATACATATGAGCCCATTTATTTTTGTACCATTTAGAGTTTCTTAGAGCTATAAAGGCAGAGCTGAGTGGTTGCAACAGAGACCGTATAATCTGTAAGGCCCAAAATATTTGTTATCTGGGCTGTTAAGAAAATGTTTTCTGACCACTGGTTTGAAGCCTCTGAGTTTGGGTGTGGTTTGTTACACAGCGATAGCTAACTGGGGCATAGGTGCTAGGGCAGAGAGGCTGGTGGGAGCACAAAGGAAGGATTGCTTAGCTGTCCTTGACTATGGCATGGAATGGTCAGGAGAGGCTCTATAAGGGAAGTGATGGTAAATGTGTCTTGAGCCAAGGATAACTTGTAGGAAATGATGAGGAAATCAAGAGTCAGAATGATTAATGACCAGGCCAAAGTCACATGACAGGTCTCTTGGTTCCTGTTTGGAGAATCTTCTCTTATTCAAGCAGGCAGTTTAACTTTCTGTGTAAAAGAAAGGGCCCTGGAACCAGCCAGATTTGGGTTTGGATTTCTAGTTCTACTTTTTGAGATATGTGATCTTGGGCAACTTAATTTCTCTACTTCAGTTTCCTCATTCATAAAATGGGGAAAATGATACCAATCTCAGAGAGTTGATATGAAATTAATTGGATGATGGACACAGGTTCTGGTAGAGCAGAAACTTTATGGTCATAAAGAAAGTTGTAGAAATAAAGACAGCTTAGAAGTACTAGCCCAGGACTTTCCTTTTTAACCAGAGTGAGAAGTTTCAGCTGAAGGAAAGTTGCTCCACTGTTGGAATTTCTGGTGGAAGGGATGATTGGAACCACCCGTGGAACCTCTACCACAGGGGGCCAACTGCTTCCCTGCTGGAATCATTTTGCCCTGGGGACTCCTGCCAACAACAGCTTCTTAGGGCCCCTGCTCTGGGCTGTTTGCTCTGTTTCTCACCCCACACATGGTGGGCTAGGGAATTTGGTCACTTTGCACTTACCTCTAAGTTCCTGTTTCTCTGGGCCCAGGTTGGGCCAATCCATACGCCTGTTGAGAGGATGAGGGCAAACAAAGTGTGTCGAGCCAGATTCTACCAAGTGCTCCTCCATGCACCCATGATGTGACAGTCCCTGTGCTGGGCAGCTCTGGGAATCAGGATGAAGCCAGACGTGGTTTCTCTGTCTTCCCAGAACTCAGAGGTAAGAGATAGACCACAAGGCAGATGTTCTCAACACAAGGCGGGGTAATGTTGAAGCAGAGGGAAGCTTGCGGCTCCGAGGGTGTGCCATGGAGCTTGGAGCCTGGGAAATGATGTTCAGGGTGAGTCCAGCATGAGGAGAATCTTGCTGGATGAAGCCTGAGGGGGAAAGCCATCCCAGGAAAGAAAATACCATGAGGCAGAGATAGAACAGCCTGTGGAAAGCAGGACCAGGCTCCTGCCCAGCATGGAGTCTGAGTGAAGGAGAATCAGATAAGGACAGCAGAGAAACAATGATAACATCCTGTTATCATTGAAAGGATGGAAGCCTAGAGGAGCCTGGAAGATGGGTGATGGGCAAAGATGCCACACAAAGGATCGGAGAAACCCTGCCAGTGGGCCGCCGTAAGGGGTGATAGTTTCTGTTTTCTTGGTCTCCAAGAAGGGCAGGGAGTAAGGAAGTTTCCAGAATCAACATGTTCCCCTTCAGCTCTGAAGCCCATTGCAGTTTCACCATCAGGTTACACTCTATTTCTTACCAAACCTAACAAGAGATTTTATCATGTTGCTTCATAACGTATGGTGGGACATGGAGGGTGCTGATAAACTGTGAGGGTGCGTGAGTAGGGGTCAGGGGAGAGGAAGAGGCGGTGGGGACATCCCATCTTGTGCCATGTGGTTCCAAGAGGTGACCGTCAGGGTCTGGGGACAAGGCCTGTCTTTGGTGTTCAGAGGAGACATTCTGTAAGCATTTGGAAATCCTTTCTGCTCTTCCAGATGAATGAAGAAGTGAATCCAAACCTAGAAGTGGAAATTAAAAAAAAAAAAAAAAAAGTCCCATCATCACTTTGGGAGCTGAGATGTCCAAGTGTCACAAAAGAGAATTTCTCAATGAGGAACTGGCCGACAAGGGAGAAAAATACCCTTTAAAAATACTTCCTGCTAGAAGTCAAATGGTAGGCAAACAAGAGTTGCACCATCAAGGCAGTGTTCTTTCTGGGTTCATTTTCTGAATTTGGAGTCGGTTGGTTTCCACAAATCCAGCAATCTGACCCTGTTGCCGAGACCCCTCCAAAGTGCAGGCATAGAAGTGAAACTTCTAGGCGGTGAGCTTGCGCAGACCCGGGTGGGCAGTGGCGGGGTCCTCCAAGGTCAACATGTAGGGGGAAGGAGGGAGGCCAGCGCCCCCCGCCCCCCCAGTGAGCCTGGAGCCCAGGTGACCCCGGACCTCAGGAGGCCTGCGTTCCACCACCAGCCCTCCCACGGGCTGGGCTCACATCCACCGGAGCAATTCCAGTTTACACCCAGCGGTTCCGGATTGGAGACGGATGAAGTTCAGAGCCAGGCTCATAACCTTCCACCGCCACAGAGGCTGCAGGGAAAGCTCTCTTTGGCTACTCTTCACGAACCTCTCCACCTGGCAGGCCCTGTGCTGGGCCTAGACCTGAGAACACCGTGTTGGGAGGCGTGGACGTTTGCATTAAGCTCTGCCCCTCACTACTTGAGTTATCTTGGGAAAAGCTATTGACCTTCGGGAGCCTGTGTTTTCATATCTGAAAGATAGGGACACCGGCACTCAGCTCATGGGAGCAAACGATGCCATGAACGAAAGGGACTTCAGACAGTGCCCGTGTGGCAGGACCTCAGTAGGCGTGGCCTCTCGTGCTCTCGGCTCAGTGCTCTCCTTGCTCAGGTTGCATTAGCACAGGCCAGTAAGGCGACACCACTCTGGCCCTCAGGTTGCTCACAGTCTGGGGCCAGGTAGGCGAGAGCAAGATTACTCATGGGATGTTCTGGGAACAGAGTGAGAAGAGGTTATGGACTCACTGTCAGTTGTGTGGAAGTATGTGGGTCTGTTTGTGGAGGTGCGGATGTGTCTAGTGTGAGAATGAATATGGATGTGTGTACATGCAAGTGTGAGAGTTGTGTGTGTGATGGTATGGGTGTGTTGAGTGTGATTGTGTGAGAGTGTGAGCAGGCACGTGTGTGTGAACATTTGTGTGTATCCGTGGGGGGGTGTGTATCATAAGTCGGAGCGAGGTTGAGTTTATGCAGTGTGTGTGTGTGTGTGTGTGTGTGTGTGTACGAGTAAGTGTGTGTGAGAGTTGTGTAAGTGTTGTGTGTGTATGAGGGCTGCATGGGAGTGTGTGCCTGCGTGTGTGTGAAGGCCTTTCGGTGCCTTTGGTGCTCGTGCTGACACTGAGGACGGAGCAGTTTGCAGAGGGCGCTGGAGGTTGGGCTGGGGGCTCCTGGCAACGGTCACTAAATAGGGACTGAGGGTCCTGTCCGTGCCCTGCTCTCTGCCCAGTGCTGCTCTTCCCCATGGTTCACAGGGTACGTCCTGCCCGGCTCTGTGCCCTGCAGGCTGACCTGCCCACTGTGTCCCCTGCTCCCTTGGCCGCTCTTCTGATGGAGCTTGGCCGTGGGGGTCCTGCAGGAGGGCAGAAGCTGAGCCTCCGTCTTTGGCTGCTCCATGACATCCTCCCCCCTCCTTTCCCGTGCCTCCTCCCCTGCTCATCAGGGGGTGAGATGGTGGGGACCCTCGGCCCCCAGCCCCGCTCCGTAAGTGATCCTTTTGAGAAATGCCCTTCCTCTGCACCATCTGGGGTAAATTCCGTAAATCCGTCGGGGTAGATACCCCTACTATTCTTACCACCCATACTCGGTAGGTCTGAGTTGCCTTTTCTTGGGATGAACTCCCAGTCTCCTCCTTGTTTCTACCTTTTGGTTCTAAATAAAGCAGCGGGTCAGCAAACCAGAGACTCGGGGGTTTGCTTCCACACTGAAGATTCAAGGTTTGGCTTTCAGTTCTCTTGCCGGCTCTGGGGCAGGGCTCCTCTCTCAGCGGTTCTGGGGCGCTCTTGCACTTTGGGGAGGAGAAGGGGGAAGAGAAGCATCTGCCCCCAGCTGTGCCTGCTAGGGGCCCCCACCGGCAGCTGTCAGCAGCCCTGGCAGTTCCTCCTTCAGAATGGCTCTGCCTCCCCATCCTTCCCCTCCGCAGTCTGCTCAGCTTGCTGCCTTCTGCCTTCTCCACCCCTCTGCCTGGGATGCCCCAGGAGCCCAAGCGGTCATTCCTTTATGAAGCACATATGCATAGAACACCTGCTGTGTGCCTGTTCCCCACTCCCCCCAGCTCAGCAAAGAGGCTCCAGCAGGAAGGGCTCATATTCTAGGGGAAAGAGACTAACAGGAAACGAAGTGATGTATCATCCTGATTGGTCAGGTCAGGGTGCTTGTTTAGGGGAGCAATCAACCAGGATGAGGAGGTGAAAAGGGAAGGGTGGTCGTGGAGGGTGTCATGGGGAAAGGGACCCTGGAGCAGAGGAGGTGAGGATGGGGTCCCTGCTGATGTATGGGGGAGGGTGCACTGGGCAGAGAGGACAGCAAGGGCAAAGGCCCTGAGGCGGGGAGTACATGGATGGATCCCAGGAAAGGAGTCCAGGGAGGCAGCTGAGCTGGTCTTGTATGGCACTGAGACCCTTGGGGTGGCTTTGGATTTCCTCTGAGTGAAATGGGAAGCCTTTGGAGGAATGGAGGGGTGACACAGATTTAAGGATCCCTCTGGCTTTTGAAAGCGACCACAGCGTTGACCATCAAGCCCAGCCCACTGCCACCACCACCACATCAGAAACATAGGATGGCTTATAGAATTTGCCCAAGGACCCCACAGAGTGTTGCTTGCTGTAAGTCCTCAGATCAACAGCTGTGTCAGCTAATGGAAGTCATGCTTTTGTCTGAGGTGCAGTTTCCTCATCCCTAAAATGGGGGTCACACCATCGACCTTTGAGGCCTGTCTCCAGGATTTCGATCTCTCACCTACGCCGTCCTCATGGAACGTGAATGAGGCCGATCTCACCCCCGTTTCAGGGATACGGAAACAGAGACTCAGGTACTTAACCGAGGCCATAACCTGCCCCCCGATTCTAAACTTTCAGGCCTATGGAAAAGGAACAGGCTTGAAGCCGGGGCTGATTCCTCAGGTCTACACTGCAGGCTCCCCTGGGCTGAGGTGACCCCTGAACCCTACTCTCTTCGTCCAGTGAGATTCCAGGCTCCTATATCCTCCAACCAGTGAAGCCTAGGCTCCTGCTGTCTTTGACCACACTTCATAATTCTCCCTTGTTGGCTTCTGACACCCGGAGGGATGATCCCCCTTCCTGTGCTCCGTTCCTGGCGTGGCCCTCGGGGATATGAGTCGCCTCTGTAGTGATAGCTCTTATTTGTTCCACATGTCCTGGCTATCAGGCACTATGCACTCTCTCCTTTAAATCCCCAGGACAACCCTACAGGATCACTATTCTCATCTGTACATTATGGATGAAGCAATGGAGGTTGAGAAAGGCTGCGTCATTTTCCCAAGATCATGTCCTCATGGCGGAAACCAGAGCTTGGATCCAACACTTAGAGCTGCAAAATCTGTGCTCTTTCTACTGATCTGCTCTGTTTATTGTTCTGTGGAATAGCCTGACTTGGTCAGACACAGAGGAGTTAGTTAATCAGCTAATTAGTGAATTCGTTCAATTGCATGAATAACCTTCGCTGCCTCGGTGTCACAGGGAGCTGGAACAGAGCAGGAGGAGAACCACTGATGGGGGTGAGCTGGCGTGGGTGGGACCGGGGCTCCTGCGCTAGTTAGCAATGTGGTCCCAGGCAAAAGGGTCTCTGCAGACACGATGAAATTTGAGATGAAGACATCATCCTTGATTATCCTGATGGGCCCAATCTCACCATAGGAGTTCTTAGAAGTGAAAAACCTTTCCTGGCTGTGGTTGGAGGAAGCGTTGTCAAGACAGAAGAAGTAGGGTCAGAGAGATGCAGTATAAGGAGGGTCTCAACCCGCCGTGGCCGGCTTTGGAAACGGAGGCAGGGCCACGAGCCAAGGAATGGGAAGGCCTCGAGCAGCTGGAAAAGGCAAGGAAATGGATTCTCCCCTAGAGCCTCCAGGAAGGTTTGAGATTCTGCGGACACCTCGAAATTAGGCCCATGACGCCCAGGTCAGATTTTGATCTACAAAACTGTAAGATAATAAATTTGTGACGTGTAGGCTGCTGAGTTTGTGGTAGTGTCCAAAGGCCACAGGAGAAAACAAATATGGCACCACCTGTCAGGCCTTGGAGCCTCTGTTCTCTCCTTGGCCAAACGGGGACCACAGCCCCTGCACCCTCGCGTGGGTGTAAAAGTGAAGTGAGACGGAGTGTGGAAGTTATCCAACATGGAGCCTCGCACACAGCAAGTGCACGGGGCCTGCTAGCTACACTGGAATTGGAATGATGACACCAGCCGGTGACTGACAGGTGTCCATCAGGCCAGGTCCAGAGGAGCGGGGAGAGCTCAGGGGGCAGGTTGGTCAGAGGAGGTCCCTCAGAGGGCGTGAGACTGAGACACGAGTTGCAGGGACCGCACCGGAGAATTATTCTGCGCCTGTAAGAATGTAAAGTCTGTGTCAGATCTGAGTATTAGAGCGAGGGGCTCTGGCACATGGGGGTGGGTGGTGCACTGAAGCAGGGGCTGGGGTTGGGCGTCACAGACTTGGGTCCTCACTGAGCTACTCACTAGCTTGTTGTTACCTTCTCTGAAAGTCTTTTTTTTTTTTTTTTTTAGATTTTATTTATTTATTTGAGAGAGTGAGAGAGCACAAGCAGGCGGAATGGCAGAGAGAGAAGCAGTCTTTCTGCTGAGCGGGAGCCTGACGCGGGGCTCAATCCCAGGACCCCGAGATCATGACCTGAGCTGAAGGCAGACGCTTAACTGACGAAGCCACCCGGTGGGGCCCTTTGAAAGTCTTTTAAAATAAGGATAGTGTAGCAATTTGACAGGAGGATGAAATCAGGTGAGATGTTGACTGTCAACGTTGTTCAGGGGCAACACCGCAGGGTGCACAGGGGAATCGTGGTTACTCGTTTCCATTGCTCACGGCCAGCATTCTTGCACTACCAGGACCCAAATCAACCGAGCATCATGTGGCCGAGGGCCCAACGGAACACTGTTTGATTTGGGACCATTTCCCCTGCTCTCCGGGAATGGGAATGTGTGCCCACTTCCTGCCTTGCTCACCCCTCTCTCTAGAGACTTCCTCCCCCGGAGCCTGTGCATGCAGCCTGAAAAGGTGACCTGTGTTTTTTTATCCTGTGTCTCATGGAAGGAAGTTTGCTCCTTCCCTTCACCTCCCACTTGCCACGTGCCCTGAGGAAAAGGCCCGTTTTTTTTCTGGGCCTTGTTTCTCTGTCAGCAAAATAAAGATGTTGCTCTGGACCTTTTTTTTTTCCTTTTTTTTTAACTGTCTGTGAGGTTGTGTGTTTCCAAGAAAAAACAAAACTGAACAAAAAGCAAAAACATTGACATCACCGTTGTAGGACTAGAATAATGAGGGCTAAACTTAACTTGCTAGAAGCCTGACACTGTTGACCTAATTATTCATTGAGTCCTCATAAGAATTCAGAAGTTTTGGTGCTGTTTTTATGCCCAGGCACAGAGAGGTGGCCTTTCTTGCCTCAGATCACCCAGTGTGTGTGGGGCATGACTGAGCCGGACCTCTTGACCCTCACGGGTTGCCGTCCACCGACAGTGCTAGTAACCTAGAGCTTTAGACCACCTCCATTCTCTCCTCCACTGTTTGGGGGCTCCTCATGGCTCACTACCAAGACCTGGTCATGTCTCTCTCCCTCATACCCCATCTTTTCTTAACTGGTTTTTCCTAGTATAGTTAGGTTATATTTTATTGTTCCCCAGAAATATGGGAGCTAAATGAGAAGAATGTTCTGAGATGTGAAATAACTGTGTCTTTATGCTGTTGCACAATATATGAGCCTTACATTCTAAGTAACTGATATTTATTGAGCACTTAGTATATACAGGATCCATTCTAAGAACTGTATATATTTCAGTCCTTTTAGTTCTCACATCCACCCTGTCCAGTGAGGTAGGTCCTCTTATCATCCACATTTTCCAGATGAGGAAATGAAAGCACAGAGCATGGGTAGAGTAGCGTGCTTATGTCACACAGAGAGTGAGGGGCATTGCTGGGATCCAGACCCAGGCTGTCTGGCCGCAGACACCAGGCTCTTACCCACTTCACTTTATTGTCTTTCTCAAGATTACCTCCTCTGGAAAGGAATGCTACAGCCTATTTTTAGAAATTCTATAATAATAAGGTTACATAAAAATGAAAGAAACGGCTTTACTTTTGGAACTCACAGTCTTAAATAATCAAATGATGATCAGGATCTCTAAAGGCAGGACGGAGTAGGTACACTTGTTAAACTCTTTTAATCTTGGGGACACTTTACTTCTGGCGGATCAGCTCAAGGCACATATTCTGTGAAAATCAACTCTAGAGGCACTGCAGATTTTTTTTTGGTGGGGGGGAGCAATCAGGTTCCAGATTCTCACTAGTCCTCCCCCATTCAAGTTCTCCCCAAATAATCCAGTCTCACTCCACCAATGTCTTTGCTGACCCCGTAGTGCACCCGGCATGTGTTCAGGGAAAAACAATCTTATGTATTGAGTCTCTGAAAATTAATGATTTCAGGTAAAGGTAAATCATTACTTGTAACTGATTTATACTCTTGGTAAATCTTGATTTTTATGAAATAGGTTTGAAAGTAAGACACGTTTGGCTTTCCCTGTGGATGGGAGGAAAACGTTAAATGGGGAGTGAATGACAGAAGAGGGTGTGGAAGCTATAGGAGTTGAAGCTGTGGTTTTCCCCCAAAATTGCACAAGATAATAATAGGACTTCTGTTTTTCATCTACTCTGGATCACAACTGGGAGATCCAGCAGCTTGCTCGAAAGGACAGAGCTGGTTACATTCAAGGATGATCCAACTGGTAAATCTTAGAAGGTCTGGTTGTCTTACTTGTTGGCCGTTCTTGCTTGAAGCACCAGCTGACATCTCTTCAGCAGACCTCCACTCTGGGATGCAAGGGTTTCTCCTTGCACTGCCATTTTGTCAATTTCCACATTCAAGTCCATTCTGTCTGTAGTTGCTGAGCACCCACTAAGGCTTGTGATGAACCAGGCACTATGAGTTTAGTACCCCTTTAATCTGCACATGAATTCCAGGCCTCGGAGACAGAGAGTTGACTAAAGCATGGTCCCTGTTTTGGAGGAAAACTCATTAAACAGAGACAAATAAGCCAGATACGCAGCCCATCATAGTTTTTGGCACAACTCAAAGGTCAACAGAGATGGACCAACACAGAGGTTTAAGAGATCCTAGCTAGGTGGTGTGGAGGGAGGTTTCTGGAAAGTTCTTTCGATGAGCTGGACTTTTAAAGATGAATGGGTTGTAGCTACACAGAGAAGTTGTTTGGAAGAACTTCTCAGGGAGAGAGCAGCCTAAGCATGGGAAGAGGTTGTCCAGGAGTGTCAGGAGCTTGCCAGCAGCAAAGTAGCACTAGATTCAAGTTCACTTGCTGTTTCTATGACAACTGCTGACCCCTCAACACTGGATGCCCCCCAACACTGGCGGGTGGGGAGGAATGATGAAAAGATTTCCAGATAGTTTTCAAAGAGCCCAGATAAGTTATTTCATTCTAGGTATACCCCTCTGTTTTCACCAGCATGAATGGTGATGAATGGGCATGAAGTAATTACGTCATGGCACATAATTACATACGATAAGGTAAAGATGAAAAGTAAATGATGGGTGTAAAGGTTTAGAACTGTGGATGGCACCTAATATATGCTCAATAAAAATAATAGTATTTATTATATATTATTATTATTGAATGCTTGAAGTTTTCAACATATAGCTTTATCATGAGATCCCTAGGGGCAGGCACACATAATTACATCTGTCTCTGCAGCATTTACCAGTGTCTGAGCTTCTAGCTTTCAGTAAATATCTTTCAGATAACTTGAATGATTGAATGAAGAAATAGGAGAAAAATACCCCTTTTTCTAGGATGACTCAGATACCATTTGCCTTTCATCCTTGAGGCTCCAGACCCCAGACCCCAGCCTGGGTGGGAAGACCCCTGTACTCCTGGGCCAACTTTCTCTTTATGTGCATCTTCTGTGAGTTACTCTGGGGTGAAGTAAAACATTTGACCCTTGTTTAGAAAGATTGCCTTTCACAATCTCCCAGTTCCTTAGATGGGAATTGCTGAGCTGACAGAATGTACAGAGAAGAGCTAACTATTTTTAGGATGAACTAGAAAGATTAGAACTTTGCTCTCTCCTCAAATATCAAACCTGCAATCTGTAGGAATCCAAACAGGAATTTTTGGAGAATTGGATATAGGGAATTATTCATTGTACTCTTATTGCTTAAAATTCCTACGTAAAATTGTTAATGGGCCATTGATGGGCTGGAGTGTCTATTTTGTGCCCAGCACTGTGCTAAAGGCTTTAACACACCATGTTGCTTAATTCTAGCAACCTCGTGAGATTGGTTTAATTCCTCCTTTTTGCAGATGGAAATACTGAGGCATAGAGATGGAAGGTCTCTTGAGTCAAAGGATAGAGAGAGGGTTCGAAGAGCTGGAATTCCATCCCTGGTTTGTCCAACACCCATGCTCTCTATGAGGACGGAGGTAACAATGACACAAACCAAAAGAGAGAGGAGAAAACAAGCTGGCATGGTGGGGCGAAGAATGAAATCACCCCAGTCATGGTGGATCTGTTGAGCGTATCATCTGGGAGATTCACAGATGAGAGAGTAGGAGGACTGTCTCTGGGGATCTCACACCTCGATAGGGGAAACATGAGAAGACTGGTTTTCATCTGCCTGGCCCTAACATTTTGTTTTCGGGGTCTCGCCTTCCCTGCTTGCATGCCACACTAGGTTCTTTCCTGTCAAGTCTCCTGCAGTCTCCCAGCCAAGGGATGGCCATTTGTCTCAAACCGGTTAACTGGATACTGGGAAAGTAAATTGTGACACAAGAACTAAACAGGGCAAGAGCTGAGTGACTCCTGGCATCTGGCTCTTCAGCTTTTCCTTCTTTCTAAGGGCTTCCTTGTGGTAGGTACTCTAGGTTGGTTCACTGAACACATGTCCCAAGTCTCTCCCAGCTATGCTTTCTCTGTTCCAGGAAGTGGACGGCTCGAAGCTCACCAGCCCAGACTTTCTCGTGGTTAGGTGTGGCCATGTGGCTTAGCCAATGAGCTTCAAGTGTCCATCTGCCAGTGACATCTCTTCCCTTTCTCCTTCCTCCTATTGGGTGGTAGACACAATGGCTGGGACTGTGGCAGAAACCTTGTAAGCATGAGAAAAGGCGACAAGTGCTGTACAGATATCAGCCCTGTTTAGTGACACCAGGCAGCAACTTTTCTTTAGGCTTCTTGCTCAGAATCCCTTGTGCTTTAAACAGCTCTGTTGCGGGTTCCATTACTTGCAACCAGACGCACCTCTTAACTGCTACCCCGTCTATTTATATCCTTTGCATTTTTCTTTATAGGGAGGATGCTTGAGGTAGGCAGGATTTCTTTATGCAACCAAAACCATCTTAATAGATGCAAGGAAAGGAGGAAGGCACCTAGCGAACCACAAGGTCAGCCAGAATGAAACATGCTCCTGCAGGGGAGAAGCTCCTTCGAGCTTCGGTCACAGTACAAATTTATGTCGACACAGTCTGTTATGTTTTTCTAAGGGTTTTTCTTTCCCATTGTTTCCTTTTGCTCTCTCAGCCACCTTACACAGTAAGAATTATTACTATCCCTGTCTTAGAGGTAAAAACAAAACGAAACAGAACGACTTGATGTTTGAGTCCTCATAAAAGGAGTGTTTTGAAAGGGGGTTTGAAGGAAAAACAGCCTTTTAATAAGCAGAGGAGGCAGCGGGAGTGGTCCAGGCTAAATCAAGAACTATGAAGCTTAGATGCATGAGAGGGCTGGATGACTTTGGCACAAGGGGCTAATATTTGGGGCTGGGGCCTGGGGGACCAGCAAGGTCCAGATCTTAAAGGACTGTTGTGTGGGCAGCCTCTTTGGTTGCAGAGGCATTCAGGTAACTTCAACTAATGGGGTAATTATGAGGATACATGTGGGAATGAAGAGCTTCCATAACTAGGGCCAAGCTTCTTGGGGAACCAGGCATATACCATAAGCAACATCACAGAATGAACAAGATTCTTGGGAGAGCCAGACCTCATGGAGGTTGGAAGGTGCATTGTTTTTTTTCTGTTTTATTTTTGTTTTTGTTTTTAGATTCTATTTATTTATAGAAAGAGCAAGAGTAGGAGGAGAGACAGAGGGAAAAACAGATTCCTCGCTGAGCAGGGAGCCTGATGTGGGACTCAATCCCAGGACTTGGGGATGGTGAATTGAGCCGAAGGCAGATGCTTAACTGCATAAGCCACCCAGGTTTCCTAGTTGGAAGGTACTTTGACAACATAAAATTGTTCAGGACTGAAACTTCTTTTCATCTCTTCTGCACAGAAGCAAAGTTCATTGGTTGCCAGCCTAGAGCTGTGTGACATTAACATGAAATTCTCTTGTGTTCAAGTCTCTATGTGTGTCTTCAGTTCAAATTCTTGAGCATATATTGGTTAGGATTGATTAGGCTCTGCTGTGATAACAGATAGACCCTGAAACCCTGGTGGCTTACACAATTACACAAAGTGTCCCCTGGAACGTGTGGCTTCCAAAGTCTCTCACAGCAAGAGAAGAGAGGAGGCCCACTGGTTCTTAATATTCTTGATGCTTATCTTCACAATCCATGGATGAGAAGTAGCCAGATGGCCCCACGTAACTGCCAGGGAGATTGGGAGAGGAGGGGGGAAGTGCTCAGAGTATTTGAGAAGCGTGAATTCCCCACCCCTGCCCCTACCAGGAGGGTCTGATGGATCTGTGAGCTCACCTTCCTCTCCACTGACTAAGCACTCCTGCCAGGTGTCTTTGTCAGTTCGAGCTGCTGTAACAAATACACCCCAGACTACGTGGCTTTAACAGCAAGCATGCATTTCCCAGTTCAGAGGGTGGGAAGTCTAGGGTCAAGGTTGCAGTGCATTTGGCATCTGGGAAGGGCTTTCTGGCTCATAGTTATATTCTCCCATGGCAAAAAGGGCAACAGAGCCAAGGCCCCACCTCCACATGCCATCACAGTGGTGGTGAGGGTTTCAGTATTGAATTCTGGGGGGACACAACATTATGTCCATGATGCCATGGTCACTTGGCTGGCCCCTTTCCAGCCATCGATTGGCTGCCCTTGGGTCAGGTGCCTTCCCGTGGTGCCATGAGCTGATGGGGAAGAAGAGATGGTAGTCTCTCTGCTGTGGGAAGGCAATTTCCATGTAAGGACTTACTGGAGCCACTTCGGTATATTACCTGAAGACTGAGAGCTTACCTGGGGGGCATTGGGGAGCCAGTGAGGGTGTTTTCAGGGCAGCAAGAGACATTGCCAGTTTGCATTTTGCACAGGTCCTTCTGAGGCTGGGCTGAGCCTGATGGTTAGGAGGTACGGGATGAACTGGAGGGATAGACTGGCTGTGAAGCTGTTGGGATTGCCTGGAGAAGACACCTGAAGGGAGAGTGGAGTTGAAGCAGAAAATAAATCGAAGACTCCACTGATAGGACAGTGGAACACCAGGATAATACACAGAGTTTCTTACATGCATTGTGGTGAGAAGTAAATGAGATTCTGCCTGTAGAGTGCTTAGCATAGGCTCAGCACCTGCTACTATTTTTTACTCAAAATGCCTCTGCTTGAATGCTTCCAGAGTTGGGAAGCTCACTACTTTCTGAGGCAACCTGACTTTAATGCAGGAAGTGGCACTCACCTGGCTAATATAGCAGCTGAGACATGGCCTATGAAGGAACTTTATTACCATAAATAGCTAAACCATTATATCATGTTTCAGAACTAGAGGGGAGAAATGTCAGTAATCTTTTGGTTGAAAGTCGTGAAACCTAGCTCAAGCTGACTTCTACTTAACGAAGAGGCTTATATAATTGGCTTATGTAATAAAAAGTCTAGAATGTGTGCTTCAGGCAATGCTTGATCCAGGAGCTCAAAGATGTCTCTTGGACCAGTCACTGCAGGTGGATGGACCCCAATGATGGTCTTACCCAAGGTCCCACTCCTGGAGTGGGAGGTAGAGTCAGCTTCTTCTGAGCCCCTGCGACAGAAGTCAGCAGGGGTATGGGAATGAGCACTGAGAAGTACCACACTTGCCCTTGTCTTGCCTTCCCTCACCATCCTTTTTATTCCTCTGTCTTCTATGCCTGTTTTGATAATGAGGAATCTCAAGGCTTTGGTGTGGGACTGTGAAAGCTTGGTCTCTGTTCCATTAAAGAAGGACTTTGAAGAATTGTTCACTTAGGGTCACTGCCTCCTCCATGTGAGACTCTGTTCTACCCTAGGGAATCAAGGCTGGACTTACACCTTGTAGAGCAGATCGTTAGCTAGAAGGGACTTAAAAGAGACATTGTTGGGACGCCTGGGTGGCTCAGTCGTTGAAATGTCTGCTTTCGGCTCAGGTCATGATTCCGGAATCCTGGGATTGAGTCCTGCATCAGGCTGCCTGCTCAGTGGGGAGTCTGCTTCTCCCTCTCCCTCTGTTTGACATTACTCCTGCTTGTGCTCTCTCTCTCTCTCTGCCTCTCTCTCTGACAAATAAATAAATAAAATATATATATTTTTTAAAGTGACATTTTCCTAGGCTGGGAACTGAGGCTCAGAGTGGAGGGTCCCTGGTCCTGGGCCAAAGTCACAGAGCCCCGATTTCCTTTGATGCACATGCTGACACCCCTGCCTACCACTTACCCTCTCCGGTACTCTGCCTCCCTCTTTGGAAAATGAAGAGGCTTCTTTGGCTCCAGGTTCTGTGGTGAAGCAAGGAATAGAGAGCTTGTCCCAAATATGCCGTCCATCTCACTCCGACACTGTGATATGAAGAAAAGCACGGAGGAGTTTCTAGAGCTCCTCGATTAATGCTGAACCTTGGCCTCTCGCTTTGCATCAGGTGCCTTCCACTCTGGCCCAAGACCTCTGAACTTGGCCTGAGTCTGAGGGCTCCAGGACTGAGAGAAAGGGAAAGGCAGTGGGTCCCCAGAGAAACCTGCCTCCCTTGATCCAGCCATAGAGGGAAGACAAGGGACCTGGGTGAACTGGTGAGGTCCGAGGGCCAGTCCAAGAATTCCCAAGGGTGCTGCTGGCTGAACCCTGCTGTACAGTGATACCCTGGGGGCAGTGCGGTCATGCAACGAGGCCTCAAGCCTGCCAGAGCCCTTTGGCTGACCAGGAGAGTCTGCAAGGCAAGGGGCATTGCAAGCTCTCCCCTCCTTAAAGGACTCAGGTGACTGGATGTTTCTAGAAGGAAAGGCCTTTAGAAGGAGGGCTGGAGTCAGAATGACAACACTTAGGTTCCAATCTAGGTGCTCCTTCTTGGATGCTCTGTGACCCCCAGCAGCGGTGGCGGGGGCGGGGGGCAATGGCCCTGGCTTGGCCTTCTTTTCCCCCAAGACACGAGTTTTAAAAGGCAGTGGAGTGATGTAGCGAAAGGGATGGGTGCACAGTGCACCTGTTACAGGACTATTTTTACTTTCGTTAGAAAGAAGACAGAGCTCCGACATTGGAACAGAGGCTCCTGCAGAAGCAAAGATACGGGAAGCAGGAAATAAAAAGGCACTCCTGGAGGCTTCTTCCTTTTTCCGTTGGAGGCCTGCGGGGAATCTGGGAGTCTTCCAACACACAAAGAGTTACCTGGTAGAATAGTTTGTGCTGCAGAGGCACCTGTCCTCACCTCCAGAGAGGCAGGGGCCGGCGGTGGGGAGAGCAGCAGGTGCCCAGAGAGGGTGGCTATCCTCCTCGCCCTGTGCTTTCCCTGCGCTCTGCCTCCTCGCTGGGGACTCTGCCCGGCTCTCTGCTTGTCAGGCTCCCGAGCTCTGGATGCACCACGCTGGCTGCCTGTTTCTCACTGGTCACCTGGCTTTCTGGAGATTCGAGATGAAGTCAACCCGTCAGCCCCCTTTTCATCCTTAAATCAATGTCTTGAACAGAAACGGGGTCATACAGGTAAACCCAACTCCTTTGTGAGACAAGGCAAGCCTCTAGAAGTTCAAAAGCACAGTGACTAAGTCAAAAAGGGGACAGCCTCACAAAAGTGATCTCAGGCCCTTCTAGCAGTTTCCACATCGGACCGTGGAGAGCCCTGAGCGAGCGGAGGCCCTCAGTGCTCTGGGAGTGCGGGCAGGCGTCGAGTCCTGCAGAGTGTCTATGTTCGTGGGGCAACTGACTGATTCCGAGTGAGCCTTGGAGCCATTTTGCAGATGGAGCAGCCAAGCCTCAGGGACAGACTGACTTCCCCAAGGTTCTCAGGCAGGAAACGGCAGGATTGGGGACTAAAGTGGGCCCATGGACCCTTGGTCCAACATATTTGGTTGGCATCCGGGATAGCATTTAGCACAGTGCTTGACGTAGAGATGACCGAGAGGGACCTTTTGAGGGAGGGAGGTGACCTCAGGGAGCTGGAGTGCTATAGTTGAAAGAACATGGGCTATGAACATAGATTTAGCCATTGTAGAATGTTTATTTGGACGCGCGGTGTCTCCACGGTGTCTCATAACCCCTCTCCTTTCCTCTTGAGGTCAGGCTGAGTAGCTGAGCTGACGCGCGTTCAGTTTTTCTATTTTTCCTCCAACAGGAGCAGGTCTTAGTCATACTATGAGTTTGAGTAAGATTTCATTACGGAAAGAAGGAAAAAACCAAAAACCAAAAACAAAGTTTCCCTGCCTAAAAACAGTTTAAAGAATTATTTTTTTTAAAGATTTTATTTATTTATTTGACAGGGAGAGAGAGAGAGAGCACAAGCAGGGGGAGTGGGAGAGAGAGAAGCAGGCTCCCCACCAACAAGCGAGTCTGATGTGGGGCTTGATACTAGGAGTCTGGGATCATTGACCTGAGCTGAAGGCAGATGCTTAACCGACTGGGCCACCCTGATGCCCTAAGAATTCTGTTTTAGGTGACTTTCGAGGTCTTCCCCAAACCTCATTGTCTGTGATTTTGTGATGTGAGTGTGGGCTCTACCCCTTCCTGGCCGTGCAGTGGTGGGCAAGTCAGTCCACATGGTGAGTCTTAGCATCTGCATCTTAATAATGGTCACAAGGAGAGGGGCGCCTGCCTGGCTCTGTCTGTTAAGTGTCTGCCTTTGGCTCAGGTCATGATCCCAGGGTCCTGGGATTGAGTCCCCCATTGGGTGCCCTGCTCAGCAGGAGGCCTGCTTCTCCCTCTCCCACTCCCCCTGCTTATTCTCCCCCTTCTCTCTCTCTGTTGAATAAATGAATAAAGTCTTTTAAAAAAATGGGCATAGGGAGAGAAACACTGGTGAGTTCTCAGGATTATCACGGGGATGAAGCATTTGGAGGTGCCCTTAGAAGAGCCGAAGACCTTGCGGAAGTATGGAATTGGTGATGTTGTGCAAGCCTCAAACGATTCTTAAGGGGCAGGTCTGCAGGCATCTGGTTAAGCGTCGGAGATATGAAGAGCCGTCGGGCACAGTAGGGAGCCAGGGACAGACACACAAACGTGGGTGCACCGTCTCCTGGCACATAGGTACATAAGCTGGCAGTTTCGCTGCAAAAGTGACGTGTGCCGGGAGCTAAACGTGGCAAAGGGTCCTCCAGCCCAGCTCAGCCTGGGCACGGAGGTGGCAGGAAGGGACTGTGGGCGGGAGGAAAGTGACATCTAGCATGCGTCTCAAAGCGGAAGCAAAAACCAATAGTGATACTGGGTGGGCATGAAATATCTGATTCACACAGGATTTTAGTCTCAGAGCATTAAGACTTCTGAGTTTCCACTTCTCCTTTGCGCCAGGATCTAACAGCGGCAAAAGTAAATGTGAAAAGTATCACTGGGCTGATGTCACAAACTCCATGGAGTTTGGCTCCACCTTTTTTTTTTTCCCCCCCCAAAGATTTTATTTATTTATTTGACAGACGGAGATCACAAGTAGGCAGAGAGGCAGGCAGAGAGAGAGGGGGAAGCAAGTTCCCTGCTGAGCAGAGAGCCCGATGCGGGGCTCGATCCTAGGACCCTGAGACCATGACCTGAGCTGAAGGCAGAGGTTTTAACCCACTGAGCCACCCAGGCACCGCCCTCCCTTTTTTTCTTTTTTTACAAAAAAATATTCAACCAACCAGTGTGTTAGACCCTGTCTTCTTGCTTCTTGAGAAAACTCAACATACTTTTAGGACCTTCATCTATGAGAGCCCAGGGGGCCACCTTCCTCCTGACCAGCAGCATGTTTGTACAAATGAGAAAGCTGGATGGGTGAGGTATCTTCACCACGGCTGGGAAATACATCAGTCAAGTTTAGATCTGGAGTTCCTTGGGGACTACAAGCTCTGATGGCTCTGGAACGGGAGTGGCAGTATGTGTAGAGGGGACATGTCCAGGTTTGCAGTCTGAGGGCCAGAGGTGGAGCTCACCCCTGCCTTGACCCAGCAGTGGTTGTGTGTCTGTCACCTAGGGAGCTGTGTGCTAGGGTGCAGAAGTGAGCAAGGGGCTCTCCTTGCTTTAAAGTGCTCACAGGACAAAGATACTTCAAGTGTCAGTGAAAATCCCTGATGCTAAGGGGCGTCTGGGCGGCTCAGTCGGTGAAGCATCCGACTTTGTTTTGGACTTAGGTCATGATCTCAGGGTCGTGAGATGGATCCCTGCATCAGGCACTGTCCTGCAGGTGGAGCCTGGTTAAGATTCTTAGTCTCTCCAGGCCCCTCCTCCCCCATCCCCACTCACACATGCTCTCTCTCTCCAAAAAAGAAAAAGAGAAAGAAAAAGAAAAAAATCCGTGATGCTAAGTTCCAGCAGAGGAAGGAGCACAGGGCTTTGAGAGCAGTATTTGCCTAGGATGCACTGGAAGACATAAGCATGGAAGACGTGCACACTAGGGTTCAAGTTCAGTGCTGACCTTCGTTGTGTGACCTTGAGCAAGTTAGTTAACCTTTCCGAGCCTCAGTTTCTCCATCTAGAAAATGGGGGTGAATACTACCATTCCTGTTGGCACAATGAATAAAAAGCCTATCCTCAAGCTACCACTGCTACGGTGCCTGGCCCCAGAAGCCTTGACCATCATCATGGTGAGAATGGGGGCAGGACATTCCATTTCTCCAAGCCTCCGGGAGCTTTGGTTGTCCTCATGTGAGCACGAGGCGATGGGGGTAAAGTGTGCTTTGTACAATGGTGACATGTTAGAAGAAAAAGGCAGTCACTTCTCTTGGGGTTCTTAGCCTGTTCCACTTAGGATGGTGAAGGCACTGTAGCAGGGTGGTTTGTCAAATTCCAGTGAGTCATGGTAGATCAAAAGCCGGGGTAGCCCCTCTGACCCCGTGCCCCCATCGCCCGCCGCTCTCCGGAGCCTCCAGACATTTTCGTTCCATCTTCTGCGACCTCAGTGTGCTTTGGAGCAGGTCCTGCTGATCTTGAGCTTGGGTTCTTTGTCTATCGGCAAAGTCCTGCGGGGTAGGGCGGGGTTGGGGTGGGGGGGCTTGCCATCAGGCCTGAGAAAGAAGTCAGGCGTGCTTGGAATGCAATTGCAAAAGAGATTACAAGAGCCTGGCGAGAATGCTGAAATCAAGTGATGTCGAGAGGTTTTGTTATTTTTGAAAAAATGACTCATTCTGAGAAACCCTAACGGGCCTCCCAGAACGTTCACCTAGTTGCCTGTATGTATAACCCAGAGCCCACGGCAGAGAAAAACAAACCCTGTTGTCACAGCTGAAGGAGGGGGTGGCTAGGTGGGGAGGGGGAGGGGAGGGAGGGAGGGATGACAAACGGATGGAGGAAGACTTTCAAGATAACTCCTGCCCTCGGACTGGACTGCTCTCACTTCCCTGCCCCATTCTCTGACCGTCACGAAAACATCCCCTTGCAAGGAACGTGTTCTTTGGATTGACCTGAGCTGGCTGCGGACACAGGGTTAGTTCCGTGTGACATGCCCAGAGAATAGAAGTTAGTCCCCCCACTCGATGAGAGAGAGAAGGGAGGGTCAGGGAAGTGGGGAGGGAGAAAGGGAGAGAGGGAGAGAGAGACAAAGAGATAAAGGAGGAGGAGGAAGAGTGGAGAGCCGGGAAGAGAGGCCCCGAGAATGAGAACCAAAATGAGAACCATGCTTGTCTCCGTGAAGGGCTGGCTTCGGAGAGGGCACCTGCTGGCCTCTTCCCCATGGGATGTCCTTAACCAAATGCATGACTTTGGGGAAATAGGTTCCTTCACCAAGTCTCCAAAGGGTTGCAAGACTCAGAGCTTCTAAAATTTAGTAGGCATAAGAATATTCTAGAAAACTTGTTACAATATAGATTTCTGGGCCCCCATCCCAGAAATTCCATTTCTGAAGGTCTGCGGAGGGGCCAGGGATTCTGCATTTCTCACAAGCGCCCTGGTGAGGCTGCCGCTGCTGCTTGGTCACACTTTGAGTGTCCTGGGCTGACGGATGCTGAATGTCCCTGCCCTTTCTGGCATCTCCATTTCAAGAAATTCCACAGCTCCCGGTCATGGAGAGTTGTGCCAGGGTTTCTGCCTTTTGGGTCCAGCAGTCTAGGTGAGGAAACAGGCAATACAAAGGATCTCATTACCACATAAGATACCCAAGCAGCTTCCTGCGCGGAAGTCAGGTAGGGCTTTAAGGGCAAGGGGACTGTGTGCGTCTTTGGGCCTAAGTTGTCACTAACCAGGAGGTCATGTGAGGGCATGACTTCTGGGCAGAGGGCAGTGTAGGCTGTTTGCAAGAGTCCACAGAGAAAGCTCTGGCTCAGGGTTCAGGGCACGAGATGTGGGGTTAGTGCTGCTCCGAGATATTCCAGCTCTGCTGTCCCCGAGCGGCCAAGCACGGCTGTAGCTGTTCCTGGCTCCATGCAGGGCCCTGGGGAAGCCAGGGGAGGGAGCTCCAGTGGCCAGCATCCCTGGGGACTCCAGTCAACTGTGACGTAGACATGTACTACACACATAATGTATAGATATATATCTGTATATATCACACGCAATATTATATGTCCACACAATATATGCGTATATACACGCATGTGCACACAGTTGAACCTCATTATTTGTAGATTCTGTATTTGTACATTTGCCTACTGGCTAATATTTGCTTGTAATCCCCCAGTCAATACTCATGGCCCTTCCAGCCAGCCTGTCAGAACCATGTTTTGAGCATCTTGGTGCCTTTTTCTCCCCGCTATGATTTCGTCATTTAAAATGGGTCCCAAGCCAGTGCCTGAGCTCTGTGTTCAGGAGCGCAGAGGCTGTGAGGTGGCTTCTGGAGAAAGCAGGTGTGTGAGATAAGTCACATTCAGATCAGGAGATACAGGATTAATGAATCAACAATACATATTGAATAAGGTGTCCTTAAACAGAAACACACACAACAAGGCTCTGTGTTGATGGGTCGGTAAAAATGTTGTGGCCAGAGGCTCCCAGACCCTAACCTTTCATTTCCCCTAGGAGCAATGATATGGCATTCACTAAGTCAGTGTTCATCGCAACTTTATAGAACATAATTACCATGAATAATGAGAATCGGGGTGTGTGTGTGTGTATGTGTGTGTGCACGTGCTTGCTTCTGAGCAAGAGTAAGTTCCTGCCAAATAGTTCTGCTGCTCAGTATTACAAGTTATTATATTTAGGACACCTGGGTGGCTCAGTTGGTTGAGCAACTGCCTTCGGCTCAGGTCATGATCCCAGAGTCACAGGATCGAGTCCCCTGTCGGGCTCCCAGATCCATGGAGAGACTGCTTCTCCCCTCTTGTGCTCTCTCTCACTTTTTCTCAAATAAAAAGAAAATCTTAAAAACTCACACAGACACAAGTTATTATATTTAACAATAGAACTCAAGATTTGCAGCAAGAGTTTAGTAAAATCCAAGCCTAAATGGTAAACTCTGGAAGCTCTTAGGAATCCTGATCGGGATCCTTATCCAATTTAACCATTTCCTTTCCTGCCAAGACTTGAGCAAAAGGCGTTTTTCTTTTCGTCCTGAAGGAGCTTCCATAGGCACTTGGAGCCACAACATCTCACCAGCTTGGTTCAGGTACAAAAGTAGATCTAATGAAACTTGGTATCTCCGTGTCGCCGAATGTGACTTGTGACTTCCCTATGGGTGACAGGAAGATTTTAAATTGGAGACTATTTTGCTTTCATGGCTATGATTCTGATGCCAGTTTAGATGTGTGTTTTTTCCAAACACCATCAAGCCATTCTCTGTGACACCAGGCTGTCCTAGAATCTAAATTCGAGCACTGTCTACCTTCATCTGAGGTTCCATCAGACTCCACACACTGTTCCTGCTCGAGATGCCAGCCATAAGTCCAGGTTTGTCCCTGGGCTCTGACAGCCTGGTTATAAACCCAAGTTTCTCATAATCCCCTCTTTGGGTTGGATAAGGTTGCTAGGGCAGCTCACGCGACTCGGGAAACCGGGTTATTCCCGGATTGCTGGTTTATTACAAAGGATATTAAAGGATATGAATTAACAGTGAAGAGATCCGTAGGGCAAGTGTTCTGGTTCACTGATCTGGAAGCTCTCCTACACCCTTTTTTTGGGGGGTTTTTATGGTGGCTTCATCATATGGGCACAATTGATTCAATCATTGGCCATCCGCCACAGAACTCAACCTCCAGGCCCTTCTCCCCTCAGGAGGTCAGAGGGAGGGGCTGAAGTTTCCAACCCTGGCAGCCAGCCCTCAGCCTTAGGTGACTCAGGGGCTTTCCAAAAGTTACCTCATTTAACATAACAAAAGACACCTCCTTCAACCCCTTTCTTAGGAAATTCCAAGAGCTTTAGGAGATCTGTGCCTGGAACTACTGGGATGGAGACAAAAGTCTTTTTTTCCTTGTGAATTGCAGTCACATCTGTGATGACCTGCATTTGGTAAACGGGTGTCATTTTTGCCACGGAGGGAAGGACGATACAGAGGCTTAAGGGTGCTCTGGGACCTGCTTCGTGGGCAGGGAGGGAGATAAGGCACAGTGACTGCCCTTGCTGAAGCAGCTGGTGACGGAACTGGGCCGGAACCCCCCCCCCCCCCCCCCGCCCCCCTCCCCGCAGCCTCCGGGGGCAGCCCGGCACACCAGGCCTCTGCCACCCTGCCCCGCATGGCTGGGTCCTGCCCCCGGCCCTGTGCCCTCAGCCATGTCAGACCTTTCTGGCCTGTTTCTGAGACATGCCCTGAGAACACACAAGGCCCCATGAGGCCTTCATGGGGTTAGACTTGAACGTGATTTCCCTGGGAACCAGGGCCGGGGGTGGGGGCGTGCGGGTGGTTGCTCTCCGCAGCCTTCCTGGACCGTGAAATCTCTGCCTCCCCAGGGGCAGGCCATGTTGGAGGGAGTCTCTGGGTGCTCCTGGGCCTCCGACTCCTCCCCGAGGGCCCTGGGGGAGCTTGCTGGCCAGCCGAGCGAGAGAGGAAGCACTGGGGCCTTTGGCTGCCATCCCACACAAACACGCTCCGTCACCGTGAATTATTCACGCACCATATGGAGGCTGGACAGGCCCCTTGATGGGGTGCCTTAATGAGAAGGCTGAGGATCCTGCCTTGGCCCAGATTCCTGGGGGCCAGGGGTGGGGGTTACAGAGGAATGGAGGGGGGAGGACTGCTTCCTTTTGCTCAGCAACCCCCCCCCCCCCCCATCAGAAACTTCAACGATTTGGGCTTTCGCAGCAAGAAGTCTGAACACTGTACTTGGTGTTCAAGGCCTCTTTCTGGCCGGAGCTCCCACACTTGCCCTCTGCTTCAGGCAAGACAACTTTTCACGGTTCTCTGTACATGACCACACCATTTCCACCGCTAGACCCTGCATCACGTGCCCCCGCGCCTGCCCGGAAACCCTTCTCTTTCTCAGCATCCTTTAAACAACAGAGCCTTTAAATGTCGCGTCCTCTGCACAGCCTCCCCACTCAACCCGGAGAGGAGTTTGTTCCTCCTTGCTCCGCCAGCAGAGCTCTGCACACTGTGTCACAAGTGTGGCCTCTGGTTTGAATCAAGACGCCCGCAGCATCCCTTCCTGAGGGACCTTGGTTCCTTAAGTAGAACCTAAAACCTAGGGTGTCTCCCTAAAGCTCTGGGTGGGGAGGATAGAGTGTTTGCTAGCCTTACCTAGTCCCCAGCACCCACAAATCCCACACAGACACTAGCCCTCCTTCGTTTCTTTATTATTATTAATGTAGCATTTAGTTCCCCCTGCTGTGATCACTTCTTTTGTAAGCCTCGGCTCTTTCTAGACTCTGACCCACTGGAGTGCTGGGCTTGGTGTTACTCATCACTAAACCTTCTGCTTTTAGCCTGGTGCTTCGTAGGTGTCTCATATGGAGTGTATGTATAGTCGGTGGCAGCCCACACGTGCAGAGTCCAACATTTACTCCGTGCTTACACTTTGTCGGTCTGTGTCCTCAGTCCTTCACCGGTGTGAATGCGTTGAGGACGATGGTCTCACGTGGGTGCTGTGATGGTATTCTCACGGAACAGAGGAGGAAACCGAGCACAGAGGGAGACCTTGTGGAGGGCCATACATGAGTCCTGGAGTTGAGATTCAAGCCAGAGAGGTTCGAAACTCAGTAGTTCCGCCGCGTCTGCTGTTTGGAGAAGAGCCGTGTGGGACCGGGTGTGGGTGGTCGGCGCGCGCACACAGCAGGTGTTCCGTGAATGGTGAAAAAGCATTTGGGGCCTCGGTATATTGACTGCCCAGGTTCAAGGCAGGCGACTCCCACAGATCGGCTACTAAAAAAAGCCGAAATTTCCTATTTGTTAAACTTATCTCTAGAAAATGTTTTTCTAGAGTCTCCGATCCCGTGTGTCTTTTTTCCCAGTTGGTCTGCTCTAGACCCAGCTCTCGACTTTCCAGAGAGGAGGAGCAGCCTGTGTTTCTCAGACTGGCTCTGGGGCACTTCCTCCTTGCTGTCTTTCTGCAGGCTGGTCTGTTTCTTCCCTCTGTCTAGAACGTTCTTCTCCCTCTCTTCTGCGCTTTCCCCCATGCCACTGTGATCCTATCTGGAAAGCTCCTCCACTCCTTCAAGGTCCAGTTCACGCCTACTGTCCTCTGGCAACTCTTGCCCACCTGTCGACCCCACACCTTGGTCCTCCCAAACTGAACACATGTCTAAACTATATATACCCAGCACAATGGTGACTGGCTTGGGCTTTAGCTCCAGACACCTGGGTTTTCATCTGGCTCTGCCACCCTATGCGAGTCCCCTTGCCGGGGCCTTAGTTTCCCCATCTGCGAAATGGTACAATCATAGCCCCCACCCTGCAGGGTTTTGTGAGGCGTTCGTGGAAGAGCACACAGTCATGAGAAGTGGATAGAGTATGTGCCCCTGTACTTTTATTCTCCTAGAAGGGGCCTCCGTGCATCCTTCTGTCTCCAGCGCTCACCATAGTGCCTGGCACACAGCAGGTGCTCATAAAATGAAAGTGCAATTCGAGTTCAACAAAGTAAGGATTTATTGGGCACCCACTACATACCAAATGCAAGATATGCAAAGATGGGTGGCAGCTAATGGTCAGTGTGTGTATACGCAAATACAGGCAATTAAAGACTTGGAAGGAAGAGCAACGCGGTCCCTCCATTGGTTCATTTGTTCATCAAGGCATTTGTTGTTCCAGGCTCTGGGGAGACAGAGTTGAATGAAATACACCCCTGGTTCTCAAAGAGACATGACTGGGTACATAAAGCATACAATCGAGCAGGGAATTGCTGCTCTAGAGTGTGCCTTGGGGCTCTGAGGAGAGAGCCACTGGATTGAAGGTTGGCTTGTAAGGGACAGGGAAGGGGAAGCTGGATGAGATGGGCAGTGCCTTTGCATCTGCTGGTTCTTTTGCCCAGGACACCTTCTCTCTCATCCTTCCTGTCTCGGATGGCATGTCCCCTCCTCCGGCAGCCCCTTCAGAAAGCTGCCTCGTTATCGTTCTGTCACTGCAGCCTGTTCATTTCTTCTCAAGCACCGATCATGGTCCCTAGCGAATGAAAGGTGGGCAAGGAAAAGAAACTAGCATTTTTTGGAATACCTACTATGTGCCAGACACAGGGCTCTTTAATTGACTAATTCTATTTAATTAATTTCCTCAACGTTCCAGGGTGATGGTATTCTTATCCTCATTTTGCAGACTACAGAAGGCGCTCTGAGATGGCAAATGCCTTTGCCCAAAGTCACAGGCAGGATGTAGTGGAACTGGACTTGGAATCCAGGACCAGCTGCCTCCCCACTCCCACGGTGCTTTCACGGCACCAGAAGAGGCCAAGTGCAAGAAAGGAAACGGAATGACTCGTTCACTGCTTCAGGCATTTAAAGCAACAAGTAAGTGATTTCCCTAATTCCCAGTCTGCTGTTAATACAGAAACTGGGCAGCTGGAAACCAGGCGGCAGAAAAACAGGTTTCCTTCTTAACTCAGCAGCACCACCTGCAGGATGTAAGGGAACACTGCAAAAATGATCAGGAAGAGGAGCGCAACTCTGTGGCAGGGGATCCTGAGGGACGGACCTGAGGCTGTATCTCAGGCCGCTATGAAAAAGGAGCACACTGAGACTGAGAAAGGAACTTACTCAAAGTCACTGTGACTCAGAGTCACAGTGTCGGTGATGGCAGATGAGAAGCTGTATCTCTTCTGATTCCCAGTTCAGTACCCTCTCCCCACCCACTCTTTTCCTTCTCTCCCTCTCCCCCATTCAATAAGCATTAATTTAGCACCTACTATGCCTTGGGCATATTTCTTCTTGTGGGTGATAAATATTAATGGGTTATAAATAAAAACTTGCCTTCTGAAATTACTGTTGTATTGATTAATAGCCATTAAATCATACCTCATCATTACAAGGAAGATGCATTGACCATTAGTGTGTGTCAGGCACTATGCTAAGGCATGATCTCGATTGATCCTCACAGGAGAGGGAATTAAGGCTTAGGGAGGTTTGGGAACGTGCCTGACATGATTTAGTAAGTTGTGCAGTTGGGATTCAAACCCAGATCCTTTTGACCCTGGAACTAGTGATCTTAACCACTGTGTTCTATTTATTCTTTAAAGTGTCCAAGGTTAGTTCAAAGACTATGCATACTCTAATTAGGATTTTGTTCCCATTTCAAATAATTACTTTTTTTTTTTTTTTCCTTTTTTGGTCTAAGAGTGATGCTGACTCTCTTCTTGAATTTGTTGCTTCTTAAATCCCTGCGAGTTCAAATTGAGGTGCTACTCTGTTCTGGGCACTGTTGTAGGTGCCCAAGACACAGAAGAGATTGCAACCCAGCTAAGAGCTCATGGCTTTGTAGGTGTCAGCCTCCAGACAAGGCAATTGTCAAGCTCTGTTCCAACAGTAGCAGCGCACAACTCCAGGGGGCCCCATTCACACTGCAACTGGTGGAAAATGGCACCTTTTGAGTTGTGCAGTGCACCGCGTGGCCGTATATGGTGGCCCTGACCTACTGAGAAGGGAACAAGGGGCCGGGGCAAGGGGGTGAGGGATGGGGAACAATCACTTCCGCCTTTGCAGAGTGGGGGAGCTTCACAGCAAAGGGCACTGGCATGTGAATGTGTACAGACTTTGATTTCCTGTCCTCTTCAGCTGGGAGGTAGTATCCAGGTTTGAGGAAATACATCTCTGCATTTCAATGAGCAGAGCAAGAAAATGTATTTCAGTTTTCATTTCTCCATTAGCTACCAAGTTGCATTTCATTTTAAGTCCCCAGGAATTTTGCCCTTGTTCTAATTTTAGGCTGGAAGGGTAGTTCCTCTCTTTTGGGTGGTTGGTTCCCGGAATTGGAGCTCACCAGCTGCAGGTGGCATGTGAAAACCAGAAGATCAAGTGTGGGCAACCTCACAACTGTTTGAGGAAATCTCTGCCTAACTGGAAGGGAATGAGCTCACCGCAGCCCGAGAATGGGGCGCGTATTTCACAGAAAACAGCTCTCTCCTCACTTTCCCAATCCCTAGTGCCCTCACCATCTAAGAGTGCTTTGTCTGACTTTTGTTCACATTTTACTTTAATTTATAGTACGAAAAGAAAATTTTTTTTTCATTTTCTTTTTTTGTTTAAGATTTTATTTATTTGACAGAGAGAGATCACAAGTAGGCAGAGAGGCAGGCAGAGAGAGGGGGAAGCAGGCTCCCCACTGAGCAGAGAGCCTGATGTGGGTTTCGATCCCAGGACCCTAGGATCATGACCTGAGCAGAAGGCAGAGGCTTAACCCACGGAGCCACCCAGATGCCCCTTTTTTTCATTTTCTAAATAGAAAATTATTCTCCAATGCCTATACTTTCTCCCAAGTCCCCTCCTGAAGATGTCAATTTAGACCCCACCAGGGAGAGCTCGGTGGGGGGGGGGGGGTGAGAAACACAGGATTGGGTTGGCAATCAAAGGTGCAAATATGTAATGGATAGGAAAAAAGAAAAGGAAGAAGAAAAAGAAAAAGATGGGGTTTCAGCCCTCCAGAAGCTCCTGGTCCCATTGTTGCTGGCCCTGCAACCCCAGGAAAGACACTGTAGGAAAAGGACAGGGTGATGAAGGAGGAGGATCTCCTCACCAGACAGAAGGCAAGGATGGCTCACCACCCCCACCCCCACCCCTTAATGGCGGGGCAAGGAGAAACATCAGCTGGTGTGGGCAGAGGGAGGAGATGAGGGAGAGCTCCCTCTTCTGTTCTGCCCTGGGGGGACAAAGATGCTGATCAGCTTCTGGATTTCTCATTAATTCAAAGTACAAAGGTTCCTTTCTTTCCCATGTTGTGGGCTAAATAGGCATTTGATAGCCAGTCTGAAACATAATCAGCCAAGAAAACCTTGATTCTGTGCGAAAATGAAGTCTGTGGTCCACACAACTGTCTTAGAAATCAACTATGGGAACACATCCCTTCGTTCAGTTGAAGGGCCTCTGCTGTTGGTCATTGTAAAGTTTCAGGTTGAGGAAAGAGCTATGAATTCCGATGATTGGGTTCTCAGCTGTCCCATGCCAGCTGGGTCATGTTCTTGGTCAAGTCACATCATTTTCTTCCTTGGAGTCTTGCCTGTAGAATGAGGGCTTGGACCAGAAGAATTCCCATGCTCTTTTGGGATCTGAGTCTTTGGGACTTTGAGTTTCTTCATTATGTTACTCCCATTTCTAGCATGTATTTGCATTTCTCGCTGAATAGAAGGTTTCTTTGGCCCAGGGCTTATTGGCTCCAGATCCATCTGTCACTCCCATCAGCTGGTTTCTGGCTTGGTCCAGCCAATGGGGGGCAGTGGGCCATTATTGCGGGGAATCAGGAAAGGAGAAAGCAGGGTATTTCTCCTCTCCTCTGCCTTGAGAGGTTGCATTTCTTTCTTGACTCTGGATCTCACCTGCATTATAGGGTGACCTTAGGACTTGGTTTCTGACGACCCTGCCTCCTCCTCTGTCCTTCCAGATAAAAGGCAGTGGTGGCTTCCTGCTGTTATTAACTTCTGGGTTGCCTTATTGTTTCCTGGTGGGTTTTCAGCCCTGTGTCACCTGTGTAACCCATTCCCCACATTAATTTCCTCTTGTTCCAAGTATGTAGAGTGGTTTCTGTTTTCCTTGGTTGGACTTTGACGGAGACATTCAAACTTTTGTTGGTTTTGTCTTATAACAGCCAACAATAAAGATGATAATGATAATGTTGATGATTATAACCCCTCACTTGGTATATAACCTCACATATTACAAAGCTTTTTACCTGGGTTCTATAATTTTAGTCTCATAATAACAGTGTGATGTAAGAATGGCATGTATCATTAATTCCATTTTACAGAAGAGGAAATGATCTCACTGAGTAAAACAGCTGGTAGGTCCTGGGACAGCTGAAACTAAAACCCAAGTCTTTGGTGTCTCATCTGACCCTCCTCCCCACAAATTATCCTACTTGTCATCATTATCCCACCTACCCTATTGGAGGGGTGTCTTAATGCTGCTCCTTTAGGATGGCATTTTCTGAGTGTGAGACACAAACCATTGTTCAAGGGTATACTAGTTATCTATTGCTGTGCAACAAGTTTCCCCAACACTGAGTGGTTTAAACAGCACCATTTAGTACCTCCCAGTTTTTCTGGGTCAGCAATCCAGAAGAGGTTTAACTGAGTCTTCTAGATCTCTCGGATGGCTGGAGTCATTTTAAGGCTTGCAAGATAGAAGTCTGAGACACATGTGAAAATCCAAAAAACATTTCAGGGCATGGCAAATTCAATGATATAATTTTGTTTCAAATTATCATGAGTTCTAAACGTTTATGAAATCTTCAGAAGGACCAAGACCTCAAGGCCAAATTTAATAAGTCTTGGTGGGAAAGAGAGACTTGTGAGCAACATCTGCAGAGTGGAGGGAAGGGTGCCTTTTTGATGGGGTTCTGCACAAAACCAGTAGAAAATGATTAATCAAGGGTCATTGAGAAGACACCTTGCATCGGCTGAGTGAAGTCTTTCTGAAGATTGGGCAGGAAAAGGACTAGAGAGTGTATTTATTTTTTCCTTTTGAGTTTGTGATCCAGATGGAGAAGGATGAAAGAGAATGGTGGGGAAGTTGACGTTGAGTGAGTCAAAGGGTAGCCGGGGGAAGTCTAATTAATTTACTGGTGAGTGCTTAGCACCAGCTGGCCACAGGTTCATGGGATCCCGTCTATGGTGGGGACTAATATGACTAGAGAGTGAGCCCTAACCTCACTGGTATTAGAGAAGCTGGTATTAGAGGATTCTGTAGAGACAGGGCGCCATGTTGTAATCAGGGATTTTATTCTCAGACGGGCTCCGTATCGTATGTCGGTGCCAACATCTACTTGATATGGTAGTAATAGGTATATAATTTGTGTTATTTTAATGTAAAAGCTATTTTTCATTGAAGAATTTGTCTTGGTTTGGGTTCCTCCAAGGCGGTCTCTAAGCAAGGATTTGGATGACAACAGTTAAATTGGAGGTGATCTAAGGAAGCTCCATTAGGGGTGAAGGAGTGATCCAGGGAAGGGAGGAAGCCAGTGAAGGTACATGAGTGAGTCTGTTGCCACTGTGGGTGCCCACGACTCAGCTGCGCTGGGACTCCTTAAGAGGCAGTATTGGCTTATCTCAGAATTGCCCCACTGTGGGATGAGACAATTGAGGTATTTACTTACTAATTCTTGTCCTCTATTAGTTGAGGGTTACTCCTGGAAGCTCTATCTCCTTGGCCTGCCCTGAGAGAGGGCCGAGTGCCCTCCTGTGGCAGAGCAAGAGCCCAGATTAAGAGAAATTAGGATTTGGAGTAAGAAGGCAGAGGAGTGTATGGGAACTGTCGCCACACTGCCGGTGGCCCATGGGATGGGCAGGTGGGGTGAGGGCAGGACGTTGGCGTGTATGAAGTGTAACCATAATATCCAAAGGGAATAACAACCAATAATAGGACATGCTTTCTCAAACACATTGAACAACCAGGGCTCATTTAGAGAGATATTCTTCTAGGTCACAAGACGCTATAAAACTGACTCAAACAAAGACACCGTTGGAGCCAGGGACCACAGAAGCACATGCCTCCTTATGTCAGCATACCAGCCTTGGGCCTCTCTTTGTGGTTGCCTTTAATTGCTTGGATGCCGGGCACATTAATGACTAAGTAGCAATGGCAAGACCAGGGAGGTACAAGGCAGGACTCCAGTTCCAGAGAGAACTTTTTTGAAGCCATGATAAGCTGGACCCACCTCCGTGAGTCTTAGAATATTCTCACTGTAGCAAAGTGTCCTTTGCATGAAGAATTCTAAATCACCTCTCGTTTAAAACATGGCAGGTAGTTGAGATCATGAAGAATAAAAATAAACTTCCTCGGTCCAGAAGGGAGGGCTTTGGCCAAATACTAAGATTTGGACTTATGTCCTTAAAATCCAGATGATGAACAGATAGAGAACGATTTACTTTCTGATCTCAAGTCACTCAGAGGAACAATGCTATTAGTAATTGCTAACGTTTACTGAGTGATATGCTGGGCTCTGGGCTGTGTCCTTTATATGCCTGACCTCACTGAATCCTCCCAACCACCTGGTTAGAGAGGTCTTCTGCGATCTCCTGTTCATAGGTGTGGGGATGAGACTTAGGTTAAGGACCTTGCTCAAGTCCTGAGAACAGCCGGGGCAGAACTGGGACTGGAAGCCAGGTAAGACTCCAGAAACTTGGGAAGAAGTTCTCTAAGACAGCTGCTATGATCGTGTGTGTCTTCTGAGATGGCATCTTGGTGGGCCATGGAGTAACTGGGTTGTTATTGTTAGATCGGGGTCCTGGGTTTTAGAAAATGCTAGTGTGAGAAAACTGTCAAACATCTGATGTTGCATGGGGCAGATGCCGAGTAACCATGTGTGCCAGCAAGTATCTGCGTGCTGAGTCGGCGTGGCCCCTGTGGCCCATGTCACCCTCTAGCGCTCAAGTGTGAGATTCCCAGAAGCGGTCCATCTTCCACGAATGCAGCAACCGTGTCCTGGGAGTAGGGTGACCGAGACACTTGTTTTGGGTCCCACCCTTTGCTGCCTGTTTGACTTCAGGCAAGGGACTTAGTCACCAGGGAACCTACTTTTCTCATCTGTAAAATGAGGATAATGAGGCCTGACTCCTGCCTTCCTCACAGGGAGGGCAGGAAGCTTCCTGAGATCACCTCATCAGAGCCTTTTGATCTGCTTGAAAGAATCCTCCTTAATTGCCCAGCCGGGCAGTCGAGCAGCTGGGCGAAAGTTTTATGACCCAAGATTCCCACAGCGCATCATGCACACGCTCCCAGAAGCCCTCTGAGGTTTTCAATGATGGATCTGGCGGCAAACGTCCTGCCAGGCCCTTAGCAGAGACTGACTCATGTAATAGGCCGTTTCCCAGGGGTGTCCTTGCCAATGCTTCCACTTATTTGTGTCGTATTTCTTGAAAGTTCCAGTGTGCACATGGCAATTTCTCACCCTCCCCTGACTTGTCCCCACAGTCACCTCTGGCACCCCGAGAGGCCTGTGAACCCCCAAGGGCAGCTCTTGGCTACTTCGGCAGTATAGCCTGGACGTGCGCTCTGCCCTCTGGGTTCTGCCCACACCCCTAACTCAAAACCCGGCCCTCAGTTTCCTTTCTAGTTTCATTTCTCATTTCTTCCCTGCTTGGTTCACTTGCTCAGTTTAGCAATCCATTTTATTTGCTTATCATGACTTGCATGCCGGGCTGTGGTCCTTTCTGGGGGACCCTGTAAGTTCCGTGTTCTCAAGGAGCTCACAGCCTCATGGCGGATGTAGACACACACACACACTGGTGGGTGCCGTGCAGTTTAATAAGCATCATAATATGGGAGTTGGAGGGTCTACAAGAACCTCTTCGAGGGGAGCCTAATTCCGCCTGGGGTGAGGGTACCACGTCTAACACTCAAGGGTGATCAAGGCTGGCCACTGGGAGTGGGAATATGTCTCATCAAGAATGACTTAGATGTGAAAGAGGGTGTCGGGAGTTCGGGAGACTGACACCACCAGGACAATCCATGGCTTGGTAGGAAACCCAGTTCCTGAAGGTTCTGATGAGCCTGTCCAGAAGCCTGGACCTTACTCTGGAAGGAAAGGAACGAGAGCAGGGAGGTGATGTGGTCACCACCCTCCTGACTCGGCGACCTGTCAGGTCCTCTCAGACGCCTGGGCTTTCACCAGGCCTCGTCTTTCTTCCTGATGCCCTTCCCTTCCCCAGCCCGTTCTCCTCCTACTATGGTCCTACCCATCTTTCATGGTCCCCTCCAAATGCCATCTGTTCTTCGAAGACTTTCTGGTTCCCGGGCTCAGAATTTTTCCTTCCTTTGGCTCCTAGAGTCCATGATGTGTATGTGTCCATTTTTCACATTCTACCTTGAATTTTATATTAGTTGCACCTGTTTGTCCCCTCCCTGGACCAAAAACTCCTTAAAGGTGTATTTTCTCCAGAATGTTTTCCTCTGCATTTTTCACTGTGAGTCAGGTCTCGCCCAAGCTCTAGCTCTCCTGTTTATTAGCAATGTGATCTCGGACAAATCACTTTATCTTTGGGACCTGGAGTTGTTTCATCTATAAAGGAGGGTAATGATTTTTATTGCATAGGATAATTGTGAGGATTAAGTAAAGTACCTAGTTAGCACTCAATAAACATTAGTTGCCTTCCTCCCTCCTCTGGTTCAAAAAGACTGTTGCAACATCGTGGGAGAGCATCCCAGAAGGAGGTGTGCGGCCCTTTTCCCATGGGTCCAGAGGAAAGACTGGCTGCACGTGGGATCCCATGTGTGTTGCCTTGCTTCAAGCACAGGTGGAGAGACAGGATATCAGCATTATTGCATGAAGCCTTAGGTGTCGATGGTAGTCACTGCCACCTGTTCCTGTCCGAGCATTTTTTGACAACTTCCAAGGAGGACTCATCCTTGAAGTAAACAAAAAGAAAATGCTGCAAATGATTTACGAAAGCAAACTCAATAGCATGAGTCTCCTTGTCTAGGAGTATGCCCTAAACCAAGGTGGGCTTATAGGGAGAGGAGAAAGAGTGATCTGCCATCGAGTCTTCCTTTCCGACCTAGTCACTTCTCAGTCTGTGTACAAATTCTGTAATATGAGATTATAAGGGTCATTGTCATGGTCATCCTAGTCATCACCAGCAGCAGCAGCCTCCTCCTCCCCTTCATCATTGTCACTGTATTTTGGGCACCTCTCCACCTCCTCACCTCCCATGCCATTCTGTATAGACCCTGTCTGTGTGCAAAACTTCGCAGGCCACTGTGCTCTTTTTATCCATACTTGACTCTTCCAGCAACCCTGCAAGGCAGGTAGAGTGACTGCCGTCATGTTAGTGGGCAAGGAACTGGGGTGCAGAGAACTTGGGTGACTTGCTCAAGTCACAGCCCAGGCTGGGGGTCAAGGGGGGATGGGCAGGGCTGGGAATGGTTTGAAGCCTGCTGAGGGCTGCCTGAGAGAGAGGACAGCCTTGTTTCTTGGCAGAATGTCACCATGAAGTCTGAGGAATTTTTACAGCACTTGTGGAAGTCAATCCCTTTCTGTATTTCCTTTTGGTTTTTGGAATACCTACTGTGCACCTGCGTATGTAAATGTTGGTTGTGTGAAAAGTAATAATGAGATTGGCCTTGGCTTTATGGGGCTGGTGTGATTTCTGGACTATTCCACAGATACTCCCCCCACTTCTTGCCTTGACATACAGATGTGTAAAATTGAAGGAACATATATATTTGTCCTCTGTGGAAATGCTAGGGACATATCTTTTCTGTCTCTACTCATGTTTCCATGGGAAGGGCAGAAATGTCATCGTACTGGGGATACTGGAAAGGGCTGGTGTTCATTGGGTCACATTTGTATATTGAGCAGGGTCAACACTGCAAGCCTTTGTGTTGCTTGCTTGATTCTGACCTGGTTCCTTGCACTTGTACTTTTTCATGCTTTAAACTCTCTCTCCCTGCAGGTGTTTGGGGGAAATTTTTGGCCAAAGAACAGAGGTGTTTTCCCTTTTTGTGTCAGCCTCTTAATGAATTTTAAAAACTAGCTAGGCCAGGTGTGAAAGGTTTAGAATTCCAAGAGACATGTATCAGCAAATGGATTTTTCAACAAGACCCGTTCCACTCTCTACTCAAGAAAATTTTGGGATACTATCAAGCGTCACCTGCATTGCATTCTCTGTTCTCTGTTGCGGAGATTTCTTTCTGGACAATTCTGGACAGTGAAGACCACCTCCTCCCTGCTTCCCCACACTCACCCCTCCCCCACCTTAGGAGGAGAGATGACGAGGCTCCTTCATGGTCAAGGACCTAAGGCATAACTTGGTCACTGTTTGTTTAGGGTCAAGGTGACATGTCTTTCTCTTTTATGCCCAAGACATTTATACTTTGACAACAGTGACATCCGATTGCTATTTATTCTTTCACACTGGGGGCCCTGGGAGCCAGGTTTCCTCTAATCTCTAATAGGTTTATTATGGAGTAGCAGGCATGGGAAAAAAAAAATCTCGTGATTTACAACAAGATATAGAGACTTTGAAGAACATCTCGTCTTTCATTCCCTTCTCTTTATTGTAATATCTTCAAATTATCTCATAGGAAAGGAGGAGCCCCAGGCTTGAGGTGCTGTGTTCTCCTGGATAGACTTTGTCACATCCATAGTTTTCTCAAGAAAAACGTGGAGGCCGCCTGGGAGGCTCAGTCGTTAAACGCCTGCCTTCGGCTCAGGTCATGATCTTGGGATCGAGCCCCATATCAGGCTCCCTGCTCAGTGGGTAACCTGCTTCTCCCTCTCCCACTACCCCTGCTTGTGTTCCCTCTCTCACTATCTCTGTCAAATAAATAAATAAAATATAAAAAAAAAAAAAAAAGAAAAGGGTGGAAAGTCACACGACAGGTGGCCATGGTGCTGGGCCTTCAAGGCCAGAACTTCTAAGTCTGGGTGCTTGTGGGAGAGCCCCATGGACATCAACATTTTGATCTGGGCATTTTGTGTGGGTGGGGTCCCTTTGGTGGATAGTAGCAGGTGCTGGGGCTGTGTACCCAAGCCCAGCTGTAGATCATAGTCACCCCTACCACTTGGACCCAAATCCCTGGAGGTGGGCCAGGCACTGAGATTTTTTTTAAAAGCTTCCCATACCTACAATATGGATATCATGGCACATCTATCTTCTAATATGAGATAGGAATCACTGCTCTGAGACAGTCTCCGTTCTAAAGATAGTTGCAGAACATTTAAATAAAGTGAGTATCTTTTCCCTATGGTTTCTTCTATTATCTAGTAGGAATAAGAACCTGGTGAGAGAAGTAGCTGGTGTGTACTTGAAGTACCCAGTACCTGGTGGGAGAAGTACCTAGTACCCAGCAGAAGTACCCAGTACCTTGTGGGAGAAGTACCTAGTACCCAGCAGAAGTATCCAGTACCTTGTGGGAGAAGTACCTAGTACCCAGCAGAAGTACCCAGTACCTTGTGGGAGAAGTATCTAGTCCCCAGAAGAAGTACCCATTACTTTGTGAGAGAAGCACCTGGCATCTAGATGGAGAAGAAAGCGTGAGCAGGGCCACTCCTAGCTCCAACACCTCCTAAGAGCCTGGGGTTTATAGAGCTTCACCATGTGATCCTCACCCCAAGTCTTCAAAGTAGGCTCCACCATTCCAGTGGAACTCAAATGAAGTTTATGGACACGCCTGAGTTCACATGATAGCTAAATGTCGAACCATGATTTGAAAGCAGGCCTGCTTGACCCCCAAGGCCAATATCTTTGCTCCTTACCTGGAGAGCACCCAGCAGGTGGAGTCTTTCACTCCCTCTACAGTTCTTAAGGTGACAGTTAAGAACCCTTCCTTCTCCGAGGCTCTGGACAGCAGGATCTGTTAAAACCGTGCTCTCCAGATTGCCTTGGGAACGCCTGGGCCAAGAGTGCTTTCCTTCTGATTCAAAGGACTGCCAGTATTCTCCTAGTTCCTCAGTATCAGCCTCCAAGAAAATCCCTCAGAGTATCCCACACGGAAGCAGTGTAACATTTAAAAAAAAATCTGTATCCTGATTTTCAGCTTGGAAAGAACAGTCCCCATAACCACAGCTCCCCCTGAACTGTCATTTCTCAGAATCCTCCAAGAACGTGGGAGAGAGACACAGAACCGTGGATATTTGCAATGCTCGCTGACAGCTACCTCCGCACCCCACGCCGGGTTGTCCTATTCTCCTTGGCTGGGTGACAGCGTCAAGGGGCATGGCAGCCTAAGGAGGGAAGGTCACAGGGTTTCTTGGTCTCTGTGAAAAGCCAATGATCTGAAACTGCTCAAGAAGGGGGGCTCAGCGCAATCATGGTGATGCACACTGCAGGGTTTCGAGTCACAGGAAACGCCACCTGTATCCACGGTACACACACCTGATGGGAACCCTAGGCACGTTCCCGCAGGTGGTCCTGTTCTGCTGAAAGTCAGTTCTGTCTGGGAACTGACAGTTCTGCATGTGGGCTTAGAGAAGGGGGTGGATAGATTGGAAGGTGTTTGGAGAATGGCAGCGGGCTTGGTAGAGGGATCCGGAATGGTGTATGACAATGGAAAGAAACAAACCTAGGGCAGTTTGCATAACTTGGAGCAGACTCCGGAGAGAGCAGCCTTCTCATGGCCTCCCTGGGCTGCTTACCCGGTGTCAGGCTAGGCCAGGCTGTGAGTTCTCTTTCATTTTGTGGGACCACCGGCTGGGACATGGAGCCTTGGTGACGGCTGCCCTGAGGGACAGGGGGAGAGGAAGGAGGGTATCAGCTTCGTGTTCCCTCAGTCTGGACGTGAAAAAGCCATATGACCAGGGAAGCCAAAAACACTTACTGTCTGGCACTTTGGTTTTTTAATTTTAATTTTTTAAAGATTTTATTTATTTATTTGAGAGATAGAAAGACAAACAGAGACAGCACAAGCAGGGGGAGAGGCTGAGGGAGAGGGTCAAACAGACTCCTCGCTGAGCAGGGAGCCCGACGTGGGGCTCCATCGCAGGACCCTGGGATCATGACCTGAGCCGAAGGCAGACGCCCAACCGACGGAGTCACCCAGGTGCCCCTCCATCTGGCACTTTGTAGACAACGTTGGGCAGCCTGACACAGAAAATCAGGCAGCTTCTGAACTTTCCTTTTCTTTATGTAACGTGATTTCTGTGACACCATATGGCAAACACTGTTTTAAGTGTTTTATGAATATAAACTCCTTGAATTCTTATAATAACTCTGTGAGGCGGATATTATTAACCCTATTTTTCCAGATCAGCAGATTGATGCCTAGAGACATTAAATGAGTTGTCCAAAGTCCCATAATTAGTGTGTGGTCGACCAGGATTCAAAACCAGGAATGGGGGTTCCAGAATCCTTGCTCTGTCCTCTGCCTTCCATGAAAGCTTGCTACAAAAACACAGGCCTGACGTGCTTGAGGGGTGGTGAGAGGTTGGAATGCATCGGGGTTCATCAGCCCCAGGGAAGCCAAGCTGGTATGTTCATGGGGGGAGCAAGCACAGCAGCCGCGCCTGACACGGAGGGCCAGCTGTGAACAAGAGTGGCTGTTATCATCAAGCCTGGGGTGGGCAAAGCAAGGGCATGCTCCATGGCGCAAGGAATGGTCCTCCTCCTGATTTCCCACCTTGGCTATTCTGGAGGAAGGGGCCTCTTTAGGAGCCCTGCAGAGAGCTTTTTGAGCTGGGCTGGTGAAGGACCCCGTCCATCATCATGGGAGGACACACCCTCTGGGGAGACACAGCAGGCTTGTCGGAGAGTGGGAGCAGAGTTCCCAGAATTCTGTGAGGCTGCCTAGCCCCCACCCAGAGTCTGGCACGTGCCATCTGCCCAGCGGCCCTTCCAAGAGGCCATACACCCCTCGACCACCACGCCCCCTTTTTCAGGCGCTCCGATGGAAGTTCAAAGGGAAAGATTTCACTTCCAAAGGAGGGACTGTGAGGGTTTGATGAGAGGCTCCTCTCTCCAGGCTCTCTGTTTCCCTTTCCAGGGTTGAGTCACGCTGCTGGAAAATGACAAGCTCGGCTAACTAAGATAATAGGCAGGACACGGGTGAGTCAGCTGGCATAGACACCCACCCGGCAGGGCTCAGCGGCCCCACACAGGCAGGAGGCTGCTTTCAGAAAAGGAGGAGGGTTGTGAATAAGGGATCCACTCAAGATATTTTTCTCGTCCCGGTTGCAGACAGTGTTCCCCACGGTGTTTTTTTTCCACCAGGAGCCCTGAGTCTGGCAGACGTCGGCATTACTCACAGCGGAGGGAATGGAGGGCCAGGGAGGAGTGCACGTGTGCAAACCTTCCTTTGACAGGTGTGAAAAACAGCAGTGCCCTCCTCCTCTGGGCCAGAACAGACACTGGACCTCCCACTTTCTCTGTAGCCCCCACTTCCCCGTCACCCTTCCCTTAGGTACATTTTCGTATTGGTTTTTAATTTAACGAATGCTCGTATAGCACTAACCTGCCAGGTGCTATTTAAATACTTTATAACTATTAACTTATTCTAACCTTCATACTGACCCTTGGAGGCAAGTGGCATTATCCTCATGTTACAGGTAAGAACACTCAGGCACAGAGAGGTAATTGCCCAAAGCCTACAGCTAATACCTTTGAGGCGAAGAGTCTACTAGCCTAGCTACAGAGTCTGGGTCAGAATTGCCGGGCCATGTCCTCTCATTTAAGTCCTACAACTGCCCAGCAAGGTAGGGATTATTCCCATTTGCACAGGCAGCTGGGATTCAGAGAAGTTAATTTTGCTCAAGGTCACACAGATCGAAGTGATACGATGGCAGATGGAATTCGCTTTTGTTTGACTCCAAGGTGACACAGACCGTGCTGATGGCTCTGACCCTGGAGGCAGAAAGTTCTCCCTTCATGGGTGTGTACAGCACGGTGTTTTCCTTAAATTTCCTGTACTCAGTCAGGATCCCTCCCCGCACTACCTGAATTCTTTCTCTCCCATTTTCTTCCTTTCGTAGTCTTTGGACCCTCTAGTTGAGTGTTGAGTGACAGTACTGATAAACAAAGGCATAGTGCATTGTCTTTGACTATAATGGGAGTGCTTCTAATGTTTTCCACTTTCTTTTCCAAGGACAGTGGTTTATTGTGGCTCTTTGGGTGTCCAGGAAGACCCCAGCCTCGGGAGGAAGATGGTAGACTTGACTATGGCTCTTCCTCTTGGTTCCAAGAGAACTTGGTCAAGTTGTGCGACTTCTCTGATCTTCAGCATGGACCTGTAGAGTTGGACAAGGTTTACGGTTGGCTGGTCAAATTTTTAAAATTTTTTTTAAGCTGAAGAATACTTTAGTTATAAGAAATTTAAAAGTATCTCCAGATACAAAATAGATACCATACTTATTAATGTATCATGAGGGCCACGGACGGCTCTGTGGAACTAAAGTTTGGAAGTCACTGGATTGGGTAATAACAAGCTCCACGATGGGAAGCCAAGAGGATCAATATATTAGTTTCTGAGGTAAAATATTACCACACATTTGGTGGCTTGAAACAACAGAAATGCATTCTCTTACAGTTTTGGAGACCAGAAGTTCAAAATCAAAGTGTTGGCAGAGTCATACTCACTTCAGAGGCTAGAGAGGAGAATGCCTCTTCTTGAACTTCTGGTGGCCCTGGTAGTTCTTGGCATTCCTTGGCTTCTGGCTGTTTCATTCCAGTCTCTTCTTCTGACCTTCTCCTTCGTGGGATCTTCACATGACCTCTGTGTTCCTAATCTTCTTTTTTGTCTCTTACAAGGGCACTGGTCATTGGATTTAGGGTCCATCTGGATAATCCAGGATGTTCTCAACTCAAGATCCTTAATTTACATGTGCAAAGACCCTTTTCCCAATAATATCATAGTCATAGGTTCTAGGGATTTGGATAAGGGCATATCTTTTGGGGCTACCATTTGATCCACCATGATCAGTAATAATTTTAGGTGTCTACTGTGTGCCTGACATTGTGTTAAGCATGCCAGACCACAGACATAATTGAGATAAAATATTACTCCCTGGAAGCCTCTAGGCTTATTTGAGAACCTCTATGTAATTTTAGATCTATGCATTGAGGCTTGCCTGCCTGCCTTCTCCCCTGTCTCCTTCTTTGCCTTTTAAAACCAGGTTTATGGAGATTTAATTTACATACAGTAACCTTCATCAGGGATTGGTATACAGTTGATGAAACAGGCTTAGAGGGGTAAAGTAATTTGCTCCAGGGTACACAGAGAGGAAGTGGCAGAGGCTAAGATTTGAACCTACGTTCCCTATCACCAGGGCCTGCATACCAACCCGTCAGGCTACCTGGCCTCCCCTCTTCCTCTGGGTGCCTCCAAATCCCTACCTGTCAGATGAAGAGGCTGGCAAGATACTTTCCAGAAGATCTTAGAGCTCTGACATTGGATACTGCCACGGGGAAGTGCAGAGAAGCACTCTTTATTCAAAGGAACCCTTCGGTATGAGGAGAAGCTTCCTGAAACAGAAATTTGTATGGCTCCTATTAAGCAGTTAGCTGGTTTGTATCTATGGGTCCATTTAATGAATTTACAACTCGTGCTACCTCATTTCAGTTTAACTAATCATCACAAAATGGGCAAGTGATTTAAGTGATTCCATGAAGGAACTGCGACCTGAAGATCATAGTAACGAGGCAAACCCAAGGGGGCAGCAGGAGAACGGCGAGGCTGCTACTTCTGCAAGTCCTAGTGCTCGATGTTCGTCGGAGAATGCCTGGATAAAAATAGTGGCAGGCCAATCACATCCATCACAGCATGGGTCAAAAGACTCAAAAAATTATTAAGAAAACTCTTAGAAATATGGTCTTTCATCCACTGCAGTTAATGATGAGTCTCTCCTTGTGTCTTGACATAACTGATGAGGGTGTGAAGCCACTGCAATTAGCAAGACATTAAATTTTTTTCCCCCAACTGTTTAAAGTCATGATATGCTAAATACAGCTTTTTACATATTTTGGTGAAATTTGATAATTTTGAATTTGTTACCTCAGGGAAAGTGAGAAGCTGTAATTTATTGGTCAAACACTTGCTCCTCTTGCTACTGTAATAATGGCTAAAGGAATATTTGAACACGACCTAGTGACACGTTCATAGGGGTTCCTTGGTCATTAAATATTGTTGGAAGATGCACAGCATCTGTGGCTGAAAAGTTAAAGGAGCATTAAACAAATAATTCAAGTGTGAGAGATTTGCTATGCAATTACTGGAAAGCATAGATATTTCCAACACATTTCAGCTTATGCTCTTTCTAGACTGTTCATTTCAATAATGAAATACATTGAAGGACCCTTCCTTGTGAGCTCTTAAAGGGAAGTTATACCAGAAAAAATTACATTCTCAACAATAAATGCGTTTCTTAATAAAAGCAATGTTTTGGGTATTTATGTTGACTGGAATGAAAAAAAATAGACATATTTCATAGGCTAGCACCTTATGTGAAATTTATTTGCTGCATTGTCCATAGCAAGCTATTTTTTAAAAATTTTTAAATTTTTTTTTATAACATAGCAAGCTATTTAAGCCAGGAAGTTAAAGCCACAAAATCACAGAACATAGTAGCATCTCACTGATGTGGATCATTATACAGATGCAAGAAGTTTAAAACACGGCAGAATCTTTACAGTACTAAGTAATTAGATAGGGAGTATGCCTGGGAATACTTTATTCCAACAGGGATTCCCTTATTGTCTTCTGGCCAAGTATTTGAAATAGTGAGTGAATAAAACCAAGGGTTGAAATTGTTTGATCTTTTCCAGGCTGACAAGTGGCTGTCAGAAATAAGCTATAGCAGATACATTGGGGAAAAAAACCACAAACTAGCAATTAAGTTGTCCCCTAAAGGTGAATGTCACAACTTAATAATGAGACAGTAACTGCCTTTCAAAGAGACAGGTAAACCACCATGAGATACCATCATACATGCACCAAAATGCCTAAAATGAAAAAAAAGACAGACAATACCAAAAGGAGACGAGTATGGGGAGCACCCAGAAATTCCCCAGTGGTGGGAGTGTAAACTGATGGAACCAGTCAGGCAGCTGTTGGGCAGTATCTGGAAAGCAGAACATAAGCAAACCCAGCGACCCAGCACTTCCACTCTAGGGATATACCTGACGGAAATGCAAACATGTTGTCCAAAAGACAGGCATGGAAATGCATACAGCAACACTGTTGCTAGTATTTGCTGGAATTTATCCAAATGCCCATCAAAAGCAAAAGGGGTAAGCTTGTGTATTCACACAAGACAATACTCCAGGCAATGAGAATAAACAATCGTGACAGCTTCAGTGATAGGGATGAATCTCACAAATCAAATTTTGAGCCAAATGAGCCATACACGCAAAAAGGTGTCTCCTGTTGTATTCCACTTATATGAAGTTTTTAAAAAACCAGACAGGCCAAACAAATCTGAAAGCTGGGATAACGGTTACCTTTGGGAAGATGGAAATAACTGGAAGACGTGCAAAGGGGCTTTTGATAATGTGGCTGCAGATAATGTTCTGTTTCTTGTCTGTCTTTAACTGGGTGTGCTCAGTTACACACAGCCACACTGATCTGTACACTTGGGATATGTACATTTTCTTGTATGTATATTATTCTTGAACACAAAGAAAAAAATGACACCTTTCTCCTGAAGACACGTTTGAGCACTGCTGCTCTGAAACATTTCCAGTGTTAACACTGTTAAAAATGATGTAGATAACAGAGATCTCTATTCCTGGAAAGACTGAAACACAATATCCTAGCCTGTTCGAAGTTTTCAAATATTACTGATGTTGAATGAGTTTTTTTTTTTTAAAGTCCAATAAATTGTGGGGAAAATGGATTGTTATCAGGGAGCTTGGAAATATACTAGTCAAATTTCACCAAGAATCTTTGCATAATTGGTAGATAGAATTGAAAAACGAGCATTAGGACCGAGTAAGGTAACACTGCTGCATTTCTTTCATTTGAATTTATGCATCTTTGTGAGGCATCTTTTCTAGCAATGACAGGCACTAAAAGCAAGTGTCAGAACAAACTGAATTTAGGACCAAACTGTTAATCACTATGTCATACAGATTAATCCAAGGTTGAAAAATTTAGAACAACCTATTCAAAATTACATTGGTCTCACTAAAGGCATTTTTATTATATCAGTAACTTTTTGAAAGCAAAAGTATAATAAAAATGACTAAAAATTGTTTACTTCATCTTAATTTCAACCTTTTAAATAGTCATTTTCATGTATATTTTATAATACTGATAATAGAAAAATAGTATGTATATATAAATTAAAAATATATTCACATACATTGAAGGTCCATGCTTGAAATTTCATTGTAGATAGTGTGCTCTATCAAAAGAAGCTCAGAGATTGTTGGTCTATACCAACATTTAGCCTCTAGAAAAAGATTATTTTAGTTGACGTGGGTCAGGAACCAAGGAGATGATGTTTTGAATCTTAACTGTGCCACTTACTAAATGTGTGATTTTGGCAATTAGTCAATGTATCCGGAGCTGGGTGTTCTTGTTAGTAGAATGGGAAGTTAGTCCCTGTCTGGAAAAGTTTGTTGCAGTAATTGCATGAGCCAATATATGTAAATTTCTTAGCACCTTGATTGGCTTCTGAACATTTAATCAATAGTCACTACTCCTGATATAGTCACTTACTAGTGTTTTGCAAACTTGTCTCATGATAAGAGTCTCCTGGGTGCTTAGGAAAATTTTTGGGTCTCACCTCAGATTTTCTGAAATAGAATCTTCATGGGTAGAACCTTGGAAGTTGTATCTTTAGAAGGTCACCCTTAGGACCAAGTAAGTTTGTGAGAGACTGATTTGTTACAAGATGCTAAAGCTCTCTTTCCTCTAATGATCAGCTCCATGGATGAGTCTTACCTCTTAAGAGCCAGGAACTTCCACAGGACCATCTCTGTCCTGCGTAGCGTCCAGCATGAGGCTCTATAAGCCACTGTGGGGAGAAGGCCAAGGTGAAAGCTCCATATCTGGAATCATAAGCAAAAAATGGGTCCTAGTTGATGGAGCATAAAAATGGAGAGACTGGGAGAAGCAACAGGCCAAGATCTCTGTGGGAGAGACGCAGCATGAAGAAGCAGGAGAAACTTCCCCCTTGGGCTCGGGCGCAGAAGTAGGACTAGCTCCTTGGAGTGCTAAGTAGGGGATGTTGGAGGCAAAGCATGGCGCCTGGGCATGCTGGGAAGGTTCTGTGTCCTAAGTCCTATGTCCAAAGTGGGAGCTGACCACAACTGACCAATAAAATTACCCAGGTCCAGGATAAGATAGATTTTGTGCTTTACTGTTAAGCCTTCTTGACTTTGAAGATTCCATTCCATTCCCATTGACTTAGGATGGATTGGTCCTCAACTTGGGGGCTTGTCCTGTGCATGAGGACAACGCAGCCTAGAAGCACAGGCAGTGCCTCCTTACTCAGGTTTCCTCATACTAGGTGCTTAATGGATGTGTGCACATTCAGCATGCCATTGGGTAATCACACCAAATCTTGTCATTTTGTCCCTTGTGCATTCACTTACTTCCTCTGTTCCTTTCGTTGCCTCTGCAAGGAAGACTGTCCTGGTTGGGCAGCACTGAGTGGGTGCCCTTCCCCAGCACAGATGCTCTGCTGTGTCCTGACAGCCCTGAGTTGCCCTCAATTTGAAGGTGTGGATAATTAAGCTAATGAATACTTTTCCACTGGCTGCTGACAGCCTCATTAATCTACACGCATGTTGCCACAGGCAAATTATGGCGTCAAGGGTGGGAGGATCAACAAAAATAACTTCAGAAATTCATTAATCAGACTTAGTCAAGCATGCTGTTCGGAACTGGGAGTTCTTATCCAGCAGTGGCCAGAGGATTAGATTTTTTTTTCCAGTGACATGAAAGGGACTTCTTAAGCAATATTTCGGAACATCTAGGTTATTGTACTGGTATTTATGACTCTGGTAGTTGATACTAGTGAAATCTGTTCAAAGGCTTCCGTGTGGAGGGTTCTAGAAATCCTGAGCCGCTGATCAGGTTTCCAAGCCCATGAGAGGGAAAGTATGATCATGGGATCAGATGCAGAAACCTACCCAGCTATGGGAGGAGTGGCTCATGCTCCCAAATAACCATTTTCTCTCCAACATTTTATAGGTGTCCTTGGAGTCAGTGTGGAGCCACATGACTCCTGTTAATGGATGGAGAGCAGGGGCAGGGGCAGGCATGGCTCCAATGTCCCCTCTTCTGCTACGACAGCCTCAGAGGCCACTGTTCCAGATGGCAAAATAACAAGATGGAGGAGAACTGTTTGACCTATATTGGATTCACATGTGTAAAGAATAAAGTACATGCTAAGCCATGGAGATTTCCTACTTATTTGTTAATGCAACAGAGTCTGTTGCATCCTGGCCAATATGGTAACCACTTAAGGCTAAGGGCTGTTTTTTTGCAACCTGGTGATTCATGAGTTGTCTCATAATGTCCTCATGAGCAGAGTGTCTGGATTTCAGTATGGCCTTCAACGGGATCTTCTGTGGATAAGCTGGTGTCTTTTTCAGACAAGTTGGGGTCATGGGTGCTGGATGATAGAACAGTTATATGGATTCTAAGTTGCACGAATAACCATGTACCCTAAAAGAGGTCATTAGTAAATGAATGTGAACCTTGGGGAGAGGACATGAAGAACATAATCCCTACCTGGTGTTGTTCAACAACATTTATCAGTGGCTTGGGGGAAGGGAGAGATCCCCTGTTTTTTGGGTTTGTGTGTTTGACAGGGAAGGAGACACCCTGTGGATCTTGACTGATAGAGTTCGACCTCAGATTCTGGGTTTCATATGACAAGATGGGAGAAAAGCATCACCTATGAGTATGTGACATGACATTCGAACTGCAAAAGCACAGGAGAGGAGCGATGAGGTTGAAAAGCAATTTGAAAATAGCTGTGAGTGGGCCAGTAACCAGAGCTAGAGACAAACAGAGTGGCCTTTAAGCTCTAATAATCATTTATTCTCCAATACTCTCTCCAACGACAGAACTAGTTAGGAGGCTGGAGAGTGGGTGGAATCGGGAGGGAATCGGGAAAGAGCACATGGTCTGGGATTCAGTTGAAAAGTCTCCAAACCCTTTAATAAATTTGAAGACAGGTCCTTCAAAGTTGGCAAGAAAAAATGAGAATCTTCGTGAAGAATCTTCGTGACTGACCTCAGATGACACTACTAAGATAGCCAGGAGCTCCTCCTCCTGATTGATGAGTAATGCAAGACCACAAACCCGAAGTCACTTCTGGGGATTTAGGGGATCACTTTTGTACATGGAAATTACACCAACTCAGAGGCACTGAAAACACAAAGAGCATCTGAATTCATTGGAGGTCTTGATTCTGGTTGAAGTTTCTTGTGGCTTTCCTCAGACACAGTCACTTAGTGACATTTTATCTTACACAACGCCAATAATGAACAAGTAAGGGACTCAGCCTTTCTTTCCTTAGAGTTTTAAAGGTCACCTTTCCCCCTTCCATGCTTATAAAGTGTTTGACTCTGTGGCGGGCAGATCCCATTCAGAAGAAAGCATGCTCTTAGAAAAGAGAGAAGAATCAGGAACCAAACCCAGCCTCCCAGCCGTAGCTTGGTTGTGTCCCCGTCTCCCTGGGCTCCACAGAGACTAAGTGTGTGTGCAGGTTTAAACAGGTAGCTCAGAGGTGGACAGAGGCATTCTAGACCACAAATACAACCACCCATAAAACAACCAGACGACCTTAAAAAAAAAAATCATCAGCCTACAAAACATCAGGAAAATAAACCTCTAAGTCAGAGATAGTGACAGGTGATTGTCCCAATTCTTCAGGGAAATTTGGAACCACTGATTGAGTCCCAATGTAAAAGCAACAGTTGAGACAGGGGAATTTTGGAGGGCCCTTGGTTCCCTTTTCTGCTCAAATGCTGGACAAGAATGGAGATCCTTGGGTAAATTCTCAAATGAGTGGAGCCCAAGGCAATGTGTTGGAATGGATACGATACATTTTTCCTTCCTGGGGACTCCAGATGAGATGAGAGATCACAGTCATTGCTCCGCAGCCAGGAAATATCAAGTCAGTAGCATCATTTCCTGAAGATGGGCTGTGTCTCTGCAGCAGGGGCCAATGAACACCAACCAAACAGTGAGCCCTGGCTTAAGGCCCTTCTGTTTAGGAATCTTGCTTGATACGTATATTTTCATCAGTGGATCCAGGCAAAAGCATCTCTTTGTTTTCCAAATGAGGTGAAAGAAAATTGTAATTGGATTTTTCATGGGCCCATAATTTATGCTTCAGGAAAGTGACTAAACCATTATATCATCTATCTCCTCCATTCTTCGATTCTCCCCTCCCCTCCCCGCGTCTCTGCTGGAGCATGTCCGGTAATCCCTGTCTGTCCTCCTCTGGAAGCTTCAGGCAAGCCCTATCTCCCACCCTGGCGTGGCCCAGAGCCGGGCATCGCTGGGGCTCAGGACCACATGGGCATCGAGTACCCTGCCTTTAGCGAGACGGCTAGAAGCAGTGAGGGAAATACTAAGCACTACATTTGAGAGGCAGCAAAGGGCATGTGACCTGTGTGGCCTGTTATTGTCATTTCCAAGCTTGGGGTCCTGGTAAAACTCCTTCAGCAGGTAAAGAGAGCGGCCTGAATGGTATGCCTACAGGCAGAGCAGTAGCTACTATTCACACATGGGATTGGGATCGTACCTTGACCTCTAGTCTTCAGTGGGGTCAGTGTGATGTACTTGTCATGCTCAAGTTCCTATTTCAGTTCTGCTACTTGCCAGCAGTAACTCTGGGCATTATTGCCTTTAGCCTCACTGTCCTTACCTGTAAAATAGGAAGGCTGTCAGTGCGGGGGCTGTTGGGAACATTGTCTGTTGTCATACATCAGAAGCACCTGACATAGTTCCTGTACCGGGTTGACTCTTTTCGCTAACTTCCAGCTTTGACGATTTGTTTTATCCTGCTCAGTGACCATATATAGAGTTTGTGTTTGAAGAAAGGTAAGGCACATTAAGGAAGTCCAACCTCCTCCTTTTATAAACGAGGGAACTGAGATCAGAGCACTTAAGCCATTTTTTCCAGTGTCATGGGCCAGAGGTCGTGACTTTTTATTGAGGGATGGTTTTATGATCGGATGCTTTTGTTGAGATCATGTAAGCCACACACACATAGGCGCTTGCAAGCAAGACAATTATACAAAGTAGAAAAGACCAATCAAAAGTATTTGGCCATGTTCTGGCATAGCTATGTGCACGCCGGGTGGTGGTGGGGGGGTGGGTTGTCAGTAAATTAATTGCTGACGATGTTTCAGAAGCATGACTCTCTGGGGATGAAAGTGGACAGGGAACCTTCTGGCTATTCTTTAGGCTTTGACAATATCTATGTATAGTGCAGAATAATTGTGAAGACACAAAGAATACCTACCAGGCAGTTGAGAGTTACACAGGAGCCTTCCACAGGGAGACCAAGTCCTGGTTCTGCACGAACATGTGTTAGTAGTTGAATATGGGAACTGTTTTCAAAGTAACCAATACGCTCCACCACCTGCCGCCAGCGGCTCTCCCGTGTTAGTCCAGCTGAGTCTGCCATGGATCGGGTGCTTCAGCAAATCCTCTCTCACTGAGAGTCACCCTGGGGAGCACAGGTGCTTACACATCACCAACGATTCCATTCCTGATTTAGTATTTCTTGGATGATCCAGCAGATTTCCAGGATCTAAATGTGTCTTGAACGTTGAAACCGTGAACACGTGTTCCCGGCGGGTGGCCCACGGAGGGAGTAGGTACACATGGATGGGCAGACCTTACCAAGTGTGGGCTCTGAGGTTGTTCATAGCATCAAGGTCTCGGGTGCTATAGATGACATCTCCATTGAGATGGCAAATCCCACTTGAGCATATATATATATATATATTTTTACAAATCATGCTTCTAGGGCATTGTCAAGCCATACCCCGTTGTTCCCATTTTCATGAGGAGTCTGAGGTGAAGTGCTTTGCTCAAGTTCATGAAGTGGGTAACCAGCTGGATCTCTTGACTCCTGGTACAGGACTGGCTCTCATGTCCTGTGATGCCTTTCATAAATGGAGAGGGCCGAGAGCACCTTGACTGTTTGGATCCCCGGCAACAAATCTACTTCTTTAAGTCTGTGGATCTGATTTAGAACCCCATAGCCATCCACGTAGAGCGAGTCTCTAACTAAAGCCCCAATAATATTCATGGTAAAAGTGAAAAAATTTATCATTTTGAACTTACAGTAATACAGACTTGTGGTTGAAATTTTAGTAAATACATATGTACAAAAATATATCTACAGAACTCAAATCACACATAATTCTACCACCCCGATTATCCCCATACTTTTGTTGTGGTATTTCTAATTTTTTCTTAAGTGTAGACCTGTTTCCTTTAATATCTGTAGGATCGTGTTTATGATTTCATATTCTGAAGTTTCATTTACATATGATCTTTTCTTCATATAATTAAATATCCTTTAATATATTTTCAATGTCTGCATAGTGCAGGTGTGTCACAACCTTTTTGAAACGATACCTGATTTTGACTATTTAGATGATTTCTAATTTTTGTTAATATACATTACACTGTTGCAAACAATGTCACTTATTATATTATATATATTATATTATATTAAGATATCTTCATATAATTTTATAGAAATCTTTCTGGGGGTGCCTGGGTGGCTCAGTGGGTTAAGCCGCTGCCTTCGGCTCAGGTCATGATCCCAGGGTCCTGGGATCGAGCCCCGCATCGGGTTCTCTGCTCAGCCGGGAGCCTGTTTCTCTCTCTCTGCCTGCCTCTCTGCCTACTTGTGATCTCTGTCTGTCAAATAAATAAATAAAATCTTTAAAAAAAAAAAGAAATCTTTCTGTTACTGTCTTATTACTTGTTGTGGACAAATTTCTGAAACGAGCGTTTTGGAAACTCTGTATACATCTTCCTGGAGTGAAGTTTTGAACGTTGTCTGGAGCTTCTGAGCCAGCCTGCCCTTCGTCTTATTCCGTGCATTGGATGCCTGCCCTGCTCTGAGCCTCCTTAAAGGTCACGGCCTTTGACAGTCTGGGTCACAACTCTCTCAGCCAAGTCTCAGCCCTATTCTGAGGACCCTGCTGACTTTATCTTTCCCGTCGGGTGGGGAACCGGACGGGAAGGGGAAATCAGACTCCCGGAAAACCCCTCTGCCCATTAATCCAGTAGCACTTTATGCTACACCCATGGCCAGGCCGGCTCTTGTCATGCTCCCCGGAAACGCTGTCCCGTTCCCACCCCGCGGACAGCGAAGGGAACCCTCCTGCATCCTTGCGTATCTCCATCCAGGGCCGACCGCCCTGCTGCAGGGACGCAGCGCCCGCCTTCTGCAATCATCCCTCTCCTTGCCCCGGCTGCTTGTTTGCTCAACAGGCGCTCCATAGAGCTCAGCCACTTAATAGACCTTCCTATCGGCTTCCCCATCGGCAGCATGGGGACTGGGATTCCGGGCGGGCAGGGTGGTGTGGTGAGCACTAATGAATGTTTTGAGGCACGTTGAGATCTGTAGATACGCACGGCGAGCTAATGAGGCTGCTCTTGGGCAACCTGCTTTGTTTCCCACAGAGGAGGGATCAGTTGCTAATCCCCGGGCAGATGGTGTCTCCAGGCTGCTTCCTGATGAACCCGCACAGTGGATTCCCAAGGAGATTCCTCCTAGTGCTTGGCAAGCTATCAGCTAAGCTGGAAAACTTGATATTCCATCGGAAGCAGCTCCAAAATAACGCCCCAGTCAGTGTGTCCACTGGGTAGGGCCACCTGGCACCTTCCGGAGTAATGTCAGCCTGAGCAGAGAGTGTACACAACACAGGATCCTCGGATGGTGTTAAACGGCTCACGGATAAACTTTGAAGAACGTCTCCTGGTTGTGCCTGTATGTTGGTGGGTATTTTCTCTTTGTAATGAGAGGCTACGGTGAAAAAAAAAATCAGTCACCATAAGAATAACTGCATGTGATAAGAGCTTCTGATGTGTCAGACACCGTGGTAAGCGCTTTACCGGAAGGCAAACGGTTCATCACGACAATGGCCTTGGGATGCCACTACACTTATTACCCACTTTGGACACACGGCGTGTGGAGACACAGGGACTTTAAATAGCCTGTCTAAACTTACACAGCCGGGAAGCCGCGGAGATGGGATTTCAGTCAGGCAGTTCTGGCTCTGGGGCCCACGCTCCTGCTAACCGCCTGTCAGATTTCCTTTCAATACACTTGCGTTTAAGGTACTCATGTGAAATGTGTGTTAAAAATAGATTTATTTAAAGTTATGAAAGCGTGTTGGTGGGAATAAAAATGATGAATAAAAAAAATAAGCCCCAAACAGCGGTGTGGTAAGAGGAGTTGATGGATGCTGATGCTGAAATCAGGTGACCCCAGGCCAGTGTCCCCCAGTGGGGGATCTAGGGACCCCCTGTGTCGGTGTGCCTTATAAAGTGGTTAAAAAAATCTAGATTTACTGAATAAGAATCTCTATGGGTGGAATCCAAGAATCTCTATTTCTAACCAGTTCCTCAGAGCGTTCTTATAGATCACGACGTGTTCTTGTGTATCACCCACGCCCAACATCCCTCCACGACCACAACTATAACCACTAAGCCTTGATGTCTGGCTGTCCCACTGAGCTCCCTTAGTGACCTAATGTCAGGGAGAGCCATAAGTGAAGGGGCAGAGAGCTACTGTGTAGGAAGCACCTACAGTGCTTGGGCCTGTGCTAGGTTGGTACCTAATTTTCACAGCTTGCTGTGGGGTATAAATATGTTCATTTTCCAGTTAAGGAAACAGCAGCCAACCAAGGCCTAGTGACTCGGTAGGTGGTGAGGCCAGGAGTTAGGCCTGGGAGCTTGGGGTTTTTCAGCTGTGCTTTTTCTATCACTGAACTAGCCCACGGAGGTGGGACCTTTAGGGTCTGTGCATCATAGACCAGCTGGAAGATGCCAAGTCAAGAAAATAGGCTTGAACTTGGATAACTGCACTAATCGGTGTACTCAGCACTTAGTGCTGGAGTTTAAAGTGAAGTAGAGGAGCATCTAAGTGAAGGAAATATATCTGCTCCCAGGTGTACCCAGGGTTAGGTGAGAAGCTGGTGGCTGCGGAGGGAAGAGAGGAGATGCCACTTATTAGCTGTCGGTTTTGACAAGTTACTCAGATCTCTAAACCTGGTGTCCTTGCAGGGACCACAATAGATCCAAGCTCGGGTGGTTGGTTATATTGAGTGTGAAATGGGCTATGAATGTGGAGTGTCTGACACTCAGTGAACGGTCACCAGCTGGAGAATCGGGCTGTGAGTTCAGGGAGACCGGACAGCAGCAGCCACAGCCAAGGTCAGCCCTGGACAACACCTCCAGGATGATGCCGCTGGTGTTGTGCGCAACTCCTCTCACTTCACGCCATTGCTGGGCTCTCGACACCACTACCTTCTTGAGAAAAGACTAAGCCCTTCCTGTGTCTTAGTTCCAGACAGACGGACTATCTCTTAGGTCCTTACCAACGTCCTAGATTCAAGGGAACGGATGAAGTATTATCTCTCTTTATGGGCTTCCAAAGTGTGAGGTGACTATGGGAAGTCCTAATCCCATGGAATCCTCCTCAAAAGGCAGAGTGGATTATTGGGAAGGAGGAAGAGACGGAGGGAAGGAAGGAGAGAGAGAGAGAGAGATACCCTGCATTTCATAAAGCTCACAAAGTCCTTTTTTGTTGTTCAAATTTGCATAATGGAATTGAGGGTGAAGACTGGTAGGAAGTGGCCAAGCTAGGTCATAGTGAGGGTCTGGGTGTAGAGTATCCAAGGGACTAGATATATTAATTTGCTTGTTTATTTCTTCCTTTATTTATGGAGTGAGCATATGTTGAATTCACCATGTTTGGGGCTCTAGTGCTGGGCTCCAGGAACATGGTGGTGAATACCACAAGGTTCTTGTCCTAAAGGAGGTCTTAGGCTAGTGACATTCAAATGTGAATCCCAGGAGGCAGGAGCAGGACTGAGGAGAGGGGAGAGCCTGACTCTGAGAACAAGGACAGGAACTGACAGATGACACTTATAATCTCCAGGGGGTGAGGTGACCTGCTCAGGTTCTCCTGATTCTAATCATTGACCAGGGACTTGAGCCGAAGTCTTCAAGCTCATGTTCTGACCCCTTTTTCTCATTCTGGGTGTAGCTAGCTCTCTGCAAGGTGGAGGGGCTGACAGTAACTTAGAGCAAGGGGTGGTGGCTGGGAGACTCTGGGGTCCTGCCTTTTCTACTTTTCTTTGGTCTAGAGTCATGTAATTCCAAGACTTACCCTCCCATCTATACAACGTGGGTGATATGACTTCTTTCTCAGAATTACTTGATGATGAATGGACCGCAAACTGAAAGAACAAAAGTGCCCTTGATAATCGTAGACACATGGAGAGCTTAATACACGGAAGTTACATAGAAAGAAGCTGAGATAGGGTGGTTGCTTTCAGGGAACTCACTCTCTGGAAGGTGATAGGGTACAGATAGGATGGGAGAGTGGACTGTGGCTGGGAGTGAGAGAGAAGTAATAAGCACAAATCTCTTCATTCGATCGACTGTAAGTAAGAGCAGGATTTGGAGAAGAGCGAGCAGAGCATGGCCACAAGTCAAAGGCTTTCTGGAAGGATCAGTGGGGTGGCCTGTGTGTGGTTTTTGTTCTATAATCAGACTCCATGATTTCCTATCCGAAATCCATCCCCCAGAGCAGATCAGTGTTCTTGGGGAAGGAAGTTATTTAATTTTCATTAAGCCTCAGTCTCTTTTTCTGTAAAATGGGCATAACAGTAGCATGTACTTACTGGGTCAGTCTGAGAATTAAAAGAGCTCATCCACCTCGAGGGCTTAGGGCAATGCCTGGCACTTGGTAATCATGCTATGAATATTATCCCTGTCGAACTGAGCCTTGAACAAGGAATACGCAAAGCTTACTTCATCTCGTTGTTGTAAGGATTAAGTGAGACAATTTCTGTTAGGCTGTTCTGTACACGGCAGGCATTCCTTCCGTGCCCTTGCCTTCAAGGGTACGGGCAATGCCTCCTAGTTCTTTGTATCTCACGTGACCCAGAACACAAGTGTCTGGCCTGAGTTTAGTTTGAATACGAGGAGTTTGGTGGGGAAGTCGACAACAAGTCCAGGGACTAAAGGGAGGCCATGCTAAGTCTCGGAAATGGCACGACTGAGAGCAGAGCCGTGGGTAATGCCCCGCATCCCCAAGGAACGTTAAGAATCCCCTTGGCAGGTTAGATCTGTTATGTCCCCTTGGTCTCCCCCTGGCGGCCATCCGAGGCACGCGCGGCGCACTTCTCCGGGAACGGGGTCAGGCCGGAAAGAAGTGACCACCCAGTCCCACCTGAAGAGGCCCAGAAGTTGCGCTTTGGTGTGATTCAGCCCCGCAGGGTGATTCACGACCTGTCTCTACGGCCCTGACTGGCTCTTGGCGACATTTCCTGAGAAGTAGCAAACAGTCTCCTAAGAGACAGCCCCGAAACGAAAGGGAGAACTGTTATTTAATCTCTTCTCACTTTACACACCCAGATGCCATGGGGCTCTGCCCTTTGACCGCCTCCTTCAGGAAACAGTGTCGAACAGTCTCCTCTTTCCTGCGTCCCTCGGGGCCTTGAATCATGTAACGATGACAACAACCTTTTGGATGCTTGTTTTGTGGCAGGTGGCGTTCTAAACGCTCTGTACATTTACCTCATTCAATCCCTCAGACAACCCTACGGGTTTGTCTATTTTAAGCCTGATATTTCAGATGAGGAAACTGAGGCACAGGGAGGTGTGCCACCCGCTAGAGGTGACACAGCTAATATTTCGTAGAACCAGCTTTCAAACCCAAGTGATCTGGCTGCTGAGACCTGCTGTGCCATCGGCCTCCAGGTGAAAAAGTTTGGCCTGTTGTCAAGTATCACTGGGTTTTCGGGGTTAGCTGGCATAGGACAGGTTCTCACAGTGTCCCAACCATAAAATCACGGAGAAAAATGGTTTTCAAAACACCTGGTTGGGTTCTACCTGCAGAGTTGGGCCCAGGAACCCGCATGGTACACCATCGTGATCTCTGGTGTGGCCCGAAGAACCCAGGTTTGGGGACCGTGTCTTTTAGTTACTGGTTCTTAGATCTTTGACGAATCACTTTTAGCTTCCCCATGTCTTTGCTTCCTTGTTTGCAGAAGAAGGACAGTAACCCCAACCTCACTGTAGTTGTTCTAAGGGTTAAATAAATACGTGATTCATGCTAGACAGCCAACGCAGTGCCGGATACAAAGAACACATTTCTTTTATGAACTTGCCCTTGAAGGTAAGGACAGCATTTCCCATTTCTTTGTATCTCTGTGGCCCCCAGCACGGGGTGGTGTTATCTGGGAGGAGATAGCGAGTCTCTTTACAATTACATGCCATGCAAAAAATGGGGTGTTTGGGGTCGGGAGTGGACACCTCCTGTTCAGGAAAGTAGTGGTGGCAGGGAGGGACATCGACTAGGTACAAATATGATTAGGTCAAACCTCAGTTTCTTATCTGCTCAGGGTGGAGAAACGTACTTTCCACAGGATTTCTGGGAGAATCCTCACAGAGGATTTTATGAGCACGCTTTGTTTTTCCAAGTATCATCCTATTACCTGCACCATTTCTACACGGTGGCTGAGCTCAATTCCAGCCAGGCCAGGGGCTGAGTGTGTGAGCAGGTCCAAGAAGATGTAAGTTGTGTCCTGGTTTTCCGGAAGGCAGCTCCCAGGGGGCAGGGCAGGGACGGGCCGGCTCTCAGAGACCACGAACCTGGGCCCAAATACTTACAGAAGGGGATGCTTCAGTTCTGATGTAGAAGAAAAGGCAGGAACATCGGGGGAGCCGCTGCCAACATTCCCCTTGACCTTTGGGGTTGACATAGCGGTGGGTTGAGATTCTCCATTCTGGGGGTGGGGCAGGCGAGGAGGGAGCGAGCCTGGCCCTCAAGTGGTCTCTAAAAATGGAATTAATAACACTTACTTCTCTTTTCCTTGACCCACGTGTCCCTCTTCCTGCTTTGAGCACTCTGATGTTTTCTCACTTTCTATCTGTAAAGGCTGTCTGTCTCATTACTCACCAGCAAGGACTCCAAATGCAGAAGCTGCCCCCGTGAAAAACCACTGGGGAGCCCACAGCTGTCCTACGTCACACTCTGAATCACCCTGGAAAGTGAAACCTGGGCTTGCTGCTCTGTCTTGAAGGCTGGCGGGGTTCTCCTGGGGAGATGACGCCCCCCAGGTGTCGCTCTGTGGTTCGCAGCCGGTGGGTGCTGCTGGATCCTCATGCCGGGTTTAAACCCACAGCTTCTTGCCTCTGCACTTGGGACTTTGCCTGGGATACTTTCTCCACTCTTCTTTTTCTGGATAACTCTCATCCATCCATTAAGATCAAGCCCCAAATTCTCCTTTATGAAAACTTCCTTGATTCTCCTTTAGCTTCCTACTGGAAAGGCCATAGATCTCTACTCCTATGTTTCTGGAACACCTCAAGCATTTCTGTTATAGCCCCACAGGGGGGCTCTCAATTGTTCTCACACCCTGAGCCACTTGAGGGCAGGGACCACATCTTGGGTCTCCTGTAGTCCCAGCACCTGGTCCCTGGTAGGTGTTTTGGGAATAAAGTTTGCATGAGTTATTCATGAGACGGTTGATGACTGCCATGGCTCCTGCGGTGCACATTGGTTTCATGCCCATTGAACTACTCGTCCTTGGAATCTAGCTGGTAGAAGATTCGGTTCTGTAATAACATCCACAGAAGTTTGTACAGTACTTCCTTGAGTGTTATTTAATGGCAGGAGTTGACTTTCTGCCTTATCCATTCTATTGTACCGCACAATGCCCATTGTTAGAAAGGCCTCTCGAGTGAGTCGTGATAGCCAACTATATTTCTGTCCTTTAGAGTTAGCTTAAGCTGTGAATGATAGACACTCGACATGACAGTGGCTTCAGTAGTAATTATTTTTCTCTCATGTAAGCAACTGCAGACAGTCCAATTCAGGACATCTGTGATAGCTCTTTCTACAAAGTTCTTGGGTCTGTGGCCATTCTAACATTCCACTCCGCTCTCCTTAGAGTTTAGCCACTGTCTTCATGGCACAAGACAGAGCTTCCATTGTCCTATCTGTGTGCTAAACACAACACAAGGGAAGGTGGGAAGAAGGGACAGAGTGGATGGGGCAGCTGTCTCTCTTCTGGAATCTACCAGAACCTACCATGTGACATTTTGTTCCCGTCCTACTGGAAGAACTTAGTCATGTGACTACACTTCCCTGCAAACAAGTCTGGGAAATGTAGTCTTTATTTTAAGCTGCCATGTTCCTAGCTATGGAAAATGGGGACACTGAGAGAAATGGTGGAGGTCTTTCCCGCAATGTTTGCTTGGCATTCTGCTGTTTAGATGTAATTTTTATTTTTGTTTATTATCTGGACAGATGCTCAGACGGTAGACGAAGTAAGCAGCCTGTCTGAGGGCAGACAGCACGTATGTGGCAAAGTCAGGAGGAACAGAGAGGTGATTTTTTTTTTTTTAATTCTTTCGTTCTTTCTTTCTTTCTTTGTTTCTTTGTTTCTTTCTTTCTTTGTTTCTTTGTTTGTTTCTTTCTTTCTTATCAGAGAGAGAGAGAGAGAGCACAAGGAGGGGGAGTGGCAGGCAGAGGGAGAAGCAGGCTGCCTGCTGAGCAGGGAGGCTGACACGGGGCTTGATCCCAGGACCTTGGGATCATGACCTGATCCAAAGGCAGCCGCTTAACTGACTGAGCCACCAGAGATCTCCTGAGAGGTGTTTTAATACTCTGAGCTGGCTGATACTCCAGGTTGCTTCCCCTGCTGAGCAGAAGATGGCCTTTTTCGCAGATACACATCGGTCTTTGTTGTGTCAGTTTAAGAGAAGTGGAAGGTGTACAGTCTTCTTGTTGAGTGGTGACTGCCTTAAGCCCAGGGAGGGAGGGGTGGGCTGGGGTGGTGGGGTGTGGTTGGGGGTGGTGTTATGAATACCCCCCTTCCCTGGGCATGGTGCCTGGGGCACAGAAGCCCCCCCCATAAACCGTGGAATTGATGAGTCGTTGAGGAACACCCACTCTTCTAAAAATGATAACAATGTACATTCTTCTAGCCCATGACAAGCCTTTCCATCTCTGGTTTCTAATAGGCTTCACAATTCAGGGAGGCTTTTGCCGTTCTCAAAGCCGGATTGTTCAGGAAGGGCTTCCTCTGGCACAGACGGAGGGCCTAACATTGGATGCGGCACATTCAAGTTTGATGCTTCAAGTTTGATGATTCAAGTTTAACTCTGCATGAGCTTTCCGGAGCCTGGGATTATTATCCTCCTGTGAGAGGTGAGGAAGGTCCAGTTTAAAGAGGCGAGGTAAATTTCTGTGAAGCGGGCGCTGCCCCTGATTCTCGATGGCTCTGAATGGCTGTGGCTTTGGGATTCCTCCCCCTTCACTCAGTCCTTGGATGTCAGCGAGTCACCAGCAAGGTGTGCAAAGTGTGGCTTGGGAAGCACGAAGAAGGATTAGTTGTGGAATCCTGATGTTTTGGGGGAGTCAGGGAAAGCTGCTGAATCATCCAGTGCAAGAGAGAGAGAGAAAGAAGTGGGTGGTCTTGCCTGTAGGCTGAGGGTCCGAGTCGCTCCTCACCCTCAGTGGGCCCTGGGGACCAGGAGAGTGTAGCTGTGGAAGTCATAAGGGGAATTGCGGGCGAATATGCAGGGAGGGCTCTCTTTCTGGCTGAGGTCCGCCTCGGTTGTCGGATCTCCTGCCCCTGGAAACTTTCAGAAAGCAACATTAAAAAAAAAAAAAAATCCATCCTTGGAGATGGGCCTGGACCTGTTAGACCCTCGGGAAGGCAGGTGACATCTGATGAAAATGCCCTTCCTTCTCTGTCACTTGTGAGAGATGGGACAGCAGCACCACACGGTGGGCGTCACTTGGGATTCAGTCAGCAGACCCAGGTTCAAATCCCGTTTCTCCTCTGAGGGTGGCCTTAGGGTCGGGCTCAACCCCTTGGCAAGAGTTTCTTCAGGAAGAGAATGACACGGCTTCTCCAATGAGGGGGTTGAAGGGATTGCACAAGGTTTTGTACCTGGGTGAGCTTTGCAAACAGTGATTCGTTCTATGCACTGGAAGTACGTCTTCTCTGTTTGCTTTGGCTCAGCTTATTATACACATCGGGGCAGGATAGGAGGCTGGCCCATGGAGGCTCCCGCTTTAGCTCTGTGCCACCTGCTTCCTGGGCAAGCTGCTTCCCCCTCCGTGCTTTCATTTCCTAATCTTAAAATGTGCAGAGCCACGGAACCCAACAAAGATGGTTGTCATGAAGATTTAATGAGATTATATATATATATATATATATCTATCTTTATCTCTCTCTCTCTAGTAAGTTCTTACTGAGTGTTAGCTATGACATTCATGGCAAATATTTTAGAATTAATTATGCTTTGAGGATTAAGGCACTTAGCAGAGAAATACTTTAGGCATCTAAAAGGCATTTTAAAAGATTATTTTGAAATACACCATTATTTTTATTTTACTGTTAGTTTTATTAGCAGTAGAATTTTCACAGTTGAAACTACGGGAACCAATGTAGATATTTCTCATTTTAACCAGCAGATGGCACTCACGTTGTGCTTAAATTCTGAAAAAGCTTAAAAATACATATTCATATTTTCTATTTTTACCAAAAAGAGTAAGAAAAAAAATCTTATGAAAGGCCATTGTCTGTGCCATGGGGAGATAATTAGGGTATGTAAAACAGCTGATACAGTAATTAATAAGAGCAGGGACTGGAGAGTCTTGAAAAGCTTTACCGTGAAACTGCGGGACAGTAATTGACCTCGCCGACAGAAGAAAAAACATCAGGAGCTCACACACAGCAGGGAAAGGCTGTGTTCTTACCTCTGTGGATTTAAAACCAAACCAGGGAATCCTGGAGCTGCACTTCTAAGCCACACCTGGGAAGGATTTGAAGCCGTTAGCTGCGAGAGGGCAGGGTCTCCAGGGGCTGGTCTCATCCATATTCCAGGGCAAAGATGATGATTGACACCCAGCAGATGTCCACGAGTCTCAAAATCTAGGCGTCCGCTTTCTCACGGTCATAATCCTGGATAGACATGGAAATTCTAGGGTCTTATCTCCATGTGATTGTGCAGTCCTGGGCATGGCCCTCCCCTTGCCTGGGTGTCATTGAGCTTCTATGTGAAATGAGGAGGTGGAAATAGATGCTGTGACCTTATGTGGATTCTGTAAGAACACATCCCCCATGTTGGGAGGAAATGGGTAAGCGTGGGTTGAACCAGTCAAGTTGGTGCTGTTTTGGTTGGAGAATCTGCATAAGTCTCCTGGGAAGACCATAGTGATGGCACAGACACTGAGCATTGTCTGAATTCTACATCTGCCTAGACTTGTTGCATAACCACGAGTGAGTGGCTTTACTTCTCTGGTGGAGAAGCAATCCCTTCATATTTGCTTGAGTGGGTAACGGAATGTTATAGTTTTCAAGTGTTTTATAGATATTGAGGTATATTCTAGGTGCTGAGTCTATTACCTATGTTTGAGGTGTCCAGTGTGGTAGACGTACACTTGGATTTTATTTCTGATTTATCCCTCATCTGCCTCTCTTTCTATATCTATCTGGGCCCCAGAGAGAACAGACCTTTTTTTCTAACCTTCCCAATATGGCAGCCATGAAGACCCATTGCTCAGATTTCCTTCCAGAGAACTTGCTGGGGGAGTATCAGTGACCAACAGCCTCCAGCCACCATCCCAGGAGCACTGAGCTCCTGCATTCCCCGACTGCTCCCTGCCAGTGACTGGGTCTGTCAGGGGTACCTGCTCCCTGAGGGCTGCCCCTAATAAGAAGCTCTGGTGTTAAGACTCCTCAACACCCTGGTTCACCATCCTGAGCTGCAGTCTGAGACCTTTCCTCCCTACTCCCTCTTTTGCTGTCTCCTCTACAGGTTTCAGAGCCACCTCCCTGTCTGACGCCCTCCTAGCCTTCTCCTTTCCTGCCCTTTCTATCCTTTGCTGTAATGAAGCCCTTGCACTTTGAATCCCAGTGTGGTGTCTGCTCTCTGCCAGGCCAGACTTAGCATACCAGACTCCAGTGGCATCAAGTTCTACTCTCTGTTTTGACCCATTCTCTGAACTCAAGAGCATGGGGTTGACTTTTCCTCTTTATGGATTTGAAGAAACCAAAAAGTAAAGTTCCAAACAGCCACTATTTAAACAAAAGAGGATTACTTCTTTAACCAACAGGATAAGGTTACAGGCTGTATCCATTCCATTGGGGTCCATATTAGTCAGCTTTTACTTGGTTAGGCTACACTTTCAAATATCAGATCTTAACAGCTCACAAACCCAGAGGAAACAGTTCTTGCTTATGTTATAAGTCGGCTGACATCCATGTGTCTTCTGTACCCCAGGATCAAGGCACAAGGAGCTGTCTCATTTGGGACATGCCTTGGAAGAAGAAAAAGAGCAAAAAAGTGGGTAAAATCACAAGATGGCTTTAGAGTTTTCCTGGGATTGGCACATGTCATTGCTACTTGCATTTCATTGGCCAAGTGCAGTCATATAGCCTTACCTGATGACAGGGCATGTACTCCCCCAGCCCACCCCAGGGAGGCACTGCAAGGCACATGGTAGGGGGCAAGGATGTGCAATCTCCTTACCATGAGGTCAGAGAATAATTAGGAGCAATAATATAATATCCAGCTGATCTTCATTATTGACAGACTCTGTATTTGCAGATTCATCCACTTGCTAAAATTTATTTGCAACCTCCCAAGTCAATACTTCTGGAACTTTTGCAGTCATTTGTGCACATGTCCAGAACAGCACAAAGTCCGAGTTGCCTGACGCCTGTCTTCCCCACCGAAGTGGCACAAGGTAACACTTGGCTTTCACGTTTGAGCTCTGGTGCAGAGACGAGCAGAGAATGGAGGCAGGATGGAGCGAGGCAGTCCAGGAGGCTCTGACCCGAGCCTGCTGGACAGGGTGACAACCCAACTCTGCTCCCCATGAGTGCTGAGGCCCCCGGCTAGTCCCTTAACCCTTCTGAACCTCATTCTCTCTTTAGTAGAATACAAAATAATTGAATCTACCAGGATGGGTTGTTTTAGGATTTAAGGTTATAATCTATGTGAGGGATTGTGTGTGTGTGTGTTCCTCAGGAGAAGGGGGTTAGTGTTTGCTAATTCAGTGTTTGCAATGACCTTATGGCACATAACAATCATGGATGTACCATGAATAATGAGATCAGGGTCATTGGGAGGCCCCCCCAAACAGCACCTTGCTTCACCACCCATGTTCTGAACCAATTGAAAAGTCATAAAATGACTAAGGTATGGAGAATAAAATGCTGCTTTTCTTGTTGGTGATTAGTAGAGGCTCTATTGAAGGCCAAATGGGCGTGCTTACTCCTTGTCCCCGGTCTAGTCTCCAAATTTTATATCTGCAGAGTAGACACACTTTTCCTTCCTTCCTATCTTTTCCTCTTTCTTTCTTTCTTTCTTTCTTTCTTTCTTTCTTTCTTTCTTTCTTTCTTTCTTTCTTTCTTTCTTGATTTATTTATCTGAGAGGAAAAGAGCACAAGCATGGGGTGGAGGAGCAGAGGGAGAGGGAGAGGGAGAGAAAGTCTTATGGAGACTGTGCTGAGCATGGAGCCCAACTCCATGGGGCTCGATCTCACCACCCTGAGATCATGACCTGAGCCAAAACCAAGAGCCAGACACTCAACCGACTGTGCAATCCCGGCACCCCCAGATACACTTTATCAGGTCACTGATACCCATTGGTCTGGGTAGAGGAGGAGAAAGACCAGATCTTCTGATGGATTAACTATTCCCTTATTGAGAAATAAGGACCAATGGCTGTTGTTCATGGACCAGGAAACTCATTCCACCTCTGTAGGGAGATGTAAGAGTCAAAGGGCTGATGGGAAATGTTGGGGAAAGAATGGCTTCTCATGGTCAGCAGGTGTAGGGAAAGGGTATTCTCTGACACATCAGGAGATGCAGACCCAGCTGTGGGCTTCGTAGATGAGTTAGAATTTCCCTCCATCACTGCTATGTGTTGACTGTTGTCTAGCCCCCCCCCTTTTTTATGTTATATTGGTCATCATTCAGTACATCCTTAGATTTGGATGTAGTGTTCCATGATTCATTGTTTGCATATAACACCTAGTACTCCATACAATCTGTGCCCTCCTTAATACCCATCACTAGGCTCACACATCCCCTGCCACCTCCCTCTCTTCTGAAATCGTCAGTTTGTTTCCTGGAGCCCACAGTCTCTCATGGTTCATATCCCCCTCCAATTCCTCCCCCCATTATTCCCTTCCTTCTCCTAACGTCCTCCATGCTATTCCTTATGTTCCACAAATAAGTGAAACCATATGATAATTTACTTTCTCTGTTTGACTTTTTTTCACTCAGCATAATCTCCTCCAGTTCCTTCCATGTTAATGCATGGCTGAGTAATATTCCATTGTGTATATGGACCACATCTTCTTTATCCATTAATCTGCTGAAGGGCATCTAGGCTCTTTCCACAGTTTGGCTATTGTGGATATTGCTTCTGTGAACGCTGGGGTGCATATGGTCCTTCTTTTCATTGCATCTGTATTTTCGAGGTAAAAACCCAGTAGTGCAATTGCTGGGTTATAGGGTTGGTTTCTGGTCTTAACATGCAATCATTCAAGGGAAACCACAGTCTGGTATCCTGCTGGAAAGGTGATGTGTGGTCACCTAGATCCAAGACATCTGGTTGGGTTCTACTTATGAGTCATCTGAATAGAGTCTACTTATGTAGGGAGGCAAACAGAAGTCATTCCCTAATCGGTTTGAACTAGGGATGGAATCGTTTCTCGAATGATTCGGAGTAAGGAGCAGGGTAAGCCAGATGTTGGTTAGACCTTGAGCAGCAGAGAAAGCTGGGCTTGGCTGTTGTTGCTGCAGTCTTGGTTGATATTATGTGCAGGCAGGGAATTGGGGCATTAAGATTGACAAGTATCATCCAAGGTGCAGGCAGTTCAAGGGGAACAATTCATCTTTGTTCTTTATCTTTGACTGAGAAATCTTCCTGGTAACTTTTCAAGGCTAAGTACTAGGGCTGTTTCCTTGGTTACAAAGACTCACTCACTAGGGCACGGGTGTGGTGCAGGTACCAGTGGGTATGCAGTATGGCAAATTGTTAAGTGCGTCCCAGGGCTGTCATACAAAGCGCCACAAACTAGGAAGCTTAAAACAGCAGAAATTCACTTGCTCATAGTTCTGGAAGACGGAAGTCCAAAATCAAAGTGTGGCCCGTGTCATGTTCTCTCTGAAGGATTGAGGAGAGGACCTTTTTATGCCTCGTCCTAGCTTCTGGTGGCTTTCCAGCAGTCTTCGGCATTACTTAGCCTGGAGATGCTTCACTCCACTCTCTGCCTCCGTTTCCCCATGGTCTGTTCCTCTGGGTCTCTGTGCAAATTTCCTTCTTTTTATAAACACACAAAATATTGGAGACACAAATAAGCTCACACAAAGATCCTATTTCCAAAGAAGATGACACTCACAGGTTCCAGGTGGATGTGAAATTGGGGGCAGCACTGTCCAACACAGTACGGTGCTGATGTATGGATATATGTGCGCAAAATTCATCCCACACAGACTTTGTACACTTCCATTTCTTTCTGCTTCCCCTATTGCTGCCTTAACTCAGACGCCATGAATTCTCCAGTGTTTGAAGATTTTTACAAAGTGGTGCCTGGGTGGCTCAGCTGGCTAAGCATCTGCCTTCAGCTCAGGTCATGATCTCAGGGACCTGGGATTGAGCTCCGTGTTGGGTTCCCTGCTCACTGGGGAGCCTGCTTCTCCTTCTGCCTCTGCCCGTCCCCTGCTCTTGTGCGTGCTTTCCCTCTCTCTCTTTCTCCAATACATAAATAAAATCTTTAAAAGATAAGATTTTATAAAATTCTCTCATATTCCTTATTTCATCTGATCCTATCAATTTCCCAATTATTTTCCCAACTGTCAGAAAGGAATTAAGGCTCCAAGAGGTTAAGTCACTTTCTGAAGATCACACAGGTTGTGTGTGTCAGGAAGAGGTCTGCCTGGTTCGTGCTTGATCCACATGGCTGCCTGTAATGTCTAGCAGCAAAAGGCAGCATGATTCTTTTGTTGTTTCCCAAACCTCTTTCCTAATGAAGGAAAAGTCTTTTTTTTTTTTTTTTTTCAATTTAAAGCGTCTTGGCAGTGTTCCCCTTTCAGAGGCCCATCAATCAACCAAAAATCCAATGGACCGAACAATATTGAGTACCTACTATATTTGAAGCAGCATTCCTCGGCCCTGAGAATAGAGTGGTGAAGACAGTCCATAGTCTAACAGTGACCGAGACAGATAGGCAAACAAATACACAGATCAAAAGATACTTAGAAATTGTGATGATTATTCAGGGAGCAAAGGGAGGGTCAGGGATTTCCTTTAGATTGGGAGGGGTCAGGGAGAACTCTGGGAAGGTGACATTAGAATAGGGATCTGAAGCACGAGTCGGGTTAACTAGGAATGTTCCAGGCAGGGCAAGCTGCCAAGTTTGAAAGGAGCTTTGGTGGGTTTGAGGGGATGAGGGGAAGTTGGTATAGCTGGTAAAGCAAGAAAGAATCAAGGACATCCGTGAGGAGAGCGTACAAGGATGGTAGAGATGTGAGGGGGGCTTAGGTTTTGGAAGTGACATGGTAAGAAAGGGGGGGGGGTTGGAGAGAGATTTTTGGAGAGGGAACCAAAGAGGCGAAGGGGACCATCCTGGCTCCTAGTGGACATAGGTGGGCTTCGGACATGCCATGATGGATTTCTTTTCTATCAATGATTCATGTTCAATGACTTATCGATGACTCATGGCTCACACTCACATCTGCAGGTGAGGAATGACAGGTGACATTAGGAAGGAGTGCCCTGCATCCTGACCATGGCTTTGGGGACCCGTTCATGCAGCACCCCTGAAGTCTGCTGACTGAGGTCACCATCTGTTTTTGCTGTCAGAGCTCCTGGGACTGCTGCTGAAATGAAGCCAGCCAGAGTCACAGCCTACAAATCCAGCACAGTCCCTCCACGTTCCCCATTCATTTCTTTTTCTTTCTTTTCTTTTTAAGATTTATTTATTTATTTATTTGAGAGAGAGCATGCAAGTGGGGGGGGGCAGAGGGAGAAGCAGACTCCCCATTGAGCCCAGAGAGCTACATGCAGGGCTCCATCCTAGGACCCCAGGATCATGACCTGAGCTGAAAGGAGACACTCAACTGACTGAGACACCTAGGAGCCCCTTCTCACTCATTTCTAAACACAAGCAGATTTCAGAACTTTGGTTTAATTCAGGTGGAAAACTTCCTCAACCCTTTTTTTGGGGGGGGTGTATTTTATTTATGTGGAACAGAGTGACAGAGAGTGAGACTGCACAAGTGGGGAGGAGGGGCAGAGGAAAAGGGAGAAGCAGACTCTCCACTGAACAGGGAGCCTGATGTGAGACTCGATCCCAGGACCCGGAGATCACGACCCGAGCCAAAGACAGACAATTAACTGACTGAGCCACCCAGACACCCTGTTGAATTTTAACATTTACCGAAAAGTGTGCAAATGAAGTGTGCAAATGAATTCACATTGGTGAATTTTCACAAAGGAAACATACCTTGTGACCAGAATCAAGAAGCAGTGCTGTATCCCAGAAGCCTCCCTAGTGTTCCAGTCACCAACCCCGTCCCCTCCTCCTCCCTGATGGTAATCACCGTCCTGTCTCTAACACTACAGCTTCATTCTGCCTTTTCCGGAACGGGTATGAAGTCCTAGAGACCCTATATTATGGGCATTTATTTATTCTCACTGCTGTATAGTATTCCGTTCTGTAGTAGATTTTATTTGTCCATTCTTCTGTAGGAAGACATTAGGTTGTTTCTAGGTTTTGGTGATTACGAATAGGGCCGTTATACATATTCTGATGTAGGCCTTTCGGTGAAAGTGCTCAGTAAGTATTTAATGAAAGAGTAATTATTTACTGCAGGAGAAGTCCCTCATTTTATAAAGTACTTGATAAGGGAAGCCTCTAAACCCATTACCCAGAGGGAATGTTCTTGGGAGTTTGGGGGAGAAGCTGGGTGTGTAGGAGGGATCCTGAGATAGCAGTCCTTAAGGAACAAAGGAAGAGATGATACCGTGACTGAGTCCACAGAAAGACCTAGAAGGCATGGATGGGAGCAGGGCAGAACGTGAGTGGGGAGCCACAGACTTGAATGGCCAACAACACTTGTTCTTCATCTGGGAGGCAACAGGAAGTTGTGGATAGCTCTGGAGCTTGAGAACATGGTTAGGTTCCCTACCTCACTTCCTTTTCCCCTCCGTCTTCCTTCCTCCCTTCCTTTCCTTCCTTCTCTTTCCTCCCTTCCTTTTATTTATTTATTTATTTATTTTAGAGGTGGGGAAAGGGCAGAGGGGGAGGGAGAGGGACAAGCAGACTCTTCCCTGGAGCACTAAGCCCAATGTGGGGCTTGATCTCAGGACTCTAGGTGCCCCTCGTCACTCCCTCAGATCCAGATCTGAGCCAAAATTGAGAGTCAGACACTTAACCGTCTGTGCTACCACCCAGGCCCCCTTCTTCTTTCTTTTCATGTGAAATTTAGTTGTCCATCGTTGCCATGGTAAGTTGCGGGGCGAGGGGAGGGACAACCACCAGGAATCAAGGAGCCAGGGTAAGAGGTGGCTGCGCTATTAGTTTAGCTGTGTGTTCATGAAGTTGTTGTTGGTGTGGAGAAGACCGGACGGGAGGAACACCGAGCAGGAATAGGGTGAAATAGTAGTGAGGGGCCATATTTTATTTATTTATTTATTTATTTATTTTAAAATTTTTTATTTTTTATAAACATATATTTTTATCCCCAGGGGTACAGATCTGTGAATCACAAGGTTTACACACTTCACAGCACTCACCAAAGCACATACCCTCCCCAGTGTCCATAATCCCACCCCCTTCTCCCAAACCCCCTCCCCCCAGCAACCCTCAGTTTGTTTTGTGAGATTAAGAGTCACTTATGGTTTGTCTCCCTCCCAATCCCATCTTGTTTCATTGATTCTTCTCCTACCCACTTAAGTCCCCATGTTGCATCACCACTTCCTCATATCAGGGAGATCATATGATAGTTGTCTTTCTCTGCTTGACTTATTTCGCTAAGCATGATACGCTCTAGTTCCATCCATGTTGTCGCAAATGGCAAGATTTCATTTCTTTTGATGGCTGCACAGTATTCCATTGTGTATATATACCACATCTTCTTGATCCATTCATCTGTTGATGGACATCTAGGTTCTTTCCATAGTTTGGCTATTGTGGACATTGCTGCTATAAACATTCGGGTGCACGTGCCCCTTTGGATCACTACGTTTGTATCTTTAGGGTAAATGCCCAATAGTGCAATTGCTGGGTCATAGGGCAGTTCTATTTTCAACATTTTGAGGAACCTCCATGCTGTTTTCCAGAGTGGCTGCACCAGCTTGCATTCCCACCAACAGCGTAGGAGGGTTCCCCTTTCTCTGCATCCTCACCAGCATCTGTCATTTCCTGACTTGTTTATTTTAGCCATTCTGACTGGTGTGAGGTGATATCTCATTGTGGTTTTGATTTGTATTTCCCTGATGCCGAGTGATATGGAGCACTTTTTCATGTGTCTGTTGGCCATCTGGATGTCTTCTTTGCAGAAATGTCTGTTCATGTCCTCTGCCCATTTCTTGATTGGATTATTTGTTCTTTGGGTGTTGAGTTTGCTAAGTTCTTTATAGATTCTGGACACTAGTCCTTTATCTGATATGTTGTTTGCAAATATCTTCTCCCATTCTGTCAGTTGTCTTTTGATTTTGTTAACTGTTTCCTTTGCTGTGCAAAAGCTTTTGATCTTGATGAAATCCCAATAGTTCATTTTTTCCCTTGCTTCCCTTGCCTTTGGCGTTGTTCCTAGGAAGATGTTGCTGCGGCAGAGGTCGAAGAGGTTGCTGCCTGTGTTCTCCTCAAGGGTTTTGATGGATTCCTTTCGCACATTTAGGTCCTTCATCCATTTTGAGTCTATTTTTGTGTGTGGTGTAAGGAAATGGTCCAATTTCATTTTTCTGCATGTGGCTGTCCAATTTTCCCAGCACCATTTATTGAAGAGGCTGTCTTTTTTCCATTGGACATTCTTTCCTGCTTTGTCGAAGATTGGTTGACTGTAGAGTTGAGGGTCTATTTCTGGGCTCTCTATTCTGTTCCATTGATCTATGTGTCTGTTTTTGTGCCAGTACCATGCTGTCTTGATGATGACAGCTTTGTAATAGAGCTTGAAGTCCGGAATTGTGATGCCACCAACGTTGGCCTTCTTTTTTAATATCCCTTTGGCTATTCGAGGTCTTTTCTGGTTCCATATAAATTTTAGAATTATTTGTTCCATTTTTTGAAAAAGATGAATGGTACTTTGATAGGAATTGCATTAAATGTGTAGATTGCTTTAGGTAGCATAGACATTTTCACAATATTTATTCTTCCAATCCAGGAGCATGGAACATTTTTCCATTTCTTTGTGTCTTCCTCAATTTCTTTCATGAGTAATTTATAGTTTTCTGAGTATAGATTCTGTGCCTCTTTGGTTAGGTTTATTCCTAGGTATCTTATGGTTTTGGGTGCAATTGTAAATGGGATTGACTCCTTAATTTCTCTTTCTTCTGTCTTGCTGTTGGTGTAGAGAAATGCAACTGATTTCTGTGCATTGATTTTATATCCTGACACTTTACTGAATTCCTGTATAAGTTCTAGCAGTTTTGGAGTGGAGTCTTTTGGGTTTTCCACATATAGTATCATATCATCTGTGAAGAGTGATAATTTGACTTCTTCTTTGCCGATTTGGATGAGAGGGGCCATATTTAAACATGGTTTCCAGGGTTTGAGCTTGTGACAGAATGGGTTCGATCCAGGTGGGTTGGTGAATTCGGGGAGTGAGTGGGAGAGAGGGTGTCACCTAATGGCTTGTTTTTCCTCAAGAACAGTTCAAGGTAGAGGTTATGGATCAGGGAGGGGGATGTTTGGTGGAGCAGGAGAATCCAAGGAAGAAATCACGTGCAAAAAGTGGGTTTTGAATAAAACAGAATCACAAGTGTCTGGGTAGAAGACCACAAACCTCCAGAATAAACCCTAATTATTTTCAATTAGTTGTTAACGAAATACTAGATTCCTTTCCAACCTTTCAAAGCTGTCATTTCTAGCATTGTTAATGTGAAATATCTCGGTCCTTTCGACCTGGCCTCTTTGAAGTATGGGTGTCATCTGGTTTCCCTCCTGTGTCTGTTTTATTGTTTTTCTCAAATAGTCAGCTTTTGATTTTCCTTTTCTTTTATCATATACTTTTGTTTCCAATATATTAACTTCTTTTGTCTTTGGTTTTTACTCTGTTGCCCTATCCCTAAATACCTGCAAGCTTAGCTCATTAATTTCCAATAGTTCTTCTTTTCTAATACAATCTTTAAATCTGTAATGCCCTTCTAAACACATTTGGTCAACTCCACAACTTTGACTTATAGTGTTTTTGTTATTGTGTAGTTATATATATTTTCTCATTCCCTTCTGTTTCCAATTCTTTGATCTTTGAGATTTTTAAGAAGTGTATTTTATAATTTCTGACTACCATTTTCTTTGGCTATTTTTCTTCAATGAATTGGACTGTGATTGAGCACATGGCTGCTATGATTGTCTCTCTTTTCGTGGATGTTAGCAAACACTGATGATCATGGTCTAGGTCGGGGTCAACACACGACCCGACAGTGACCGCTGTGAGCCAAATCCTGACTGCTCCTGTTTTTTGTACATAAAGTTTTACTGAAATTCCTTTATGTATTGTTTATATTGGCTATTCCTTTATGTATTGTCTATTCCTTTATGTGTTGTTTATACATAAGAGAGAATATTTCTTTAAATATTGTCTATATCTGCTTTTGAGCTATACCAGCAGAACTGAGTAGTGACAAAAGTTCTATGACCCATGAAGCCTCAAATACTTACTAGGTGGCTTTCTAAGAAAAAATTTGCCAACTTTTGTACTAGATCCATTATTCTAGTAGAGCTGCAAAATGGTGATTCTGTATTCCTTTAAAAAATAAATCTAGTTCCAGGCACCTGGGTGGCTCAGTTGTTGAGTATCTGCCCTTGGCTCAGGTCATGATCCCAGGGTCCTGGGATCAAGCCCTGCATTGTGCTCCCTGCTCATGAGAAGCCTGCTTATCCCTCTCCCACTCCCCCTGCTTGTGTTCCCTCTCTCGCTGTGTCTCTCTCTGTCAAATAAATATGTAAAATCTTAAAAAAAAAAAGTAAAATAATTCTAGTCCTATAACCTTTTTCCATTGGTGAGCTGGGGTTCGTCCATAAAGAGAAATTTCCCTACTCAATTATTTGGTTACCCTGAGGGATTGTTAATACAAAAAAGGAGGGAAAAATGCTGTTTGTTTTCCCCTTTCTTTTTATTTGTTTAAACAAATTAAATTTATTTCTTTAAAATTCACATTTAAAAGTTACCATTATGATATACTTGAGGAGTATTTCGAGGATGTATTTCACTCCATTGCAATTCTTAGGTGGCATATTTGCTATTACACCTGATGTGTTTTAATGTTGTAAATACATTTTCTGTGTTTTCCTCGGCTGCAGTTACTATTCTTACTGATGCTCAAATTGTCCTGTCTTTGAACAATGGCAGCCTCTTGGTCTGGGCTCCTGAATCCTTTTGATGTGACTCCTGTCATCTTTTTAAAAAAATTTATTAACATATAATATATTATTTGCCCCATGGGTACAGGTCTGTGAATCATCAGGCTTACACATTTCACAGCACTCACCATAGCACATACCCTCCCCAATGTCCATAACCCAACCACCCTATCCCTACCCCACATCCCCCAACAACCCTCCATTTGTTTTGTGAAATTAAGAGTTTCCTATGGTTTGTCTCCCTCCTGATCCCATCTTGTTTCATTTTTAACCTCCCGACTCCCCCCGCCCCCCCCACCCTGCCTCTCAAATTCTTCATATCAGAGAGATAATATGGTGATTGCCTTTCTCTGATTGATTTACTTCACTCAGCATAATACCCTCTAGTTCCATCCATGTTGTTGCAAATGGCAAGATTTCATTTCTTTTGATGGCTGCATAGTGTTCCATTGTGTATATATACCACCTCTTTTTTATCCTGCATATGTTGATGGACATCTAGTTTCTTTCCATAGTTTAGCTATTGTGGACATTACTCCTATAAACATTCAGGTGCATGTACCCCTTAGGATCACAACATTTGTATCTTTAGGGTAAATACTCAGTAGTACAGTTGCTGGGTTATAGGGTAGCTCTATTTTTAACTGTAAAGGAACCTCCACACTGTTTTCCAGAGTGGCTGCGCCAACTTGCATTCCCACCAACAGTGTAGGAGGGTTCCCCTTTCTCTGAATCCTTACCAACATCTGTCATTTCCTGATTTGATAATTTTAGTCGTTCTTACTGGTTGTGAGGTAGTATCTCATTGTGGTTTTGATTTGTATTTCCCTGATGCTGAGTGATATTTAGGGACTTCCTCATGTGTCTGCTGGCCCTTTGGATGTCTTCTTTCCAGAAATGTCTGTGCATGCCTTCTACCCATTTCTTGATTGGGTTATTTGTTCTTTGGGTTCTTTGGTTATTTGTTCTTTGGGTTCTTTGGGTGTTTATGGATTTTGGATACTAGCCCTTTATCTGATATGTCATTTGTGAATATCTTCTCCCATTCTGTCAGTTGTTTTTTGGTTTTGTTGACTGTTTCCTTTGCTGTTCAAAAGCTTTTGATCTTGACAAAGTCCCAATAGTTCATTTTTGCCCTTGCTTCCCTTGCCTTTGGCTATGTTTCTAGGAAGAGATTGCTGTGGCTGAGGTCAAAGAAGTCACTGCTTGTGTTCTCAAGGATTTGGATGGATTCCTATCTCACATTGAGGTCATTCATCCAGTTTGAATCTATTTTTGTGTGTGGTGTAAGGAAATGGTCCAGTTTCATTTTTTCTGTATGTGACTGTCCAAATTTCCCAACACCATTGGTTGAAGAGACTGTCTTTTTTCTATTGGACATTCTTTCCTGCTTTGTCAAAGATTAGTTGACCATAGAGTTGACAGCCCATTTCTGGACTTGCTGTTCTGTTGCATTGATCTATGTGTCTGTTTTTGTGCCAGTACCATACTGTCTTGATGATGACAGCTTTGTAATAGAGCTCGAAGTCTGGAATTGTGATGCCACCAACTTTGGCTTTCTTTTGCAAATATTCCTTTAGTTATTCGGGGTCTTTTCTTATTCCATATAAATTTTAGGATTATTTGTTCCATTTCTTTGAAAAAAAAAAAGATGGTATTTTGATAGGGATTGCATTAGATGTGTAGGTTGCTTTAGGTAGCATAGACATTTTCATAATATTTTTTCTTCCAATCCATGAGCATGGAACATTTTTCCATTTCTTTGTGTCTTCCTTAATTTTTTTTGTGAGTGCTTTATAGTTTTCTGAGTACAGATTCTTTGTCTCTTTGGTTAGGTTTATTCCTACATATCTTATGGTTTTGGGTGCAATTGTAAATGGGATCAACTCCTTAATTTCTATTTCTTCTCTTGCTTTTGGTGTATAGAAATGCAACTTATTTCTGTGCATTGATTTTATACCCTGACACTACTGAATTCCTGTATGAGTTCTAGCAGTTTTGGAGTGGAGTCTTTTGGGTTTTCCTCATAAAGTATCACAACATCTGCAAAGAGTGAGAATTTGACTTCTTTGCTGATTCCAATGCCTTTTATTTCTTTTTGTTTGATTGCTGAGGCTAGGACTTCTAGTATTATGTTGACTAGCAGTGGTGATGGTGGACAACCCTGCCGTGTTCCTGACCTTACGGGAATAGCTGTCAATTTTCCCCATTGAGGATGATATTCACTGTGGGTTTTTCATAGATGGCTTTGATGATATTGAGGTATGTACCCTCTGTCCCCACACTGTGAAGAGTTTTGATCAAGAAAGGGTGCCATACTTTGTCAAATGATTTTTCAGCATCCATTGAGAGTATCCTATGGTTCTTGTTCTTTCTTTTATTAATGTATTGTGTCACATTGATTGATTTGCAGATGTTGAACCAACCTTGCAGCCCAGAATAAGTTCCACTTGGTCATGGTGAATAATCCATTTAATGTACTGTTGGGTCCCATTGACTAGTATTTTGGTGAGAATTTTTGCATCTGTGTTCATCAAGGATATTGGTCTGTAATTCTCCTTCTTGATGGGGGTCTTTGACTGGTTTTGGGATCGAAGTAATTCTGGCCTCGTAAAATGAGTCTTGAAGTTTTCCTTCCATTTCTATTTTTTGGAACAGTTTTGGGAGAATAGGTTTTAACTCTTCTTTAAATGTTTGGTAAAATCCCCTTGGGAAGTCATCTAGCCTTGGGCTCTTGTTTGTTGGGAGGTTTTTGATGACTGCTTCAATCTCCCTTTTGGTTATGGATCTGTTCTGGTTTTCTATTTCTTCCTGGATCAGTTTTGTAGTTTATATGTCTCTAGTAATTCTTCCAGAATTTCCAGAAATTCTTCCAGGAATTTCTTCCAGATTGTCAAATTTGATGCTCATAATATGTTCTTGTAATTGTTTGTATTTCTTTGGTGTTGGTTGTGATCCCTTCCCTTTCATTCATGATTTTATTAATGTGGGTCCTTTCTCTTTTCTTTTTGATAAGTCTGGCCAGGGGTTTATCAATCTTATTAATGCTTTCAAAGAACTAGCTCCTAGTTTCATTGATTTGTTCTACTGTTCTTTTGGTTTCTATTTCATTGATTTCTGTTTTGATTGTTATTATTTCTCTTCTCCTGCTGGGCTTAGGCTTTCTTTGCTGTTCTTTCTCCAGCTCCTTTAGCTGTAGGGTTAGGTTGTGTACTTGAGACCTTGTTTCTTGTGAAAGGCTTGTATTGCTATGTACTTTCCTCTCAGGACTGCCTTTGCTGTATCCCAAACATTTGGAACAGTTGTGTTTTCATTTTCATTTGTTTCCATGAAATTTTAAAATTCTCTTTAATATCCTGGTTGACCTATTCATTCTTTAGTAGGAGGCGCTTTAGCCTCCATGTATTTGAGTTCTTTCCAACTTTCCTCTTGTGATTGAGTTCTAGTTTCAAAGCATTGTGGTCTGAAAATATTCAGGGAATGATCCCAATCTTTTGGTACCAGTTGAGGTGTGATTTGTGACCCAGGATGTGATCTATTCTGGAGACTGTTCCATGTACAATAGAGATAATGTGTATTCTGTTGCTTTGGGATGGAATGTTCTGAATATATCTGTGATGTCCATCTGGTCCAATGTGTCATTTAAAGCTTTTATTTCCTTCTTGATCTTTTGCTTAGATGATCTGTCCATTTCAGTGAGGGGGGGTGTTAACATCTCCTACTATTATTGTATTATTGTTAATGTGTTTCTTTTGATTTTGTTATTAGTATTGATTTATAGAATTGGCTACTCCCATGTTACAGGCATAGATATTTAAAATTGTTAGATCTTCTTGTTGGGCCACCCTTTAAGTATGATATAGTGTCCTTCCTTATCTCTTATTATGATATTTGGATTAAAATCTAATTTATCTGATATAAGGATTGCCACCCCAGCTTTCTTTTTATGTCCATTAGCATGGTAAATTGTTTACCACCCCCTCACTTTCAACTTGGAGGGATCTTTAGGTCTAAAGTGAGTTTCTTGTAGACAACATATCAATGGGTCTTGTTTTTTATGCATTCAGATACCAGATATCTTTTGATTGGAGCATTTAGCCCATTTACATTTAGGGTAACTATTGAAAGATATGAATTTAGATCCTGTAGTGTATTGCCTGTAAGGTGAAAGTTACTGTATATTGTCTCTGTTCCTTTCTGGTCTGTTACTTTTAGTTTCTCTCTTTGCTTAGAGGACCCCTTTCAATATTTTCTATAGGGCTGGTTTGGTATTTGCAAATTCTTTTAATGTTTGTTTGTCCTGGAAGCTTTTTATCTCTTCTTTCATTTTCAATGACAGCCTAGCTGGATATAGTATTCTTGGCTGCATATTTTTCTTGTTTAGTTCTCCAAATATGCCATGCCAGTCCTTTCTGGCCTGCCAGATCTCTGTTGTAGGTTACAGAACTTTTGTCCTGAGCTGCTTTCAGGATTTTCCCTTTGTCACTAAGACTTGTAAGTTTTAGTTAGATGATGGAGTGTGGAGCTATTTTTATTGATTTTGAGGCGGCTTCTGTGTGCCTCCTGGATTTTGATGCTTGTTCCCTTCACCAAATTAGAGAAATTCTCTGCTATAATTTGCTCCAATATACCTTCTGCCTCTCTCTTTTTCTTCTTCTTCTGAGATCCCAATTATTCTAATATTGTTTCATCTTATGATATCATTTATCTCTCAAATTCTCCCCTCATGGTCTAGTAGCTGTTTGTCTCTCTTTTGCTCAGCATCTTCATTTTCCATCATTTGGTCTTCTATATCACTAATTCTCTCTTCTGCCTCATTTATCCTAGCAGTAAGAGCTTCCATTTTTTATTGCACCTTATTAATAGCTTTTTTAAAAAGTTTAAAATGGTTAGATTTTAGTTCTTCTATTTCTCCAGAATGGGAGTCTCTAATATCTTCCGTGCTTTTTTTAAAACCCAGCTAGCACCTTGATAATTGTCATTCTGAACTCTAGTTCTGACATATTTCTAATGTCTGTATGGATTAGGTCCCTACCTGTTGGTACCTCCTCTTGTTTCTTTTTTTTTTTTTTTGCTTTTTTTTGTGGTGAGTTTTTCCACCTTGTCATTTTGCCCACATAAGAATAGATGAATGAGGGACGCCTGGGTGGCTCAGTTGGTTAAGCAGCTGCCTTCAGCTCAGGTCATGATCTCAGGGTCCTGGGATCGAGTCCCACATCGGGGTCTTTGCTTGGCAGGGAGCCTGCTTCTCCCTCTGCCTCTGCCTGCCTCTCTGTCTGCCTGTGCTCGCTCACTCTCTCTCCCTCTGTCTCTGACAAATAAAAATCTTAAAAAAAAAAAGAATAGATGAATGAGAGAACAAAATACTAAAAGGGTAACAATGACTCCAGGAAAATATACACTAATCAAATCAGAAAAGACCAAAAACTCGGGGGAGAAGAAAGGAGTAAAAAAGAATATATATAGTCTAGTGAATAGAACAGAGTCACTCACTTGATTTTTGGGTGTATTTTGTTCTGTTAGAAGAAACTACCTCCCAAAATTTTTAAGAAAGGAAAACTTATATATATATATGTGTGTGTGTGTGTGTGTGTGTGTACTTATATATACACACACACACACATATATATATATATATATATATATATACACACAATAAATATGGGTAAACACGAAGAAGGAATGGGCTATGACTGTAAAGATGAGAATTAAAGAAGATTCTAAAAAATGATTTGATAAGAGGTTGTTTGAAAGAAGAAAAAAAAAAAGAAGGAAAGAATGTGATCGGGCTGGGGACTAGAACAAAGCCATGCACTAGTTTTAGGGTATATTTTTGATATATTAGAAGAAATTATATCCCATAATTTTAAAGACAAAACCCCTATATGTATACAAAAAAATGAAGTTAAATATAATAAAGGGATAAAATATGACTATAACAATGAAAATTTAAAAAAAGATTTAAAAAAAGGTATTGATAAGATAAAATAGTTGAAGAACATTAGAGTAGGAAAGAGGAAAAATTAAAAAAATTAGAATAGAAAAAAATTTTTTTAAAATTTAACTTTGAAAGACTAAAGGATCATGGGGGAAAAGCCATGAATTCTTTGTATTGCTTTCCCTTAGCTCTGGAGTTCTGTAGTTCTCATTGATCAGTTAACTTGGTTTTGGCTGGATGTTCTTGCTGATCTTCTGGGGGAAGGGCCTGTTGCCATGATTCTCAAATATCTTTGCTCAAGGTGGAATTGCACTGTCCTTGCCAGGGGCCAGGCTAAGTAATCTGCATGGTTTGGTCTCAGGAGCTTTTGGGCCCTGAACACTTTCCATACAGCTTTGGAGGAAATGAAGGGAATGAAAATGGCGGCCTCCCAGTTTCCATCCCAGAGGAGCCAAGAGCTCAGGGCCCCACTCCTCAGTGCGCCCTCAGAGATAAGCAGTCAATCCCCACCGCCGACACCCTGGTTTCTGGCTTTTCTCCAAGCTCACCTGGCCTGTGACCGAGCATTTCTATCTCTGGTGCACAGGCCCGTTTGGAGTCTCCGAACCCAGCAGATTCCTGCAGCATGCTCCCACACCATTCCTCTTAGAGGAGGAAGGTGAGTCTCCCCAGATCTGCTGTTTGTTGGATCCTGCCTGAAGAACAGTGGCCCAACTGTGCTGTGGATCACCATTTAAGGTAACCTTGGCTCTGTCTCTGCATCTGGCTTCCCCGCTCTGATACCTGGGAGCTCTGCCACACTCAGACACACCTGATCTTTTTGTGTCCCCACAGCTCCAGAGACCACACTGTCCCTTCCGAGGGCTCCACCCCCAACTTAACCTCTGGAGTGACGTCCCTCAGTGGAATAGACTTCTAAAAGTTCTGACTTTGTGCTCTACTGCTCCACCACTTGCTGGGAGCTGGTTCCTCCCCCTGCAGTCTATCTTCCCCTCATTTTAGATTCGCATCTCTGCACATTCTTCCTTCTGGAAAGCAGTTGATTTTCTGTTCCTAGAAGTACTGCTCTTCTTCTCTTCTATCTCCTGTTGAGTTTGTAGGTGTTCAGAATGGTTTGATGACTATCTAGCTGAACTCCTGGGACCTGATGATATTTCAGTCTCCTACTCCTCTGCCATCTTGCTCCTCACCCCTCTTTGATAACTTCTTTGTCCTCTGGTAAAACAATATGTTCCAGACTCTTCTTACATGCTTCCTGCTCCAGACCCAATAGCCATTTTTACTTTTATTGGAGGGTTTAATCTATTATTTATTTTGGTGACTGGTATACTTGGATTTACTCCTATCACTGTATGTTTTGTTCCCATTTGATATTTTTTATGTTTCTTCCTTACATCTTCCTGTGCTTTAGTTTCCTTGAGGTTTCTTTCGGTATCCCTTAATTTTAACATACATTGTAACTAAACAAGTCTGAAGTTAAATTATGTGTCTAAACTCCTGAAAAATGCAAGGATTACTTGGATTACTGTACCCTAGTGTCCTTCCTTTGACCTCACATGTTACTCTTGTCCCTTGTTCACATTCAACCTTGTTTTTATCCCCAATCACCAGGGTTTAAATGAATAATTGACTTTTTATTAACTTGTAAATGCTGGCTTAGATTTGTCCATTTAAAAAAAAAACCACCAATTTCCTTGTTAACTATTCTTTCTAGAATATGCTTTTTCATTTCCATTTCCTTTCAGAGGAAATACACACATTAGTAACTTTCCTCAGTGAAAATGTGTTAGTGATAAACTTGGGTTTGCCTCCTTTTCTGTAAAAAGTTGTTTTAGCTTGGCTGTAGATCTCTGCCTCTCTCAGCTTCACTCCTGTTGCCTCATTCTTGGGGACCATCAGCACACGATAGCCAAGATATTGCCATGCTTGCTTTGTTTTGACAGCCAGTGATCCCAGAGACCAGGAGCATCTTCTTCCTGATGGTTTTCCTGAGAGGGCTATGATTTTCCAACGATGATCATGAGCTTCTCTCTTAACTCACTGTGCAGCTGGAGGCTGAAGTGTCCTGCTTGACCAGGCACAGGGGATTTGGGGACATTGCCACCAGAACAGTGTTGAGGATGACAGAGAGGTGGCTCTTTAAGGAGGTGTTGGGGTGCCCGCAGCATCTGTCTACCATGGTTATCGTAGTGGCTCTAGTTAACATTACAGGGCAACAATGTTGTTATGTGTGCCTTTCCTAAAAGTACACGAATAGTTCAGTATCTGGTCAGGCAGGCTTGTGGATAAAAAGGAACAACAGAGTGTGGATTCAGTGTCCATTCCCTGCTGAGCCTCCCCAACCACCCATGCAAGTAGGGGAGACCTGTGAGGGCTTAAGGTGGCCTGGTGGGTGTCTGCTAAAATACCCTTTCAAGAGGGACCTTCCCTGAGCAGCACAGTCAGCTGATGGCAGCAGGGCCCTTGGGATCCACTGCAGTGCTGGAGGGGAAGCCTGAACTGAGCTCAGGGAAGCTATGAGGACTGCCATCTCTGCTCAGGCCTGGGCCCTTGTCCAGGCCTTCTTCACTCTGGAGCTCCCTACTGGGCTGGGTGAAAAGTTCTGAGCTATACTGTAGTGTGAGGCCCTTCAATCCAATTTTTCTCTCTCCCTTCCTCCCTTTACTCAGGTCAGACCAGCATCAAGGTCTGGGGGCCTTTCTCTGCCTACTCCCACTCCATCTACCTTCAGGTTACACAACCATTCCCTGCACAAGAGTCTCTCACACTGCTCACTCCATATTGGTGTCAGTTTCCTGGAGGAGCTGAATTGATACAGGTGACTTTTGGCCCCTGGCTGCTTTCTTCCTTTTCCTTTTCTTCCTTTCTGTTGAAAAATCCCCTCCTCTCCCTCATTTTCTAATTCTGCATCCACTTAAAGTGGAACAATAGATCTTATGAGAAGACAAAGGGGACTTTCAATTCCTGCTCAAAAATTTCCTCTTGGAAGCTGTATTAGTCTAGTTAAACAGAACTAGTAGGGTGTGTGTGTGTGTGTGTGTTTATACAGACACACACACACATCCTATTGGTTACATATATAAAATATCCAGAGTAGGCCAGCAGGCTGGAGACCCAGGGATGGTTTGATATTGCAGCTTGAGTTTGAAGGAACTCTGCTGGCAGAATTCCCACTTCCTCAGGGTCTCTCAGTCTATTTTCTCTTAAGACCTTCAACTGATTGAATGAGGCCCACCCACATTAAACAGGGGTGGTGGTTGACTCAAAATCTACTGACCTAAATGTTAATCTTACCTAAAAAATAGCTTTCACCTCATTTTTAAATTTAATTTTATTTTTTCAGTGTTTCAAGTTTCATTATTTATGCACCACACCCAGTGCTCCATGCAATATGTGCCCTCCTTAATACCCCCCACCAGGCTCACCCCCCCCCACTCTCCTCCCCTCTAAAATCCTCAGTTTGTTTATCAGGGTCCACAGTCTCTCATGGTTCATCTCCACCTCTGATTTCCCCCAACTCACTTTTCCTTTCCTTCTCCTAATGTCCTCCATGTTATTCCTTATGTTCCACAAGTGAGTGAAATAATATGATGATTGACTTTCTCTGCTTAACTTATTTCACTCAGCATAATCTTTTTAAGTCCCATCCATGTTGATGCAAAAGTTGGGTATTTATCCTTTCTGATGGATGAGTAATATTCCATTGTATATATGGACCATATCTTCTTTATCCATTCATCTGTTGAAAGGCATCTTGGTTCTTTCCACAGTTTGGTGATTGTGGACATTGCTGCTATGAACATTGGGGTGCATGTGGCCTTTCTTTTCACTACATCTGTATCTTTGGGGTAAATACCCAGTAGTGCAATGGCAGGGTCATAGGGAAGCTCTATTTTTAATTTTTTAAGGAATCTCCACACTGTTTTCCAAAGTGGCTGCACCAACTTGCATTCCCACCAACAGTGTAAGAGGGTTCCCTTTTCTCCACATCCTCTCCAACACTTGTTGTTTACTGTCTTGTTAATCTTAGCCATTCTAACTGGTGTAGGTGGTATCTCAGTGTGGTTCGGATTTGAATTTCCCTGATGTTTGGCCAGATCCCTGGATACCATGAGTTAGCCAAGTTGACATATAAAATTAACCATCATAAGAATTATCTGGTCTGAGTTCTGAATGCTTTCAGATAACTTGGTAGTGAGCCTATGGGTGGTAACTTAATATGCTCTGATTTTTAACCTTTGGTAGCTTCTGAGCTAGTGTTATTTGCCAAAGACAACCTCACAGTTGTGCACTTCTAAGTCTTCAGAAAATAAATGTTTGAGCCTTTCTTCTGTCTCTGTTGCAACTGCTCAGCTATGCCACGGTATATGAGAGTAGTCGTGGACTACAGCTTAACAAATGAGTATGCTCTGTTCCAATAAAACCTTACTGATGGAAATGGAAATGTGAATTGTATGTCATTCTCCCTTGAATTGTATTCTTCTTTGAAATTGTATTCTTCTTTAGATTCCTCCCCTTGCTCCCCCTCTTAACCATCTAAGAATGTCAAGTGCATTCCTGCTTTTAGCCACATAAAGTAGGTAGTGGGAAGCTGTGGTTTGCAACCCTTGCTCTCTGCCATTGCTGTCTCCATGAAAATTAACCTGTCCTCTTGTGCTCTCAGTGTGCTGCTTATTTCCAGGTGTCAATTATTTTTTTTTAAATATTTTATTTATTTATTTATTAGAGAGAGAGGGAGAGAGAGAGAGAGAGAATGCATGAGCAGGAGGAGGGGCAGAGAGAGAGAGAGAGAATATTAAGCAGACTCCCCACTGAATAAAGAGTCTGATGTGGGGCTCATTCCCAGGACCCCAAGATCATAACCTGATTTGAAGGCAGATGCTTAACTGACTGAGCCACCCAGGCATCCCTCAATTCATGTCTTTAATGAAACAATCTGCGTTGGGAACACAAGATACCAACTTCCTCTGCAAACATGCATGTTCACTGAGACTTCTGGGAGGAGTTTCTTCCTCAAAGAAGGCTATAATGTTAAAATTTCTTTTTGGGGTGTTAGGGAGATTCTTTTGTCTGGAAGAAGGTTTTGGTCTTGTACCATAGCTCCATGGACACGTAAGGTAGTAAAAGTAGAAGATGTCTTAGATTGTCTTTTTCTGATCGAGTCATTTATTTATTCATCTCCTCAGCATCCATAAAGTCATCTAGGAGATAGATACCTTGCTGATAATAGAAAATTTTTAGCAAATGACAGTTTTGCCTTTTGTGATTTCTGAAACAAAGATTTTGCTTTGCAACAGCCTTCTGGCTCCTCCAACCCTAGGAAATGCTATCTGTCCTTTTAAACTCAGGGCAGAAGTCGGTCCTTTGGGAATCCTCTGACCTTTCCCTCCTACTGAGAGAATGAGCTAGTTCTCCCTCTAAATTACTCCTTATCTCATTGTCCTTCCATTTATGCCTGTTTTATTGATTGATGAGCTATATATTCCCTTATTTGTCTCTCCTGCTAGACACTTAGCATCTTGAAGAGCTGTCTTACTCATTTCTGTGTCCCAGCGCCTGATACACAGTAGGTGCTCAATAAATGTGTGCTGAAATTATTTCCTCAATCAACAGATATTTTGGAGCCCCTATAACGTGCCAGGCCCCATTCTGAACAGTAAATAGGCAAAATCCCTGCCTTCTTGAGCTTCCACTGTAATGGAGTAGGAGGTTGGGGACAGGAAAACTTAAGTGAGCAAATGGCTTAGTGTGGTAGAAGGTGCTATCTGCTATGGTGAAAAATAAAGCAGGAAGAAGAGGCAGGAAGCACTCAGCAGTTGGGGTAGGGCAGTAATTACAAGCAGGATGATTAGCAAAGATGGAAAGGTCCTGGGGAGAGAACCACCTTGCTATTGGGTTAAAGAAAGTCAGCATAAGAGCCCTGAGGTGTGTGCCTAAATGTCCTAGAAACTGCACAAAGGCTGACATAGCCAGAACTGAGTGAGCAAGAGGAAGAAATAAATTGTACTGCATAGATTTGAAAGATGAAGAGAACAAAGATGATTTTCAGAGATCTGGTGATGAAAAGGGAAACTGAAATTCAGGGAAGGGGATGATTTTTTCCGAATTGTATAATACAGCTGATCAGTGTTGGAGCTGGGGTCCTGGGGCCAGACCCCTATCTTTGCCACAGAGGACATTGCAGAGCTCTGCCCACAGGGAAACCAGCAGCCTGTCAACAGAGACAAAAGGCTCTCTTACAGGGATTGCTTCCTTATGTCTCATCCTGAACAACAGGGGAGAGTAAGATCCACCCAGACACTGTGCCCAGCGAGACAGTGGTGGTCAAGCTTCACCGCTGTCAGCAATTTTGAAGTTGCCCATGTTTCTCTCACCTGGGATGTTTTTTTGCTCTGCAACCTTTTAGCAGATGACAAGGTATTGCCATGGGTGCATCCTAGAATACAGGTCTTTGCTAAAGTGGTCAGTCATCCACTTCCCTTCAAAGCCAGGGACTGCCCCCGGGGATGAAACTATTCAGAGAGCATCTTCTATTTGCACAACATTGCTCTGACATGCTATCATGTGTTTCCCGCCACGGATCAGTGAGATTTGAGAGCTTTCTCGGTGTACCGTTTGTCCGGGAGAAAGATGTGGGCCAAGAGGGGCCACTGATTCAGGGGCTGTCGTTCTCATGTGGGCGTGGAGTGGCACGATTAGATATGGTTTTTAGGAAGACCACTCTGAAGGCAGCACAGAGAATGAGCAGAGAGGAGGGGCAAGTCAAAGTGGTCCCTCTGGTCGCAACATGAAGCAAGATGCACGGGAAGCTCAAGCGTGATAGAGACCCAGAGCTCGAGCACAGTGTGCCGGGAGGGAAAGAGCAGCAGGGGCAAAGCGTGTGTGGACGTGCAGCCTGCTTCAGTCTCATGAAGCTGAATGGATAAATCTAATTCCAGGGCCCTAGACTGGGAATCTCACTTGCTTAGATTTGTAATATATATTCTCCAGTGTCCGTTTTTATCAGTAAAAAGATTATGTATTGATTTTCTACAAGTTATTTCTCAATTAATTCAGAGCTGGGCAGGGAAGAGAGTATTGCTATTGGTCCTCCTCGAAGAGTCAGGAGAACAGCCTTGCTGCTGGCCCTGACATTATCAAGCCATTGAATGAGTGCCAGCAACCACTTACCTCCAGATTACTCGATATCTGAGCTAGATTGAGCCCTGCTCATTTAATTCAGGGGTGTACATCAGGTATTCTGATAAATTGAGTGAATGTATTCTTAATAGATAGAGGAAGGTCATGATACTCTTAAGTCTAGACCCAGAGAGAGGGCAGGACTGAGGGTTGGGGTTTGGGTGCCCTCAGTGTTTAGATGAGAGTGGAATTCATGAGTAGGTATTATGGGAGCACCGAGGGTCACGTAACCAACACAGGGAAGCGAAGAATCCTTCCTGGAGGAATGGTCATGAAAGCCATCTTAAAGGATGAGAAGAGAACACATTTTCTGGAGTAAAGGTGAGGATCTGGTGGATAGGAGGGGGCTGGGTAGGCTATGGTCGAGGAGGCAGAGCAGCTGTGAGTGTGAACGAACAAAGCCAGTAACAGCATGAGTGCATGCTGGTGTTGCTTGTAAGGGACAGTTTCAGCGAAGACAAATGCCAATAGAGATGTAGGTGGGGGCCCGAGGACAAAGGGACTTTTTGATACCATTAAAGTTATCAGGTGAGGAATGATGAAACCTTGAATAATACCCTAATAGAGGACACAGACCAAGAGACTCAGTTTGAGAGGAACTTCTGAATAGGAAATGCAGAATTTGATAACCCCTTGGATGATGGGATTGAAGGTGAGATGAGGTGTGAAGCCATTTACAGACTTCGGGGGACAGCGTGGTAGGCAGATGTGGTAAACCCCTGTGACAGGGTCTGAACCCCCCACCATCTTCCTAGCTAAGAATACCTCTGTAATGCCCGGCACATTTTGCAGGACGGGGGTCTGGGGGGGGGGTCTCTGTCACTGGGTCTGAATCTGCCCAGTGTTCTGGGAAGCGTGATGCTTTTCCTGATAAAATGGCGACGTACAGCAGGCAATGCTTCCTCCCTCCTTCTTATGGCCTTGTATTCAGTAGCTTTACGAAACCTTGGTGTGATAAACAGGGGGAAAAAGTCAAGAGAACAGCCTTGCTGCTCGCCTTGACATTATTGAGTTATTGAATAAATGCCAGCAGCCACTTACCTCCAGATTACTTGATAAGTGAGCAAGAGAAAGCCCTGTTTGTTTAATTCAGGGGTGCACATCAGGCTTTCTGATAAATTGAGTGAATGCAATCTTAACCGATACAGGAAGGCGGCCGCCATAGAAACCTTCCAGGCTTCAGTTTTGACTCCGCCAGGAGGCAACATGACGTTAGGATCTGAGAACATGAGCTGTAGCGCCAACTTGCCTGAACAGGGGTTTTGAGACCCTGAGCCTGCTAACAGTCTCCCTTGCAGAGTGGGGACAGTACTAATCAACATCAGGATGTTACTGGACACAGTGATTGTGGGGGAGTGAAGTTTCCCTCTTATATCTTTATAACTAAAGAAACAAGGTTGCCTTCTGTAGCTTTATGTGGAACTCCTTCAAGACAAGCTTGGAGTCTCAAATTCAAGCAGCAGCCCTGCCACCAGCAATCTGTTTGATCCTGTGTGAGTCTTCTCCCCTGCCAGGGCCTCAGTTTCCCTTTTTGTTTAATGAAAGACTTGACCTAAAATATGACTTCTGAAGCTCCTGCTGGTTGGAGACTTGCTCTTAATGTTGCTTTCAAATCCTGCTGCTTGTAGTTTTTCTTTCTGCCAGAAGGTGGTACTATTGATCCCTTCGTGTTGAGGCACTTACTCCCGTTTATCCGCTTATCGCGGTTTCCCTTCCTGAGGTGTGGCTCTCCCCGGTGTCAGTCACCGCTATCAGCCCCCTCTGGGAAGCGGATTAGCCTGCGTGAAGGTGTCCGCGTCATTTCCTCGGCTTCATCCCCTCTCGGAGGCATTTATTACCATCTCACGTGGGCTCAGTAAGGGTGAGTACAGGACAAGAAGATTTTGAAAGAGAAGGACCACATTCACATAACTTTTATGACAATAGACTGTTACAATTGTTTTGTTTTATTTTTAGTTACTCTTGTTAATCTCTTACTATGCCTAATTTATAAACTACACTTCATCATAAGTATATGTATGTCTAGGAAGAAATAGTGTATATAAGATTTGGTAGTACCCGCAGTTTCAGGCATGGGGTGGGGGTCTTGGAGCACATGCCCCGGCGATAAGGGGGGACTACTCTTAGGAAGAGTGCTCCATTTGCTTCAAGTTCTGGGAGACTCAAGTTGGCCCTTGTTAGATGCTCCGAGTGTGAAGTTTTGGTTCTGGGGATCTCTTTGGAGGTCCTGGCTATTCTTTGCCCCGTTCCCAGCCCTGTGACCTGGGCTGTCGTCTGGTTCAGTTCTTTTTAAGTCTCAGAGTACTGGTCAGAACTGTTCTAGTTTCATCGGCCCTAGTTCAGGGTTACAGAAGGGAGGCTGGGGGCTTTTGGACCACTTCAGGTTGTGGGGATAACAGAGGACTGAGGGTGGCCCCCCAAGACTGACTGGTACAGGTTTGTGCCTGGGACTGGACCGGATGAAGGGCTTGGCAGAAACGACAAGCTGGGTTTGACCAGGACTCACAAGACCATTTCTTACCCCTTATCTCAGACCTGCCATGTCCCCAAGTTCCTTCCAGCCCCTGCCTGCTGGAGATGCTCCTCATTATTGGAACTCCAGATCCGACTCTCAAGATCCAGCTGGAAGCATCAGGCTTCAGGGATGGCCAAGAATCCTCACCTCACCTGAATTTTGGTAGGGTTGATGGTTTGAGTGTCACTGAGAAAGCACTGACCTGTCTTAACTGTTTGTACCCAGGAGCAATCCCCAGGAGGTGGTCTTGGTGTCCGGTCACAACAGCCAGGTGAGTGAGCCCTTGATGGTGTAGACTGTCACCATCGATAGCAATCAATGTCACCTTTTCTACATAGGATTTTTCTACATAGCATCAGGAAGGGCTCCTCACCCAGGTACCAGCTCCCAGGCATGCCTGTCCCTGGGACCCATCAGTTTCCCTCTCCTCCAGGAGCTGCCACCACCCACTGCCTCCCCTGCCTCGTGGGTGTCTTCTTCTCTTCCCAATCCCAGAGGAGGAACTTACTGTGGTATGTTCCTGTGCTTCCTTGTTCCCTATTAGGACAAATCACAGGGCTTTTGGGTTTCAGGGTTTGTTGTGGGTCACTAAGCAGAACCAGAGAGCCAAGGTCTTCAAGCAACAAACAAGGCAGAATGGAAAGAGTATACGCTCTGGAAACCCAGGGCCTGGTTGAGACTACCGGGTCCATCACTACTGCTTGTGCAACAGCACTGATGAGTCGTTTAACCACCCTCTCTATCCATGCAGACATATACTTATAGACATATACTTATGTCTGTACATATAGACATATACATGTATGTGCACACAAACGGATGTCTGGATGCTTGGCTTCAGATCTTGATAGTTTGTTGCATGTATACTGTTTCATGTGCTGTCACCGGTATATTTATCTTACTTTAGGAAATATGGGATAATTATTAACTTTCCCCTTGAAAGGACCCTGTTGTGGTCAGTGATTTTCTGGGTTCTAGTGACATTGTCTTTAGGTTTAGTTTCTATTGCTTTAGTTTGGTAAATCTCTTTAAGAAACGCCTACCATTTCCCCAATTCTGGGACAGTAATTCCCTTTTCATTCTGGAATATCTGTGTCAACCACTTAAGAACATTTTGGGTGTACCAGCATTCTGACCATGGCCAAGCAATAACAGGAGAATATTCTCAGGTCTTAGGGCTTCAGATAATTCTGAAAATCTTTTTTCTTTTTCTTACTCTATGGAAAATCCAGGGATATGGGGAGCCTATACTGCATATACCTCTATGAAAAGCCTGAGCAACAGTGATTTTACTCAGAAATCACAGAGATAATTTGAATGATGGCAGATAGAATGATTTTGGTTTTGAAATAATAATAATAATAATAGTATTAATACTAATAGTACTAATTAGTACTAATTAGTACTAATATAGCACTAATAATGACTTTTACATGTGTAAATTTTTTGTTTTTAATGTGATTTCATATATATTCTTACTGTAACACCCCCAGTGTCCAGGAATATGAATATTGAATATTATTTATCAACATTTCTTAGATAAGAAGCCCAGAGCTTTGAGAGGTTATGTAATAATCGTAAAAACTTCTACAAATCACATGCTTATTTAGCACATCAACCTTATGAAGAAGGCATTATTATAACCATTTTTCAGGCAATGCAACTGAACTCAGGAGGTTGAATAACTTTGTCAAGATCACACCACAAGTATGAAGAACTGGGATCCAAACATTTGTATATAAAACCTCATAGTTTCTGCTTGCTTCATTGTAGCCTGAGGCTCTTCCCCTGAGAGCATTGGCCATGTGGGAAAGGCACTGTTCTAGGAGTCAGAAAGCCTCTGGTCCTGCTTGTGTCGGCCCCTAACCTATGAGTAATCTTGGGTAAGTCATTTCCCCTCCTCTTCCCTTCGGCTTCATTATGTGAGGCGTAGAGTGTGAAAATGAGGCACCTTCTAGCTCTAGGACTTTGCATGGTTGAATGGCTCTCTGGGTTACAAAGCTGGGGCAAATGACATGGGCACCCATGTTCTGTCTACACCTCTTAGCTCTCTTGTCCATTTCTTTCATGTCTGAATGAAAATTTCCCATCAAGAAGAATTCTCTGGTAGAGGCACAGCTGCTGACTCTGCAGAGAAGAGTGTTGGAAAGGAATGGCAGGACCAAGAGTCAAGGGGGCAGTGGGAAGCCTACCTCATCCCTTCGGCATGGCAAGGATATGGGAGTTTCACATAAACCAAGTGTTGCTGCAGAAGTCCGCTGAGCGTGCTCTGTGGTGCTGTCTTGGTTTCCCCCAAAGCAGAGCCTTCAACAAGGACTCATATGCAGGTCATTTATTTTGGGAAGTAATCCTGGCGATCAAGAGTGATAGGGTTGGGGAAAAAATGAGGTAGAGTGAGGGAAAGCCAATCCCAAGGGTGCATTCTTGAAGTGGTTACCACTGTAGACAACTAGGTCTTGATCCTGTGGGAATCCTGCCTTGGGATTGTCACTAGAGGCATGGAAAAAACCATTTCGGTCTTCCACTGATCATGTAGTTCCCAGGCGGTGTTAACTCTCTTGTACTTCCAGTTTGTAACAACACCAGAAGGGCTGAGCAGACTCCAGCACACAATGCTTACAATGAGGGGCCCCAGGCAGGAAGCAGAGGATGCCCGAGGTGGCGGAAGATTCTAAAGCTTGTTGCTTCAGCAACAGCCAGGGCAAAATGACGGATAAGATGACAAGAGATAGGGCATCGGAGATGTCTGGCACAATTGTGTTGCCGGTGCCTGGCCCATGCAGGCTGTGACATGGGTTGCAGGGTGAGAGCTGAGGTGGCTTTGGAGGGACTGGAGAGATTGTTGCAAAGTGCATCTGCCAACTTAGGAAGCTGTGTGATAGAGAGACCCTGTAGGTTCGCCCATGTGTGCTTTGGGAGACAGCCAGCATCTGAATACCAAACACTCAGAGCTCATAGGTGACCTAAAAGCACCTGTCTGGGAAGAAGGGTTTCCTCCTCTTCTCTATAACCCCCTCTTCTCCTCTGGAGAAGCTAGGAGTGGAGACAGATGAGGTAGGGAAACTATCTCCTCCTCTCCACCAAGTCCGTCTGGCCGATAGGCTGAGCCCCGAGCTGGGGAGGGGAGAGTGAGAATACCAAACTAGATATGACATGTGTGCTCCACTGCACCGAGCTAATGTTTTAGTGTTTAAAGTGGCAGAAAAGCTATGGGATGTCCCTGTGGGGTGGAGAGGGAGATGTGACACAGCAGCATTGATGGTGGTCTCTGCAGGGAATGAGGTTTCCATGTTTGTACTTCACCAGGCTTTGATGGTCAACCACTGCCCGCCATTGTTATTTAGCTATTTATCCCATGGGAGAGCTGGATCGGCAATACTTTTTCTCTGTAGTGGCCTCCTCGGTCTAGATGATGGCCTGGGTGTATGTTACCTACCTGCAATGTGAAGGATGAAGTGCCCTTTACGATGGTGGTTTCAGCCTCTAGTGCTGTCAGGGGTCAGATAAGGAGCAAAAGTGAGGTCAGCAGGCTGCTTGGGTCCAATGAACCAGAGCGCTCATGTCCTGCTTACAAGGGACAGGAACTGACGAGCTCTAGTGGCTACCTTTGTCAAACAGCAGGTAAGGAATTCGGGTCTTTGATCATGGCCCTCAATACCTGGATGGATTGCCACCACCATACTACCCCTCGGTTCCCATGGTAGACCTGCCTAATGCCCGGCCCCTTGCAGTATCCAGCCCCTTTTCTAAGTAACTTTATTGGTGTCCACCCATTGTTGCTGGGGACAGTTTCCTGTCTCTGGGCTCCTCTCCTTCTCAGGTCTTGTTTTGGCTAATGGTGGATTAGCAGCCAAGACGCAGGGCAGCTTGAGTGGGTGGGTTAGCCCTCTTGCATCTCCACCATCACCACGAGGAGGACACGCCTGCACTAGCTGCTGATCCCATCACGGCAATGAGAGGGTGCAGGGCTGAACCACACCAGCCATGTCCCTCATCAATTAGCTGATCTGCAGATAATAAAAGCCAGTGATGGTTGGTGTAAGTCCGTGGGTTTGGGGTGGCTGGCTATGCAGGGATCTTGTTGGAGCGGTTAAACCGCAGTCCTACAACTTCTAGGATACCCGTAGGATTGTGCTATTCCTGCTGAGCCTCGAGGAGGCCTCAGATTCTTCCCGACACAGCCAGACAGGCGATCAGTGGCATTCTGAGGGAAGGAGCAGACCAGGAGGAATGTTTGGCAGACTCCGGGTGACAGGGAGCCTCTGAAGACTGCCCAGGTGTTTGGGTGTGTTCGCAGCACCCCTTGGGTCCCATCTTCCCGTCCTTTGTTCTGTCTGTACTGGAGGCTCGCCCCGTGAGCTAAACAGCACTCAGCACTCGCAGGCTATCTGATGGAGTCATTTGGTTCCTTTTCTTAGTATTTGTACTCTGGGCTTCTTACAACTTCAAAGAGCTTCTCACCCATATTCACTAATTAATTCATTACTACAGCAAGTAAAACCTGAAGCAGCGAGAGGAGAATGTCATTAGCAAGAATACCAGAGGCTCATTATTTAGAGTAGTCTGCCTAGAGCTGAGCTGTCTCCCTGAGGGCTGTTAACCCCTTCCCTGGCTGATAGGGGCTCCTCAGGCAAGTGTGTGCTCGGCCGGAGTCTGCTTGGCACTCAGCAGTCACCAGGCACCTACTGTGTGCTCAGCTGGTTCTGCCAAAGTGCTGCGGGCATAGAAGAAGCTTTAAACATGGATTCTGTCCTCAAGGGCCTTCAGCCTAGTGAGAGCTCTGTAGTCAGGGAGACCTGAGTTGGAATCCTGTCAGTTGATGAGCTGTGTGACTTGCGGCTAAGTAGCCTGTTTCCTCATCTCAAAAAAAAAAAAAAGATGCTAATACCTCCTTAGGGATAAAGTGAGGATAAGTAAAAAAAATTCTAAATAAAAGACCTGGCACACGGGGAGTCCTCCATAAGCTATAAGCTACCCATTTACTCGTTCACCCAGGTGAGCGCCTTCACACACATCTCTCCTGCCAAGCCTGGCACATGCGTGTGGGACAGTGTGGCAGAAGGAAGGGGGCTGGCAGAAGGTAGAAATCTGAGGACACCTTTACCTCATGGGTGTTATGAGGAAGAGGAAGCAGAGAGGAAAACCCTAGCGTGGCAGGGTAGGAGGGATGGCAGCTGGTGGGCTGCCCGCGGGGCAACCATGAGAATGGGGAGGCAGGAGGGTGGCCACCAGCAGTGCGCTGTGCTTAGGGACATGGAGCAGGGTGTAGTCTGAGGACGTTCACCCATTTGATCACCCAAGGGTTGCTGAGCGCCTGGGTGGCCATGAAAATCTCCCTGTGGGGTAACATGGCTGATCACAGCCCCTGCCCCTCTGGACTGGTGCCCAGGGAACCAGAGCTGATCCCTGGGTCTGGTGTGCCAGACCGATCAGAGAGCCTTTACTTTTTATTTATTTTTAAAGATTTTATTTATTTACTTGAGGGGGAGAGAGAGAGACAGAGGGAGAGAGGGAGGGGTCTGTGATCCCCTGCTCAGCCTCCAGGACAAGCTCTGCCCTGACCCCAGTCCAGCCTTCTTGTCCAGGGCTTGGTTTTCTTTGTCTTTTTCTCCCAGTGGGTGCAGGGTTAAAGCACATTGCTAAAACCGTGTCTCTTCATGGATCTTTTCGCATAACATTTAATCGCTGGTAATGACTGTGACCCCGGCAGTCCTCATCTAGTGAACTTCAAGTTGGCATTTCAATTAGCTGTACTGATTGCTGGGTTTGGGCATTTCATATATTTGTGGGGTAGCTTAGCCCGAGAGCAGTCAGCTAAGGGACTTATTACCACAGTGCTTCTTGAGGGGAATAAATAACCTCATTACAACTTCCTTTGCTCTGGTCAAGAGAAAGGAAGAAAAGTTGAATCTCCCAGGGCCGTGGTTTGGGGTGGGGAGGGGCTTGGTGCCCATCACTAAGTGGAGCAAGCAGGAGGGTTTCCTCCTGCCCTTTCCTCTCTTCCTGTCCCTTCCTCCCCTCCCCTCCCCTCCCTTGACTTGCCTCTTCTTTTCTTCCTTCTGTTCATCATTTCTTTCTTTCCTTTGCTAAAGCCTTTCATGGAAACAATATAGGGACCCAGTGTCTCCAGGCCTCACAGGCTCATGGATACAGCTGGGGTCTCATTAACAGTTAAACTTGGAGCTTACACACACACGCGCGCGCACACACACACACACACACACACGCACACACACACACCCTGCAAGGTCCATGTCCCCTTCTTCCCCAGGTATCCCTGGGGGACCCCTGGATGTCTCACAGGTGCTTACAGCCTGGTTTTCCTGTGGCATCTGCCACATTCTCCCTGTCCTGCTGGGGAGTCCCGTCAGGACTCCTTGAGGCATTGGTGGCAGTGTGAGAGCTTGGGTTGGGGCCACCTGAAGCCCTCCACATGTTAAAGCCTCTCGTGGGGTTGGACCTGCCCCTGGACGAGGTTTAGAGCCCCTCTTGTCCTTCTGTCTCGTCTCTTCCCTTCTCTCCTCTGGGTGTCTATGCCTCAACGCCTTCCCTCTTCCCTGCCTCCTGCCCTGGTCAGCCAAATAAACCAAACTCCACCTACGGTAAACTCAGGCGGACACCCAGGCCCCACCCAGGCTCACCTGGGACTCACTGTTACTTCAGAAAGAAGCGCCGAAATGGGTGCTTGTTTTTACTTTCGCTCTCACTGACTCCAGGATCTGCTCTCCATCCGGGGCACCACGATACCCTGCTCTCTTCCTAAATGAACATCTGTGTGGTCCCTGGAAGGACCCTTGAGTTCAGTAGAGTCACAGACCCTGATTTCAATCCCTCTAGCCCTTTAGAATCTTTTCCTGCTAGTCTGTATTTTTTTTCCTTTAATTTATCTGTAAATTCAGGAGTGTTAAATGAGATACTGTGAATAGAACATTTTACCTACCCTCGCTACACCTTAAAAACATACAGTTGTCTGCTGCAGTCAGTCTGAAGTCCTCTCCCTGCCACCACCATGATGGGCCCCGGGGTCGCCTTCCACTTGTCTTTCCCACTTTCCTGCCATGGCTGCTTTCATCTTCCTCAGCCCATTGAGCTGGAAAAAATCCTCAGCTAGGATCCATACCAAAGAGATCTAAGATTTAATTTGGCCTCACTGTTTGCTAGCTGTGTGAGCGGGTGTGCTTCCTGGAGCTTTCTGTTGGCTTCTGGTTCCGGGAAGCATCCCCCTGGCAGCAGTGAGGTCCAGCCACCGAAGCCAGTTTGATTATGGACTCAGCCTCATCATGCCCATCTCAAAGACATCAGCGAGGCTGTGCCCCTCCTCTGATCGGGGTCCCAGGCTCGTGGTGTTTTCCACTGAGCTTAGTGACACCAGCCTCTGCTCAGCTATGTCCCCTTCCTCAGAGGACTGAGTTTCAGCTCCATGGGGCCCCTTCTCCAGGTATGCAAGTTTTAATAATGAAACATTTCAGCCTCTTCCCTTGGTTCACCTAGCCCAGGTGGTTTCTCTAGATATATCTCTTCACTCCTTTAGTTATCAGATTGATAATTTTATGGCGGGTTACGATGTTAATTCTAATTATCTTTGTTTAAAGAGCTGTTGTGGTTTCTGTCTCCTGAATGAACCTTGATTTAGACAAGTGCCTGGTGTAAAGCAGACACTGTTGTAGGCTCCTTGGAGAGAGCCATAGACAAAATAGGAAAAATATCCCCTTCATGGAGCTTACATTCTGTTCAGGCAAAACAAAAAATAAACAGACACATGCAGAGAGTATGGTATGCCAGAGGTGGTAAGTGCTGTCTGGAACAAAAACAGTAACAACAACAAGAAGCAAGGGACAGAGAGGTTAACAGCTTTTTGCTTCCAGGCTGCCGAGTCCCAAGGGAAGATATGAGCAGTCTTTGGGACAGAAGGGCATGGTCTTGGGTTGTAATGAACGCTACAGGCTGGAGAGAGGCAACAGGATGCGCATGTCAACAAACAGACGAATTTCTTGCTGACAGGTGTTGTCAGGGCTTTTTGACAATTCTTTTCCTCAGGCTAGAAAGAAGTCTGGACTCTAACTGGTACTTCTTTGTGTCTTGCAGAACAATTGCTTGTGTTGGCTGGAACACTGGACGGTAAAACCCCCAAAGGAAAGAGTAGGTGTGGGTTACTTAGAGAGATGTTCCTGCCTGGTCCACGTGAGACTGGTTTCCATCCTGGGTGTTTACACATCAGGGGATTCCTCATGTCCTGACCTCAGAAGATGTCACAAGATTTTCTTCTTTGACTTTCTGAACATGTCCATGGGCTTCACTGAATGTTTTGCTTATTAATGAGGAGGAGAAGTGGAGACACTTTCCTGATTGCCATCCCTTTGGCATCATTCAAAGGGAGAGAAAGGTTATTTTATTGCTGTTGCCGAGGGCCCCTTTAGAGTCTAGGTTATGTCCACTGCTGGGATTCAGAGATGCCCAGGAAGTAGGTGGGCTGTAGACCAGAAGAGAATTCTGAGTTCTGGTTTGTGCTGAGGGCTTCATATGCGTTTATACCATTTAATCCATAGGCCCACCCTATGAGATTGGTACAGTATCAATGTCCTTATTTTACGTAGGAGGATATTAAGACAGTGAGATATTAAGTAACTCTCGTGAGGTTTAGAAGTGGGGCTCTGCTTGACATGGTTTGCAAGGGTTATTTGCATGAGGCAGGCAGGGGAAAGAGGCTTTCTGACACAACCACTTTATGTCCCTTTCTACAACTCAGTGTTGAAGGTCTGAGAGAAAGGTCAACTTTGCTGTATATTCTGAAGACAAACCAGGTCAAATCCAACCTAAACTTACTTGTGCTGTGGCCTGACTAGGATAGCTACTATTATAAGTACTTTTAAACTTCTGTTCATATTTAATTTTCTCAATATCTTGAGCAATAGAGATTAATATTTCCATTTTACAGATGGCATCAGTGAGTTTAAGGTTGGATTAGCCTAGGGGCGCCCTGGTAGCTCAGAGGGTTAAGCATCTGCCTTTTGCTCAGGTCATGATTCAAGGGTCCTGGGATTGAGCCCTGCATCAGGTTCCCTGCTCAGTGGAGAACCTGCTTCTCCCTCTCCCTCTGCTGCTTTCCCTGCTTGTGCTCTCTTGCTCTCTGTCAAATAAATAAATAAAATCTTAAAAAAAAAAAAAAAGGTTGGATTAACCTACACTGTCTACTTAGTTCCAGTCTTCCTGAAAAGAGGATTGTGGTTCCTAAAGGTTAATCTCTTCTCTGAGATACAGGCTGGTGTTCTGGTTATCTATGACTGTGGACAAATCACTCTAAAACTAAGCGACATGGCATTGTTGGTCATGAATTAAAATAGCACACAGCGAGGATGGTTCCCAGAGGAGCAGGGCTTTGGCTGAGGTGCCTCTAACTGCTAGAGACGTCTAGGTTGGCTCAACTAGATGCTTCTGGATTCTTTGGTTCTTCATCACTTTGCTTCTGTGGGATGCGAATGGCCAAGTTGGTGCCTTCGCTCGTGTCTTACATCTGGGCTGGTATGGCTGGGACAGCTGGAACAATTCAGGCATATTCTCTTTGTATACGGCCTGTACAAGTGCTTACTTTGGGTTTCCTCACAGTGTTTCAGGTCGTCTCAGTTTTCAGGTTTCAGGTCGTCTCAGTTTTAGCACTATTGATGTTTTGGGATGGACAGTTCTTTTTTGTGAGTGGTTGAGAACCAGATTCCAGCTTTCCTAATCCCCAGCTTTTACACAGTTCACTGAGCTATACTTAAGTTTGAATGACTCATTGTTGAAAACATGGATTCAGTCTCAAAGGCCACTCAGTCTTGTATTTCTCTTCAGGACTCCTTTAGGAAAGCAAATGTTTCCTATGCCAACATTGTAACATTTAGCAATGTTGTAGAAGAGAATGTGAAAGGAGACTTATTTAAATGATACCATGTACCATACACTATTTTGGGTATGTACATGTATTCATACATAAATATACATTTTTTAAATTAAATTCTGTTATGGCAACAATATCCTCATTTTACAATTAGCTGCACTGAGACCCATATAGGTCAAGTGCCTTGTTCATCTTGGATAGGGTAGCAAAGATCTTGTAGGTATTGGGGCCCTAAACATGTCAGCATCATGGAAAATGTAGGGGTTAAGTGTCAACTAGCTCTTGAGCTGTTCAAACCCTTCCCACTCAGACCACAGTATCTATTTCATTCCACCCATTTGAAAGTCATGCATCTGTATGACTTTAGCTTCTCTCTCTCCATCTCCCTAATAACATCTGGGAGCTTGGGAAAGGCTTTCTCTGATATTTATCATGCCCATCAGAGTCACTAGGCAATCAGTGGGTTTCTTTGCAGAGAGCAAAACCAGACTGACAACTCTGGGGAGCTTGATGCAATATTTTTAGGGCACTTGTTTCTGTGCAATTCTTGTTTCTCGTGTTGGTTGTTGCTGGTTGCAAATGGACAATGTCTGTGTGTGAGGTTTGTGCTGATGTTCATTGCAGTCCCTGAGCCACTGAGTGATGGGTGGTCATTGTTTCTGGCATTTGACAAGGCTCAAGTATAGACATCATGACAGGTTGTCACTACAGGTTCAGTTCAAGGGTGTTTTTGTATGGAAAGGGGAGGGGTCCAGGAGAAGGTGCTTGAGTCATAAAGAATGAAATTTCAGTGTTTTGCAACAACAACTGCTAAATTGCATTTATACTTTCTCCAGAGCCTCACGGACTTTAATTCCAAGTTTTTATTTGAAGACAATAATGTCAATGTATGGGTTGTTGTGACAGACTTTTGAATGTCTCTGTGAGAATGCCAGGATATTCTGGAACTTCTGCCTTTGGAGACTGTGAATCAGTAATTCCCTGGCACCTAGTAAATGTTCAGGAAATGTTGGTTAAGTGAATTCAATTGCTGTGGTTTGGCCTGAGAGCTGAAATGGTGCATTACAGGTGTTGATGGTGGAGAATACAGTATATCATCAATTGTAACTCTCGTTTTTCCAGGGACTTAACATGGTCCAGTCTCAGAGACAGATCATCCCAGTAACAAAAAAGTAGCAAGAGTGAAGTTATGAAAAAGTAATTTATACTCATTTTTAAAAATATTTTATTTATTTATTTGACAGAGATCACAAGTAGGCAGAGAGGCAGGCAGAGAGAGAGAGAGAGAGAGAGAGGACGAAGCAGGCTCCCTGAGGAGAAGAGAGCCCGATGCTGGCTCTATCCCAGGACCCTGAGATCATGACCTGAGCTGAAGGCAGCGTCTTAACCCACTGAGCCACCCAGGCGCCCCATACTCATTTTTTATTGACTTCCTCAGAGAACATTACAGGGGGAGGGTCCATCTTTCTCTTCCCTTTTCTCCCCGTTTTGCTCAGACCTAGTGGCTGCTCCAGGGTCTATCCTGGTACCAGCCCCAAGAATTACTTCCTTGTAATTCTTAAGCTGTTTTATGTCTCTTCCCATGTCCCCCAGTTTTTTAATATGCAACTCTCCTTGGTCTCTTCCTTTTAGAGGATCTTGGTTCTCTAGAGGAGAAGAGGAGGATTTGTGAAACTAGATGGGCAATTACAGGATTTTTCTTTGTGAACAAAAGGGAGGTAAAGGCTATAAAGACTCACATGATAATTTTTATTCTATAATTGCTTCCTGCATTAATTTGTTTATTGAGCATATATTAGGTAGCAACTGTATGTACAACAATTTTTTCATACATTCATACCATAAATAGAGTTTGCCTATTTTCAATTTTAATATTGAGTGGTGGATTATCTTCTCTTCAAAACTAGCAATTCATGCAATCAACTCTCAATAGTGTTTGTTTCTTTGCATTTTCATCAGCTCTGGTTATTATCTCCTCTTCAGTTATCAGTCTGATGAGTTCCTTTGATTTGTGTTTCCTCAAATACGAGTAAAAAATGTTCTAAGTATACTTATTATCCATTTAGATTTTCTCACTAGTGATTTGGACTGTTTTTATACTTTTCTCATTTTTCTGATTTTTTTTTTCTTTTTGAAAAGTCAATTTCGTAGATTTTCTTTATGTACTAGGGGTACTAACCCTTCATTTATTAAATTTGTTGAATTAATTAGGATAATAATAGCTTCTATAACAAATGAACCTTCAAATCTTAGTCGCTTAATATGACACAAGATTATTTGTTGTTCTTCTAACAGTGCAGTGTGAGCGTTCCTTGTTTGTAGGTGGGCAGCTTTCTTCCAATTGATGTTTCAGGGGGGCTTGAATTCTTACGATCTATGGCTCTCCCATCCATCATGGCTTTGGGGTCCTCTGCATATAGCTAAGGAAAGGGAAAAGCAGGGTGGAGAATCCCTACCAACTTCTTAAAAGCCCTGGTCTAGAAGTGCCCTACACCATTTGTTGCTGATGCAACATTGATGCAAGGAGGCTGGTTATGCTTCTTAGCTGGGCTGCTATCTCTGCGTATGAGTTCTTGATAAGTGGCTAACCATCTCTCTGCCACACATGTTGCAGGTGTTTATTTTCCATTCTAGTACTCTTTTGACTTTACTTATGGTATTTTGTCATAAAATAATAAAGATTGCAGGATGATCTGTCTATTTATCTATTATCTATCCATCTAATCTTTCTATATTGCTAGTCAAGGTTATGCACATTTCCCCCTACATTTCTTTCTTTCTTTTTTTTTAATATTCAATTTATTTTTTTATTCAAAGTTGTGCTAGATGTTTCCATGGAAGTATAAATTTGCACTCATATTAACAAGAAGACAAACAGCCCACTTCCAAAGTGGGAAAATGGATTAAATACACATTTTTTCCAAAGAATATAAACAAATGGCAAAAAGACACATGAAAAGAGGTACAACTTCATAAGATAGGGGAATGCAAATAAAAACCACAGTTAGATGTAACTTCACACCAACTAGCATGGTTATAATAAAAAAGATAGACAATAAGGAGTTCTGTTGACAATGTGAAAAAATTGGAACCTTCATATATGTTTTGGTTGTAACGTGTAACAGGGTACCAGTTTCTCAAGAGTTTACACGTAGAGTTACCATATGACCTTGGGAAACATACACACATGAAGACTTGTAAATAAATGTTCCTAGCAGCATTATTCATGATAGCCAAAAAATGGAATCAACCCAAATGTCCATCAACTAGCAAATGGATAAATAAAATGTAGTAATCCTCTCTTATCTCCAGTTTCATTTTCTGTGGTTTCAGTTACTTGTAATTAACCATGATCCAGAAGCAGATGGTTCTCCTTTGGACATACTGTCGGAAGGTCAAGAGGAAACTAACACTACGTCACAGTGCCTACATCTTCATCTCATTTCATCTTATTGTATAGGCGTTTTATCATCTTACATCATCACAAGAAGAAGAAAGGTAAGTCCAGTACAATAAGATATTTTGAAAGAGTGAGTGAGAGAAAGCACATTCATATCATTTTTATCACAGTATATTATTATAATTATTGCATGTTATTATTAGTTATTGGTGTTAATCTTTTATCATGCCTAAATAATAAAATAAACTTAATCATAGATATGTATGAGTAGAAAAAAATCCATTATATATAGTGTTAAAGCTATCTGTAGTTTCAGCCATCTACTAGGGGTCTTGGAACATATCTCCTCTGGATGAGGAGAAACTATTGTATATTCAAACAATATTACTTGAAATATTATTTGGCAATGAAAATGAATAAAGTACTGATACGTATTACAACACAGGTAAAACTTGAAAACATTAGGCCAAGTGAAAGGAACAACTCCTAGAACCCACATATTATGTGATTTCATGTGTATGAAATGTTCATAATAGACAAATTCGGAGGGAGAGAAAGTAGATCATTGGTTGCACAAAGTTTGGGATATATGATTATATGATGGATGCAAACAATATAGGTCTTTTTGGGGAGATAAAAATGTTCTACACTTGTATTATGGAATGGGTGCACACTGTAAATGAACCAAAATTTTAATTATACAGTTTAAATAGGCAAATTTCATCTTACATGAATTTAATCCCAATAAAGTTGTTTGGAAAGTATATTTTTGGTGACTGACTAAATTTAAACAAAATCTCTTACATTTCAGACAATGTGATTATCTTTCATCACCTGTAAAATCATGAAGTCATAATTTTCCACCATTTAGTCCCTTTAATCACCACATTGGTGTTTTCATCTTCTATACATCTCTCAATCCTGCCTTCATTTCTCTACATCCATTCCTTCCACCAGAATTAAGTCTTTCCTCCTTGGATTTTGTATTTCTGGTATCTATTGTCACATAGAAAACCTACATAACAGACATATTAAGTAATAGCCATCTGTTCATTCTTAGTAGTAAGTTGGACCATGCTCACTGAGGAAGTTGTTTCAGATCACTGTGTTGTTGAATGAATAGGTCTGACTGCAGCTCAAGTACCCAGATCGTCTTTATGCCCTGATTGGCTATGCAGTTGGACTGGCTGAAATGGCTCAGGGTGGCTCCGAGGGGTTGCACTTAACTCTCTAGCCATGTGGTCAGACTTCTTAGGTGAGTTGGGGCTCTGAGGGTAGGCCTGGAACTGCTTACCCAGTACCTTGAACCGGTCGCAGGCTCGGTGAGCTCGGAGCGCGGCCGGAGGTCAGGCAGACGGGAGCAACTGGGCGCTCTTCTCCGAGGGCGCACTGAGGAGTCTCCCCCTACATTTCTTAATACAGCTGTAGTTTATATTTAAATATGGTATGGTCAGTTTTTGTTTTTTTAAACCAGTTTTTCTGGTGTTCAGTTTTTCCAGTGAATTAAGTTGCCCTTTTGTTGATCAAATATTGTTTCTTTATATATTAACCTCATCTTAGTCTCTATTCAATGTCACACATTTGTCTAGTGTTATGGAACTATCAGACTAGGTTGACCACAATGGATTTATTGTAACTTTAAGAATGGCTTCATCAAATCTTTCATTACTATCATCTTAACTATTAGGTTATTGGCCTTTTTCTTTAAATAAGTTACTCTCATGTTTCTTTTTTAAAATTTTATTAAGATTTAATTTATTTACTTGATACATATATAGAGAGAGAGAGAGAAAGAGAGAGCGAGCGATAGAGAGAGCACGAGCACAAGCAAGGAGAGCAGCAGGCAGAGGGAGAAGGAGAAGCAGATTTCCCACTGATCAGGGAGCCAGAGGCCGGACTCGATCCCAGCACTCCGGAATTATGACCTAAGCTGAAGGCATTTGCTTAGCCAACTGGCTACCCAGGTGTCCCTACTCTCATGTTTCTTAGCTCCAGTTTCTGTCTTTCAGAAATGAAAATAATAATATTATCAGATTTCTAGGGTAGGTTAAAGAGGACCACAGATTCTTTGACATTCTTTGACAATAGGAGGATCCTATTGAGAAACAGGGACAGCGTTTCATCGCCTTGAATCTGGAGAGACTCTGTGATTGTTCTTGCCAGGAAAACATGACAGAAAAGGTGACATGCCAATTTCTGGGCCCAGACCTTAAGAGAATGGCAGCATTTCCTTCCTATCTCTTGGAATATTTGCTCTTGGAGCTGCTGTGTGGGAAATCTGACTGTCCCAAGGTCACTGTGATGTAGAAGTCCAAATCACATGGAGGGATCCTGGATGATCGATCATCTATCTATCTATCTATCTATTGATCTATGTATCTATCTATCTATCTATCTATATTGTTCTGAATATATCATGCCAGTCCTATATATATTTATATATATAAATATATTATATATATATCTCCAGAGAAAGAGAGACAGAGAGAGACCAAGGAGCATCAAAATGTCAGAGATGTGGTGAAAAGACATTGTGAAGTGATACCCTTAGCCTCAGTCACTCCAGCTGGTGGCATGGAGTTTAAGATGAATCTCCAAGCTGAGCCCCACCCCCACCCCAATTCCTGGCACAAAAAATTGTCAGAACATGAAATGGTTATTTTAGTCCACTATATTTTGTGGCAGTTTGTTATGTGGCATTAGGTAATCAGACAAGTTTGAGACCCTTTATCACTTGTGGAGTGCCATGTTCATGAAACAAGGTAGCTCTTACTGACATTAGCATTATAATTTCTTTTGGAGGAGATCACAGGTACCTTATTTCAACCTGTTCTCTTTTCCAGGGGTCAACTTCAATGCTGGCCCCAGTGGGTGTTCAGTACCAGCACGCTGAGCTGTCCATCAACTGCTCCCCTGTCCTGACCTCCCTCTACTTGCTAAAGTGGTCCTTTCTTCCATTCCAGGTAGACTTTCCTTTTTGTTATCCGTGAGCATAGCATGTGGATGCCACAAGCTTTTTCAGTGTTCTCTTTCTGTCTTCTTCCCATATTCCTTCTTCCCACCCTGCCACTCCCTGTAAAACCTGAAAAGACCTCCCCTACTATCTCCCAGTGATTAATGCCAGTCACCTCTCCATGCACAGCCCTGTTGCTTTTTCCCTATGAACCTTTCCTAAATGTTCTGGCTCATGTGACACCCTTCCTTCTCTGAATTTCTTCAGTGTTTTATTTCTACTTCTTACTTGGATTGAATTCAGGCTGATGGGGCACCACAGTTGGTTAAGTGTCTGACTCTTGATTTTGGTTTGGGTCATGATCTCAGGGTCCTGAAATCAAGCCCCATGTTGGCTTCATGTTGTGCATGGAGTTTGCTTAAGATTCTTTCTTTCCCTTTCCCTCTGCCCTCCCACTGCTCTCTCTCTTTCCCTCTCTCTATCTCCACAAAATGCAGGCTGATTTGTTGCTTGACCAAATCATGTCAGGTCTCTTACTCATTCATTCAACAAATATTTATTAAGCCTTGACTACATGCCAGACACTGTTCTCATTGCTGGGGATATAGCAATGCAGAAAACAGAAAAAAAAAATCCTATCTTAACGCAACATAAATTATTTTGTGGAATAACAGATGTTGGATAAATAAATATGTAACATGTTAGGTGAAGACAAGTGTAGTAGAGAATTAAACAGGGAAAGCAGATAGAAAGGAGTTGCATCTTTTTTATTTTTTGGTAGGTGTTATTACTTTAATGAACTGTTAATTATAAAATAATCCATAAAACTAAATTTTACCAAAAAAACACAAAAACAAACAAACAAAAAAAACCTTGTAATCCAGCCTCAGACTAGAAACTAATCACTCTAGCTCTCTTGGGATTCTTCTATCAGATAGAGGGTGATAAACTTTCTTTTTTTTTTCCTCTTCTTTCTTTGAAACTTTAAATATTGTTATGGGCTGAATGCTTGAATTCCCTCCAAATTTATAGGGTATAGTAATTTTAAGTACGGTGATCAGGGAAGAACTCACTGGAAAGGAAATTTAGGCAAAAATCTGAGTAAGGTGAGGGAGGAGTTGTTGTGACTATCTGGGGCAAGAACAATCTAGGAAGAAGAAAGAGCAAGTGCAAAGGCCCTGAGGCAGGGTTCAGTTACGAATGTGAAGGAAGAGCAAGAAGGCCCTTCTCTCTGTCAAGTCCTGGAGGGCTAGAATAATCTGCTATATTTCTTGTATCTTTTCCTCAGCACTTAACTCAGGACTGGGTACTTAGTAGATATGGATAGAAACACAGAATATTAGAGCTCAGAAGTTGTTTCTAATGTTTCTAATTCCCCTATTTTGCAAATGAGGAGCCTAAAGTCCCAAGAGTGAAAGTGGCTTGCCCTGTTCTTCATACCTCTACTGTTTCTGTGCTTGTCGTCGTCACTGCCACCATGATTACTACTACTATTACCATTATTGTTAGTATTACCCAAATCCAAGGACCCTATGTAATTTCTCATGTACACTGTCACAGTCAAAGAAACATACTTCAGTAAGGAAACGTATTTACAAAGCACTTATATGTGTTACCTATATTCCTTGAAGAACATGAATGAAAAATCTATCTCAAAATGGAGAGCCATGTTCTCCCTTCTTTTCTCAGCTTCTCATCCTCTCATTCCCCACAGCTGGCCCATAACACCTTCCTTCTCAAAATCTTTCTTTTTTTGCCTTTGATCAGGTGGCTTTGGCCTTTCTTTCTCTTGTCTCTTCCTTGGTGTCTTTGATTCCTGTCTCCCTATCCTCCCTATTCTGTATTATAACAAACAAATGTCCAGAAGGCAAACAAAGATAGAACAGGACAGGGGATAGGAAGGAACTAAATGGGCAACACTGTTGGTGGGAATGCAAGCTGGTGCAACCACTCTGGAAAACAACATGGAGGTTCCTCAAAATGTTGAAAATAGAACTGCCCTATGACCCGGCAATTGCACTACTGGGTATTTATCCTAAAGATACAAATGTAGTGATCCGAAGGGGCACGTGCACCCGAATGTTTATAGCAGCAATGTCCACAATAGCCAAACTATGGAAAGAACCTAGATGTCCATCAGCAGATGAATGGGTAAAGAAGATGTGGTATATATACACAATGGAATACTATGCAGCCATCAAAAGAAATGAAATCTTGCCATTTGTGATGACGTGGATGGAACTAGAGCATATCATGCTTAGCGAAATAAGTCAAGCGGAGAAAGACAACTATCATATGATCTCCCTGATATGAAGAAGTGGTGATGCAACAAGGGGGCTTAAGGGGGTAGGAGAAGAATAAATGAAACAAGATGAGATTGGGAGGGAGACAAACCATAAGTGACTCTTAATCTCACAAAACAAACTGAGGGTTGCTGGGGGGAGGGGGGTTGGGAGAAGTGGGGTGGGGTTATGGACATTGGGGAGGGTACGTGCTTTGGTGAGTGCTATGAAGTGTGTAAACCTGACGATTCACAGACCTGTGCCCCTGGGGATAAAAATAAAAATATATGTTTAGAAAAAATAAAAAATTAAAAATTAAAAAAAAAATGTCTCTTTAGTTGCCAGAAGAAGAAAGGCCTGAGAACCTACCTTGTTAGTATTTGTCTTTGTCAGACGGCTATTATTTTTATTTCTACTGACTACTGACAACCACTATCACTTGTATTCCCATTATTTTTTTTACAAGGAACTTGTTTAGCCAGGATTTAATTGGAATTGGAATCCACCTGTGGTGAAGGTCAAACCTCCATTCTTCCCATCACATGCTGATTGAATGAGTGAGTGAGAAAATGAATGAAATGAGGATCCTTGCTCAGTTTGGGTAGCATTTCCCAACCAATCACTTCCCATTACTTACTTTTATTCCTCATGCCTTTTTAATACCATGGCTCATCATGTGCTTTTTGTTTGCTGGCATGAAAGAAATACATATGAATAAGCACAATAAGAGAACAAATAATCTCCATTGAGAAACTGCGATGGTTGATTTCATGTGTCAGCATGACTGGGCCATGGCATGACCAGGTATTTGGTTAAATGTTATTCTGGGTGTGTCTGTGAGGGTGTTTCAAGATGAGATTAACATTTGAGTGATACACTGAATGAAGCAGATTGCTCTCCCCAGTATGCGATGGAACCCATCTACCCAATGTGGACCTGAATAAAACTAAAAGGAGAATTTGTTCCCTTTCCTTGACTGTTTTTGAGCTGTTTATCGGTCTTCTCTTGTATTAGGACTGGAATGCACACTTTCAGCTTTCCTGGTTCTCAGGCCTTCGGTCTTAGATGGAAACTACACCACTGGCCCTGCTGGGTCTTCAGTTTATAGACAGCAGGTCATGGAGTTCCTTAGGCTCCATAATCATGTGAGCCAACTCCTTGTAATAAATCATATATGTATAGTGCACACATGTATATGATATATGTATATATGTATATGATATACACATAGATAATTTATATATGGTATGTATGCACACACACATACACACTCATGTATACATATCCTATTGGTTTTGTTTCTCCTTACAGCCCTGAATAATACAAACTCTTTTGTATATTTGTATACACATATGTGGAAAATGAATGCATTACAGTGCTAATTATGGACTCTATATAGGTAAAACTGGATTCAAATCCCTAGCCCTTCCACTCACTGATTGTGTGACCTCAGGCAAGTTGCTTAACATCCCCAGACTTTAGCTTCCTTTCCTGCTAAATGGATATAATAGATATTTCACTCCCAGCTGAGATTGTTGGCTGCTCCCCAATGTCTATCTGCCCTTTGGTGCTTTCTAAGCCAGGTCCAACTTTGTTATGTAATTTGTCCTTTGTACAGCCATAGGTTTCTCTGTGCTAATTGCTATGGAACATGGAATGCATTTCTGATCAAGGTGACATGGAGCCATTTCTGTGAGATACTTTTATCTACATATGGGGCTTGGAACTGTGGTGATCATCTTGTGACCAGAGTTCAGGCTGCCTGTGATGGCAGAGAAGATGATGTGATTGCCACTGAATTTACCAGTTGTGGAGTTGCCTACCTTTGGGCTTCCTGTATAACTTCCCTCTGGTTTAAGCCAGTGGAGCTGGGATTTCTGTTTCCTGAGGTTGAAGGAATCCCCAAGTGATGTACTTGGTTGTGTTGTGGTGAGTATTAAATGAATTAGCCTATATAAAACACTTCACACACTGTTTGGCACTTAGTAAAGAATCAATAAGTGCTAACTTTAATAAGAAAATATGAATAAATCTATTATATCTGTCACTAGGAATAGCCTAAAGTATAATTCATGTTTTTACTTGGTTCCCCAGAAATTCTTACAAGACAGAAAACTAGAGGAGATGGAGGCCAGCTGCTATGTAGAGAAAAGTTGACAGGTTTTTCTTTATTTATGATAATTTCCTCAGGCTAGATTCCCAGAAGTGATATAACTGGGCACAAGCATTTTAAATTCTCTTCACACATATTGCTAAATCGCCGTCCCAAAGGTCGAACCATTTTACCCTACAACCAGCAGTATTGGTTCCTGCCTTTTACCTTATCTTCATCAGTATTTGGAATTATTATTTAAAATGATTTTTTTTTCCTGTTAGGCAACATGCACAATTATCATTTTAATTTTATTTCTTTTGACTAGTAGTTAAGTTTTAAAATTCTTAGCTAGGTGTCTAAAACCTTCTGGGGCTAGTCGGAATTTAGGAGTACTTTCCAATATGGGAAGTTGGAGTCTGGGAGGGAACTCATCTCATCTCCCTTTAATTTATAGTGGTTTGCTGGTTTGACGTAATTAAAGGGCTTGAAATAATTTGCCTTTGTAGTATCCTGGATAACCTACGATTGCATGACTGTATTTCTCCTGAACCATGTGAGTCCTCTTCCTAAATGGGAACAGAAAAAGGATATTGATGCTAACAATAACATCTTATTACTGGGGCTGCCCCTACGGTGTATAGGGGCCCTGGAAGATATTTTTACAGAACCTCTGTCTGAATGGTGTGAGTCACCCCAAATCAACATGTCAGTACAATTTTGGTGGCCAAATCTTGGATGAGTCCTACAAAAGAAATATCACTCTAGCCATTCAGAGCAATCCTCTTGCCAGGCTATGCTCCTGGAAACCACAGTCTAGCCATTAAGCCCTTGAGCAACTCTTTTTTCTTAAAGATCTTATTTACTTACGAGAGAGAGAAAGAGAGCGAGAGTGAGCACAAGCAGGTTGGTGGTGAGGAGGACAGAAGGAGAGGGAGAAGCAGACTCCCTGCTGAGCAGGGAGCTTCATGTGTGACTACATCCCAGGACTTCTAGATCATGATCTGAGCCGAAGGCAGATGCTTGCTTAACTGATGGAATCACTCAGGTGCTTCCACCCCCCACCCCCAAACAATTTAATAAGCAAAATTCCTGGAGCTCCATGGAGTATCTGGTCAACCTCACACATTCAGGGAGAGTGGGAATAGAGAGTTGGAGAGCATTTCTAAAGAGGTAAACAGAGACCAGATACAGACTTGGTGCACCCCACCTGAGGGCACTGCTAGCCCAAGACCCACTGTAGGTACCGGAAGTGTCTTTACAAAATCACAAGGAGAACACTCTAACTCATGTGGGTCCCCTTGCCTGGTGTTAAGGGGGACTTACTGTTATCCTTACACTAACAGCTAATTATAATTATAATTATGGTTTCCCATGTACTAGGCCCTATACTAAGTGCTTTCCATTGAGGTAGGTGTCACTATCATCCTATTTCATAGGTTAGAAGTAGTGCTTTAGAAGCTAGCAGAATACCCTGCACAGTCTGATGTAAAGGCTGGGCTCTAGCCAGCTCTGCTATAGCCCCTTGGCTCCAGAACGCAGGCCCTTCCAGACTGTTTGTTTCCATCTAGGAGTTCCTCCTTCTACTTTCCTGTTAAATCTCTTCTACTTCCAGAAGTTTTCACATCTGTTCTTTCCCATTACAGTTCTGACTTGCATTTCTACCTAACGCTACCCAACTCATCAATGACCCCCATGCCAGCCCCTTTCTTTGATGGAATTACATACCACAATTGTCTTCTCACATCTGAAAAGATCTTTTCAAACAACACTTGATTATGGTTAGAGAGTATATTTCACTGCAGTAGGATGACTTTGAAAATTCTACCAAACAGCAGGTTCACACTCACAAAGGATATCTCTCCCCTGTATGCAGGACTGTTTAGCATTCTGGTTTTGGAATAGCTGCCCCAGAAGCTTTAAAAAATGTCCGCCTCCCCCATTATTTTCCAAGGGAAATGTCAGATCAACATATGATTTTGAAAGAAGAGTCTCTAAATTAAAGTACAATATTATTGGCAATTGTGGTTCTCTTCCATGATTCCCAATCTTATAATAAGGTATTCATTCACTCTTTTACTTGCTAGGGTATACAAAAATGGATCATAGATAGCAAATTGGAAATTTTTGAAGGCTACTGTTATTTCTAAATTGCTACATTTCTCCTTAAATTTTTAAAGTAACATTAAGGTGTTCTGTGTGATTCCCCTCCTTCACACCAATGTGTTTGATAAATATATACAGAAAGTAAATTTGTTTTGGTAAATGTGTTGGGTAAATATATACAGATACCTACCAATGTGTTTGGTAAATATATACAGAAAGTAAATTTGATAATATACACAGAATATGTACATATTCATATCTATTCTATTCATAGAATATGTATATACATATTATTTTGATTTTCAACTTGCAAATGCATTAAAAGAATTAGACTGTTATTCCCACCATTGGTCAGAAGAGTTTGAGTTATACAGAGATCAATAAGAAATTTGTCATTCTCTTATGAAAGAAGCCTCATTTTATTTGTTATGTTTTGCTAAAGATGGTGAGCAAGAGAACCAAAAACTTGTCATTCAGTCGCAGAGCCTGTAGTTCGAATATTTTACATCTGTAAATGGGATTCTTTTTGGCATCTTATCAGAACACAATGAATTTGATTTTGGAGAGGCGGGAGAGCCTATAAACCATTTTCCTTGTAACAGAAACATCTATTGTGTGACCCAGCGAGCTGGTTTGAATTCTTCTAGCTCATGGTTCAGTCTTCAGTTGTCAAACAGTTCTACTTTCTCCAACTTTTGATACTTCCATTTTATGCGATTCTGTTGAAGGGAATTGTGGTGCCTAAGATTTAATTTAAAACCTGTTTATTGAAATAAGCAGGGGCTGTGAGTGCCAGTAGCCTGAATCTCGGAGGGCTGAGATGGTTGAATTTGGAAAAATGTAAAGATTTAGCAAGAATGCAATAAGCCAGGAGAATTGACCACAGCAGGGAGAGGGGAGCTATAGGAAAGGGGGCCTGGCATTTTGTTATCATAGTCCAGTCTGAAGTATTCTTAGGGAAGTAAAATGTCTTCTTTTTCTTTCTCCCAAGAAAAACACACAATCAGGACCGATGCATTTGAGGTGCACAGGAAGCAGGTTTCATCTTAACCCAACAGTGAGCTTCCTAGCAATTCCACTGGTTCCGTAACAGCGTGGGCTCACTCAAGTAGGTAAGTAGTCAGAATCACCACCCACCACAGCTCTGTATGGTAGATAATGTGACGGCGCTTACCCGGAAAGAAATCTGAGGTTCAGAGAGGCTATGTGGCCAATCTGGGGTCACAAAGCTAGTATGGGCTAGATTTTTAACCTGGGCCTTTCTGACTCCAAGCCCTTTGATTTCTCTACCATAACAATACCTGTTCTATAATCCCAGTAAGGTCCCCATCATGGGAGGCCTCTAGGCAGAGAGATTTGTACACTGGGCAGAAATTTATGCTGAATGATCTTTTTTTAAAATTTTATTTATTTTATTTTTAATTTTTCATAGACATATAATATATTTTTATCCCCAGGGGTACAGGTCTATGAATCGCCAGGTTTACACACTTCACAGCACTCACCAAAGCACATACCCTCCCCAATGTCCATAACCCCACACCCCTTCTCCCAACACCCCCCCCCCCAGCAACCCTCAGTTTGTTTTGTGAGATTAAGAGTCACTTATGGTTTGTCTCCCTCCCAATCCCATCTTGTTTCATTTATTCTTCTCCTACCCCCTTAAGCCCCCTTCTTGCATCACCACTTCCTCATATCAGGGAGATCATATGATAGTTGTCTTTCTCTGCTTGACTTATTTCACTAAGCATGATACGCTCTGGTTCCATCCATGTTGTCACAAATGGCAAGATTTCATTTCTTTTGATGGCTGCATAGTATTCCATTGTGTATATGTACCACATCTTCTTGATCCATTCATCTGTTGATGGACATCTAGGTTCTTTCCATAGTTTGGCTATTGTGGACATTGCTGCTATAAACATTCGGGTGCACGTGCCCCTTCGGATCACTACATTTGTATCTTTTTTTTTTTTTTTTTAGATTTTATTTATTCATTTGACACAGAGAGATCACAAGTAGGCAGAGAGGCAGGCAGAGAGAGAGAGAGGAGGAAGCAGGCTCCCCGCAGAGCAGAGAACCTGACGCGGGACTCGATCCCAGGACCCTGAGATCATGACCTGAGCCGAAGGCAGCGGCTTAACCCACTGAGCCACCCAGGCGCCCACTACATTTGTATCTTTAGGGTAAATACCCAGTAGTGCAATTGCTGGGTCATAGGGTATTTCTATTTTCAACATTTTGAGGAACCTCCATGCTGTTTTCCAGAGTGGTTGCACCAGCTTGCATTCCCACTAACAGTGTACGAGGGTTGCCCTTTCTCCGCATCCTCGCCAGCATCTGTCATTTCCTGACTTGTTAATTTTAGCCATTCTGACTGGTGTGAGGTGATATCTCATTGTGGTTTTGATTTGTATTTCTCTGATTATGCCGAATGATCTTTCAGGTCACTTTATTTTTGAAGGTTAGTGATTCTATGATCTTGTGACTCCAGCAGTCTCCTCCTTGGAAAAGGAGGAAATGGAATTTTAATCTCATTTCAGAGACTTTTGCCCTTCTCAGTTCCTTCTCTGACTCGTCCTTGCTATCTCAGGGATCCTATATGTCATGGCTAGATCACCCTCAGCAGTTACCATGCTGGACCCTATTTAATTTGTGCTCACATCTGCCTCTCCTGTCAGACTCTCACAGAGGTTAGGGGTCATCTCTGGGGATGTCTTGCTTCTTCCATGGCAACCTCCCCATACTGGCATGCAGTCCAGCGCCTGATAATTTAGTGTTCTTGGAATAAATGAATGGATATAATTTATGTTGTTAAAGCACCTTTTACTATCAAGCTGGGGATACTGTAATAAATTTAGAGAAAATGTAGCTATTCCTTTCAAAGTATTGACTTCAAATAGGTACATGGCACCACGGGTATAGGAATTGTGCAAAATGACCCCTGCATGTATAATTATTAATGATCCTAAGGCAGCAAGTGAGATGGACATCTATAAAAATACATCAACCTCAGAAGGAGTAAGTTGAGGCTCTACAAGTGTAGGAAAAATTAAAAGATGAGTTTAGGTATGTTTAGAGTAGGAAAGATAACAAAGAACTTATATTCCTACAACTTAGGTCAAGTGGTATGGTAAGAACATGGCAGAGGGAAACAAGTATATTCATGTTTATTTTACTTTTATAATTTTTTATGCTTAGCCTCTCAAGTTTTCCATCCAATCTTTTCTAGGAGTTTTCCATATCTTTGACCAAATGGGAATTGTCCTAAAAACATCACTCGACTTGGTTCCCTGGCCAGGTTCGCTGGTCCAGGTTTGGATTGCTTACTCAGGCTTGGCCAATGAATTTTTCGCTTGGAACTTCTGGAATTGAAGCAAAAGAGATCTTGAGGGCTGTCACTTCCAGGTGACAAATCGATAAGGCAGAAAATGTGAGACCATTCAATGATTATATGTACCATTAATATAAAAACCTAGTTTATAATGGTAGAAGCTAGAGGCACCATAAAGACAGGAGCAAGGATAGAAACCAGTAAACTAGTATGAGAGTCTGGGTACATTCCAGTCTGTGGTTCCAGTGTGTTCAGACCCTGTCACGCTTCTGCTCTTCTCTTTTATGTTGATTAACCTCCTTATTTCCTTTGCATAAGGAAGTTAAAGTTTGTTCTCCATTATTTACATCAGAAGAGGTCTAGCAAATATATATACTTATCCACCAAGATGAATGGAATCAACTGGAAATATTAGAGACCCTCCATGTGGTTAAGCCCCCGTAGATAAATGAAAGCCCGTCCCCAAAGGACCAGTAATGTTTCACTATCTCAGCCCAGGGCACTTTCCCGAATGACATTGAGGATACTTGTCAGCAGATCTCTTTATCAGCAATCTTTAAGGAATCCTGGAGGATGTGGGAGGAGTCAGATAATGGGAAATAGAAATATCTTTCCTAAGAGCATACTAAATGAGAGTTTCTTTACCTTCTTTGTATCCCAATTTATATACTCTCTCTGGACCTTAATTACTTTCTTTGTACAATACAGATACTATAACATGCCGCTGCCTTCCTCATATGCCCTACAGATGCCACCAGATACCAGAAAGTGCTTTGTACGTTCTTGCTTTCCCTAGAGAGACCAAGGATTATTATCATAATTAAGTTGGCTAAAGTAATAAACAGAAAGCAGTTGATAGCTGCTTTTATTAGTAGGTTAGATACAGGTAATAATTATTAATGACAACATGTTTAGCACTACACTGTACTAAATATTGATTAATTGTCAACTGTAAATTTTGAATTAGCTTCCCCACCCCCGCCCGACTTGAATTATGATATTCTCTTGTGTAATAGCAATTTTACCAGGGTTAGCATTATGAGACATTTTCTCAAGATTAAAGAAAATCTTATAAAATTTGTTGCACGGTAGGTTGCAAACACTAGCATAGCCCTGAAATAAAGCAGACCATTTCCTCCTCTACAGACTTCTTTAGCCACTTATTCAAGCTAACTCTTTTGCATGGGGGGCAATGAGAATTCAGAGAGGAGACCGAAGGACTATGTAGTATGACATCATAGAATTTGGGAGAGGAGAAAATTTTAGGAATGATATCAAAAACAACAAATGCAGCAGATAATAAAGACAATTTGTAAATTGGAGAGATATGCAATCATTAAGACTGGTGATTCTACCTCCTTGCTGTCTGAGTTCCATCTTTCTCTCTTTCAAATCCTATTGGCAATTACCAAAGTCCAAGTTTTCATGAAATCTTCCGAAATTACTTCAGCCATCTCCTAACTGGTCTACCAGCAACACCCGCCTCCCCCCCAAATTTAGTGAACACCCCATCTTTGCTTGGGAACTTTGGCTTGGAGACAGATGATAGGGTGTTGTGGTCCACTCCCTTATCTCTGCCTTCTATATTTCCCATCTTTACTGGATGAGAAAGGACAAGCATCTCCAATTATTCTCTGTTTTGGACTAGTAGTCGCTTATATAAGTGTGATATCAACCACACAAGGACAACTCCTGAGAGTTAAAGAGGGAGATAAAGACATTTAGGAAAATTTCTTTCTGGACAGAACCTACATCTCAATACCATTGTCTGGTTTTAAATTCTAGGAAGAATAATTCCTTCCTTTCTCCTTGAGGTCTTATTATAATTTTCTCACTTCTACCCCAGGTACATTTAGATTGATGACACAGATTATGTACGCAGAAATACAAAAGAGAAAAGCCCATTAATTGCTTTAAAGTATTATACCAGTGATTATCCTTGTTTTATGGAAGAGGAATCTGGCTCAGACAAGTAAATGGTTTTCCCAAGCTGTTGAGTTAGTAAGTAGCAGAGCAAGATTGAAATCCCAGGAACATACCATTTTCCAGGGGACCTTACAGAATGCTGAATAGAGAAGGGATTTGGAGTTCTAGGAGAAAAGGAGTAATGATTTGAGAAAGGGACAAGAAGTTGGGTGGAGGTGGAAGGGAGATGAGGCCAAAGGCAGTGAACCTCAGCCTATACAGCTGCCCTCCACTCCCCATGGTTGATGGCCTCTGCAACGACACAGGTTTGTTGGCATCACTTCCATGTAAATATACCCTTCGTCTCCTCTCTCTGCCCCATAAATTGTGCGGTGGATTTTATGTGTGAAAATTCTTGATGCTGAGTGGCTTTTTTTTTTTGGTGGGAAGAAGGAGTGCCATAAAAGGAGTTGAGTTTCCATCCTGGTGGCCCCCTCGAACAGGGCACGGAGACAGCTTAAGCAGGAGTAGGAGGTAGAGTAGGTAATGATTTTGGCAGAAGAGCTCTGGAATCATTTGTAGAAATTTTGTGGGAAGGACGTAAGCTTATTTTATCTAGCTCACTACAAACAGGTGAGCACTGGTTGATCTCCGGGCTCTATCTGTCCTATCCCTGCACCATATATATGTCCCTGAGGCATGAGGACTGGACTGTCTTTTACTTTCATTTTTATTATTGAAGTATAGTTGACACATGATATTACATTAGTTTTGAGTGTACAACATACTGATTAGACAACTCTGTGCAGTACTCAGTGCTCACCATTGTAAGTGTAATCACCATACATTATTACAGTATTATTGACTATATTCCCTATGCTATACTTTCAATCTCTGTGACTTATTTATTTTATAACTGAGGACTAGACTGCCTTATTCCCTTTCATCCTAAATCTTCACATGGTTCTTGCTTCATAGCAACAACAAATCAATGGTTTGTTTGATAGAAATGCTTGAGAAAACTGGTCTAGTAGGATGACAGGAGCAGAGGCCTGATTGAAGGAGATTCAGGAGAGAGTGTGGGGTGGAAGCATAGAATTAGGAGATTTAGCCATAGATCTGAAAAATTGGGAATCAGTACCTATGGTAGACAATATGGTTAGGAAGGGCATTTCTGTTGTTTTAAGATAAAGGATACATGGCTTAAGAATATTAATAGGCAAGGGCACCTGGGTGGCTCAGTGGGTTGAAGCCTCTGCCTTCGGCTCAGGTCATGATCCCAGGGTCCTGGGATCAAGCCCCACATCGGGCTCTCTGCTCAGTGGGGAGCCTGCTTCACCCCCCCCCCACCTCTCTGCCTGCCTCTCCGCCTACTTGTGAACCCTCTCTATCAAATAAATAAATAAAATCTTAAAAAAAAGAATAATAGGTAGAGGGAAGGAAATTAGTCTCCTTTTAGAATAGATATTTTTCTTCTTTATTACTCATTCATTCTATTAAACAATTCATGTTAAACAGTCACCTAGACATCATTAACTCACCTGCAGAGGTTGTCATTCTGTCACTTTCTTTTCCAAGTCTTTCAGGACTTTCTAGAACCTTCTCTGTATAGTCCACAGTTGACAATATGGTCGCCCTACTTGACCTGGCTCTTGCTTACTTTTCTAGTCTTATCATCACCTGCCCTCCAGAATGACATGATCTAGCTATCTTGTACTACTGTCAGTTTCTGGAAGACACCACACTTTTTTCTATAAATTTTCTGCTCTCTAGAACTATCCTCTCTGCCTGAAATTTTCTTTCCTCACCCTTTCTGCTTGGACAAGTTCTCCTCTGAGCTCAAGTGATGCCTTCTCCTGAGAAGGACTTTCCTGTCCCATCATCTTGGTATTTTCAGAGAAATCCATGCTTTCCTCCTTGCTAATAGATTTTTCTGTTGCATAGCTGTCTAGATTTTAAGTTTGTGATGGCAAGGACCATTGTGTTTTGACTCTGTGTCACTGTTCCTTCCAGTCTGCCCCCTGCTAGGTTTGCAGTATTTTTCTACCAACTGAATGAAGTGAAAGCAAAGAACAGCCATTTGTTTCAAAATTCTACTCCCTGGGTCCATGTTATGGCTTTAGACAATAAATTTCTTATTGTTTTTACTTTTATGACTTTTGATTCCAACTTCCCTTTCCTCACATGGCCCTGTGGTCCATTTCAGGCCTGGAGTTCTTGGAGGCAGTTATGCTAACAGTGGGTGCACAGAATTTTCTTCTTTCTTCCATCATAATTGCCACATCTCAGGACCAACCACGTCTTCTCTTAGTGTATGCGGTATTTGAGCAGGTTAGTCATTCTCCCAAGAATAGCTGTTTCTAGTTTCTAGGGATAATATTTTGGGTAGCTATAAAGGGCTTTGCAGAACTCACTTCTTTCCTTTAAATTTAATTTCTTGGGATAAATTCTCCAGATTGATATTTGTGGTTCAAAGAGTATAAACATTTTTATGACTCTTGTCACTACTTGCCAAATTGTTTTCTGCAAAGATTGTGCCACTTTATAGTTTTGCTACCAAACTTATTTTCCTCTACTTTCCTGATGGTGTTTGGCCATTTGGAGGAAAAAAAAATAAATGAAAGCATTCATTTTTATTATTTTGCTAGATCTAAAATGGATGTTCAAGCTTGTTTTTTAAATGCATATTTCTTTTATTAGTAAGGAAGATAATTTTTGTTTCTTGTTTGTAATTTTCTCATATCAATTATCTATAAATATGTAAAGACATCATTTGAGTAGAGGAGGAAAAGAGAAAAAATTAAAACATCCAAAACCCCAAGATAATTGACAGAAAGTAACCCAAAAAGGTTACTGGAGAGCAGGGGGTGAGTTTATACTTGTAAAGATGGAGAGATGGAGTTTCTCCTAAGAGAGTGACACATAAAAAAGATAAGGTAGGTAAAGGGCAGAGATATAATAATAGGAAATAATAACTAACTTTAGCTGGTCACTTAATGTATTAGTTAACTGTGCTTATTGCTTTCTATGGAGTCTCTCTTTTAATTGTCAGAACCACCCATTTCACAAATGAGGGGATAGAGCCTCAGCAAGGTTAGGTGACCTACACATCATCACATAGAAAGTGTGGAGCCAGATTTTGTACTCAGTTCCAGCCTATACCCTTAACCTCTGTCCTACACCTCACAGCTCAGTTTTGGGAGAGAAAAAGAGTTGTTTTGTTTTGTATCTTTATTCAGTAGAAGGAAGTGGGGATGATCTCTTGAGAGGGACCATAGCGAAGGGAGTGTTCTGGGGACACAAGAGGATAATAGCAATTGTGGGCAGCATTCTGGGATGAACCTGGTTGACATATTTCTGTGACACTTTCCAACAAAAGCCTGGGCTCTGGGAACAAGAGAAAAAAAAGGCTGGGAGAGAAAGTCAACGTATGCCTGCTGCTGACTTGCAGCTGGAATTGGGGCTGGGGTTCTGCAATCTAGACTCAGGAGGGCAGCCTTCCAATGGCTGACAAATGTGTTCCATCTAGGTAGGAACCCACATGACCATGGGGACTGGCTGTCTGTACCATCCTGTCACCACAACAGCTATTATGACTATGACTCTTGTATTAGGATTTCCCAGAGAAACAGTAGCAATGGGATATATATATATATATATATATATATCTCCATGGATATAGATATATATATATCCCATTGTTACTGTATATGTGGAGTATATAGTATAGTATAGAGTACAGTACTGTATATATAGAGTCATAGTCTATATATATGTGTGTGTGTATGTGTGTGTGTGGGGGGGTATATATATATATATATATGTATGTATATATGGATTTATTACAATGAATTGGCTCACGTGATTGTGGAGGGTGAGAAGTCCCACAATCTGCAGGTTGGAGCCCAGGAAATCCAGTGGTGTAGCTCAGTCCCAAGTCTGAAAGCCTAAGAACCAGGAGAGCTGGTGGTGTAAATCCCAGCCTGAGGACAAAGGAAGAAGGTATGCAACATCCCAACTGAAACACTATGGCAGGATAAAAAGGGGTGAAACCTGTTTCCTCTCCCTTTTGTTCAGTGTAGGCCATCAAAGGACTGAATGAGGCCCAGCCACACTGGGGAGGGCCATCTGCCTTACTGAGTCTGCTGACTCAAGTGCAGTCTCATCTAGAGACACCTTTGCAGATATGCCCAGAAATCATATTTATTCTGGGCACCCTGGGGCCTAAGCTGACACATGAAATTAACTGTCACACCTACTAGCTTCCGTAAATAGTTATTGTTCACCCATAAGGTGCCAGGCCCAGTGCTGGGTGGAGGATTTGCCTGATTTCTTATTCAGCCTTACAGACAACCCTGTGGGGCAACATGCTGTCCTATGCCTGTTTTCACTGAGAAGCTCCCTCCCTTTCCTGCTCTGCTCTATACTGCAGAGGATACACCCAGCAAGCTGTACTTCCCAGGCTCTCTGGTTTGCTGGCTGCTGGTGGGATTAAGCACTGTGACCCACACTGGCTGGGTCTCTTTCATGGCCTCAGCTCCTCCCACCCAGTCCCTCTTACTATGGTTCCAGACTCACAGGAGGCCCCTCCTGTGAGTACCTCCTGCCTATGAGACATTGTTATTATTATCCTCGGGTGGCATCGAAGACTATATGTGGAGAGAAGCTATTACGTGGAGGCCCTAGAATGCAAACCTGGGCAATCTGACCTGGGAGCTGAGGCTTGCAGGGTCCAGGGACAAGTCCAGAGTCACCGTGCTAGCAGGAGTCGGAGCCAGAATTCAAATGCGGTTGTACAAACTTGCATTCCCACCAACAGTGTAAGAGGTTTCCCCTTTCTCCACAACGTCTCCAACATTTGTTGTTTCTTGCCTTGTCAATTTTTGCCATTGTAACTGGTATAATGTATCTCAGTGTAGTTTTGATTTGAATTTCCTTGATGGCTAATGGTGATGAACATTTTTTTCATGTGTCTGTTAGCTATTTCTATGTCTTCCTTGGAGAAATGTCTTTTCATGTCTTCTGCCTACTTTTTGACTTGATTTTTTTTTTTTTTGGGGTGTTGAGTTTGAGAGGTTCTTTATAGATCTTGGATAACAACCCTTTATCTGTACTGTCATTTGCAAATATCTTCTCCCATTCCGTGGGTTGTCTGTTTGTTTTGTTAACTGTTTCCTTTGCTGAGAAGAAGTTTTTATCTTGATGAAGTCCCAAAAGTTCATTTTTGCTTTTGTTTCCCTTGCCTTTGGAGATGTTTTGAAAGAAGTTGTGGCCAATGTCAAAAAGGTTACAGCCACTTTGGAAAACACTGTGGAGTTTCCTCAGAAAGTTAAAAATAGAGCTATTCTATGACCTAGCAATTGCACTACTGGGTATTTACCCCAAAGATACAGATGTAGTGAAAAGAAGGGCCATATGCACCCCAATGTTAATAGCAGCAATGTCCACAATAGCCAAACTGTGGAAGGAGCTGAGAAGCCCTTCAACAAATGAATGGATAAAGAAGATGTGATCCACATCTACAACAGAATATTACTCAGCCATCAGAAAGGATGAATACCCAACATTTGCTTCAACACAGATGGGACCGGAGGAGATTATGCTGAGTGAAATAAGTCAAACAAAGTAAGACAATTATCATATGGTTTCACTTATTGGTGAAACATAAGGAATAATATAGAGGATGTTAGGAGAAGGAAGGGAAAAACGGAGGTGGTGAAATCAGAGGGGGAGACAAACCATGAGAGACTAAGGACTCTGGGAAACAAATGGGGTTTTAGAAGAGGAGGGGAAAGGGGATGGGTGAGCCCAGTGGTGGGTATTAAGGAGGGCATGGATTGCATGGGGCACTGGGTGTTATACGCAAACAATGGATCATGGAACACTTCATCAAAGACTAATGATGTACTGTAGGGTGGCTAAGATAACATAATAAAAAAAAGGAAAAAAAAAAAGAATTCAAATGTAGGCTGTCTGAAAACATGGGGCAGCAGGCTGGGAAGGGGAGGAGTGGTCTAGAGGTAAAAGGTCCTTTGTCCCTGACTTTGCTGCCTCCAGAGCATGGAAACCTGGAAGCCAAGCCAACGTTGCCCAGGGAAGGATGAAGAGAATGGAGGGGAGAGAAAAGGGAGGAGGGGAAGGAAGAGGAGGGATTCGGAGCCTCTGTGTTTGACTTGTCTCTGCGTGGCCAAATCCACACAGCAGGCATCCAGGGCTGGCTTTTAGACACAGGTCCCTCATTGTCCCCTGTCCCCAGCCAGCCCTGATTAGCTCCAGGCATCCATGCTTGGCCAAAGCCGCTGCCCATCAGGGGCTGGTTCTCTTGCCCTTTGCCCACACATTTGATCAGACGGTGCCCAGCACTAAAGGCACAGCTAGGAAGCTCTTCCTTCGGGCTGCCTGGGACTTCCTGGGATGGCTTCAAAGGTCAGAAAGCAATTTGCAGCTTTTGTGCAGAAGGCCACGGGGTCCAGGGAGGGAGTGCTTCAGTTGGCGGGGGAGCTCATTAGGCCCAGGAACTGTTTGGCCACCTCACAAGTCACTTGAAAGTCCTCCAGGATGATGGGGTGGGGGGGGTGCAGAGACCACTTTGTGCTCGGCAGGCAGTTTGCTGCTGTCGTGCAAGTAGCAGGTCTGGGAAATGAGGTCTGGGGAGACTCATACTTAATGATCCTCAGGGGATTGGCTAAATGGACTCTCCAGGAGGGGCTGTCCTATAAATTTGCATCCTGGGGCAGGTTGTGCTATGGCCACAATCCCATAATGCTATATATATATATATATATATATTTTTTTTTTTTTTTTTTCTGGGACAGCTTTCTATGCAGAACTACTCGTTATGGGTCACAGATGCTGTTGTATCCTTATTAATAAAAGATCTCCACTCTTATCAATGAATTAACTGTTTCCATAGTGACTAATGCACTTTGCAAGAGTGAAATCGGAATATCCTAAAAGCAGATCCCCTCAGGAAATGCCAGAAAAATAAGAAAGACAATTCAATTATTTATAAACCATGATTCCTGCCAGATTTTTGTGGGAGGAGTGGAGCAGAAAGACATGTTATTAGACCACTTTGCAGGGATAGGGGATGGTCATAGAGCTAGAGTGCATGGCTTCCTTTAGAAGGCTGAATAGATCATTTCCAGTTTTAAACTCACCACCTGTTTGTGCTGTTTCAGTTTCCTCCTCCGTGAAGCAACGCTCTCATTACATTGTGAATAATAAATAACCCAGGCAAGACATCTAGCAAGTGTTCAGTGAACATTCCTTATTACTATGATCACAAACACCCCTTAGCGCTAGTGAGTGACGTTACTAAGTAACCATCCTGGGTCAGTCCGGTCAGCCTTCTGCCGCTTCTTTCCACCCAGTAGGGGAAGGGGGCACGCAGGGGCTCTCAGTTCACTCCTGTGCTGTCTTCAGCAGGTCATGCCAGCCATTTCTATTGCATTTTAATTAGCTCCTGTTTTGCCTTTAACAGGAATGACTAGGGAAATATCTACAGATGTGTTAAAGAGTTAGGCTACTATTGTAACTTAATGATGCCAGGGACTGGTAACTGTTGTCCAAGTCATTGATTTGTTAATTTCCTTGTGTCCTCTGTGTTTTGATCTGTTTTCCACATCTGTCCTCTGTGTCGGTTCTAACAGCCTTATGGGGCGTCTTTGCCGTGGTGGGGGGGAGGTGGGATTGGGCAGGTGGTCTGTTCAAAGTGCTTGGTGGTCCTGGCTGCAAATCTTCATAAATGGGCAGAAGTCCTTTTCCCTGGGGGAGCTTCTCTGTCCTACATTCTGTGGGCAGCATTTATAGCCTGAATTTTGCTCAGAGGGCCAGTGAAGTAGGGTGGCTTGGTGGCCTCACCTGAATGGTTCTGTGCTGTGGTGGTGAGCAAACAAGGTGAGTGCAGTGCAATACTTACCAAGAGCATTTACGGTGCATCGGGCACACTGTTCCCTGTTTCATGGGTGTCAGCACTTTAAATTCACACAGCATTCAGAAAAGCAGGCAGTAGTTGAGTCAAGAGCACTTGGATTTGCATCTGGGTCTCTTTACTGTCTTCCTGACCTTGTGCAAATCACATTCAGACCTTGGTTTCCTCATCTGTCAAATGTCAGTTCTGTTCACTTCCCACAGGGTTATTGGGGAAGATAAGTGAGATACCGTATAGCAAGCATAAGTCAGATAAACTAAATGTGAATTCTGTTTCCTTCTTTAGAGTTCTGCCGAATGAGCTCTGCAGGTGCTGGGATCGACAGTAAAGGCTCTCTACATGCCTTCTGTGGTTTTGGTTCTCGGCAGTCTGTTTCTGCACGGTCTGTGTCCTTTAGGAAAGCCCATTCAGTTTAGGTGAGAAAAGCATTGACTTCCTGGGAAAATGTTCCCAGGAAGAACTCGGTCCCATGAAGTTTTATAACTTTAGCATTTATGTTTAGGTCTATTATCCATTTATTTAAAGTTAATTTTTGCTTAAGCATGAGAGCAAGGTCTTGGGGTTTTTAAAATTCTTTTATTTCTTTAGATGTTCAACTATCTCAAGCACCATTTGTTGAAAAGACAATGATTCAACAATGAATCCCTTTGGAAACATTAAAAATCAATTGACCTTGAATGTAGAGTTAATTTCTGGGCTCTATTCTGTTTCACAGTCTCTCAGTCTATCCTTATGTTGATGTCATCCTGGCTTGCTTATGGTAGCTTTATAGGAAGTTTTGAAATTGGGTAGTGTGGTAGACTGAAAAATGGTCCTACAGGGTGGGAATTCACAGTACCTGTCTAGATAAAACCTGGTTTGTCTATGCCTCCTTGGATGAGAATAATTGAAAAGCAAAGGAGGAGTGCCTAGAATGCTGGGCCTCCTCTGAAGTTTCTTGGTTGAACGGTCGGATTCTTCCTGCGTCTCAAGGATCTCATCAAGGGAGTAAAGGTTTAAATGCAGGCACCTGTTTTGGTCACGTACTGCATGAACTCCTTGCCTTGCATGTAGTGTGTTAAACTCACAATAAAAGTGGAGACAAAGCTTGGCTCGATGCTCCTTGCCACTGGAACGTCTGGTCCTCCAGCCTCTCCTTTTTCCTCAGAAGGTGTTGGAAGTAATCCTTTCATTTGCTGTCTCAGGGGTTGCTGGCCAAACCCAATACTCCAGATGATGTCTGCGCCCTAATCTCTGGAATGCCTCAATGTTTCCAAATATGGCAAAAAGGAGGTCTTTGCAGGTGTGATGAAGTTGAGGATCTTGGGATGTGGAGATAATTCTGAGTTATCTAGATGAGTCCTAGATGCAATCACAACAATCCTTTTCTATGGGAGGCAGAGGAACAGGGTAGTGTGGTTGAGTGGTCTAAGACATTAGATTAAGAGAGGGGCAAGGAGGGGTGCCTGCATGGCTCAATGGGTTAAGTCTCTCCCTCTGGCTCAGGTCATGATCCCAGGGTCTTGGGATCGAGCCCAGCATTGGTCTCTCTGCTCAGCAGGGAGCCTGTTTCTCCCTCTCTCTCTGCTTGCCTCTCTGCCTGCTTGTGATAGCTGTCAGTCAAATAAATAAATAAAATCTTAAAATAAAAGAAGAGGAGGGCAGGGAGATCTGACATCCACACACAGATGTCAATATGAAGACAGAGCAAAGATGTATTTGAATTTGCCGGTCTTGAGGATGGGAATGATGTGTCCACAGCCTAGGAATGACTATAGCCAGAAGAAGCAAGAAATGGATTCCCCTCTAGAGTTCCTGGTCCTGTTGACACCTTGAGTTTGGCCCATCAGAGGCAGAATCCACAGACATTAAAGATGCTCATCTTCTGACATTCAAAGTGTTTTGCCCTTGATAATCCTCCTGCCTTATACTGTTTTTTTAGTTGTTTGTGTTAAAGTTTTGTCTTCCCAGATTAGAACTTCTGTCCAGGAGAGGGACTGATTTTCTTTTAAAATTTTTTTTTCTTTAAGATTATTTATTTGACAGAAAGAAAGAGAGGGAGCACAAGTAGACAGAGTGGCAGGTAGAGGATAAAGGTAGAGAAGAAGCAGCTCTCCACTGAGCAGGGAGCCGTATGCAGAGCTCTAAACCCAAGTAATTAACTATAACGTATTGTTAATTTCAGAGGTAGAGTTCAGCGATTCATCAGTCTTATATAACAGTCCTTATTACATTTCATGCCCTCCTTCATGCCGATCACCCAATTACCCTATCTCTTCACCGCCCCCCCCCACCCCCCCACTCTAGCAACCCTGTTTGTTTCTTATGCTTAAGGGTCTCTTATGCTTTGTCTCCCTCTCTGATTTCATCTTGTTTTATTTTTCCTTCTTTTCTCCTATGTTCCTCTGTGTTGTTTCTTAAATTCCACATATGAGTGAGATTGTATGATAACTATCTTTCTATAACTGACTTTTTTCACTTAGCATATTTTTCTTTAATATACTCCTTAATGCCCACCTCCTTCTAGACCCGTGGTACAGCTAAGATGCATCTGTCAGCTTGATTTAAACTGAATAATGATTTGGAGACCTGGAATTTCAATTTTGCTTCTAACTTGTGTTTAAAGATAAACTAGGAGTATTACATTTTCGGAGTTTATTTGAGAACAAACTTCCAGTTGTAAGACAAATAAGAACTAGGGATGCAACGTACAACATGGTGACTATAGTTAGCACTGCTGCATTGTATATTCTCTTAACCTTAAAAATAGACACTGCCAGCTATTTCACTAGCAAAGGATGGTTTTATTTGGGAATAAAAGAGAATTGCAATCTGGGACAAATAAGCTGCAGCAAAACCATGGGCAAATCTGGAGAACATAGGAGAGGTGCTCTTTTTTAAGGTGAAAAGGAGGAAGTTGGGATGGCCATTGTGAACTAAAAGTCCGTTGGAATAACCTGGGAGTTCAAAGGGTGTTGGCGTTTCATTGGCTGAGCTGTTCCCCAGGGAATAAGGAAAGCATCTCTTTTTCATGTTGGAATAGTAGAGCAGTGATGTAGGATAGATGTTAGGGTTCAAAGCCAACAGCCAAGGAAGAATTCTTGAGATGTCTCTGATGCAAAAATGTGATTTTATTAAAGCACAAGGACAGGACCCGTGGGCAGAAAGAGCTGTACCTGGGTCATGAGGGGTGGCCCATTATATACTTTTAAGTTGGGACAGAGTTAGGGATAGCTAAGTCTCTAAGGAATTTTGGAAGCAAGGTTTCTAGGACCTTGAGGGGCCTAGCTATTATTGGGAAAAAAATCATTTATTACTGTCTAATAAAACCTTAGTTATGGGGTCCCTGGGTGGCTCAGTCAGTTAAGCGTCTGCCTCCGTCTCAGGTCACAATAGAGCCCCCCATCAGGCTTTCTGCTCAGCATGGATCTTGCTTCTCCCTATCCCTGTGCCTGTCACTCTGCCTACTTGTGATGTCTCTCTCCCTTTCTCTCTCTGTCAAATAAATAAATAAAAATAAAAAATAAAATAAAACCTTAGTCACAAGACCCTTCGGATGTAAATTGGTGGGTCATATGCTTGGGGAATGAATGCCAACATGTATCTTGGAGGGGGTTAGAGACAAAGGAAATTTCCAAAAGAATATTTGTATGTTAAAGTAGACTTACAGAATCCTGGGGGTTGGGCTAAGATTGCCTTTTGCCTTTAGCAAAGCATTAACATGGAGGAGGGTGGGTTCCTACCAGAAGGTCACTCTGCCTATTCCAAGGACTTGTCAATGGGCTTTAAGAAATAAGGAAATTTAATAATTTTTTCCCCCCACATAAAGCAGTAACCACGTGCAAGGTCAAGTCCATGTAAATTCAAGTCTGCCTCTTTCTGTTGGGTCTTCTAACTGACTTTGAGTGGTAGCACATGTGAGCTCCCAAACCTCCTAACTCCATTCTAGTGAGGCTTCCTAGTATGAATTTTCACAATTGGAAAGGTAAGAGAGTAAATCCTAAGTGTTCTTATCATGCAGGAAAAAAACTCTTTTTTTTTCCTTTTTCTTTTTTTTCCCTATGCCTCTATGATGGACATGATGGATGTTAACTAAATTTAATATGGCAATTATATTGTAATATGTGTAAATCACATTATGCTGTATACCATACAGTGCTGATTGTCAGCTATATCTCAGTAAAACTGGGAGGGGGGAGAACCGGGGAGTAGGAAAAAAAGTGTAGCAAATATCAATTTAAATAGGGCTGTGCCACCCCAGAAATGGTTAGGAGCACTCTTCAGAACTCTGCCTAGGGAAGACTTATATAAAGTGTGGAAGTAAAGAAGGAAAATTATTTGATTGGCCGTAGCTTAAAGCCTAGTTGACTATTTATGATTGGGTGCCCTGAGTGCTTTGATCTCATTAACCTTGAGATGATCACAGGCTTAGATTTTGGTTTGCTTATAAAGACCTCCACGTTATTAGAGCTGCCACCCCTGTTTATGGTGGCTTCTTCGTTTAATTAATTAGACACCTGCTTTGCAAACTTAGGTAAATCAGATGGCTTTTCTGGGTATTACCCTTCTCATTTTGTCACTGAGACTTAGAATCCTGGAATAATGTTATTAGGAATAATGTCTCATTTTACCCGAGGAATGTAATAGAGAATTGTAGATAAACCTGACGTGAATATAATTGTCAAGCCCTCAATGTACTCTGAAAGATGAACCATCAGGTTCTCCAAGGATCAGTTTAAAAATGGAGTTCAAGGCAGATTATACTCTAGCTTCACCTCACTAAGGCCTAGAAGCATATGCCTTACCTCATCATGGTTTCAAAACTGCCTCATGGTTTTCACAAAGCTGTGTGGGATGTGTTGGAATAACCATTTCCAAGAGAAGCAATAAACCACAAGCTGGCTTTCAATATCTCAAAAGAAGCATGTGGACTGCAGGTTCACACAAAATTAACACTTCCATTGTCTTTCACAGCCAGGCCTTAGGGAGGTTATTATGCTGTTTTGCTTTGTAGATGTGTTCTCAAAGCACTGAGAAGACCCTCCTTAGAAGCAGGAAAAAACCAGTCTGTAACGGCATTCAGATTTTCAGAAGTTTTACATCAAATGAAACTTGTTTTTTTTCCATATTCTTGCTGCTAGCAGTTCTGGCTTCATAAAGTAATCCGGGAGACATTCTCAAACATCTGTGAAATATGAAATTCCCTAGGTGAAGAGAGCAAGCTTTTGAGGGACAGAGAGCACTGGGAGTGGTGGAGAATCCCCATATAGACTCTGTCTGGGCTTAATTCTAGGTTCTTCCTCCCTAGCTGAGTCTTCGATTTCTTTTCCTCTTCTCCCAAGGGGGTACAAGCCTATTAGCCATTATTATGCCTAATACATGGCACCCCTCTTTGTAATATTATTTTTATATTTTTCAACTATATGAAATGGACTAAAAGAAGTCATAAATGCATAAAGTAAATTCCCTTCCTTTGGCGAGAGTTAAACAAGTACTGAATCATAAGGAGGTGAACCAAGGCTCCAGGGCTGCAAAAGGCCAGTCATACCAGCCAGCCCAGCCCCTAGCAGAAAGATTTTAGAGCACAGGCAGTGTCTATCCACTGGATCTGTAGTTTGGAATCCAAAAAGGGAAAACAGGCCAAACCATTTCAGTCCTCGGCCGCCAAAGCTTGTAACTGCTGCTGCCAAGCATCTTCTAGTCTTGGTGTGAGCTCCAGCTGGAGCTGGGATGTTTCCATCTGTACTACCGCAGGTGGTTATATAATTAGCCACATATATTTGTAGCGCTGTAAAGAGAAGTCTAGTAGCAAATCCATCCTTGCTGTACATCTGTTGGATGTTACCATGGTCTGGAAAAAGGTCTGTCCCTAAAATAAATGAATTGAAATGCTTTTGTTTTTCAAGTTTTCTGGAGTTGCTTACTTGGGCAAAACCACTGCTGAAGCCAACATGATTGAAATGGTAGACCACCAAGCCTGAAGTATATGTGCATCTGCTACCCACTCCGCTTGAGCTTTTTCTGCAGCCTTCAGAAGCCTGCATCAGCTACGTGCTTTCTGGAAGGGCCACTTTTCACTAGAACTTCTTACACTTCCAAGCTCCTGCCTTGTATCTTGTAGTGTCTGACTTAGTTTTCTTGTAGTCGTCTATGAGATTTGGTCTTCTTGTAGTGTCTGACTTACTTCTTACCCCTCCAGACTGTTGTCGTTTTGGAATATAGGTGAAGCTTGGTGGGGTGAGGTCTGGCGCTGATGAACAGGAAAGAATTCTTGAGACATCCTTGGTGAAAAATGGTGGTTTTATTAAAGCACGGGGGGCAGGACCTGTGGGCAGAAAGAACTGCTGTTCCTGGGTTGTGAGGGATAATTGATTATATACTTGGTAGTTGGGGGAGGTAAGGAAAAGGGAGATTCAAAAAGATTTTCTTTCTTTCTTTCTTTCTTTTTTTTTTTTTTTTAAGATTTTGTTTACTTATTTGACAGAGAGAGTGAGTAGGCAGAGAGACAAGCAGAGAGGGGGAAACAGGCTTCCTGCTGAGCAGAGAGCCTGATGCGGGGCTTGATCCCAGGACCCTGAGATCATGACGTGAGCCGAAGGCAGAGGCTTAATCCACCGAGCCACCAGGCACCCTCAAAAGATTTTCATAAGTTAAAGAAGACTCATAGGATACCAGAGGTCTTGCCCTTGTCAAGTTAAGGTTATTTTTCCCTCTAGTAAGACATTAATATTAAGACAGTTACTTCCTGGAGGACTGTCCCACATGTCCCACCCAGGAGTAGGGGAGGTGGAGTCTGTGGGGTGTTTCGTGGTTGGTCCTCAGCTTGCCTTCTGCTCTCTCATCACAGACCAGGTGGATATTTCCATCTTTCACCCTTGCCAACAATAGAAATGACCATTTCACTCATATGCCATTCATATAAAGACATCTTAATTAGTTTTAAATTAAAAATGCATTTGTTTTGAAAGAAGTACCAAAGACATCCTTCGATGAGGTCCTAGCTAAGCAGACAATGGAGGTTCCCTTAAGCCCCTCTCCTGTTTCTGCACAGTTGTTGGTTTCTATAGCATGTACAAGAATAAAAACTTGGAAGCTAGTACCTTGCCAATGAGGTGACATGTCGTTGGCTGGCGAAGTTGACATTTTGATCTTCTACATGCTGCTTGTTGTCTTAATTTTTAATTTGTTCAGAACCATTTGAGGAAGAGAGGGTTGGGTATTCCCTGAAAATTCCCCACAATATTGATCTCAGTTTCCTAATACCAACGATTTCCCCAGTCTCAGTTTACGTCATTTTTGTTTAGTTTTGGCTGAACTGGAACCTTGCCACTCAAAATGATTCTTAGTCTTTCTTTCTTTATTTATTTATTTATTTATTTTTTAGTCTTTATTTGATTGTCACTTTCTTCGTGCAATAAATGGCTCCTCCAAGCACTAGCTAGTGAAAATCTGGCTGGACTTCCATCAGAAATGGAAGGGTAATGTTGGCTACTGGCTGTTGCCCTACTACATGGATATGGGGTTTCAAATTAGCGTTTCATTAAAAGTCTGGAAAAGCAGAGAGTCACAACACAGTCTTGCTCTTAATGTTTGTTAAACTGTCTTTCTAATTAATGGCCCTTAGGACTGAGAATCAAACCCCTAACTTGGATAATGGGCAGGACTGACACAGCATCCAGGGCGTTGGTAGAGGCAGAAGCCAGGCCTTTGTGTGTGTAGGAGCGCAGGTTAGCATATGAAGCATGCTTTGTGGGCCACTCTCCCTCAGATCATTTGTGGCTCATCTGGCAAGATGAGATCATTTGTTTCTACCATTAGCATCTTGGGTGTCCAGGCACCAAAACTTCTTAGCTTTGACTTGAAAGCTTATCACTATAGAGATGGGGAAAAAAGGCACCACTTTCTACTGTAGGGAGAAAAGACTTCTTGAAAGTCTCTTATGAACCTGAATGATGAGGGAAGAGTAAGAAAAATGACACTGCCTAGATTTTATACTTCACAAAGCCAGGAGAAGGAATTTTCTGAGGGTTTTTTGCTAATAGTAAGTATTTCCAACCCAGCTAAAGATTTGAACAAAGTCAGCTTGACTTGTCCCTAATTTAGGATAGAAAAGGAAAAAGAAAAGTGAACCAGTAAAAACTTAAACCCCAGGGACCCAAGGGAAATTTCTAGAAGCTCCTTATGTTTTGTTAACTGTGTTCTCCATTCCAATCCTCTCTTTTCTAAACCATTTGGTTCACGGCTGCCAGGTTAATCTTTCTGAAATGCCACTTTGCGTATGACATTTTCCTTGCTCAGAATTCCACAAGAGTAGTGTATTGTTCCCAGAAGGAAACGAGTCAATAGCCTGACTTTCAAAGTCCATCTTGTGCTGGAGTCTGCCCATCCATGGACCTCTACCTCCACAGCTCCTGCCCAAGCAAGCTCCCTGTTTCACCTGAGCCTCCTATGCACATTCTGATCTCTTGGCAATGCTGGTGTGCGTGAGAGTTACTTAAGAAGCTCTTTAAGGGACCAGTGCCACCATCCTCTTCCCTGGGGGATGCCTCTTTATACTTGGCTCTGCCTGTCTAAGTCTCAGATATCTTTGAAGGCTGACTTCAGATTTACCAGCAGCCCAACTTAGATAAATAGATGTAAAAAGAGAAAGGTGTTCTAAGCAGGGACAATGCAAGGCAAAAACTGGGAATTTGGGGAACCACCAGCAAATGTAGGTCTGTAGATTGTATCTAAATGACTTAGCACCTGTGGCTGCAGAAGGGAACTTCAGTGCACTTTATTGGAAAGGTGTTAGCTTTGAGGTTGCAGAGGGTTGAGTCTGAGTCTTCTTGTCCTGGGGCAAAGCTAGCTTGGGTATGTCACTTATTCTTCTGACACCTAGTTCATTTACTTGGAAAATGTGGGCGCTGCCTTTATTTTACGGATTAGATGTTACGACCTGTGCAATGCATGTAGGATGTGTAAGTACTTAATAAATGTTGGTTCTCTCCTCTTCCATCTATTTGGGTAGTAGGGACAGGATGAGGAGCCAGTTGTTGTCACATGGTGACATGTGCGTCTTGCATCATTTCCCCTGCCAACCTCTCCATCTCTGCTTGAGGACATTCTGAGGTATGTTTTTCTGGTCCATGTGGTAAATCGAAAGTTTCAGGGAATTCCACTCTTTGGAGGCAGCTTTACCAATGACTAATGGGGACTGTTGTATAAACACCTCAGAGTCTTCATTCCTTGGGCATGATAACTTGGAGGCAGGTATTTTATATTGACTGCCAGAGTGACCCCATGGGACTGAACTCCAGACACCCATGGTTGTAGCTGGCTAGATAACACACCCCCCCACCTTAATTGGCTGTCTTCTCTCCCTGGTCTCATCCACTCCCCTGGTAGTATTTTCTTCACCTTCCAAATAAATTACTTGCATTTGAAACCCCATCTCAGGGACTGCTTCTTCTGGAAGATTCCAAACTAAAACAGAATCCTAGTCTACATTTCTTTTTACAACTCCTCCCAGTAGGGTTGGTCTAGCTGTTCCCAATTGTTTTATGGATCTGAGTGGCAGAATAAGTATATCATCTCAGTCCTCATAAGCCATGTTGTCACTGTGTAACATAAGAAATGTGACAGTGGCAATAACATGCTACATCTTAGTCACTCTAATGTGTAAACTAATACAACAGTCGGGCACATTCCATGTCTCTGATATTAAATGATGACTGAATTATTGATAACTGGTCCCACATTCCCTTGAATCAAATATTAATACAGCAATATCTTGCATGTGGCGGCTGGATTCCTTTTTAATGATTTCATCACTCAGAAATCCAACCACGTCTTTCACCTCATACAAGATGAATTGGGTGCATTCTGGAAAGACAACTTGAGGAGATGGAATGTTTAAATATTGGCTGTTGTGTTCTATCAGAGTTGACACATAGCAGGCTTTCCCTGGGACAAGTGTCAAACACCAAAGAAGGATTTCAGTCGTCTGAGACTTTCATTTGGGTCTATTCTAGAATTTGTTTTTGCTGACTGCTTTCATGGTAGCCTTCAAGTGGGAAACACAGAACACAGGCATGGCAACATTGGAATGGGCTTTCCGTCTACACCCTTCACATTCAGTATTTAGTTTCAAGTATTTTGGCTTATGCAATCTCCCCCACCTATGGATTCCTCTGGTACTCAGTCTGCACTGCTCTTATGGCCTTTACATATTCCTTGTTCTGATACATTTATGGGTGTATGTCCTGTTTCTTCTACTTGATCGTATTCTCCTTGAGATCATGGTACTCAATGTTGTTGACATTGAGAGGCTCCTTTCCTGAAGTCTTTGTATTTTACTTATCCTTGCTTCCCAGAACTCGCTGAAGAATCCGCAACACTGTGGGTGGTCCACAAATGCTTGTTGAATGGCCAACTTTGGAAATGAATATATGCAGAAGACCTGCCATTTCAGTAAGATTTGTGGGTAGAGGGGTGCTTGGTTCATGTCCTCATTATCTTTTTTCTGGATCAGAGATATTCTTTTTACAGATTTCAAAAGGGAAGAAAAAAATGCTAAGGCATCTGAGAAAACCCTGTGAGAGTTGTGAAAAGGATGTGTTAGCTTTTATTAATTTTATTACTATTACTGGTACTCAGTGCCATGCCTTATTATATAACAAACATTTACGGAACATTTACTATAATCTGGACACTGTACTGGGTCTTTTACTGGGACTTTCAGTTTTTAAAAACACCTTACCACTCATTGCTTCTAGGCAAGAATAAGTCATAAATGAACATAAACAAGGGCTTTTAACAGTTATAAATTTTTTTTAGTGTGTCGCTAAAACAGGAATGGGCTGGAATTATCATCCTTAAGACAAATGTTATACTTATATTTTATGTAAAAAGTAAAGTTTAAAAGATCTAACACTGACCAGTTTCTAAATGTCAGGCACTGTGTTGTATGTGAACTAACTATACCAAGCAAATATTAACTGTGTTAAATACTTGTAGCAATCTTATGAATTTTGTACTGTTATCATTTTCCAGATAAGAAAACTTAAAACCTACCTGAGGTCACACAGGAAGTGGTAAATTTGGGATAAGAACACAGTCTTACTTCAAAGTCTGTTCTCTTACAAACTGTGCAGTACTATTCCTTGGAGCTGAATGGAGCTTTTTTCCTTTGGTTTCTGAGAAGCTTAGAGAAAAATTTATCATTGAAATTTACTCTGAATTTTACATTTACATTGAACTTTGACTTGAGTTTATTTGTATTTGTTTTTCTTTTGATCTTGCCTACCTCTATTTTTATGTTTGAAAATTAGAAAATTTATAATTTTTTAATTTTATTGCCCTTTATGTGGGGGAGAAACAACATCATTGACTCTAATACTTCCATCATTCATATATTCATGTAGGAAACTATATGGAATGGATTATAGCAGACCCTTCCACATTACACAAGTTAGAATAGCAAAAGTTGACAAGATGAGAAAAAAATGTTGGCAAAGATGTGGAGGGGAACCCTTTTACACTAATGGTGGGAATGACGTTGGTACAGCCATTTTAGAAAATAATATGGAGGTTCCTCAAGATGTTAAAAATAGAGCTAATCTATGACCTAGCAATTGCACTACTAGATATTTACCCCAAAGGTACAGATATAGTGAAAAGAAGGGCCGTATTCACCCCAATGTTCATAGCAGCAGTGTTCACAATAGCTAAACTGTGGAAGGAGCTGAGATGCCCTTCAACAAATGAATGGATAAAGAAGATGTGGTCCATATATACAATGGAGTATTACTCAGCCATCAGAAAGGATAAATACCTACCATTTTTACCAACACGGATGGACCTGGAGGGGATTATGCTAAATGAAATAAGTCAGGCAGAGAAAGATAATTATCATATTGTTTCCGTCATATGTGATACATAAGGAAGAGCATAGAGGACCACAGGGGAAGGGAGGGAAAACTGAAGTGGGAGAAATCAGAGATGGAGACAAACCATGAGAGGCTATGGACTCTGGGAAACAAACTGAGGGTTTCAGAGGAGATGGGGGTAGGAGAATGGGGTAGCTGGGTGATGGATATTAAGGAGGTCATATATGGTCATGAGAACTAGGTGTTATACACAAATAATGAATCATTGAACACTGCACCAAAAACTAATGAGGTACTATATGTTGGATAACTGAACATAAGAAAAATAATGTATAAATAAAAGCAGATATTGCTATGAAACAAAACCCCCAAAACCAAACAAACAAAAAAAGAAATGATGCTCTGGATAGAGGAAAGGACTTGCTCTAGTTCACATGCTAGTGACTGGTCATCCTTGGCAAAAATCTAGCTCCCCTGACTTCCAGTCCATTGTTTTTTCTACCATACCATACTGTCTTATGTTACTCCTGCTTATTTACCACTAGTACACATTTCTCAATCATTTATTGTGTTGTCTTTCTGGGATATATTTAATCTTTCTTTCTTTTATCTTAAGAAATAATGCAACGTATTAAGAAAAATATGGTCCCAGAAGGTAGAGAGCACTGTGACCCTAAACAAATGATTGAACTTCTATGGGCTTTAGTTTCTTCATCTGTATTGATAAATGTTCTAATGTCTGAGGTGCTTTTTGTACATTGATATAAATACTCACTAACATTTGTGATTTATTTAAGTGTAATTTGTTAAATTCATGTGTCTAAGAATCAAAAGTTTGAAGACCAATTTTCATGAGTATTAACATTATTGATTTGAAGTGTGATTAATTAGGTGATCTCAAATAATTCATTGCAACTTCAAATTTAATATAATTTATTCTTTTAAATGTTGTGTACATATTCAACTGTAGGCAAAACACAACTGGAATTATTATAAAACGTGTTATTATGTGTGCATTCAAACCTATTCTAAGGTGTCACCATTGTGGTTTCATTTCTTCATTAATTGCGTATTTGGTTTTATATTTCCCAAGGTTTATTTCCTAACTTAGCTGGGGTCATTCTAGACCTTTGATAATCATATTTTAACATCTACTCAGGGAAGCAGTGATCTTACCAGACTCAAAAGAAAATGAACACCTTCAAGCTTTCAGTACTATGTTTTAGATTAATTGACGCTCACTCAGGGCACAAGAACTCTGCCTTGCCCACAGCTATTCAAACACAAGTCACTCACCAGTAACAGTAAACTATGCTAGTATGGCCGTTAGGTTCACACCTTCCATATTTGTGACCTGGTATTTCCCCTACAAAATTATGTCTGTGTTTTTCTTTTTAAGGAATTTATCATCGTTTAAAAATTTTTTTTACCTTTATTGAGATATAATTAACATATAAAAATGCATCCACTTGAAGTGTATGGTTTGATGAATCTTCACAAATACATATACCAAATGACCAAACCACTATCAATACATAGAATACATAGAATATTTCCATCACTACCCCAAATTCCCCTGTGACCTTTGTTGGTGAGTTCCCATCATGACCCCAGACCTGAAGCCAGAAAACTACTGATCTGGTGATTACAGATAAAGCTGCTATACATATTAGTATTCAGATCTTGACCATATTAAAAAAAAAATTTCCGAGTAGTTTATGGTATCTTTTAATTGATAGTTTTTGGCAATTGGTTGATTTTTTTAATATATTGAGATTTTTATCTTGTCACCTTGCTCATTTTCCCCCACTAGTGGCTTATTTTCTAGATTCCTTAGAATTTTTTATTTTGCACATGATTATCTTTTCTGTTCATGAAGACAGTTTTATTTCTTTCTTTCCAATCTACATGTCCCCCTTTTTTTCTTGCCTTATTGAAATGGCTAGGACCTCCAGTACAGTGTGGAACAGAACTGCTGAGACTAGAAATTCTTGTCTTGTTGACCATGTGTTGTCTTTTGCCATTAAATATGATGTTCAATATTTTCACCTCTAAATGTGATGTTAGTGGTTGGTTTTATTGCAGTCATTCTTCATAAGGTTGAGGACTTTTCTTCTATTCCTAGTTTGCCAAATGTTTTCGTTTTATAATCATGAGTGTTAAAGTTTGTTAAATGCATATCATGCTTATATGAAAATGAAAATATGATATTTCTCTTTTATTCTCTTTATATATGAATGTTTAGACCTTTACATTTTATACAATTGTTAATATAATTGGGCTCAAATATACTCCTTGCTATTTATTTATGTATGTACTATCTGATATTTCTTCCTTTTCAGTCTTTTTTTGACCCTTTAAGTGTGTTTTAGAATTTCATTTTCTTTTCACCATTGACTTATTAGCATTATCACTGTTTCATTTTGTAATGATTACTCTAGGGTTTACAATAGGCAGCGTTCCCTTACTATAGTCTATCTTCATGTAACATAACACCACTTCACAGATAATGCATATAAATTATAACTGTATTTTCAAATTCATCACATTTACTTGTACTTACATTTTAAGCCCCATACTAATTTGTTATGCTTGTGTTAATTCATCAATGATATTTCAAAGATTTTGAAACTTGAGAAATTGTCTTTTATATTTATCCACATATTTACCTTTTCTGGAGCTCTTATTTCTTGTAAATCCAAATTCACATCTAATGTCTTCTTTGTAACTTTGAAACATATATTAAGCCATCTCAGTACTTGGTTATTGTATTAAATTTTTAGAAGTGTTTGTCTTATTTGCCATTCTTTGTGCTTTCTCCACTAACAGGGACAGAATATTGAAACTTTTTAAAATAGACATATCCTGAATAAAAGAAACAAAATACTCATATATCTCTATACTTCAAACTTTCTTTAAAAATAGCTTATTTTTTCATCATTCTTTCATTTTATAACTGTAATTTTTTATACTTTGTTTAATTTTCTCTTTGAAGTATCATTACAAACTAATACGCTTTCATAGATACTTTGTTTCAATTAACCTCAAGATTATGGGATGCCTGGATGGCTCAGTTGGTTAAGCATCTGCTTTCAGAGTGCTGGGATCAAGCCCCACACTGGGCTTCCTGCTTGGCCGGGACTCTGCTTCTCCCTCTGCCCCTCAAATGCTCTTTCTCTCAAATAAATAAATAAAATTTAAAAAAATCCCCGTAAGATTATAATAATTATTTTGATGCTGAGGTTTTCACAGTGTGGTGGTGCTAGATCTTTCAATTAGAATCTTTTGTCTTTAAAGCAGTGTTCCATGATGACTCTTAAGCTCCACCCACACTTTTTTCTATAGTATGTAATAAATCTGTAATATAGTCTGAATAAGATAACTTTTCTCTGTGAATGTTTTAACATTATATTAAGTGTTTTTAAGAGTTGGTTATACTCTTATTACTATGACTGTGACTCCTTACTCTCCATTCCCTCCTGTTTTTTATGATGGTATAGGTTATTTTCTGCTTGATGATCCCTGCCCTCCTTACCCCCATCCATTTTTTTTTCCTTTTCTGCGCCGGTTTGTTTATGATGGAGACTGATTTATTTGGACTATATTAATGGCTCCTATGTTCTCTGGCTCATGTTTTGGCCAATGGATGAGACACCACAAGGAGACTGGGGAGTTTGGAATGTTTGGAGAGAGAAAGTTTGGGGGTATTTGCATTCCCGCTTCCTCCATATTTCAGTGCTGCAGTTTGGATAGTGGCTGGATCCCTCTGCAGTAGAGTCTCTGTGTGGTGGTTTCTTCTTCATGGACTCACCAGACTGCAGTGACATTAATTTGTCCCATTATCCATTCAGCCAAAGGGACTGTGATGGCTATTGCTGTGGCTAGTCTCTGCCTCCAAATCATTAGTTGGTCCTCTTAATTCTATCAGTGGTCATCAATTCTCTTTCATTAAATCCTGTTGAGTGGAATTCTGTTCCCTGATGGGACCCTAACTGACACAGGAATTATTACAAAATCCCCAGTTCCTGTTGTCAAAGTTTGAGCTTGCAATTGGAGCAAAAGGGCTGACTCTCCATGTCATCTGATAAGTCTTGATAAATGTGATGGTGGGGATGTATGCTCTCTTTTCTACTCCTGGAAGTGTTAGAGTTACAATCGTTACAATGAGTGTGATCATGAAGGAGGATGAGCTTTAATACTTTAATACATTTAATAATCAGTTTCTGATCATCCACCTAACCACTCTGATTCTGAAACAAAAGACTAAAAACGCTGTAGGATTCTCAGTTTCAGACTCTTCTGGAACTCTATGGAACTCTTCTAAAAGCTTGTTACTTTTCAGCTGTCTACATTCGTTATTACCTTAACTCTTCATGTAGGAAAGTGGAGAGTTACTAAGATCTCACAGGTTGAAGAGAAGGGATAAAGAGTCTCTAAAATGAGAGACAGTCTAATACAATGTTTAGTTGGGTTTATTTTCAAAACAGTGTTATCAGATAAACAACACTAGTGCCTCCCTGTTTTGTTGTGTCTGAGTTCAAATCCCTTCCATAGAGGTGATGGTAGCTTCTCACCTCTTTATCCTGGTTTTATCATTCCCTTTGGGATGTGATTGCTGTGGACTATTCAGCCCTTCTACAAATAGGAAAGTTGTATCCCCTTCCACACCAGAACTCTCATTATTGTTTCTCTATTATCCTTAATTTTGGTTTGGATATGATCCATCATAGAATGCATGAAGCTAGGACTTAGATAATTTGTTTCTGAAAGTGTTTAACAAAGTGAGTGACCAGGCATTATCCTTTTTGTTTCTCTCAAGGATGTGTCTGGAGGAAAACTAACTTAGCCTTCTAAGAGGGCACATGAGTTAATTTCTCTAACTTTTGTACAGTGTTTGTGGTAGAAGTGAGAGGTGTGGGTGAAGTTATCTTAAAGGGTAGTCATTGGGACTCTCCTTAAATGCCCATTTGTGTATTTTCAAACATTCTACCTTCCAGGGAGTGGAGCAGCTGTAACTATAAGAATCTTACCTTTTGGGTGCCTGGGTGGCTCAGTGGGTTAAGTCGCTGCCTTTGGCTCAGGTCATGATCTCAGGGTCCTGGGATCGAGTCCCGCATCAGGCTCTCTGCTCCCAGGGAGCCTGCTTCCTCCTCTCTCTATCTCTCTTCCTGCCTCTCTGCCTACTCGTGATCTCTCTATGTCAAATAAATAGATAAAATCTTTAAAAGTAAAAGAATCTTACCTTTCAAGCCTATGGTGATGGTCTGTTATATTGATGGCCACCATCAACCCATACTTTCTTGTACCCATGTCCTTTACTAGTGTTCTCCTGAATGTGGACTAGCTTGGTGACTTTCTTTAACCAAGAGACATGGAGAAGTGCTAGTGTTTAAGTTCTTGGCCTAAGTCTTACAGAACCTAGAGGCTCCTGCTTTTGCTTTCTTGGGAGCCCTGAGCTACCATGTAGAATATCTCTTTACCTGGCTGGAGAGATCTCAAGGAGAAACCACAAGGAGAGGCTGCATAAAACGGGAGAATCATTGAGACTACATGGGGAGGGTAAGGGAGAAGAGAGTAACTATCTAGGTTCTCCAGCTGAGCCCAGCTCTGAGCTGATCCACTAAATGAAAGCAATCACACAAGTGCCTCCTTATTAACTGAACAAAAGAACCACTTTTGGGACTTCATCAAAATCAAAAGCTTCTGCACAGCAAAGGAAACAGTCAAGAAAACAAAAAGGCAACCCACAGAATGGGAGAAGATATTTGCAAATGACAGTACAGACAAAAGGTTGATATCCAGGATCTATAAAGAACTCCTCAAACTCAACACACACAAAACAGATAATCATATCAAAAAATGGGCAGAAGATATGAACAGACACTTCTCCAATGAAGACATATAAATGGCTATCAGACACATGAAAAAATCTTCATCATCACTAGCCATCAGGGAGATTCAAATTAAAACCACACTGAGATATCACCTTACACCAGTTAGAATGGCCAAAATTAGCAAGACAGGAAACAACTTGTGTTGGAGGGGATGTGGAGAAAGGGGAACCCTCTTACACTGTTGGTGGGAATGCAAGTTGGTGCAGCCTCTTTGGAGAACAGTGTGGAGATTCCTCAAGAAATTAAAAATAGAGCTTCCTTATGACCCTGCAATTTCACTACTGGGTATTTACCCCAAAGATACAGATGTAGTGAAAAGAAGGGCCATCTGTACCCCAATTTTTATAGCAGCAATGGCCATGGTCACCAAACTGTGGAAAGAACCAAGATGCCCTTCAACGGATGAATGGATAAGGAAGATGTGGTCCATATACACTATGGAGTATTGTGCCTCCATCAGAAAGGACAAATACCCAATTTTTGTAGCAACATGGACGGGACTGGAAGAGATTATGCTGAGTGAAATCAGTCAAGCAGAGAGAGTCAATTATCATATGGTTTCACTTATTTGTGGAGCATAAGAAATAACTTGGAAGACAAGGGGAGTTAGAGAGGAGAAGGGAGTTGGGGGAAATTGGAAGGGGAGGTGAACCATGAGAGACTATGGACTCTGAAAAACAATCTGAGGGATTTGAAGTGACGGGGGGTGGGAGGTTGGGGGAACTAGGTGGTGGGTATTAGAGAGGGCACGGATTGCATGGAGCACTGGGTGTGGTGCAAAAACAAGGAATACTGTTATGCTGAAAATAAAAATAAATAAATAAATAAATAAATAAATAAATAAATAAATGAATGATTTAAAAAAAAAAAAAGAACCACTTAGTGGGGCTCTGGCTGATCCTTGTAAGTATTCAACATGCTGCTAAATGCACAGGGGCATAGAACGAAAACACACACTGTGACGTGCAGTCATAGATCTGAGCTCTCTCAGAGCCTGCCTTTGCATACGCTTTCTACCTTCCTTCTCCTGGCTCTTTTTTTTTAAAAAATCATTTATTTATTTATTTATTTATTTATTTATTTATTTATATTTTCAGCATAACAGTATTCCTTGTTTTTGCACCACACCCAGTGCTCCATGCTGAGTTTTTTCCTCTCTTACTACTCAGGAAAGCATCCTTAAGCCTTCCCTATAGTCCAGATGCAAGACAGTAAACCCAGAGAAAGACTAGGTTTCCCCCTCTTCTTAAGGTTCCTCTTGAGAATTTTACCTTATGGCTTTCATAGTTACCATGCTAAAGACAATAAAGCAATCTCAGCGCTCATTCCAATCTAAGGGATGGTGTGAGGTTACATTTTGTTGCACCCTTCCCAGAGAGGGCTCCCCCTCCTCAGAGCAGACAGTCATCCCTGCAGATGACAGCACATGAAATCTCAACATACCCTGGGTACATTCAGACCTCAAATTTGTTGGCCATAGCCATTAGTATGGCTTGTTGGAGATTCTTAGTTTTCCAATTCTGTGTATAACCTACAATTTTACACCCTGTGGGCAGATGAGACCAGGAGCTGGAATGGAAGTGATGCCACTTACTTCTGGATGAAGTTTTTAAATGCAGATGTAAGACCATTCAGAGCTCTCTTGCCTCTGCCAGGGTTGGCACTGGTGGCCACTGCATCAACAAAGGCTCTAGAGTAAGGTGATATGGAGAAGAGCTTTCTTGCTGACCCTCAACTGATGTGCAACATGAACAAGAGTATCCTTTGAATCTGATGTTTTGGAGTTATTTGTAATTATGGCACAACCTATCCCATCCTGACTGATTGATTTATTGGTATAAGAGAAAGCTCCTGCTATAGACCCCTACTTGTTTTTTCCCTCTCATTTTTGTCTTCGTACTTCAAGTCTTCCTTAGTGGAAAACATGCTGGTCTCTGTTTTTCTGAATTTTGTTCTGAAATATAAAACAGCCCCAAACTCCCAAACTAACATTTGGGTTTTTCTTTTCTTCAAAAATTCCCATTCTTTTTTCTTACGTCTCTCTTATGGTTTATGTTTAAACACTCTAGACTCCAGCCACGTTGGACTGTTCCCTGTGTTCCACACACATCCAGCGTATCCTTTCCTCTGTGCATAGCACGATGATTCAGAGCAACCACTCAAGAGTCAGACAAATTAGGCTCAGATTCTAGCTTCAGCTCTCCCTGTGTGAGCATGATCAGATAATTTATTCTGTCAGAGATGGTTTTTTCTTCTGTGAACAGCAGATACACAATTTTCCTTGCAGTATTAGGGTGAGGATTAATAAGAAAATGTTTGAAGAGTGGTCAGCACAACACTTGGCACATAATGGCCCCTCATCAAGGCCTGGAAGTGTAGCTCTGCTTTCATGCTTTCCTTCTAGATGAAATCCCCTATCAGTGGCTCTAACTTGGTCTTTCAAGGACAGTGGAAGTGCTTTGTCAGGCCACCTGTGTGTTTTTATTTTTAGCCAGCAATTACTTCTTCATTTGTAACAACTACCTATCACCTCCTACCTTCTGAAGTCCTAAAGTAATGATTGTTATCTCTTCTAGTTCACAATTATAATCTTATCCCTTAATGCTTAGTTACACCTATTATCATGTGTTAGATTTTAAGTTTCTTGAGGGTAGAATCCATGTCTATATCTCAATTTTGTATGGCTCCCAACATCCAGTCCCAGTCCTGAAAACCATTCCAAGTGGGAACTCTGTAAGGATTTTTTGAGTGAATAATGAATGAAAATTTACCACATCTGCCCTGGGTCCCACTCTAGCCATTTCTCCTTTTTCTGGGTCCTTAATTTCTGCTGAATATTTCATTTGTCACAAGAGGGATAAGGGGAAGAGGTAAACTCTGGAGCCCTTATTGAGAAGTATACATTACAAGCATTGTCTCACTGTATTTTCATTTCAGCCTTTTGCGGGAGATCATTTGTTAAGCCGCTCATCCAAGGCCACACAGGTGGTAATTGGATGTGTTGACTTCTAGAAACCATGCTGTTTTTATTATATGATATTTGTTTTTGAATCAGGTCTTGTAGCCATTTTTATAACTTTTTCTCAAGCCCTCAGGCCAACTCAATTTCTGTTCTGGCTCTATTAAATGGGATAGAGGTTTTTATTTTTTATTTTTTAATTTTTTTTAATGTGGTTCTTAAACACAATGTGATTTATTTTTTTAGACCTTGACAGATCTTTAGTGATTGAGACAGACACAGAGTGAATTCTTATGGCAGATTAATTCCAAATGAGGATGTAGCAGTCTTAAAATAAGAGTGAGTTGGAAAGTAGGTTTTTACTTACAGAAACTCCTTCCCAGAATCCCAAGAAGAACCCTACAGGGTGAGCATAGTCTAAGAGAGAGAATTTTTTCCGGAGTCTGTGGCCACAAGCAGAAAGTGAGGAACTCAGCTGAATTTGAGGACACATAGGACAATGTCATTGTATCTGTATTGAGGACCACGGGTATGGCCTCTCACATCAATACTCCTCTTGCTAGCTAGCAGATACAGTTTGGAATGTGCTCAACAATTATAGTGAGGAAAGGCTGTGGGAGATTGTGAGAGACAGAGTGTTAGGCAGGGGCGATCCGAGCTTACTGTCCTTGGCCAGAAAGTGCTGTTCCCTGATTTTAGTACCTGGCACATTTTGGGCTTGTCTCAGCCCATATTAGTTCTATCCAGGATGGTAATTGGAGAGGAATGCGTTATCTTCTCTGGCTTCAATCCAGTCTGCCCTCCCACACGAGGGCCTATGATTCTGTGGTCAGGATTTTGTTCCAGATTATCCGCCAAGATTTACACAATGCCTTTACCACTCCTGTTTTGCCTCTCCTCCCTGCTTCATATTGTAGGTGGGCTCTTGTCAATCCAGGGTTGACTTCATTTCCTCTACAAATGGGTGACCTTCCCTAACCGTTGGATTTTTTGAGCCATGCGTTAGAAAATTCTCAGCAGACTTATCTCTTATTCCTATTTTTCATCACTGTGTGGGCACTTCTATGTAACATTTTCTTGTTAATTCAACCTCTTGGGTTAGTTGTTTATGCAGTTGTTGCTCTTAGGTGATTGCTTGGCTAACTCTTATCCTATCTCCTAAGGTCATGCTACATAGATATAACTATGTACACTTATAGATGTGTAGCTAGATGGAGAGATACATAGAAATCACACATGCAGTATATATGTCTATATATGTATACATAGACACACATGGGTGTAAACACGTCTGTGATGTTCATATATCAATACACATTTGTTGAATTGCATTATGGAAACAACTCACTTGTCATGTCTAATTATAATAATTCTTGTACAATGCTTCCCAAGCCAAAAACTCTTCAAGAACTTTTCATACATTAACTCTTTCAATCTTCACTCCAAACCCATAAGGGTAATACTATTATTTTTATCCCCATTCTTTAGCTGAAGCCCTAAAGATACAGAGAAGTTAAGTCATTTGTCCAAGGTCACACTAACTTAACCCAGGAAATCTGTCTGCAGGGTCTTTGCTCTTTACCTCTATGCTGTGTTAGCTCTCCATGTTACACTAATGGAACAGAAGAGAAGATAATCACACATGGGCAGAATATTCCTTTAGAATTTTGTAATACTACTGGCCATGCAAATCACACCTTCACAAATATACAGTTTATTTGTCCATTCAGTCATTTACTAATTTATTCATTTATATCATTCAGTGAATATTTGTTTAGTGTTTACCAGTGTCTTTGTATATGCAAAGTACTTGGGGTGTGTGTGTGTGTGTGTGTGTGTGTGTAGAAGCAGGTATCTTTTCTCTGTTCCTGAGTCATGAACTTTTTGTTTATTTAGGGAAATCCTACATCCTATTTTGGGTCTGTCCTTCATTCTTTCACCCTTTGGTGTTTTAGGAAGAGGAGAAGTAGAGGCAAGAGGGAATGCAGAAACCATGAGCTGTAGTTGAATGTTGCATTGAAGGTGGCAGTCAGCCACTCTAGCTGCTGCTTCTTGTTTGACCTACTAATTCTCAACCCCTATAATTGTTTGCTTTGTGTGGCTCATAACCACCCCCCAGCCACTGCTGCTTGGACCAGAGACAGACACACAGCCCAAAGTGATTCATTGTACAAGTGCATGGAGAGATGCTGGTGTCAGTATATTAAAGGTGCTTACCTGGAAGTCATGTAAAGTTCAAACTCAGGTATGGGGCTGGGTCCTAATTAGAGAAGCCAGAATGGAACTGATGCCAAAGAGAAGTGGAGCTCAGAGAGAAAGAATGAGAAGCTGATATTTCTGACTTCTAGCTCCAGCCCTGTGACATCCATCTTTGTTTATTTAAGTCTTGAGGTTTCTGTGAGGCTCCTTGGTACATCTTCCTAAGAAAAACCCTAGGTGCTTTCAAAATAGCTTCAGTAGGTTTCCTTCCACTTCCCCAACACAGAGTGACCCTTGACTTGGGCAAGAAATCACTCTTCCTTCTTTCAGTGAGGAAAGTTTTGGAAAATAAGACTCTCTAGTCAAAGAATTATGGGGTTGATTCCATGTTGTCATTGGCTCTGGGTGTCATTAGACCTCTACTTCTCTGCTGTGAAAATGTAGAAAACCCCACAATCTTTGCATTGTGTTTATTCCTGAGTACTGTGTAATGACATTGGAAAGTGGCCTTGAAGAATGGAAAAAGTGGGAATGATGTTGGGAAGGGACCAGTCCCTTGAAGCTGAGCTCCAATGACTGTGGTTTCAATTATGGAGCAGTTTTGCTCATTGGTTGCTCGAGTGCCGCTGTGGTTTGGATGCAATCTCAGTTCCGCTCAGGGCTAAGGTATTGAGTGTCCCAGAATCAATGTAAACAGTGAGGTAAATCAATATAAATAATTAAAATAGATTTTAGTAGAAGGATAAATAGAAGTCCTAGAGATAGCAGGTGAAATCACCTCTACTTCATGGTCGGTTTTGGGAATTTCTCTACCCTTTTAAGTACCTGCTGATGTACAGAAAAATATAAAGTTTATGGGGGCTGCGTGTCTACCAGGCTGCCCTCAGTTTTCTTGTCTCTAAAGTGGGGGAATGAGTAATAAGTTAGATTAGCTATAGGGGTCCTTCCAGCATTGTGGTTGACAATGATATATAACAATCAGCAGTTTAAGTATCCGCAGAGATGTTATGCAACAGATCTTCCTGCATAACACCTACCAAAGGGGCCAGTTAATGGTAGTGCATAAGTGGTTGTTATGGGTTGAGTGATAAGGAAGTTCAGTTTGTGTTCTTAGAAAAAATTCATTATGTCATTCCCAGGTTGGATTTTCAAGCAAAATGTATTTCCACTACAAGTGCAGCCAAATGTAGGGAACTGCCAGGAGAGATTAAGATTAAAGTCTGAGAGGGTCAGGCGGGAGAGCAGGGTTTTAATTAAATGAAGCCATGGTTATAAAGCTCTTACCTCCTGCTTTCCATGTAGCAGGTACTTGGTATAGTCAAGTCCTTTTCTTTCTTCTTCCCCTTTTCATTCATCTTTCACTTTCCAATACTCCGCTTTTTAAGATTCCTATAACCACATGCTGGGTTGTTTAATTTGCCTCCCTAGGAAACTAACAAAACTCATTCCCAGTTGAATTAAACTCATTCCTAGTGCCAAGAAAGGACTGTGGAAGAGGATAAAGGGAATTCTGGGGTGGAATGATTCAACCACTTGCAGAGGCAGGATTCATTATGGGTAAATGCTTGCTGGCCGACCATGGAAATGAAATGCACGTCAGATATTTTGAGGATGAGATGAAATGCTGGGTAGATGAAAAGTATGTGAAAGCCAGTCCAAGCAGTGATATTTTAAATTTAGTTAGGGGTGTTCTTATAGTAGAATGAACTTTTTGGTGTTACATGTTTAGGAGTGCAGGAGATATTACAACAATAAACTATTTTAGGGGAGTGCCTGAGTGGCTCAGTGTGTTAAGCCTCTGCCTTCAGCTCAGGTCATGATCTCAGGGTCCTGGGATTGAGCCTCACTTGGGCTCTCTGCTCAGCAGGGAGCCTACTCCCCAGCCCCCCCCCTCCTGCCTCTCTGCCTACTTGTGATCTCTCTCTCTCTCTGTCAAATAAATAAATAAAATTTAAAAAAATGAACTATTGTAGGACAAGATAATTAAAAAACTCTTTATGAGAAATATGGTTTAGCATATCATTCAGAAAATATATAAAGATTACTTCTGCTTTTCAGAGCATAATCTGTGTGTTTTGAGGGAGGAGGTGGAGTGGGGCCCAGCTTTGGAGCCAACAGAAGAAAATATAATGGGGGATATATAAGAAAATATAATGGTAGAATGGAGAAAGTGTGCATGGCTCTGAACTCTTTCTTCTCCCTGGCAACAGTTAGCTTGATATCCTGCAGCCAGGCACATGTTGCAAAGAAATTAAATAGGAAACCAGCTTCCTGGGGCATGGAGAACTCCACTTTTCATGGCCCTATGGTCATAAACTTGATTTTGGTGTTTACAAATAGCTGAGGTCCTATTAGTGGTCCCAAATGGACTCACAAAAAACCCACACCAAACCAAAGGCACAAAGTTCTTCCATGCATAGAGCTTTACCATTCTTGAACGTTCCATCCTCCGAATCCTACTCAGTGCCTAAAACAACTTTGCAAGGCAGGAATTAGTTTCACTATTTTTAGATGAGGAAACTAAGGCTCAGAATTTAAGTGATTTTCCCAAGTGATCTGGCAAAGTAGGAAGTTCAAATTTCCACTGCTAAACTCAGTTTTCTTTCCCACAACACCTGCCTCTATTGATTAGAACTGGTCCAAGGGCTCCTCTAAGGCTTATGCTTACTGTGAAAATCATTATATTGAGAAACTTCAGTTTGTCCTGTACCCAGCTGCTGTTCTCATTTTTTGTCACCAGGCTAATCCGGTTTTGCAATGATCTGTCTCAGTAGTTTTCCAACTTTAGGATGCAAAAGAACTGTGGAACATCTTTTAAAATGCAAATTAATGGATATCATCTCCAGAAACCCTGAGACAGTAGATGTGGGGAAGGACCAGGAATGAGCATTTCATGAGCTCTCAGAGTGATTCTGTTTCCTGTGAGGGACCACACTTTGAAAACATGGTTCCAATTAGTTTCTACTTCCTGCTGCAGTAACAAACAGAGAGATCTAGATCACTTGCTTTCCACTTGTTTTGGTCTCTGGTTCATAATGTTTTATTATACCTGTCTCATCCCATGCATCAGTCTTCCCAATAGGTTCTTCCTGGAATTATGACTCTGCCACTGAATTCTGCAGCTTTTTCATCATTAGATGTGATTAAAATTTTTTTAGTATCATTTGTTCTGGGTACTCCTGTCATTTATGGTTCAGATTTCACATGGGATGATGACATAGATCTATGAAATCTTTTATCAATTATAGTTTTTCTAGCTCGAGTAACTTTGAGTTTGGTGTAATAAGAAATGTCAAAAATTTAGAGTTAAAAAATATTTTCAATTACTGTTCCACCAACCGTAGCAATGTGATTCTGGTAATTCACTTAACTTCCAGGAGTCTTAGTTTCCTCATCTTTGTCATGGGAATAATGAATGACATCTACCTCCCAGGGTTATTATGAAAATTAAGTAAAATAATATGAGTTGATTTTATAAATTACAATTACCATAGAAATGCATGTTGATTTCATCAGGGTTTGTTCTAGACAAGAGTATTATCACTGACTGTTTTCTGAAGAGTGGTGTGGTTGAAACAAACCTGGTTGCAGAGATTGGTTTCATCCAGTGAATTGGGCTTTGCCTCACCTCAGCGTTTTTGTGCCTGAGCCCCATGAATGGAAGGTTTTAAGACAGATGAGCAAAGGGACACCAAAGAGACCAGCATGATATCCATTCCCTTGAGTCTGCCATGAGGACCATGCGTGGTCTTTATGTGGAGAACAGGCAGTGTGTCACACATGAAGAGAATGCGCAGTCAAGAGTTTCAGAGAGGGCTAGCATGTTTGTGCATTGGGGTTAGTGTGCATGTGTTAACACGGTGAAGACTGAGAAGAGCACAGCGTTGTTGGTTACCTTAAGAGTACAGCCTTGGGAAAAACAGAAGGAGAAGAAGGAAGAAGAGCAGCACTTGTTTCTTATTAGGTGGTGTCAGCCGCAGAGAATGTCCTTGAGGGAGCTGAAGGGGAAGAATGGTTAAGTGCGCATGGATCAGTTCTGGGAACCCAGAGAAATAACTAGGGTGTCTTAGGGAGGGATGCAGAGTGTTTAGCTGTGGGGCATGTGCAGATGGAGGTTCTCCAAGTTTAGTCTGGCTTGGAGTTTCCTTATTATCAGTTCTCTGTCAGGTACATGACCTCCTATATGCTGTTGAGACTCCAGAATCTGTACCTGTAGCTGAGGCTTGCCATCTAAGCCCCAAACCCACATACATTCTGTCTTCTAACAGCTCCCCTTGTTGCATTTGGGAGCTTCAAACTCAACGCATCCCCCAGAGCATCATTAGTCAACAATGCAAACCGGTGCTGCTCTTACAGTCCTTAGGTCAGTGTATGGTTCCTCTCAGCAAAACCAAGCAGCTGCCTTTGCCTTCCCGTCACCATTTTTATTCAATCTATCATCAAGCCCTGCTCCTAATATTCCTAAGGCTCCTAAATATTCATGATTCAGGCTGTTTTCCTCCATTCCACAGCCACCATTGCAGCTCAAGATATTATATCTTCCTACTGCACTTCTCCTTAGCAAGTTCTTTGACTTCCCCACATTCCTTCTCGCCTTCCCTCATTCTACCTTGAATAGCTGCCAGAAGGATATCTTAAACAGACAGACCTTACTGTGCCATTCCCCAGCTCAGAACCCTTGTTCCTAAGGTGAAGACTACATACCTTAACATGGTTGGTGTAGCATGCATGCGGGGATCGGGCTAACTCTTACCCTTTCTCTTGCTCTGCCTGGTCCAGTCTGAGGGGTCTTCCCTGCACTGTGGAGATGCCTGACTCATTCCCACCTCTGGGGCTTCTCACCACTGTTCTTGCTGGTGGCAGAGACTCTTCTCCCTCTTCTTTCTCTCTAGTTAATACTTGCATTACGTACCACTTAGAGAACCCAGATGAAGTGTTGTTTTTTTTTTTTTTAAATAATTTTTTTACTTGAGTGTCGTTGACATGCAATGGTACATTATTTTCAGGTGTACAACAGAGTGACTCAACATCTCTACATATGCTGGGTTCACCGCAAGTGTAGCAACCATCTGTCCCCATCCATTGCTATGGCAGTACATTGACTATATTCCCTATGCTGATGAGGTACTAAGAACGAGACAAAAAGCCTTTCACTGTGCTATACTCGCTCAGTACCTTGAACTTCCTTCCCCCTCAAGCTGCGTGCCACATTGTCTATACCTTTCTCTATACTTTTCTCCCTCTTGGGGAGGGAATGTGTCTATTGCAGTCACTTTCCTGTCTCGAGCGCCTAACACAGATGACATGGTACATAGCAAACATTCAGTAAACACTCACTCAGCGATTGCATAAATATGAAATCCTGAGACCATTTCTTTCTAAGTGTGTCACAGAACTCTCACATTCAGCAGGACTCTACCCAGTGGTTTGTCAGACCTCCGTGGTGATGAGGCCAGACCGACATGCGTGGCAGGCATCTAGGATTGTTAACTAGGCAGCCACGATTCTTTCTTTCCTCTGAAAGTAATTACTAGTTGCTAAATATGCAAACATGCATTGGAAAAGCAGCTCATTACGTTATGTTAAGAAATAAATTACTATTTCTAATTGCTTCTAGTAGTTAATTACTTCTAATTATTAGTCTGAGTAATAAATTACTGCTTCTGATTATGTTATGGGCACAGTTGGAGAATTCAAAAATGCAATTTTCATGGTTGTTTACATCAGAACATGTTTACTGAATTATAGAGCCATAATTACCCTGAATAACTGGTAGCAAAAAATAATAAACATTTGATAACTTCCATCGAAATATGTCATTTCTTTGTCAGCTTATTTAAGAGATCAAGCATTAAAACAAAACAACCATGCTTGACTTTTCCAGTCTCTTCAGGGGGTTACAATATGTTAAAATCACGATTTTTGTTTTGTTTTGGTTGAATAAGAACTAAATTAGAATTACTTTTGTTATTTAAAACAATAAAGAAAATAATCAGACCTCTAATACTGTTAAAAATCAGGTCACACAACCAGCATACAACTCATAGGAACACATAAATTATGCCTAGTTAAAGGGAAATTGTAAGACATAGCAAAACCTCCAGAATTATTTTATTGAGTTATGACATATCTAAAATGTATTAATCTGAAGTGTAGAACTTTAAGATTTCCAAACCCATGGTTTGAATCTGTCACTTTGCTTACCAGTTTGTTGGGTCAATGACAGAAGTAGGTAACCTATGGAAAGCTGTGGGCTGACTTTTTTTAAATCTCTCCTCCTATTTACTACAACCACATATCATCAGGATGCCTCCCCCCGCCCCACGATGTGGTTCTGTTGCCATCTCCTTTATCCCAGACAGACTCTTAAGACGTCTTCAAGATCTTTATTTCCTGGGACTGACCTTGGGTGATTTCTTCCCCTTGAGTGTGGGTGGGGCAGTGACTTGCTTCTAACCAACCATATATGGCTGAGATGACTAGCCTCACGTGACTTCCTGGCTGTAACAATGATTAGTTAATTAAGATTGTAGGGTCTGTCTTGCTGGAGTCTCTTTGTCTCCCTTGTTGACTTGGAAAAAGCAAGCTTCTAAACAGGGAAACTCCATGGGGTAAAGGAGCTCTGAGCAGCCTCTAGGAGCTGAGGGTAACAATCAGCCAACAATCAGAAAAGAACTCCAATCCCCAGTCCTAGGACTCCATGGAATGGAGTTGTGCCAATAGCCTACATGAGCTTGGAAATGGCTCCTTCCCAGTTAGGGCTTTCGTGAGACGGCAGCCCTGGCTGATACTTGGATCCTTGGCAGACCCTAAACAGATCTCCCAGCAGAGCTGTGCCTGGACTTCTGGCTCATGGATATTGGGACATAATGAATGTGTGTTGTTGTAACTGCTAAAAATGTGGTGATGCTGAAATTTAGAAGTGCCTACATTTTCTCTTCCTACAGACACTGATCACTAGAGAATCATAAAAGACAGATCTTCATACCGAGTTTATGAAAAGCTTCTGACGTCACAGATCTCAAATGTTCTTCTGCTGTCCAGAAAATGGAGTGTAAAACCAGGGACTGAAGACCTCTCAGGTGGAACCATGCACAATTGCCTGAAAGGCATATGGAATGTCAGGAATTTCACAGATTCAAGCCCTTCTTGATTCTTCCACTAACAGTTTAGCTTTAAGTGACTCACTTTATTTCCAGGTTCCCTTTTCCCTCACCTGTCAGATCAGAAATAATAATAACTAGGATATATTCACATTTTACCTACTTTATTTCACTCTGTTCTCAGTTACCAATAGAAGTGATAATTGCCCCACTTTTCAGATGAAGACATTGAGGATTGCAGAGGCTCTACAACCCGGATACAAATCACACACTAGTACAGTTAGGATTCCATGCTGGCTAAGCCAAGTCTAGGGCTTCTTCTTTTGGCTTCATTTGGCCACAGTTCTTTACTTAGGAGGTCAAACAGAGTAAGGCTTTATAACCAGACAGATCTAGGTTTGAATTACAGTTTCAGTCCTTTGTGTCTTTGAGAAAATGACTTTACTTCTCTGGGACTCAATTTACTTGTCTAAAATATGTGTATAGTAGCTACTTCACAAGTTTCTTTTGATAATCAAATAAGATTATCTTATGTAAGCAAAGATATCTTTTTACAAAGATTATCTTTGTAAGCAAAGACCACCGTAAACATTAAAAAAATGTTAGCTATTTTTTTTTTACAGATATTATGAGGTCAAAAATGAGTTTAAATAAGTGAAAGCATTTTGAATTAGAAAGTTTGTTGTATTTGTTAACACTGATTACAAGCCCTCTTTTTAAAATTATGCTGTTAGCCAACATATAGTACATCATTAGTTTTTGATGTAATGTTCAACGATTCATTAGTTGTACATAACATCCTGTGTTCACGTGCTCTCCTGCATACCGATCACCGATTATCCCATCCCCTAACCGTCCTCCCTTTTGTTACTCTCAGTTTGTTTCCCAGAGTCCATAGTCTCTCATAGTTTGTCTGTCTCTCTGGTTTCTCCCCATTTGATTTTCTCTCCTTTCCCCTGTGGACCTCTGTGTTATTCCTTATGTTCCACCTATGACTGAAACCATATGATAATTGTCTTTCTCTGCTTGACTTGTTTCACTTAGCATAATCACCTTCACCACTTTTTTTTTTTTTTAAAGATTTTATTTATTTGAGAGAGAGAGCACATGCAAAAGTGGGGGGAGAGGGACAAAGGGAGAGGGGAAGGGAGAAACAGACTCCCTGCTGAGCAGAGAGCTTGATGCCAAGACCCCAGGATCACGATCTGAGCCAGAAGGCAGATACTACCTAAGTGAGCCACCCAGGCACCCCCATGGCAAACACTTCTTATAAAATTAGTTTGATATATCATAATGATCAACTAATCAAGCAGTCGGTCTATGAGAATTGTCCAAAGAAAGGAAGAGAATAAAGAATGCTCTGGATGGAGAAGGGTGATGAGTAGAGGAGTCGTACCATCGACTTTGAGTTTTAAAATAGACAGTCTGCTTTTTGGGTTGAGAGTAGACTGTAGGGAGACAAAGTTGGAGGTGGGGAGGCAGAAGGTTATTATGATCATCTGAGAAAGTGATGGGCAAGTGTGTCGTAGCATAGGAGGTGGGAATTGTTGAGTTTGAATTCATTTTAAAGATAAAGCCAGCAGGATTTATGTGGGTTAGTCGGGTAAAGGAAGAGAGAGAAAGAGGAAGGGGAAGAGAAAGAGACAGAGAAACAGACAGATACACAGTGAGAGAGAGAGAGAGAGAGAGAGATGAGGAGGATGGGGAAAGAGATATAGAGAGAAAGGGAGGGAGGTATTTTAGATTTTGGTTGAGCCACCGGAAGGATGGCATTCCAATGTACTGTAAGGGGAAAACTGCTGGTAAGCTGAGTCAAAGAGGAAGCAAGAAGTGCACATTTGTGCCTGTTAAGTTTTAGATGTCTATTAATAACACTCATGTGGAGATGAACAGGCTGCAGAGAGAATGCACATGATTCTCTGGGGAGGGTCTGGGTTGGAAGTGTTCATTTGGAAGCTGCCATGTATACACAGACGGTATTTAAAGTGAGGAGATTTGCCAGTATCCCCGAGGGACTGGAGATGCAGGCAGAGGTGGGGATGACTTGGAACAAGGTGGCAGTGGTGGGAATGGTGAGAAGGCTGAGTTGAAAGCAGAGGTGATGGGGGTGAGTGGATGACTCCAAGGTCCTTTGGCTTGAGGAGCGGAACAATAAAGTTGGCAGTTTGAGATGGGGATGGCTGGTGGAGGAACAGGTGGGGGAGAGTTCGTAGAGATTTGAATTTCTTTTTTTAAAAATTTTTTAAAATTTTTTAATGAAGAGATTTTGAATTTCGATCCATTAGAGTGGGGATGGCATTTTGGTGGGGGATGGAGCAGGGGACTTGTGAGGGCACAGCTGAATGGTCAGTGCTGGAGAAAGTGTTACATAAAAGGAGTTCACTTTCCTTTTAGTTGAGAGGGAAGTTCATGGCTTCCTCTTTGTCAAAGTCTGAAGTGCCTCCATGTGGCAAATGGCAGAGGACATCATTTTCTTCTCACCTCTTACCCACCAGCAAGTTCACAATCTTCCACACTGAGATTCAGTCAAGTGGAGCTCAAAGGCAGGAGAGCCCTTTCCTGCTTGGCTTCAGACCTGCCTTCTAATTTCACTTTCTTTTCCTCAAAGGATGCACACTGGGAATCTCTACCAACACCTGGCCCAACGCTGGGTGGGCCGCAGCTTTCTTAAGGGCTGCAGGCTCTCTGGCTGAAACCAGGGATCCTAAAACTATGGTCCTTGGCTGAATCTGGCTCACTGCTCACTTTACAAAGAAAGTTTTCTTGGAGCGCAGACATTTCCATTCATTTCTGGACATTTTTGTGCTATATCAGCAGAGTTGAATGTTTGCAACAGAGAACATATGGCCTGCAAAGCCTAAAATATTTACTATCTAGCCCTTTACAGAAAAAGTTTGCCAGTCTCTGGCCTGAACATAACTAGTACATCTGACTTCAAGCTGTTTATCCTAAATTTTTCTGTGGGGTGTGTACGTATACATACAGGAGCAAATGGTGATTCAATTACATAGTCAAACTCAAACTTAAGGCCAACCAGAGGAAATAAGGCACAGGAGTTAGGATTCACTGAGTTCAAAGTATTTTTGTGTAAAGTTTCAGCATTACTTTCTGGGAATGTGTATGCCTGTAATGCTATGAAAATTCCTGTCCTCTAGAATTAGTTGACATTATCAAACATACCCCTTGGAAATATCTGTGTTAGAGGTGTGGTGTACTTGTGCTAGGTTGTTAGATACTGGGAGTATTATGAAATCCTAAACAGTTATAAAATAATAGATTGGTCTCAGTATGCATATGTGTATATGTGTATCTCTGTGTGTGTATTTGTGCATGTATCTTTGTGTGTATATCTGTGTGTGTGTGTGTATGTGTGTAGAGAAAAGCTGGGGAACAGTTGGGTAAAGGCAAAACCCATCTGGCTTAACTATTTTGGGACTTGGAGACATCTAATACATCCAAACTTTGGAAAACACTATATGACAATTTGTTGGAACATTATAAAAAGAGAAAAGTCAGTGAGGTATTATGTTCAGAATACAGAATTATAGTCATCATCATAGATGACTTCAGCATCAGTGACCCTTTCAACAAATCTAATCTGAGGGTCACCTTGAGTCCTCTTCAGCCGTGCACAGCACAGACACACCCTGGTTCTTGTCACTGGGAACTACTTGACACATGCATTATGAATGTGTGTAAATATGGTAGATGCTTCCTTCGGGTCAGTGAGATTCCTTGGCCTGAGGGTTTTTCAAGCTGATGACGGGCAGCTCCTCATCCAAGATGCTATAGCTGTCATTCAACCATTGCCTAGCATAGAGTTTGTGGTAAAAAAAAAAAAAAAAATCTCTGAATGATTAAACAAAGAAAGTTAGATAGATAATTTTAAAAATCATTCCAGCCGATCTTCCAGTCCTAAACCCATGAACTCTTCTATTGCATTTTAAATGTGATAGAGACCATGACATATTCACCAACTCCATTTCTTTTTTCTGGGCACGCAGGAGGCATTTCTCAGCCTCTCCTGGACCCTGAGAGATCTTTCTTGTTCTCTGTTCTTCCAAGGCTACCAGAAGCCCCATGTTGAAGATCTCGGTGTCACAAGGTGGAAGGAGTCTGGACCCTGAGTTACTTCTTGGAGGAGAGCAGACCAGCAGAGCTACCCACTTGCTTTGGACTGTGATGAGAGCAGAAAATGAAACTCTTATAGGGTTAATGCCCCTCAGATTGGGGGTTGTCTGTTGCAATACTTAGTGTTAGAGTTCTGTGTTAATGCACTTGTATTACATGGATAAATTAAATAAAAATAACTAAATTCAGGAAAGGACCACTTCGAGTTGAAAAATTACTTTCTGTCGAGCAGTGAAAGTGAACTATAGCCACATGTAGAAAGACAGAAACATAATGTTGGCAAAAACATATTTACATAATGTAAATCACTCAAGAATATATACCATATGATACCATTTATATAAAGTTCAAATACAAATAAAACCAAACAATGTATTCTTTAGTAATACAAACACCTGGTAAAGTTGAAAAATAAAGCAAAATGCAAGACAGTGTGAAGCTAGGGGAGGATAGTAGACAGAGGAATACTAGTGTGGGTGACAACACAGGAATTAGAAACTCTTAGAAATGTTTTAATTTCTTAAACTGGGCTGGAAGTAAGCTGATGTTTAATCATTATAATCTAAATGTTTATTTTGTATATTATTTTGTGTGTATGAAAATATCATAATGAATCATGCCATATGCACACTTATCCATTCAATCATATATGTATACTGGATATTCAGTTATACATAGTTATTTATCATAATATTTTCCATATATATGATTGGCCCACATATACTTGATTATGTGCTGTATGTTACTATATACACTGCAAATTTATAGACATTTATTATTGCAGAAGACTACATATACAAAACCTAAAATCTGGATGATAAAATGGGTTTTCAAAGATAATTTTAACCAAATGTATACTATGTTTCTTAACTTCTTGCATTGGAACCCAAGCCTTCTGTAAGATTTGTTATATGACACAGATTGTGTTTCCTGAACTGGAGTCCCCAGATCCCTATTGGTTCATAAGGTAGATTTGGAATTTTAAAATCTTGGGAATAATTGTTCATTTGCTTTTAATAAGGACAGCTAAGCCAACAGGTCATTTGATCTATTTCAGAGTAAAACAACTCAGCCTGTTTATGGTGCTTATGTATTTCATGTTGATTAGAAGTACTGGTTAGCAATTTATCTGTCTTTGATTAATTAAACATGGGAAAAACCAATTTGTTACTAGTCTCAGCTGGGAAGATGAAATTTATCAAAGCATGAGGCCCATGGGAAGAAATTAATAAAACGAATCCCTGCTGGTGAAAAGGTTTAGATCAGTGTCCTATATTAATTCAAGTTCCTTTTGTGTTCATTCATTTATTAACTCATTCATTTATTCAACCAATATTTACCACGTAAGAACTCTGTGCCAGACAGTTCTAAGTGCTGGGGGTAGAATGGTGAATATAGTCAAAACCCTTGCTCTTATGGACAGAATGTTTTTTCCTTTCCCCCCATCCCCCCCCCCCCCCCACCAATTCTTATGTTGAATCTCTAATACCCAGTGTGGCTGTCTTCTGAGGCAGGGCCTCTAAGGAAGTAATTAGGGTTCTGTGAGGTCATAATGGTGGGACCCTGATCTGATTGCTAGAATTCTGTGTGCTTTTAAGGAAATACATCAGAGTACTGTCTCCTTCCTCTCTCAATCTCAGTCTCGGGCCCTATGCTCACTCCAAGAAAAGGCCATGTGAGGACAGAGCAAGAGAGCAGCTGTCTGCAAGCCAGGAAGAGAGCTCTCATCTGAAACCAGATTGGCTAGAACCTTGAGCTTAGATTTCTCACCTCCAGAACTTGAGAAAATACACTTCTGTTGTTTATATTATCCACTCTGTGGCACTTTGTTATGGCAACCCAAACTGACTAATACACCTGTCCTTGTGGAAGTAATAGTGTTGCAGGGGTCTTAGTTTAAGTAGCTGGTGTTGCTCACAAAGGGAAGGGAGCTAACATGCACATTGGGAGGTTTAAAATGTCATAGTCCAAAACATTGCTCAGAGGGCCTGACAGGTCTGGAACTAAATCTCTTTTGGACATTTGGTAATTTGAGAAGGCTGGACAAGGGATGTAACTCCTTGAAGCCTCAGTTTTCCTTTCTCTAAAATGGGATGACAGTATCTACCTCAGAGGGTCATTGTGAAGGATAGATGAACTCATAAGGCACTCGACATACCCCCTCATGTAGAAAAGCCTTGCTGTATAGGCTGTCTCATACACCAGTGTACACATCTTATTCAGTCCTCACAATAAACTGGTTGGGTGGTGGTTGCTGTCTTCTCTGTTTAAGAACCATGGAAACTGGGGTTGGAGGAATTGGGCACCTTCCTTTAGGTGACGCAGATGGTTAAGAGTGGAGCTGCTGGGAGATGGCAGGAGATGGCCCCAGGCGTGCCCACCACCAAAGCCTTGGCTGTTTCTCCTCTGCCTCCTGGTACCTCTGCATCCACGTTGAGAAAGCTGAAGCAGGGAACACTTGTCTTTTAGGCTGAAAGATCTGATCATTCCTTTCCTTCCACATCAATGATTCCCAGCCACACGTGAGCAGGACTGATGAATTCCCCCAGGGAAAGTATATCATAGTCCCTGGGGGATAGGGATGGCTCACATGTGAAAAAACATATAATTTCCTTGACTAGATTTTACGAAAAAAATAACACGTAATATCTTAGTATTGGTTTGATCTACTTCATGATTTAATTTGAAATGTCATATTAAGAAAGAAAAAGGTTTTATCTGTCCAAACCCAAAGGTTTATGTTTATATAAAGAGAACATGATTTAGAAATAGACTGAGACTCTACTCTCCTGGTGTCTTCTTAAGGACAAGTCTGTGTCTGGGGCCATTTGTGAGCTGATGAAACCAGCTCAGAGGGCTTATAGGAAGAGTCCATGAAACCAAAACGGGCCTTAAACATGATAGCATTAGTAGACCTGGCAGAACCCTCATGCTAATAGAGATGTTTGCTGGACTGGCACGTGTGTGGCATTGGGTAGGAATATCAGCCTATAATATTCTAGTTAGCCTGCTCTCAAGTGAGCAACAGAGAGCTACATTTCTGCTAATGACATAACCAATTAGTTGAATTCTGAGTGAAAAATCTTCAGGGCAAAATCACTTGTTCCCACTGTTCACAAGGTTATTAAGTTATATTACATGAGATGGCTGACCCATGCCTTACAGTGGAGAGAATGAGGAAGTGCCAGGAAACATGTTTCCCTTCAAAAAACTAGTTCCCTGAGGGAAACTGAGGATAGGCATCAGGGAGCAAGTGGGTGTGCAGGGCAGGATTTCTCCACTTTGGGTGGAGAAAGACTCTGGGAGGCCAGGGCACCCCTGACCTGTTGCCTTGTAGGTAGGTGTAGGAGGTGCGCCCTATGTCCCAGAGGCTCAGGAGAGCAGTCCAGGGTGTAATTCTGCCTCTTATGATGACAAACCAGGACTGGAAAGTGTCAATAGGTCCATTTTCTAGACACATAGGCCTGAGAATCAGAGAGGAGAATGGTGTGTCCAAAGTCACCACAGCTAGCTGAGCTCAGGGAGTCAAACCCACACTCCGGGTGTCCTACCCACTGATCCTTCTTTGTCATCAATTTTTCAGTTTCAGGAAAATCCATAGCACAGCCCCAAAGATCTACCTATGCCATGACTATCATTCTACCAGTCTGCCTCAGTCAGTAGCTGGGCAGGAGAATAGAACCATGCCAGGTAGTTAACTGGGGGATCTGATTTCTCCCCTTCTTTGGCCTCCAGATTTCCTGCCAATATTTTCCACTGGGTGAAACTACTGAGAAGCTAGTGGGCATGATGGTCAGGAGGTATAGATCAGAGCAGAGCAAGGAAAGGGGGGAGAACAGAGCTGACACTTAAGCAAATGAGCTATAGCAACCACTTGCCCTTAGCTTGAGGGTTCTTGAGAGTTGATTTCCAGAGAGCTGGGTGATGAAGACATTTGTAAAAATTAGAGCGACAGTCCTAGACTTGTTGGGTCATGGAGCCATGGGCTTGGGATAATAATAACAGTAATTAGCAGGTGTAGGTGTGCCACAGGGCAGGATGGCACATCAAAGTATCAAATAGATCTGGATTCAAGTTTATGTCCTTTAACTTCCCAGGGGTATCACTGTGGCAAAGTAAGGAAACCATTGTGTTTTTTGGTTTTCTTCTCTTTAAAATGTATATAATAAAACTTTCCTTGTAGACCTTTTGTAATATGCCAATGGTAAAATGAATATAGCCTTAACTGTGTCTGGCATATGCAGGTTATCAATAAACAGTAGCCCTCAGGCTTCAGCAGGACCTGTGTCCTATAACCTTCAGAGGAAGTGAATGTCCTTTGATGTAAACCCTTATCTACATTTCTGATTATTTTATGGGGTAAGTTTAGAGAAGAGCATTTCCTCCATCAATTTATACTTCTATTGGCAGTGTTTGATGAGTATCCATTTTTATACATTTAAAGTTATTGTGGGTATTATCATTTTAAAATGGGTATTATACAGGGCACGGATTGCATGGAGCACTGGGTATGGTGAAAAAATAATGAATACTGTTTTTCTGAAAATAAATAAATCAATTTAATAAAAAAAAGATCTTTACGTTGACTTTTTGGGGGGAGTTGTGTTCATGGCCACTGACCTAGGTGAGCAGAGATGAGTGTAGACACAGAAAAAGAGGGTTAACTTGACCACAGCAATAACTGAATAAAAGGATAAAGATAGTATCTGGAGTGGAATATAGGCCACTCATGTATTCATTCATTATTTTAATATTTTGAAGTCTCTCTCACATGCGAAGCACTTGTCTCAATATCACCTTCTCAAGGGACTGATAATAATAATTGCTATCATTTCTCTAGTGTTTATTATGTGCCAGGCACTATCCTAAGTGGTTTAAACTCATCAACCCTCACAATAACCCAGTGAGATCATTTCTATTATTACCCTCATTTACAGTGTGACCTTGGCTGTGAAATATTTTACTGTAAAGTGAAACAAAGTGGCCAAGGTCACACAGTTAGCAAATGGCCAAACCAGGATTCAAATTCAGGCAAGCTTGAATATTTCTAACGTAAGTCTCTGAGGAAGAATGTAGGACAGAGAGAAAAGGCACAGGTTCTTACATTAGGAATATTCTATATCCTCTTTTCCAACTCACTCTATACTCAGATCCCCTCATGCTACTTTGCAGGTGCTTCTTGTAAAGTTGCAGAAATAAGTTGAGTCAACAGAGATAATTCATAACTTACATGAACTCTGCAAATTGCCCACAAGATGTCCCACCTCATTAGGTATGTGCATATTGTCACAAAATCTAGGGTCCACTGGGAAGGAATAGGAAGGGATGAAGGAGATTCTCCATTTCCTATTGAGTTACAGCCTTGTTCCTGGGATCCTCGTAAACCTGTCACCTATGGAGATATTTAATTGGGGTTTACAATGTCATCATCATTGAAGTCAGTACTGAACTCATGCTTTCCATAATTTCTCATCATTCCAGGAAAGCACAATAGTGCCAGTGTTCAGAACGGTGCTAACTTCTGGTTTATTTACATGCTCATCTGATTCAGTTTCAGTGTCATCATGAAATTTGGCACGATCCTATTCTCAGTATCGATCAGATCTTCAAAGTCTTCTCTGCAGGTTCATTTTCAAACATCCCTATAGTCCAAAGCCTGTGCCAAGCACAGGGCAATGTTGATGTATTAATATTGTTCCAAGCATTAGCTGCTGCAGAAATGACAATCTTAATTCTTTTAATATGTCTTAGATTCCTAGACTTTTGTTCACTGCAACAGGCATTCAGCTAAAAGAAAAACAAAAGGCAGAGGGGAATTTGTGTTTGCCCTCCACGGAGTATAACATTTTCTTGACCAATGAGGTTACATCACAGATATAACACTGGGAGGGGGAATAAATGCTGAAAACATTTTTTCCCCAAGAAGTTTAGGAGAGGGATGTGTGGGGTAGTGTCCATGAACAATAAAACTCCAGGTTTTTTCCTAGTCTGGGTTGTGCCTTGAACTCAAGCATAGGTGTGGAGGAGTGTTGAATCAGTCAGAAGGTATTTATGTGCTCATGCACACGTTCCTGTTTGCACAGCAATGACAGATGAGTTGTATACATCAGTTAAACATCATGGGGGTTAGCTCTTTCCCATCACTACTCACTTAATCTTTTATAGAACTGGCACATCTAAAAACAGTTGCCCTGGACCCAGTATCAAAACCAGCCAGGGTTCACTCATTGCCTTTGCTTGGGTTCTTCTAGAAACACGCCAGTAGAGAGCCATTTGCAAATTTGTGAAGGATTAAGGTGTTCATCAGATATGAGCTTAGCAAATTTACACATGTAATTCTCAGCTGCTTCATGATCAACAAAAGCTTTGTCACCACAGATTTTCAAATATTTTACACCCTGACACTTTTTAAGTTTTGGCAGCCAACTTCCTGAATATTCACACTTACCTTCAGTGTTTACTTCTTTGGGAGTAGCCTGGCTGGTTTCATGCTCAGCAAGCAAGTCAGTGGCATACATTTACTTTATTGTTTGCAAATCTGATAAATCCAAAATCAAGGTCTTTAGATTTTCTTCAAGGCAATGCTTCGCTCATTTTTTCTTTAGTTTTTGGTTGTCATAGTCCCTGTAGAACATCAACAAATTGTCTTTCAGTTTCACTAAGTTGTATAGAGTGTTGGTTCCCACTCTAAATTCAATGATAAGTGACTGCACAGGCAGACCATAATTTCTGCAACAACTCTTTCTTGGCTATTGATAAAAATAATAATTCTTTTCCTTCTTCTATTATTCATTGGGATACTTTTACCTTTATTATTATTATTTTTTAACATTTTCAGGGTGTAATTAAAAGCCACATCCCTCCCCTCAATAATTTAACAAAAAACATCGATTAGGAGGAGAGGCACAGGTGATTGGTAGAAACACTGAGACGAAACTGCAATCAAATATCAATTCAAGTCTTATTCAGAACCAAACTTGCAAACAACAATACCAGCAACATTTTTGGAATTGTGTACAAGGGATTACGAACCATATTGTCATTTGACAACTATGGAAATTGAGAGCTGGCAGGGTTATCTGCTTGAACATTTGTAGGAATTGCTTGCCTCGGTTTCATTTTGAAGTCAGATGGGGTTTTGAATATACAGTTTGACACTTCATTAAGTGGTGTGATTAAGCAAGTTGTTCATGCTTTGTGTATCTGTTTCTTCAGTGGTAAAAGGGGATACTAATCTCTACCTTGAGAATTACCAAGAGAATTGGTGTAACATATTTCAGTGTATAATTTGATTATTAACAGATGTAAGACCCTCTTTGCCCAGTATCATTCTTCCATATGTGGAAGTCAGTGAGAACTCTCTAAATATACTGACTAGAATGATGAAGTGAGATAAATAGCTGAATGGCCTTTTAAGCACTCACAGCTAAGGCTTTTAATTGCAGGAGCCATGCTTTTGGAAAGGGCAGTAGTTTTCTTCTCGGCTGAGCCCCTGGCTTGGGACATCTAAACTCAGAGTCCCAAGAAATCATGGAACATAGATTTTTATGCCATGAATAAGAGCAAGTTATGAATGGAAGGTGGTTTAAGAATAATTTTTCTCCTCTGCCATTATCCAAAGAATATCCCAAAGGAAGGCAAGAGTGTTGGGCAATGGTAGAGATTTCTGAGGGCACTTTGAGTCTCATTCTTGGGCTGACTCTGTGTCTACTGAGCTAGAAGGAGGGAATTGAATCTTGCGTAGGTTTCAGAGGACCTGAGAACAGATGAGACTTGCATGTGAATCCCCATGACATACACAGGAGACCTACAAAGTTCCTGAGAATTCTGTACTGTCAGCTTGGGCTGAAAGAGATGAGTATATGAAAGAAGGCTGTTTGCCTTCAACATTGTACTGGCAAAAACAAGCTGATGAAACTATTCAGCTGCAAGCAAGTGACACCTTTTATGAAAAAGTAAGATGACTCAGGTGATGGAGGCTCAAGCCCAGAGGGGAGAGTCATGAGCACAGAGGGAGGAGCCACAAACCTCAGAGGACCATTCACAGGTCTTGAAACCTGATGAAATTCTCCTGGCTAGATTTAAAATTTGCTTGGCTCTTTTTTTTCTTTCCTTTCCTTTCATTTTCTTCCATTTTGGAGCAGAAATATCTGTAACTGTCATTTTATGTCATTCCCAGCATTGCATTTGGGGACAGATAACTTATCTCTTGAGTTTTATAGGCCCACAGATCGAGATGAATTGTACCCCAGGATGGAGTATACCCAGAGCCTTTCCCTTGCCTAATTTAGATGATTTAGATACTAAGATTTGGGTCCTTTGAACTGATTTGATTTATATGAGGTTTAGAATTTTGAGTGATCCTGTAATCAGATGAAGTTTGGGGGGGGTACTTTGGATGGAGAAAATGTGTTTTGTGTGTTAGACAAACATGAATCTTTTGGGCTAAGGGTAGGCTGTGGCAGGTTGAATGATGGCTCCTTAACGATATTCACACCCCAATTCCCAGAACCAGTGGATACATTACTTTACCTGGCAGAGGGATGCAACACATGTGATTAGATTAAGGACATCAAGATTGAGAGATTATTCTGGATTATCCTGGTGGGCCCAGTATAATCACACAAGTCCTTAAAAGCAGAGACCATTTTCTGGCTGTGATCAGAAGAGGAGGGCTAATGATAGAAGCAGGGTCAGAGTTGCTATGTGACTGGCTTTAAGATGGCAGAAGGGATCCATACACGAGGAATGCAGGCAGCTTCTGGAAGATAGAAAAGGCAAGGAAATAGAATCTTCCCAGTCACCTCCAGAAAAAAAACACAGTTTTGCCAACACTTTGATTTTAACCCAATGAAACCCATATCTGACCTCCAGAACTGTAAGATAATCAACTCGTGTAGTTTTAAGTTTGTGATAATTTGTTATGGAAGCTTTAAAACATAAATGCAAGTGTATTAAGGTATTTCTCATGTGCATCTTACTGGAGAATGGGTGAAAGCCATCACTAAAGAAAGATATTTGGGGTAGGGAGAGATTCCAACCAGATTTCATGGGATGAGTAGCATTTAAACTGGGCACTGGGCATAACTGATGGGGAGGATTCTCCGCTGTAATCAAAGACAGAGTGGCTTGGATGGATATGCAGAATGCAATGGGGAACTCCATGCCATCTGGGCCATCATCCATTAAAAGGACCAGACATTTTCTGCTCGCTGCTTTGAGATCCTTTTAGTTATTGTGCCTCTGGGACTAAAAACCTCAAAATATGTTGCAGTTAGAGTTCTTAAATCACACTGTTCATTGTCACTGCCCTTGGGAAGCTCAGTGATTTTTATGCACACAGTAGAGACCTGTATGAACTATTACTCCCTGAGATGTCATTCTTACTTCTAGTTCCTTTGTCATCTTCCTGAGTGACCTTGGGAAAATCATCATCTCCTGGGTTTCATTTTCTTCTTCAAGGAGATAACAGTATCCTCTTCCCCTTCTCTTAATTTAGTGTGTGTGTGTGTGTGTGTGTGTGTGTGTGTGTGTGTGCGCGTGCGCGTGCGCGTGCGGGCCACTCTTGCATTTCCAGCAAATTCCACTTTTCAGCTCCTAGGAGAGTGGGAGGATAAATTAGAAACTTTCTGTTAAGGGCTTTGTACTTTTCTAGAGTGATTCTTGAATTTATTTAGGAGATAGAGCACCTGGAAAACATGGCTCTTTTTGAAAGAACACTATGAAATACTGGTATATTTAATTCTGGGATATGCAATAGGAACAGCTTTACTTCCAGACAATCTGACAGTCTGCATCTGATTTAAAAACCACAACCTGAGTACACATAGCCACTAAGAGAACAAGATGTTGATCTAAACATGATCGGCTGTTCCCAAGTTTTTCTGGTAATATTTCTCTGCTGCTAGTTCACTTATTCTCATCTGCCAGTTCTTTAGGTAGCAGATGTCTAACGTTTAAGAAAAACATATCTGGGAGGAAAACTTGAAATTGGGAGAAAATGTGATCTCAAACTTATTTTTTCCTTGATAATTGAAAAATGAAAGTCCTTATTTAGTTTCACGAGAGAACACTTCCTTCAGAGACCTAGTGTTTAGTCTGAGCATGTTTGAGAACTCGCATTACTGTGAGCACACCGTGTGATTCCTGAGCAGAAACACCAGCATCTCTCTTCTTTTTGTATTCTGGAACATGTTCAAATAGCGACTGTCTCTCCTCACTATTTAACAATAATAGCTAATATTTACTGAACACTTACAGTTTCTCAGATGCTGTGCTGAGCCCTAAGCACACACTGGGATACTATTATGATTATCTTAGTCTTACAGATGAGATAGTGAATCTTCCAAAGGTTATCTGCTCAAGGTCACAAAGCTGATATGCAGAGAGACAGGATTCAAACCCACAGCCTGACCCCAGAAACTGAAATCACTGCTCTATTCCCCAATTCCAAATCTCACTTCCTCCTCAGATCCCAGGATGCTGTCACCTCTGGGGTACTTATAGCATTCGCTCCTGTGTCTTTTTCTGTGGTTCCTCTGCTCAGTCAGTTGGGCATCTCCTCAAGGTTGGTCCACTGGCAGCTCCCAGAATCCCAAGCATGTGTTACCATGTGGGTCAGGCTCTGAGCTCTGAGAGTGGTGCAGAGCAGCAGGCAGAGAACTCATCTTTGCTGTCAGAGCACCTCTAGCTCTCTGCCTGATGGCCTCAGTCACCTTCAGTTCAGAAGTCAACTTTTTGGAGAGGTATTTCCTGATTGTACTACTTGAAAATGTCTCTTTCCTCAGAAGCCATCCTGCTTCATTTCTTCCACAGCATGAACCCTAACCAGATAGTGCTTGTTTGCTCCTTCATGTATTGTCTTGTCCTTCTCCCCGAGACTGGAAACTCCAGGATGGCAGGGACCTTATCTGTCTTGCCCCATAAATACATGAATGAGCCCACTGAAATGTTTTTGAAATGTTTTATTCAAATAGTGAATATCGGTGTTGTGCTGGACATTGTTCTAAGTGTCAGGAATATAGTGCTGAACACTGTAAAGCAAACCACTTAAAAAAAATCGTGGACTCTGGTTACGTCTTCAAATTATCAACAGCCAGGCCATTTAGTTAAAATTACGGTGATAATGTAGCGTGACTTACTTTGGTTTATATTTTTGTCCTGACCTAAGTAATAATAATAATAATAATAATAATAATAATAATATTGTTCTTCCTATTCTCAAGTGTCCTGGTTTGGATGACAAATTATATATTCAGCATAGTTAAACTTGAGGTATCAGTGCAATAACTACCAGCAGACAGGCAAACAGCAGATAAAGTAACCCTGTTATGAATTAGTCAAAGAATGGGTCTAGTTGCTGTGTATGATATTTGTTTTGTAATGTTGCAGGTGATGGAGAAATGGTGCAGACTGGCCCAAGCAGAAGCATCAAGGGGAATAGACAGATTTATGAAGCTAAAAAAGTATTCCTCAGGCAAGGTAGGATCCAGAACTCAAACTCCAAGTTGTTCCCCTCATCCTGGAGCATCCCTAGCCTCACCCTTCTAGTATCAAATGGCAGCAGCAGATCTGGCCTCATCCCATCTCAGTTCAAGTACAGCAGAGGAAAGTGAGATCTTTTCCCAGGAACACTTGTGCAAATCTTGAGACTGTATCTCACTGGTCCAGCTTGGTCCATGTGTTCCTGCCCTTATTCCTAGCCAAAGGTGGAGTGCTGATTGGCTAAGGCATAAGTTATGCTTCCTACCCTTGTAGCTGAATATGGAATCCTATGCAGAGCACGTATTCAATGGAAAAAGGGGATTTTTCAGAAAAAAGAGGAGGTATTCAAAATATGGATAGGGAACCTACAGTGTCCACAAACATACTGTTTGTGGATGTCTGCATGTGCACATATGTAGGTTTTTGGGCTGATCAACAATCTTATGAATCTTGGACAATAGCTTCAATCAAATAATTTTATATCTATATAATCTCTTTCTCAGGTTTCTGTTTTACAGATGCAAATAAGGTTTTCTTTTTTCTTTCCATCACTTCCCCATATAAGAATCCCTTACTTTCCCTACAATATGTGGCAGGCATTCACACACAATGGTTAACTCATTCATGTACAGATGTTCAAGTTGTGCACTGCACATAGAACATAATGTGAGTTGTGCATTAGGGAGACCCTATGTAATCCTCATAGAAACTCCCCTGGCAGATGAAGAAAATGGGACACAGGAAAGTTAATTGATTTGTTTTAGGTTGTGCTTCAAATCCTTTGTTCTTGTACTTAGAAACTCTGGTCAGGGCAAAAAAGTTCTCATGCTGATTTACCTGGGAAAGAAGTAATTGCTTGTTGCTGTTAAATCTTTCTCATGCCCTTAAATAAACACTTTTCTTGAAGCCTTGGAAATAAGGTATTCTCATTTTTGTTTTACATTTAGACAGATTAAGCAAAAACAGATTTTAAAAATCAGTGAACCATCTGTACTGTTTATACCCTTAAGTGTAGAAGAAGCCCAGAAGCCCATAGACATGACTAATTCTGTGAAAGGTATACAAAGCACCAGAGTTTCTAAATCCTGCTTGGGTCTCTTTGTTCCTAGTCTTAGCCAATTGATAGCTCCCCAATTGAACTTGGAAAGAAACATGGGAATTTAGAGTTGGTTCTTGAATTTTAGTGTTCTTAGTAATCACTGTTGGTGCTTATGAAAAATACAAATTCCTGGCCTCCACTTCAAGACATTCTGATTCAGTTTCTGGAATCTGCATTTTTAACAAGCACCCTGGTAACGGTGATGTGATGCATCCATGATAGTTCTTTGAGAAATACAGGTTTTGAAATGCAGTTTTTGATAAAAATGAGACAAGCCATCCTTTTCTGCATTCATTTAGTATTCACTGAATCCTAAGTGCCTATAATGGTCACAGTCCTAGGAATGCATAGTGTTTGAACTTCCAAAACAGTCTCTCATTTTCCTTTTGGTATTCACAGTAACAGTGTTCTGGAAGAAGTTGCTCCCTTTTAAAAGCAGACAAATATGCAAAAGCTAGAGGTGTGTGCAAGGCCCTGGATCCCAGGGAAGGTTTTTGAGTGCAAGTTGTCTTTCCTTCTGTGATAACCATTTGTCCAAAAGAGGCAAACTGGAGGTCAGGCAGCTGGTCTCTCATCTTTATATAGAAGTGACAGTGCTAGAGATGCTCAGGCTGACGTCAACAAAGAGGAGGTGGGAAGTGTTTTTGTGCATCAATAATGCATGCCTTTGCTTTCTTATATCCCTGTCAAATCAAGGGGAAGCACACTCTCCCTCTAAACATACTGCATGACTATGGCAAAGAAATATAAGATCTCTGTCTCAGCCATGATTAAAGATAGGTAAAGAATGCATGTTTTGTGTCCTCGCTCTGAGACCTGGGGAAATTGAGGCTCAGATAGACCAAGTGTTTTGCCCAATATCACATAGCTGGCATTCTCAGCTGTCTCTTACTGCTAACAAACTACCCTGGAACATAGGTGCTTACGACAGCAATTTATTACTATGTCAGAGTTCTGGGAGGTTCTTACTTGGGGTCTCCACATGGTGGCAGTCAGATGGCAGCTGGGGCTGGAGCCATCTGTAGGATCAACTGGGCTCAATGTCTAAGATGCTTGCTTTCTCACATGCCCAGTGCCTTAGTGTTCTTTGGTCTTTTTCTCTTCCTACATCACATCTCACCCTCCAGGGCCTTGGCCTATACTTTGCACAGCATAGTGGATTCAAGGTAGTCATGCTCCTTATATAGTGGCTAGTTTCCAAGATGGCAAGAATAAGAAGCTCCCAAGCCAGTTAGGGCTATGGATGGCATTATTTCTACCATATCCTGTTGGCCAAAGCTGTCACAGGCTCTGTCAGATCCAAAGGGATAGAGAAATATACTCTCACTCTTGATAGGAAAATGTCAAGGTCACATTGCAGAAGATCATATGGGATGAGAGATACTGATGGGGCCATCTTCCAGTGAGTTTATTTTGCATGTGGAGAGGATGTGTAGGAGGATCATTACAGGCCAGAGGAAAAACTCTAATTTCTTACCTACAAAGATGGTACTCCAATGAGTCATGCCTTCTGGTACTCACGTTCTGTATAATTCTTACCCCTTGAATCTTGGCTGACTCTGTGACTTGCTCTTGACTGACAGAATATGGCAGAAGGGGTACTGTGTGACATTGGAGGCTAGTTCCTAAGAAGCCTTGCAGTGTCTTTTGGAATGAATGCTCATTCTTAGGGAAATCAGCTGTCAAGTAAGAAGTTGAGTATCCCAATACCACCATACTTTGATGAAGTCTAAGTTAGCGATGTGGAGAGAGAAAGAAAGATGGCTTGCCAGCCACAGCTATTATAGTCATTCCAGCACAACTGCCAGACATATGATTGAAGAAATTATCTTGGACATTCCAGACTCAGCAGGACCATGAGGACGATAACCAAGGAATCCAGGTGGTAGTCAGAATGGAAACTCCAGACACAGAGCCTCAGTGACCTGCCCTGGCCATTTTTAAACATCCAAGTCACCCCATTTTATACACTATTCTTGCTGTGAGCAGAATAGAATAGCTATTGCTTTATGCCATTCAAATCTGGGGTTCATTCTTACATAACAATAGATAACTAGAACACATTATAATAATAACACAACAACAACAACTACTACTACATCCAGGCACCATGCGAAGTACATTATATATACTTAAATCATATATATATATATACACACACACACACATATATATGAAATTTATTTCATACATTTATATACATTATTTATATAATAGGTGTATATATAATAGATCTATTATACATATCTATATCTAATATAATCTACACAGTTACCCTGCCAAACTAGAATTTAGAATGTTACTCTACTTTATAGCAGAAGAAAAAGTGAAGTAACTTGCTCTAGGAATCAACCATGTGGTAGAGCTAGAAGTTAAGACAGGTAACTTGACTCTGGCAGACATGGGAGTTCATGTCTAAGTCTAAAGCCTATGCTCTTCCTCTGTTTCCTACTGCTTGGTCCTTTTCTAGCCTTGGCTCCGTTGAACCAATTAATAGTTTTACAAATAGGGGTTCCTGGGTGGCTCAGTGGGTTAAAGCCTCTGCCTTCAGCTCAGGTCATGATCCCAGGGTACTGGGATCGAGCCCCGCGTCGGGCTCTCTGCTTGGCAGGGAGTCTGCCTCCACCCTCTCTCTGCCTTCCTCTCTGCTTACTTGTGATTTCTGTCTGTCAAATAAATAAATAAAATCTTAAAAAAAGTTTTACAAATAGAACAGATCCCTTACGGGTGCGATATGGAAGAAGAGGAGGAATGAGCTTCATTTGTAGAAAAATACCTGGTCCTGACAGGGATATGTGATGGGAGTATGGTTGGACTGAGGTTCTGACCACCTCTCCTTCTTCTGTTACAAATTTTCCTGGGACTGAGTTGAGAACATATGACATGTGAAAGTGGGAAAGGCCAGTAATAGCTTGTTTGAGGTAGTGCATGAAATTGCATTCAGAACAGGTATGCTTTTGGCAAGACCATGGGGCAACCAAAGAGAAGAAGATGGTAGGAAACACAAGGCGGTTCTATGCTTTAGTGACTTGAGGACAACTTATCCAAATCATCATAAGTTCCAAAAGTCGCTGAATAGCTGGAAGAACCAGGCAACTGGATGGACTGGCTTGTTCCCTAAAGCTTTTTGCAGCTGCAAGCAAATGCCATGAATCAATTTGATTTTCACTTTAGGAAGAGAAGAGATATGGCCATGGATTTCTACCAACAGGAAAATGATGTAACCCTGTCTTTGCCAACTGGCTGGTCATCCCTTTTTATTCCATTAGCAGAATGAAATGTCACTACTGGCCCCAGTACCTCTGGAAAACCTCCATGATTTCTGTGGCATTTTCTCTTCTGCTTTTTCTCTTTCTTTTTTTTTTCTTTTTTTTGGCCTGGATGAACTAGTACCTAAAAGAGTACCTGAAATGCAGTATTTGCGAAATGAATGAACTTCTCCATCCTTTACTCTTCAGTATTTGGTAACATTCACAAGGTTCTTTTATCTTCAAGGAAGCCAAGGTCTTAGAGCTAATAAGTGAAGGATCTAAAATTCACTGTTGCTGGCATTTATGTACAGGTGATATGCTCACATTATATGTACAGACACATATGTTTATATACATATGTATTTGGTCGATTTATATTATGTATACACACATATATTTATGTGTCAGGAACTTAAAAAATTGCTAAAATTATAAAATTTCATTTGGTAAAAGTGGAATGATGGCACTGGAAGAGTTGGAGGAAGGAAAACAGGAAATGAATCACTTGGATACATCAACTATCTGGAAATGGTATGGGCGTCTTGGACGTTGGCCCATTAAACTGGTTTATGAGATACTTTGATTTTATAAATGAATGAAGAATGTAAATGGATGCAAATAAAGTCACGAACTGAGACTAAATGGAGAAAATCTAAGAGAGGAGCATGAGATAATATTTTATTTCTTACACCTTACCACCAAAACAACATGCCAACCAAGAGACATGTTTGAAGGGGCTTGTGGATCCCAGTGCAAAGCATACCAGAACAAAAGGACACAATATAGCATATGGGAATGAAGAGAAGTAATCAAAATTAGTACATTGACAGATCCTTCATCTTTGAGACAATTGTGACAGATGTCTTCTCTTGTATGGTGTTAAAAATCACAACGAGCTACTAACCCATGTAGACTGGGAATTCTAGCATAGATCATAATTTCAAAAAAATAAAAATCAGTAGAATTTTTATTTACAGTGATTAAACTGTATCTGCACAAAGTGCACCAAATAGCTGTACAGTTATTCCGTGAATTTGCAGTTAATAGATCAGTTGCTCAAAAGTTTTCTTTTTTAGAAAGTAGAAAAACTATGCAGTTACATAGAGAATATTGATGTTCTCACTAAAATCTTACAGAACACAGATTAAAAAGAGGACCTGTTTTTGGCTAAATCTGGGATGGAGTCCCTGGAACCTTATCCTCTTGCTCTCTGTCTCTCACTCCAGGGTGGTTTTGCAGCCCTCTCAGACGTATGTGAGGGCTCTATGAAACTCCACATGAAATCCTTCACGGGAGATCAGTAAGCCAGGGGACTCAGTTCTTGCGCACTCATTTTTTCTAGTAGCATATATACCCTGGATAATTCTTTATTCTGCTTTATTCTGTGTAGACAGAATTGACCAGCTATCTGATTCAGGAGACCAGTGGGGTATTTACTTTGTGGGCTGTGGACCACCTACATTGTCCTACTTTTCATGGATTGGTTTGTGAAAGAGAAGAGTGAACACATTGTGCAGACACATACAGGCCCATAATGTTTCCCATGGTGTCTTTGCCTGGAATGGCTTTCACTGTCTGTCAATAAATGAGAAAATTCTTTAGGGCTCAACCAAATAGTTCTTTCTATGTGTCTTTTCCTCACCTCTACTGGGAATATAACAACTTCCCTTGTATCACTAACGCCTGTTATGTAGTCTTCTGTATTCCAGGGCGTGGCAATTATTTATGTATCTATTCTGCTTATTCATTCACTAATTCATTCAATGAATATTCATTAAACACAGTAGGTACTCAATGAATATTCATTGAACACCTATAAGGTGCTAGATGCTATTCCAGGTGCTGGAGATTTGGTTCTAAACAAAACGAATAAAACCTATGAGGCCGACAGAAGTCATGTTATTTTCAGCTCCATAACCCCTGTGTTTAGTATCTGAGTTGTAGTACAGCTCAGTAAATATGTGCCAACATGAAATGACATAAGATGTGTTATTTGAGTATCACTCAGGGTTTTTACACCCAGTACAGATGATGGATTTGAATCAGGATGAGGTTTCTCTATTTGTAATATATTTGGATATCATCTAACTCTTGCCGTGAAAGACATGAGGGTTCATCACCCACATGGCTCACTTTATTTTGGTTTCATTTATAACACAAAGAGCTTTTGATGAAGGTAAGCTCCCTAGCTGCCGCGATTGTATTTTTAGCAGGTCTGAGAAAGGAAATATTGGTGTTCTAATTAACCATGTTTGTTTTTATTACTATTTTTTAATTTTTAATTTTTTTTGGAAAACTTATTTATTTATTTGAGAAAGAGAGAGAGAGCATGAGAGTGCAGGAGAAGGGAGCAAGGGAGAACAAGAAAGAATCCTCAAAGAGACTCCCTCCTCAGCAGGGGAGCCCAAAGTGGGGTTCAATCCCAGGACCCTGACATCATGACCTGAGCCAAAACCATGAATCAGATGCTTAACTGACTGTGCCACACAGGTGCCACAGCCTTGTTTGTTTTTATGGAGAGCCATTTATATTGCCTCAAGAAAAAGGGTGATTATTGTAAAAATACACATAGATGGGATCAGGAATAGGAAAATTGCCAGAATTAGAGGCAGTGCAAACTATTGGCTGTTCTACTTGTCTCTTTTTCATGAACCCAGGTTTTTCTCCAATGGCTTCTCGGCTTCTACCTGCATATCATTTGCATTCTATTCTCTTTACTGACTTCCTCTGTTTACTTTTGTTTTACTCCCTATAACTCTAGTTTGTATATTGCCCATCACAGCCCTACTTTGCTTCAGTTTAATTTCCCTCTTTTTTCAAAAATTTTTCTTCCTACTCATAAACTTGTTTATTGAAGTATAATATACAGACAAAAAATTGCACATATTTTTGGTTTAGGGCTCAATGATTTTTTTTTCAAAGGAACATGCTTGCATTACTAACACCTAGGTGAAGAAACGAACCATTACCAGCTTCCTAGAATGCTGGAACATTACCAGCATTCCTCCAACCAGCCCTTCACCAAAGATAACTTGTAGCTCGGCTGCTAACACCATAGATTAGTTGGCCTGTTTTGACATTTGTAAAAATGTAATCATACACTCTTTACTCTTTGAGTCCAGTTTCTTAGTATTTAGTACAATATTTGTGATATCCATCCATGCTGTTTTGTGTGGCACTGGTTCATTCATTTTAATTATGGTATATTCATTATTTTATGAGTATGCTATTCCATATATATCCATTCTACTACTGAGAGCCATTTGGGCTATTTCCATTTTGGGCTTGTTATAGATAAAGCTGCTATGCAAATTTTTATTGCTTTTTGTTTTATATGTTTTATGTTTTTATATGTTTTGTTTTATAGATGTATGTATATGTTTCATATGTTTTATATGTATCATATACATATATGTGTTTATGTATGTATTGTATGTATGTATTTGAGAGTTGAACTGGTGCATTAGACATAAATGTTTTACTTTGGTAGATACTCTCCAAGAGTTTTTCAGAACGATTATCTCCATTTGTACTACCCCAGCAGGGCAGGAGAGCTCTACTTGCTCTATATCCTCACCCTTACTGACAGTTGGTATTATCAGTTTTTTTCTTTTTAGTCATTCCGATGGGTGTGTGGACGTATCTCATTGTAGTCTTAATTTGCACTTCGGGAATGACCGACAAGGAGAAACGTCTTTGTATGTGTTTGATGTTACTTGGGTGGGGTGCATCATATATTGTATTTGCCTGGGTCAGGGCAAATACAATATATGATGGGTCCTGGCTCACTCCTGTGGTCCTGGTATAATTATTGAATGGTCTCAGTTTGGATGATGCATTGTATGGTGACCCTACATAGCATATGTTCTTTTGTGAAGTACTGTTCAAATCTTTTGACCATTTTCCCATCATATTGTCTGCCTTTTTATCCACAGATCTATTCATAGATCTATATGAACTATTTATGTCATACACACTTAAGTCCTTTGTTAGTTATACTTATTGTAAAGATATTCTACTCTATTCTACTAATTCATTAGTTTTGGTTTTGTGTCTCACTCTTAACTGACTCTGCCTCTCAATTGCTTTCTAGGTCAAATAATAGAAATAATCTGAATGGATTCATGTTTTCACACAGGACATGGCTATGTCTCAGATACCAAAGTCCTGTTCAGTCGCTTGTGCCCCAGGGATGGGTGAGTCAGAGTCCGTTAGTGTATGACATGGCCGCTCGTCACTGTCACCTGAGAAGGGGTTTTGGCAGAGCAACTTCTTTCAGAAGAAGAAGTAAACCTGAAGGATGGGCCTGGATTTTCATTCTGCCTTTGCCATTCAGCTGGTAACCGATTTCATGTTTGAGTTTCCTTATTTCCAAAAAGGAAAGAAGTGCTTATTTTATAGTGTTCTTGAAAGGATGAAGTGGCATATTTTATACAAAGCATATAATGCCATGCATGGTAGATAATAGATGTCAAATAGGTGCACGTTTCATTCTTTTTTTTTTTTTTCTTTCCTCCCCTTCTCTCCTTCATTCTCCTTGCCCTGTTTTCTTCCTTTTATATGTGACATAAAGGAAATAGAAGATCAGATTTCTTAGCTGTGGACCCACAACCTTGCTGTAGATGCATGACTTCAGCACACATAAAATTTTAATGCGCTATGAGCAGGAGTACATAATCAAGTACAAAAGAGGGGGCACGTGGGCTATAAGGCTTATCAAAGTTCAGAGACTGGCGAGATTGAAGATATTCGCCATGAAAAACAGGAACAAATTCTTTCAAGCACGTTTGAAGAGATAATGTTAATCAAATCTCTAATATAGCTGCTTGATGGAAGACATTTAGTTATGCTTGAAGTAAGTGCTTTGAAATTTCAGTTGTTCATCCATTAGAAACAGACATCTGCAATTTAGGAAGTAAAAACAACTAGCAGATCATTATCCTTCAAGTCTGTTCTCCTCTCTTTGTTATACACTGGTAAAACCAGGCCAGTCAATGACATGTCACCCTAATTGATTTTAATTAGTGTACCACAAAAGAAAATTGATAAAAGATCACTCTGAGAGCACGTCCCCAGTGAAATCTGTGAGCTTTGTTGAATTTGGGGTTTCCAAGACATCTGGAACAAATAAATACGGATTACAACAGCCTTGATGAAAACCAGTCATACCTTTCTCTTTATTATATATTCATAAAGCACTCTTTTAAATCATTTGGAAAGTGGGTAATTGTTATCTACGAACAACTGGAGGACAAGAGGCTTATTTTGTTTTTATCATAATTTTGGAGAAAAGTTATAAATAGGAGTTCCTGTTTTTATGCATGTCTCTTCATCTGGAAGGTTCTTACTGATTTTTTCAAGAAGCAGGGAAACTTTGACTTTTTCCTTAAGGCTTTTGCCCATTCATTCCAAAAAAAATAAGAATTGTGACCTTTGCATCAATCATTTAACAACTATTATGGAGTTCCTGGTCTATGCCATGTGTGGTGGTGGGTGGTGGGTATGCAGTAGTGAAAAATATAATCATGATCCCTGCCTGAGGCATGGAGCTTACCAAGTTATAATCATTACTATATTGTTTAAAAATTATCTGTTATAGAAATTTCTCCCCATCTGGTGTGGAAACTTTTGAAGATGGAGACTATGTCTATTCACGTCAGTATACCTCTCACCCAACATGGTGCTGGCACTCAGTAAACTTCTACTGAATCATTTTGAATTGATTCTGGGCAATCTTACAACCATTTTGTATGTGTGTGTGTATATGTGTGCATGTTACTTATTAGAACATTCCAGAGGCTTTTCTTCTTTCACTCTATCCTTCAAGCAGTTCTATTTTAGGTTTCAGTTCAGGTTGGGATTATGTGGGAAGGAAAAATGAGCAAAATCCATGCACTTTACAGTGATATGTCATCTTAGATGGATTGACAGTTGTTGCCTGGAATTGTGTGGTGAAAGATTCTAAGATGTCCTTGCGGTACAGTGGAAGGAGTGGTGTGATTGATTAGTGGTGTCTTCCAAGGATGGTGGACAGACAGAAAGAGTGTACATGCTGTGTATTTTTCATCTCTGTTTTATGCCTTGAGACCCAAACTTGAGAAGGGAAAAAAGGAATAAGGGTAGACTATTGCTTTGGAGACAGCACCAGTGAAAAAAAGCACAGATTAGCCTTTTACTATCATGTGTCTGGGGTGAGATGGTTAACAATATTCAAATCGGAAACCTGGGACCTTGCCTGTGTTACTTATCATTGATCACAGACACTCAATAACTGTTACAGAAATCGGGTATATGAGTGAACCAAAGTCTTGTGATCTCTGTCCTGTAGGTCAATAGATTCCCTGTCCTTCTAACTTAAAGCTCTCTAATTTCCTCATCTGTCTGAAGGGACGAAGTGAATAACCATGACGTTCATGCCCTTCTTGAGAAAGTTAGTTATGTCACTGGAACTTGAAATTATAATCACCTGACCTATGAGTTTCAGAGTGGAAGCTGGTATGTCTGATTTCAGTTTGAGTTTTGCTCCCTATGCAACATTAAGTAAATCAATGTATTTTTCTGAACTTCAGTTTTCTCATCTATGAAATGAGGTGATTAGACTAAATGGTACTGAAGATTCTTTTATCTTTTAAAAAATTTAAATATTTATTTATTTATTTACTTATGAGCAAGAGTATATGTGAGGGCAAAGGTGGAGGGAGAGAGAATCTTAAGTGCTAAGCTTGTAGCCCTGTGCTGGGCACTACCTCATGACCCTGAGATCACGGCCTGAGTGGAAACCAAATGCTGGTAACTTAGCCAACTGTGTCACCTAGGTGCCCCCTGAAGGTTCTCTTTAAATTTAATATTTAAATTAAATGTGTTTGGCTTGAGACCAAAGTTCACCAAGATTCTTCTACCAATTACCCACCCTGTGGGATGCTACCACATCCTGGTAGCTCTTCACTGCTAGGATCTGACAGGACCCTGGAAACTGAGAGGATTGTGGCCAATCTCTTGGATCACTAGGGAAGGGTTAGATCCTTGAGGGCAGGACCCATGTCTAACTCACCTTCATACTTCTGTGCTCATAACTCTTGTGTTGAATCAGTGAGGCACGGCTTTTACTAACAGGAGGAGTCTGGAAGAGTTTGTGAATACCAGTTTCTGGGGGAGTATCATCTGTATAATTAACATCAGCCTGGAACCTGAGGGTAGCAACTGAGTCAGCTTATCAAAAGGTCACACAAAATCTGCTGCCCAAGACAGAGACTTGTTACGGGTTATGGTTATTGCTGTTTTAATGAGAGGGAAAAGGCCTTGTTTCTAAGGAAAATCTTAGTGAATGTGCTTGATTGCTCTTGTATCTTTTATGTTTTTCCACACTAGGTCTTCACTGCAGGAACATAATGAGGATGCTTGGAGGCAGAGGCAGGGAAATTGTAGTATTTCAAACAGGAGCTATTTCTCCTTTCCACTTTTTCCCCAGTTCCATTCCTGTTCCACCTTCAGCAGAGTCCAGGAGAGAATGCGTTTACAATTTTAACTGCCTGGGAAGAGATCTTAATTTTCAACTTGACAGGCGTAAGAAGGGGGACTATACATATGATTAATTCTTAATAACCTCCTAATGGGACATTTCGTTCCCCTTCTCTCTCCGTGCACACAGAGTGGTGACCCAAACACCATAAATGGACTTCTGGTGAGTGTCCTTTGTCTATGGCTGCAGCAGAGGGATTTTAATCTAAAATTACAGATTCCCAGGTCTTTCCATCAGAGTCAGAATAAAATCCGTGGGAATTTATAGTTTTACAAAGTTACACTAGGTGATTCTGATAACAAGTCAGGTTTAGCATCACTGATGTACTAAATAAAGTCAACCTTTCATAGCATGGCATTCAAGGCCCTTTCTCCTTTGCAACGTCTAGCCATTTCTTCTGTCATTCTTATTGCCATGCTGATCAGATCACTGTGGCTCCCAAACAGGACAGGTTCTGTCCACCTCCGTGCTTTTGGTTATGTTGTACCCCATACCAACAAGGCGTTTTTGTGCATGTGTTTGGTGATTTTATCATTCTTTGTATTCCATTCCTGAGAGTCCTGGTAACTGTCCATCAACCTGCAGAATTAATCGATCTCTTTTTTGTGTTCCCATAACCCGTTGAACATTTTGTCTCTATTATAGCTACAGCGACATATTTTCTACTCCTAAAATTGGCACAAACAGCTGAATAGTGGGATAGAGTATTTTAAATAGAACAGAGTATTTAAAATTATTTTATGCTTAATTTACAAAATTTTTTAACCAAGATAAAAATAATGTATGTTAAATCAAATAATACAGAAGGGAGCTTGTAATGAAAAATGAAACCTTTCATTTCCCTCTTCCTGGTCTGGTTCTAATTTCCTGAGACAATAGTTTAATAAATCATTTTTAAAAAATCAGATAATACAAAATTTAGCAGAATCAAAGAGGGCAGTGAAAAGTAGCTCTTTTTTCTATTTCTGTCCACTGGATAACCATATCATCTCTTCAGAGATAGACACTGCTACCAGTTTCTTGTGAATTCCTTTTGGGATAGCCTGAGATTTCAAATACATATTCACATACACACACACACAGACACACACACACACACACACACACACACGCACACACAGAATCATACTGTATTACTGTATACACATTGTACCTTGCTTTTATGACTTAGTAATATGTCTTGTAAATTTATTCTATATTTGTACAGAGAGAAATTTCTCATTCTTTTGTTCATTGTGTATTATTTCATTGTTATTAGCTGTCTATGATTTACTTCAATTCTCTACTGATTGGACACTGGGGAGGGTAGGTGATATGGTGAGTGCTGTGAATTGTGTAAGACTGATGAATCACAGACCATAACCCTGAAACAAATACATTATATATTAATTTAAAAAATAAAAAAGTGGGGCTGGAAATGGAATTGCATAAGTGAAATTAAAAAAAAAAGAAATTTACATTGCTGTGAAAGTTTTGTTGCTACAAATAATTATGTAGCACACATATATCATTTTTTTAAGTGCAAAAATACCTGTAGGATAAATTCCAAAGGGTGAAATTGATGGGTGTACATTTTTATATTTAATAGGTTTTTCCCAGTTGTTCTTCATAGAGAACATGAACTTGTACTCCCACTGTAAATGCATTTGTCAAACCATTGTGTTAAGCTTTTTAAAAAAATTTTTGCCAATCTGATATTTAAGGAAGTGGTATTTCCTTATGGTTATAATTTGCATATCATTGTAATGAGACTGTACATCTTCTATGTGGTTCAGAGCCAGATGTGTACTTTTTCTGGAAGCTTCCTGTTCCTTTCATGATGTAGTTTTGAAAGTATTAATCAAAGGTATTCATTTTTTTTTTTCTTTCTGGGCTCTGGAATTTATGTCATACTTATTTATCTTGCAGAAATTATATTTAAAAATTACCTCTAAAATAAAAAATTATTTTCCTCTAGAACATTTATGGTTTGATGATGTCATTTCAGTATTTTTTGTAGCTGAAATATGCTTTGTTGTGAATGAAGGAGGGGTGAGGGGTGAGAGGTTGGGTGAGCCTAGTGGTGGGTATTATGGAGGGCACATATTACATGAAGCACTGGGTGTGATGCATAAAAATATGAATTCTGGAACACTGAAAAGGCATTAAAAAATAAATAAAAGTTAAAAAAAAAGAATGAAGTAAGAATCAAGCATAATTTTTTCCCTCCCCAGCCCCGGCAACGTGAGTACTCAGTTATACTGACACCACTAACTGAATAATCTATATTTTCTCAACTTGTATGGAAAGCCACCTGTTTCACTTATGGATTGAGGTTTAATACATATTGATTCTGTTCTCCATTTCATTCCGATGTTTTTATAATTCATGTGACAATATAATGCTATTTAAATTTTTGTAGCCTTTATAAAATATTTCAGAATCTCATTAGAGCACTTCCTCTTTCATTACTCTTCATTTTCAGAATATACTAAAAATATGTCTTTGCATATAGACTTTAGAACCAGAGTGTCTATTTGAAATTTATGATAACCTCAAATTTAAGTTGTTATTTGGAATGCAGTAGATGTATATATTAAGTTGGGAATAATTAACATATTTGACATATTGTGTCTTTATATCTGAGAACATATTATACCTTTCCTTGGCTCAATTTTTTTTTTTTTTATGTGTATATCCTTTAGGAGTATTTTAAAGTTTCTTCATATAGTTCTTCCAAATGTCTCATTAAGTGTATTCCTGAGTATTTTAAACTTTTTTTTTTTTTTTTTTTTAATGAGCCCTGGTCAGGTTTAAAAAAAATGTTATTATAGAACTCATTGTGTAATATGAGGGATTCATCATACTTCATACATCATACATCATATTTCTCACATCTTTACCTCTTCTGAACTCTGGTTAAATATATGGTATCTACACAATCATCGTTACATTGAGTTGCCTCTAACAGTCATAATTTTTACAATTATTTTAGTTTTTCGTACATTTATTTCTATATGGACTCACTGCTCACCGTCAGGACATTTGCTAGAGGTTTCCTAATGATTTCTTGGTTGGCTAAATTTTATCTCATAGCAGCTTCTTCAAGAAGGGTGTATGGACACTCTATTTCCCCAGTACTTTCATGTTTGAGAATATTTGTTTTGCTTTTGTGTTTGAACACTTTTACCTATTGATGAAATTCTTGTATCTTGCCTTCTCTTCTGGAGAGAGTGCTTTATAAACCTCGTTCTTATAGCTTGTAAGTTGCTGTGGAAAAGATTGTGGCCAGGCTTAGAAATTACTTGCCCCAAGAAATGACTTGACCTTAGAGGTGTTTGCTCTTAGAAATGACTCGATCTTCTTATTTGGCCTGAAAAAACTTTTTGGACTCTGCTTACTTTATTTTTGCATACCTTTGTGTTAATTGTTTGCAAAGTTTTACTGGGACATACACCTTTTAGTTGATATATTCAAGCTCGCTTTATTTCTGAATTTGATTCTTTTCTTTCCCTATCTTATTTTTTTTCTGGATACTTCTTTCATGACCACCAGCTGTTTTCTATTCTATTATGTTCTTTAAGTCTCTAATCTGTATCATTTCACTGACCTACCTTTCTTAATTTTCTTCTTTTGGCTCTTACTGTGTTTTGGTAGTATTAATTGTCCTCTTTACCTTCCTATTGTACCTTTCATTTAGGATTATTTTCCTTACTATTTTTTCTATTTTTTCTCTGAGTTCTACCAGCTGCCAACTCATGTTTTTTTTTTTTTTTTTTTTTTTTTTTTTAAATTGTACACCTATAGAATATTTGAACAAATGTTTTCTCTACTTTGGGAATGTGCATGTGTGTGGGTATTTGTAGGTGTGTTTAATTTTTATTTTCCTTTCATTGTGATAAGAACATTTAACATGAGATCCACCCTATTAATAGTTTTTAAAATGTACAATATAATGTTGTTAACTATAGGCATCGCATTACATAGCGTTCTTTAGAATTTATTCATCTTGCATTACTGAACCATTATACTCATTGTTTTAAAGAGGAAGTTGTTTAATTTTTGTGCAGCTAATTTTGCTATAATTTCATCTACTATTATAATTTTCTTAGTCATATTTTCCTGGTGAGTATTGTCATGTAGGTTACTTCCATTCTTTCTTCCTTTTTATGAAGTAGATACTGTATTTTAAAGAGGGTGATGCTTTTCTGAAAATACTCAATATTTTAAAAATATTTAACTTTTTATTTTAGAGAGAGAGTGAGAGGGAACATGAGCTGGGGGAGAGACAAATGGAGAGGGAGAGGCAGACTGCTGAGCAGGAAGCCCAATGTGGGACCCCATTCCAGGACCCCAGGACAATGACCTGATCTGAAGGCAGATGCTTCACCCACTGAGCCACACAGGCATCCCTGAAAATCCTGTTTTTAAATGAGGTAAGTTTTTCATAGAGTATCTTTTTACATGAGGCTCAAGTAGGGGAAGGGCCATATCCTAAACCCAGGAGAGTAGGGATTTCCCAGGTTCTGTGAGACTAGATTGTGTGTACAAGTGAATTCTTCTAGCCTTTACTGGTTCCAGGCAGACCAATACCAACCTCTAGGGTGGCTCCCAACTCAGGAACTCCTCCGAAGTGCTCATATTGCAGGCTTCTTAGTGGTGACAAAAGGACATAAGGATGTCCCTTCATCTGTTTGTGTCTATTGTTATATATAGTTTTTAGGAGGGCAATTACTTTGACCCTCAGGATATGCCATGTACTTTTGAAATTGCGATTTACTGTCTGCATGCAATTCAAAACCACAGGCATTTCTTCTAAACTTTTTTCCCTGAGTTAGGCGACTCTCAGGCATATGAGGCTTGATGATTGTTATTATTACCATTTTACAGGAAAGGTAGCAGAAGCTAAAATAAAATGAAATGACTCGTTGAAAGTCACTTAATTGGTTAAATGGTTGAATTGGAAGGTAAGACTAAGTCTGTGACAGGAGGGGAGCTCTGTCCCCTCTACCATAGAACTTCACCGCTACTTTTAGCATTTCATCCCATGTCCTCATTTGTTCTCTGTTTGAGGCTGGTGTGAATCTCTCATGCTCATGAAATAATAAATTCCCTGAATTCAAAGAACTTGCTTTCTATTTCTAGATTCCTACGAGCACCATATATTTGATAAATTCTTGCTTTGCTCATGTCACAGACTTAAAAGGGGAAGGGCCTCTGATTGCTAAAGCCATTGAACCTTGGAGAACAATTGTGGTAAGACTCTTATTAAGTCTCTTCTTTATTTTCAGGGCATCCTGATTCTTTTGAAAACAGCCTCTGTTACATGCTCTTATTTCAGGTTTCTATCATTGTACCCTCTATTTTCTATCATTTGGGAAGTTGGTTGTCTTTAGCGGATTTTACATTTATGTTTTCTCGGGCTAAGGTACTCATTAGGGTGTAATGGCATCTCTTTCAAATTCCAGTTATGCCATTTTGGAGGCGGTCAAACACCAACAAAGCAAGGGGTGTGGTTATCTAGTGAGCTGAATTCTTGGGGCTGGATTCTTGGGGCTGGATTATTATAAGGATATGTTGCTCCCTGGTGTGTGCACAACAAGGCTGAGAGAAAGAATGTTAATCCTTTCCTGGAAGTGGGTTTGTTTTTTTTTTTTTTCCTTCCATCAAGAAGAGAAATGGGTATTACAGAGGGGAGAGCAAAGTGTTAGAAGAGTATATTTTTTGTTCCAAGACATTAAAAATGACCTACAAGACATACACGCTTCTAGATTTGATTCCAGATTCACATTTGTACCTTCTCATCCTTGGCCTTGGGCCTTGCAGAAAGACTTATAATTCCAAAAGAGAGCAAGTTCCTCTGATTCATTGAGGGTTATGGTTAAATTGATTGGGGGAAGTTTATGTTTTATTTAACAGGGAGCAGTTTGATTTCCTTGGTCTAGTCAAATTCTCAAGGGAACACAAAATCTTAGAAGCCAAAATCAAAATCGGTAGCCTATAAAATTCTTGGAAAATGATTTTTTCAATCCTTTTAACACATTAATTCCTTTTCTTCCAGCTTTGTTCACATATAGACCAATGTAAGAATGTGGACAGACGCTGACATACGTTTCACCTTCTTTCTGTTTGCTTTATATTCTACCACAGATACTTTTATGATGAATTGTTTCTTCATAATTTTAATTTGTAGTAGCTGATAAAAATTCACTGAGTTATAGTGCCATAATTTTCTTCATCATCTTTCTATGATCAGATTTTAAGGGCATTTTGCTTACAATTAATGCCACAATAAATAACTCCGCCCTTCCTTTCTTCTTGCCTGCCTGCTTTCCATTATTCCCTCCTTCCTTCCTTCTTTCTTTTTTGTTAAAATATTTCTTTAAGATGAATCATTTACAGTGAGATTTCTGAACCAAGGAGCATGGATATTTCCAATGGTCTTGATACCCTTGTCAACTTACTTAGAGAAGAAATTTCTAAATATTCAGACTTTCTGAGTATCCTCTATTTTCTATCCTCTATCCTGTAATGGAGCTGTTATTCTTACATTCTTAGTAATCACCATTACTAGGAATATCCACAAAGAGGCCCATCGGTCAGTTTTACTGCTACCACTGTAGTCTAACCACTGTGTGTTAATTGCTTCCTTGAATTATGCCAACAGCTGCCTAGTGTGCCCCATTGCTTTCACTCTTATCTTTCCAAAAATCTTCTCTTTACACATCTATTAAGGCACTGTGGTATAATAAATACATATTTAGTCTTTGTCCTCTCTTCCTTGCACACACAACTCCTAAAACCCTTGACATCTCTGAATGATAAGAGTATCCTTTGTAGGAGCGCCTGGGTGGCTCAGTGGGTTAAGCCGCTGCCTTCGGCTCAGGTCATGATCTCAGGGTCCTGGGATCGAGTCCCGCATCAGGCTCTCTGCTCAGCGGGGAGCCTGCTTCCTTCTCTCTCTCTCTGCCTGCCTCTCTGCCTACTTGTGATCTCTGTCTGTCAAATAAATAAATAAAATCTTAAAAAAAAAAAAAGAGTATCCTTTGTATGTCAGTGAGATGACTGGTTGCTGGGGGTTCCTAGACAGCTTCAAGGGGCTGGTCACCAGAGAGACCAAGGTTTGATTAGAGGGTTGAAACTTCCATTCCCATCCCCAGCCTCTGAGGATAAATCAATAGTCAATGATTAATATCATGGTTATGCAATGAAACCTTCATAAAAACCACTAAACAAAGGGGTTCAGAAATCTTGGGGTTTGTAAAAACATCAATGTGTTGGAGGAGGATGTGCCCAGAGAGATCATGGAGCCTCCCTGTCCCTTGCCCCATACCTTGATGTATGCATCATTTCTATCTGGCTGTTTCCAAGTTGTCCTTTATAATAAATTGGTAATAGTAAGTAAATAAATACTGGTTAGGAATATGTTTTCTGAGTCCTCACGTGAGTGGGGCTTCTGATTTTGTAGGCAAGTTAAACAGAGGTGTGGGTAACTGGGGACCTGATATGTGCAACTGGTGTCTGACATGAGGGTGGTCTTATGGGACCAAACCTTTTAAACTTTGGGATCTTTCCTCTTAGACTGGAGTGGCAGTCTGAATTGTCACATCTTTGTATGGCTCCAGATAGTTAGCGTCAGAATTGAATTGAATCATAAAACACCCAGTTGGTGTCAAAATTGATTGGTGTCAGGAGGAAAAAAAACTTCAAAGACAAATCTAATAACTTTCAGCTACTTGAAACTTCCGCACTGCATTTAGAATGAAATTTAAAGTCCTTTGTGTGCAAAGGATATATAATGATCTGTAGGGGCACCTGTGCCCCAATGTTTATAGTAGCAATGTCCGCAATAGCCAAACTATGGAAAGAGCCCAGATGTCCATCGACAGAAGAATGGAAAACAATATGCTGTATATTTATACATAGTGGAATACTATTCAACCATTAAAAAAGGAAATCTCACCATTTGCAACAATATGTATGGAGCTAGAGGGTATAATGCTAAGCAAAATAAGCCAGAGAAAGACAATTATCATATGATTTCACTCATATGTGGAAATTAAGGAACAAAACAGGATCATAGTAGAAAGGAGGAAAAATAAAATAAAATCAGAGAAGGAGACAGACCATAAAAGACTCTTAAGTCTAGGAAAAGAATTGAGAGTTGCTGGGCGTGGAGGGGTGGGAGGAATGGAGTAACTGGGCATTGAGGAAGGCACATGCTGTAATGAGTACTGGGTATTATATGTAACTGATGAATAAGGTGGCTAATTTTACAATGCTCTATAATTTCATAGTCTTATATCTCATTTGGGTGTGCTTGGTTCTGAAATTCTGAGTGAAAAATCTAGAATCAAAAAGAAAATTATAGGCGTTGGAGGTAAACCAAAATACCACTTTTTGAGTTGTGCCCTCTTGTTTCTTTGTTTTTTTTTTTTTTTCTTTGAGAAAGTATGTTTTTAGCTTTATTATGGGCATAACATTCAGTTAGACAGTAAGAAAGACACATAAAAGTGTTAGAAATAGCTTTTGCTTTTTAGGAACATGTAACTCAATTGTGAAGACAACAGAATATACGTATTTGTGTTTTCTTCTCCCACACATACACACAGACACATATAATGATGAGCTAAAATAATAACAAGAGTGGTAATAAAAATAACAAATAATTTTTTAATGTTTGGTATATTAGGTACTTTACTAAATGTTTTATATTAATATAACTTATTTAATATTCATGATAACCATATGTGGTTCGTATTACATTCCTCATCTTTAAGAAGATAAAATTCAGATTCCTAATAGTAACTCATTCAAAAATATTGTAGTCAGGAAATCCTGTGTTTAAGATCATCATGCTATTAAGTAACACTTTGGGTATAAAGTGTTGGATATATTTTGAAGGATTTTCACATTTTTAAAAGACAAAAGAGGCAAGAAAAGGTGATTAAACTGAGAACATAGTGTGAACAAAGTTTGCCCATTGGAAATGTGAAATGAAATTCTTAGGTTAAAGTCCCTGGAATAGAAACATCCAGATGTTACTAGCTCTGTGATTAGGGACCTCCTCACAGCTGGAGTGACTAAATACCTAAACTGTAGAATTGGTTCTGCTCAGATGAAGGAATCACATTGTTAGTATCTTATTTACTTTTTGCTGCAAATTGTGCTCGTATTTCACTTCCTAATGATAAATCATACTCATCAGCCTCTAATTTATAGAGGATGACTTTCCCTTAATCTTTGGATGACTTTCCCTTAATCTTTCCTTTCCTCCCACTTATTCTACATTAATTGCTAACCTAATGTGTACCAGATCATTTGCTAGACACCATGAAGAAACTCTTAAGGTACACTTGGAAAATTATATAGCCTTGACCAAAACAGACACATTTGTATTGACTTGAGACATGTTACTGTTTGTTACTGATATGACTGCTAACTTCACAGGAGGGATAAAAATTAAAAATCCTATCACCACAAGTATGGCTGATTCTTATCCTTAGTATGTTAACATGGCAATTCCAGGGACCACAGCTTTTTCAAAGGGAGATTATACCAGCAGCATATTGTGATAGCCTCATGACAAGGCAAATCTTAAGTTGATCTGGATGATGCCCTTTTATGTTTTAGTGAAATTTTACCCACTTGAGACGGCTTCACCTAATTCATTGCTTGTTTCTGGTTTGCCTATTTGAGTCATAGAGTAGATATTATTGTCCATAAGGTAGATATTACCATTCACATGTCATAGATGAGGAAACTGAGGTTTGAGAGAAGGTAGCCGAATGGATAAGACCACTCAGCTAACAAGCTACTGTATAACATAGAACATATGTAATGTGGAAATGAAATTATCAGAAGCTTTTAGATATGTATTGAAAAGCTGACTGTGTTCATTGGTAGACTAACACAGTATTAAATGGCAAAATCACACAGAATTAGTTAAGGCTCTAGATAGACTGGTGGTCCGTAGGAGACAAAGGATTCCATGGGTCCACATTCAGATTATTGTACACAGACTTCTCATGTGTAATACACAGGGATTCCTATGTAGCCTCTGAACAGTTCAGCAAGATGATTTTGGTTGGCATAATGAAGAATTCCATCTATAACATGAATGCTAGTTCTGGTGCCAAACTCACCAACAATATATACATTATCATATTGGAGTTTCAGAATAACATGATTGAGTAAATAAGTCCACTGAGTCTTATGGACCTCATCGTGGACATGCAGAATGTCATTTTCACATCTCCTGTCAGAAAACCAGAGGAAATCTAGCACCACACTCACTAAATATCTCAGTCCTGATGTACTTTGATATCTCTTTCTAGAAAAAAAAAAATCCTATTGAGCTTACTCTAGCAAAAGGTAACCAGTATAAGATTTACATGGCAGAGTGCTCATTCTCATTCTGAAAAGAAATATGTATACTCTTCAGCTTCTATACTAAGCCAGGCTTGAACACCATAATGTTTGTTCTAACTGGTCAGGGCAATTATGTAGCCCATAAAGTTCCCCATGGTCATTCTGGCTTCTCCATTTTATTCTGTGATATCAAATGGGTCATGGCAACTGAGGGAAGGAGGGTATTGAAATCTCCACAGCAATATATGGACCCCCATTAAATTATTAGGAATTGAGAAGATTTTCTAGAAGTTTTAAAGGTGTGGTAGTAAACTTGTTCAGAGATACTTTGTAGAGGAGTGAAAAGCAAAGGATCCAGGGGAAACAAAATCAATTCATGTGTACACTGGCAAGAATTACATAAATTTCAGTGTTTGGAATTGTCAGACTGAATGAAATTGGTTAAAATTAATTGGAATATTTTGATGAAATTTCTTGGTGTTTGATTTGTGTGCTTTAGAACTGATGGAGTTTGGAATAAAATTGAATCTCAAAGGGATGTGTTAATAGGTGCAGAACCACATGAGGCTGATGGAAATAGATTGCCAAAAATCACTTCAGAAACACATTGGCAGCTTTCCTGTGGCATGCTTTGATAGCCTCATAGAAACACACATTGTCCAACAGATAGTAAAAGGGGGGAATGTATGAGTTCAATGTTACTAGATATCAATTTGCATATTCATGGTGCAATTCTAATGTCAGGACTCTTGTTTTCTTCAGAAGAATGTAAAAGAGGTGACCAAGGCACATCTGTGAGCCAGAGACATGGGTCCTGTGAAGAGGCTAAATTAGTCTTTTTTTTTTTCCAGTTTTTCTTCATATATTTATTTCTAATATAATCCTAATACGTCTTTTTTTAAATTTTATTTCAATGATCCAAAATTCATTCTTTATGCACCACACCCAGTGCTCTATGCAATATGTGTCCTCCTTAATACTCACCACTTGGCTCACCCACCCCACCCCCCAACACCCTCTCCAAAGTTAGTCTTTTTATATTACTCTTAATCCTACAGAAGGAAAATACAAGCACATCAATAGTCATGGAGACATTAGTCAAATCTTGTGTTCAACATGGCTAAAAATCCACTGATTTCCTCCACAAATTCTTACTGAAACTTTCTAGAAGCAGGTACTATTTTAATGATAGGGCACATATGAACAAAATCTGGCAAGTCCCTTAGCTCCAACCCAGTGGTAGGAGTCAAACATTAATCATATAGACACATAAGTGAATTGAAAATCAGGAGAGAAACCTTTGAATGGGGGACATTATAGTCATGGTGTTAATCTTGTTAATAGGTCAGGGAAGACTTCTTTGAAAAGAAGAGGCCACAGCTGAGATTTGAAAGGTAAGCAGAAGATACCAGATGGGCAAGGAGGGAAGAGCATTTCTAAGGAAAGGAAGCATCATGTACAAAGGCCGTATGTCTATACAGAAATAGCATGGAGAGAATGAGGAACAAAATGAAGTCCATATGTCTTGAGAGAGGGAGAGAGACAGAGAGAGAGAAAGTAAGTGTGGGCATGTATAATATGAAGTAGGTACTATATGGTGGCACAGGCATGGGCATGGAATATGAAGGGGCTAGACAGGCAAACAGGACCAGACCATCAATGACCTTAAGAATTTGGTCCTTATCATGAGAACAATGGGAAAGCATTGAGATATGTTAAGTGGTTAGGTGCCTTGATACCTGTCTTCTTCTCAATCTCTCCCTCCCCCCCTCATTTAAAGGCTGCTTCTTGTGTTTGGCTTTCCTAGGATTTAGCTGGGCTAACTCTTGTGGATACTTGAGGGTCATAGTAACTGAAGAGAGAGCTTTGGTGCCCATTTGATCTTATACAGCTGTGACTTTTGAAGAAGAGCCACTGTCAGGGTTGGAAGCTTGGTGTAAAGGAAACCTCTGGTACACATACCCACTGTGCTCTTGGAGAAGCTACATTTCACTGCCATGAGCCACTGGATATTGTCAGCAAATATTACCAGAGGTCATCAGGCTGCTACAAATTTGGTGAGCTTATCATCTTGAATCTCCATATTTCTCACTGGTTAGTGGGTGGAAATGATATTCTGCATGTCCAATAGGGACTCAAACAGCTTCTTACATTTCTACGTCACTCTGAAACTTGAGAACTTTGCCTCCTGTGGTTGTTCACTCTGCCATTTAGCCAGAAATCACTTAAATCGCTTCTCTAGGACCTAGATAAAATTTCCTATAAGCCACCAGTGCCAATTTGTACCATTATCTTGGGTGGTATAACAATTGCTGGGCATCCACATGTGCAGTTACAGTTCCTACAATGCGGACCAGCTTCTCACCTAAGATTTAGAAGACAGAGGACAGACTTGAACTTGTATCCTTTTTTCATTACCTCTCATGACATTGAGTGACCTGCAAAAGAAGCGAGGGAGCCCTTCCTTAGACAGCTGCACAGATCCCTAGCTCAGAACCTGGAAATGATGCAATTGTAAATGGGAGAGACTCCTTAATTTCTCTTTCTTCTCTCTTGCTCTTGGTATATAGAAATGCAACTGATTTCTGTTCATTGATTTTATATCCTGACACTTTACTTTATTCCTGTATGAGTTCTAGCAGTTTTGGAGTGGAGTCTTTTGGGTTTTCTGCATAAAGTATCTCATCATCAGCAGAGAGTGAGAGTTTGACTTCTTCTTTGATGATCTGGATGCCTTTTATTTCTTTTTGTTGTCTGATTGCTGAGGCTAGGACTTCTAGTACTATGTTGACTAGGAGTGGTGATAGTGGACAGCCCTGCCATGCTCATGATCTTAGGGGAAAAGCTGTCAGTTTTTCCCCATTGAGGATGATATTCACTGTGGGTTTTTCATAGATGGCTTTGATGATATTGAGGTATGTATCCTCTATCCCTACACTGTGAAGAGTTTTGATCAAAACTATACTTAACTATATAAGTTAAGTACTTTGTCAAATGCTTTTTCAGCATCTACTAAGAGTATCATATGGTTCTTGTTCTTTCTTTTATTAATGTATTATATCACATCAATTGATTTGCAGATGTTGAACCAACTTTGCAGCCCAGGAATAAATTCCACTTGGTGGTGGTGAATAATCCTTTTAATGTACTGTTGGATCCCATTGGCTAGTATTTTGGTGAGAATTTTTGCATCTGTGCTCATCAAGAATATTGGTCTGTAATTCTCCTTCTTGATGGGGTCTTTGTCTGGCTTTGGGATCAAAATAATGCTGGCTTCATAAAACGAGTCTGGAAGTTTTCATTCCATTTCTATTTTTTGGAACAGTTTTAGGAGAATAGGTATTAACTCTTCTTTAAATGTTTGGTAAAATACCCCTGGGAAGCCGTCTGGCCCTGGGCTCTTGTTTGTTGGGAGATTTTTGATGACTGCTTCAATCTCTTTATTGGTTCTGGGTCTGTTCTGGTTTTCTATTTCTTCCTGGATTAGTTTTGTAGTTTATATGACTGTAGGAATGCATCCATTTCTTCCAAATTGCCAAATTTGCTGCTTATAATATGTTTTTGTAATTGTTTGTATTTCTTTGGTGTTGGTTGTGATGGTTCCTCTTTCATTCATGATTTTATTAATGTGGGTCCTTTCTCTTTTCTTTTTGATAAGTCTGACCAGGGGTTTATCAATCTTATTAATGCTTTCAAAGAACTAGCTCCTAGTTTCATTGATTTGTTCTACTGTTCTTTTGGTTTCTAGTTCAACGATTTCTGTTTTGATTGTTATTATTTCTCTTCTCCTGCTGGGTTTAGGCTTTCTTTGCTGTTCTTTCTCCAGCTCCTTTAGGTGAAGGGTTAGGTTGTGTACTTGAGACCCTTCTTGTTTCTTGTGAAAGGCTTGTATTGCTATATAAACTTTCCTCTCAGGATGGCCTTTGCTGTGTCCCAAACATTTGGAACACTTGTGTTTTCATTTTCATTTGTTTCCATGAAATTTTAAAATTCTCTTTAATTTCCTGGTTGACCTATTCATTCTTTAGTAGGTGTACTTTAGTCTCCATGTATTTGAATTCTTTCTGACTTTCCTCTTGTGATGAGTTCTAGTTTCAAAGTATTGTGGTCTGAAAATATGCAGGGAATCCCAATCTTTTGGGATCCCAATCTTTTGGTACCAGTTGAGATGTGATTTGTGACCCAGGATGTGATCTATTCTGGAGAATGTTCCATGTGCACTAGAGAAGAATGTGTATTCTGTTGCTTTGGGATGGAATGTTCTGAATATATCTGTGATGTCCATCTGATCCAGTGTGTCATTTAAAGTTTTTATTTCCTTGTTGATCTTTTGCTTAGACAATCTGTCCATTTCAGTGAGGGGGGGTGTTAACGTCCCCTACTATTATTGTATTATTGTTAATGTGTTTCTTTTGATTTTGTTATTGGTTTATAGAATTGGCTGCTCCCATGTTACGGGCATAGATATTTAAAATTATTAGATCTTCTTGTTGGACAGACCCTTTAAGTATGATATAGTGTCCTTCTTCATCTCTTATTATGGTCTTTGGATTAAAACCTAATTTATCTGATATGAGGATTGCCACCCCAGCTTCCTTTTGATGTGATGTCCAGTAGCATGGTAAATTGTTTTCCATCCACTCACTTTAAATCTGGAGGTGTCTTTGGGTCTTAAATGAGTTTCTTGTAGAAAACATATCAATGGGTCTTGTTTTTTTTAATCCATTTTGATACCCTGTGTCTTTTGATTGGGACATTTAGCCATTTACATTCAGGTTAACTATTGAAAGATAGGAATTTATTGCCTGTAGTGTGTTGCCTGTAACGCTAAAGTTGCTGTATATTATCTCTGTTCCTTTTTGTTTGCCTCTGTGTTACTTTTAGGCTCTCTCTTTGCTCAGAGGACCCCTTTCTATATTTCCTGTAGGGCTGACTTGGTGTTTGCAAACATTAAGTTTGTTTGTCCTGGAAGCTTTTTATCTCTCCTTCTGTTTTCAATGACAGCCTAGCTGGATATAGTATTCTTGCATATTTTTCTCGTTTAGTGCTCTGAATATATCATGCCAGTCTATTCTGGTCTGCCAGGTCCCTGCAGATAGGTGTGTTGCCGATATAATATTTCTATCAATGTATCTTTTTCCAAGCTGGTTATAGGATTTTCTCTTTGTCACTGAGACTTTTAAGTTTTACTATTAGATGACGGGGTATGGAGCTAGTTTTATTGATTTCGTGGGGGCTTCTCTGTGCCTTCTGGATTTTGATGCTTGTTCCCTTCTCCAAATTAGGGAAATTCTCTGCTATAATTTGCTTCGATATACCTTCTGTCCCTTCTCTCTTTCTTCTTCTTCTGGGATCCCAATTATTCTATTATTGTTTCATCTTATGGTATCACTTATCTCTCAAATTCTCCCTTGTGGTCCAGTAGTTGTTTGTCTCTCTTTTGCTCAGCTTCTTCCTTCTCCATCATTTGGTATTCTATACCACTAATTCTCTCTTCTGTGTCATTTATCCTAGTAGAAAGAGCCTCCATTTGTTATTGCACCTCATTATTAGCTTTTTTGATTTCCACTTGGTTAAGTTTTAATTCCTTTATTTCTCCAGAAAGGGATTTTATTCCTCCAGAAATCGAGTCTCTAATATCTTCCATGCTTTTTTAAGCCCAGCTAGCACCTTGATAATCTTCATTCTGACCTCTAGTTCTGACATATTACTAACATCCATATTGATTATGTCCCTAGCCATCAGTACTGCCTCTTGTTCTTTTTTTTAAGGTGAATTTTTCTGCCTTGTCATTTTATCCATATAAAAATAGATGAATGAGAGAACAAAGTACTAAAAGGGTAGCAATGACTCCAGAAAAATATACACTGACCAAATCAGAAGAGACCTGAAACCAGGGGGAGTAGAAGAGGGAAGAAATATATATATAGATATCTGGTAAATAGAACAGAGCCACACATTTGATTTTGGGTGTATTATGGTCTGTTAGAAGAAACTACCTCCCCAAATTTTAAAGACAGAAAAACTTGTATATATACAAAAATAAGGGTAAACACAATGAAGGGATGGAATATGACTGTAAAGATGAAAATTGAAAAAGATTCTAAAAAAGGAATTGATAAGATAAGAAGTTGGTTGAAAAAAGAAAAGAAAAAAAAAAAGAAGAAATAATGTGATCAAGCTGGTGACTAGAACAAAGCCATTTGCTAGAGTTAGGGTATATTTTGATCTATTAGAAGAAATTGTATCCTGGAGCACCTGGGTGGCTCAGTGGGTTAAACCTCTCCCTTTGGTTCAGGTCATGATCTCAGGGTCTTGAGATCAAGCCCCACATTGGGCTCTCTGCTCGGCAGGGAGTCTGCTTCCCCCTCCTCTGCCTACTTGTGATCTTTCTCTCTCTGTCAAATAAATACATAAAATCTTAAAAAAAAAGAAGAAGTTCTATTCCAAAATTTTAAAGAAAAAGAAAACCTATATGTATACAAAAAATAAAGTTAAATACAGTGATAAAATATGATTATAACAATGAAAATTTTAAAATATTTTTAAAAAGGTACTGACAAGATAAAATAGTTAAAAATGTTAAAATAAGAAAGAGGAAAAAAATAGGATAAGATTAAAAAGATAACATTGAAAAAACTTAACTTTGAAAGACTAAAAGATCATGGAAAAAACCTTGAATTCTATATATTGCTTTTCCCTAGCTCTGGAGTTGCGCAGTTCTCATTGGTCAGTGAAGTTGATCTTGGCTGGATGTTCTTGCTGATCCTCTGGGGGAGGGGCCTGTTGCCATAATTTTCAAGTTTCTTTGCTTGAGGTGTATTTGCACCGCCCTTGCCAGGCCTAGTAATCTGTGCAGTTTCAGTCTCGGGAGCTTTTATTCCCTGAATGCTTTCTGTAGAGCTTTGGAGGACAGGAATGATGATGGAGGCCTCCTAATCTCTGGCCCAAAGGAGCTGAGGGATCAGGGCCCCACTCCTTAGTGTAACCTCAGAGCAAAGCAATCAATCCCTCCCATCTCCCTGGTCTTCGGCTGCACTTGGAGCTCTCCAGGCCTATGATCAAGTGTCTCTATCTCTGATGCCCAGCCCCGTTCGGAGTCACCAAACCCAGCAGATTCTTGTCGTGTTCCCACACTGCTCTTCCTGGAGGAAAAAGGAGGGGATCTCCCTGGATCTGCTGCTTGTGGGGTCTCTGTTGGAAGAATACTGGCCCAAATGTAGCGGATCATGGTTTACGGTAACCCTGAACTGAGAGCCCTCTTCTTGGCTCCATCTCTGCAGCTGGTTTCCCTGCTCCACTACCTGGGAGCTCTGCCACACTCAGACACCCCCAGTCTTTTTGTGACCCCACGGGTCCTGAGACCACACTGTCCCTGTGAGGGCTCCATCCCCTGGTTAGCCTCTGGAGTGACGTCCCTCAGTGGAGAAGCCTTCTGAATGTTGATTTTGTGCCCCACTGCTCTGTCACTTCCCAGGACCCAGTCCCTTCCCCCGTGATCTATCTTCCCATTTGTTGCCTAAGAATCATTTCTCCACATGTCCTACCTTCCAGAAAGTGGTTGCTTTTCTGTTCCTACAATTGCTGCTCTTCTCTTCTATCACCTGTTGAGTTTGCAGGTGTTCAGAATGACTTGATAACTATCTCGGTGAACTCATGGGACCTGATGATATTAGGTCACCTTTTACTCTGCTATCTTGCTCCTCCCTCATGCTTGGATTGCATCTTGAGAGTGAATTGATAGTTTCAGTGAATCACCGAATTATACCTTTGAAAACAATGATAATACACTATATGTCTTTGATGCATCTATCAGAAATAACATTTTTTCTCAATATTTGCAATGTCTGATTGCTGGGCTTTCTACACTGTAGAGATTCAACGTTTTCCTTGTAATTAATAAATAATTTGTGGTAGATACTTTGAAACTATGTAGATACACTCTTCCTTATCAAACTCTTTCCCACTAGTGTTAACATCCATTGCTAGTTAAATTTTTTAAAAATTATTTTATTTATATGTTTATTTTATTTTAATCTTTGGTAGACAATTTTTAGAGCAGTTTTAGATTACAGCAAAATTGAGTGGGAATTACAAAGATTTTCATATACATTCCTTGCCCCCACACATGCCAGACTCCCCTATTATCAACATGCCCCTCCAGAGAGGTACATTAGTTATAAGTGATAAGCCTAAGGTAACACATTATAAACAACTAAAGTCCATAGTTTACATTAGCAATCACTCTTAATATTGTACATTCTGTGGGTTTTGACAAATGTGTAATGACACATATACATTATTATAGAATAGTTTCATTGTCCTAAAAATCCCCTTTACTCCATCTATTTACCTCCCCTCTGAGCCCTGGCAGCTACTGATCTTTTATATGTCTCCATAGTCTCACCTATTCCAGAATATCATATAGTTGGATCATACAGTTTGTAGCCTTTTCAGATTGGCTTCTTTCACTTAGTAGTATGGCTTTTAGTTTCCTCCATGTCTTTTTGTGGCTTGACAGATCTTTACTTTTTAGCACTGAAAAACAATGCATTGTCTGGATGTACTACAGTTTATTTTTCCATGATGATTTATTTTTAATTTTTATTTTCGGTTTGAAACATAAGAATAACAGAACACAACAAAAGTAGTACCAAGAAGTCCCATAAACTTAGTCTCATAAGTCCCATAAAAAAAAAGTCATCATGTTACATAGCAAAGTACAATGACCAAAACTAGGGGATTATCAGATACAGTATTAAAAGTAATACAGACCTTGTGCAAATCTCAACAATATTCTCACTAATAACCTTTACCTAGTCCAACGTTGAATTTAGGATCACACAAAGCATTTAGTTGTGACATTGTCTGAGTTTTTCTTTTTCTTTTAGGACCTTACGCTTTTGAAGAGTATTGTCTAATTCTTTTTGTAGAGATGATTTGTCTGATATTTCTTTATGAGTAAATTCATCTTATGCATTTTTTTTTGTCAAAAATTGTGCACAGGTGGTAATATGACTTTCTCATTGCATTGAACCATGAGTCAAATGTTGTCAATTTGTTTCCAGAATCTTAACTTTGATCACTTTGTTAAGATGGTGATTTTCAGGTTTCTCCACTATTTGGTAAATATTTTCTTTTTATAATTAATGAGTATCTTGCTGGGAAGTAATATAAGACTATATTGCTATCTTATTTCCTGCCATCTTTTCACATACTTACTTTTCATATTTTTAGATGATCCTGGTTGAAAATAATTGTTACTGTGGTACTTGCTACATGCTGATTTTCTATTTCCTTTATTTCTTCTACATTTATTAGTTGGATTGCTACTGTAAGGAAAATGTTTTCCTCCCCTGTTTTATTTATGTATGCCATTATTTATGTCACTATGTACTTACGGATTTTTACTTTGTTCTAGGGACTATAATCTATTCTATCATTGTGTATTTAATCCCCCAAATGTCCCAGATTTGTCTATTTGGATTCCCATCAATTTGGCTTCTTAGCATTTTTAATTGTCACTGTCATTTTTTTGAGCACTTTCTTCCTTTTCCTCCCCACAAACTATTCCAGCCCCATCTTGTACTTTCCCTGCTCTGGACCCTTGAATCATTTCTCTAAGGCTTGGAGAATGACATTTGGAAATCAAAAGTCTCTCACTAGTTTAGGGCATCATTGTTCTAATATTCTCAGTGGACAGACTTGTATCTATGTCTTCATCTACCTGCGTGTATATATTTAAAAATCATGAGTTTGTAGTGATTCGTCCAATTCAATTCAACACCACGGGATTCATGCTAGTCTCTTCCTTTTCCCTATTCATAATTTCTTTTTCCAGCAGTAAACCTGGCTTTCATTATCTATGATATATTAACTTATTTGCTTAATCCTAGAATATACATAAGTCGTTTCAAAATTACCAATAATATCCTTGTGAAAAATGGACCTACTAACTACAGTACAGTATTTGTTTATGGTTCTTTTTGTATTTATTCATATACTACACAGTCAATACTTACTTTTTAATCATATTTAACTCATATTTTATAAAAACAAACTTACTAGCTAAAGCATATTTCTGTATAGTTATTTTTGGTTTTAGCCTTAAAAATCCATAGTCAATATTTATTTTTCTTGAAATTGTATTAAATATAAATTCAAGCCTCTGCCTGTTTTGGCTGCTGGTGAATTCAATCACAGTCATTACTGGAGCTTTCCTTAACTCCAGGGTTACCTAGAGGACCTAGGGGTCTTAAGAAGAAAGAAAACCTCTGGGGAGGCTGCCCCAGTCTTTGGGCCACATTCTAATGCCCACTAATGTCCACTTTCCAAGCCACATTGTCCCTTGAAGTACACAACATTGTTTTCATGGACACAAGATACATTTTTCTGAGGCTGGGGATCCTAGTACCCATGTTGTTGCTTCTCCAGTTGTACCATTCGCCTCCAGAGGTTGTCCCATCTGTAAAATTCTCAGAAGTTCTTGTCATTCCCAGTCTTGAAGATCTCTTTATCTTATCTTACTGTTTTGCCTAAGAGTAAAAAGTATGGCTGCTTCTTCTTCTGAGTACAGATCATGAGGAGTGTGGTTAATTGTTCCATAAATGGATATGCAGTCCCCTCTTTTCAGCCTCAGTTCACAGGACTAACTTTGGGCCTATGTCTAGGACTTCTGTAATGTTATATCAGAATATTGTTCCCAGATTTCAGGGCAGCCATTTGCATACACATTCCAGGCTGTAGCTCCTTCAGTTTTGTGAAAGCCAGCACTATGCCATCTGCTTTCCATCTTTCAGAAAATGGAAACCTCTTACCCTGGGATGAATCTGTTCCCATTTTTTTGTCCTGTGATAAATTAATTCTTAATTTTTTGGTTGTTGTTCTTATGGATTATGTTGTTTTATTCCTTTATGGTCATTCTGTTGAAAGCTGTCAAGCCAGTGGCTTTGGTTTATCATCTTGAGCCAGAATCTCAGCATATATATCCATACAATAACTTGGAATATTTTTAGGACCTTTTACTTGAAATCCTTTTGAGTTGTTTATGAGCCAAACAAGAAAAATGGCTACTTTACATTGTATTTGGATATTTATAAACCAAAGTATCATTATCAGCTATAAATGATAACTTTATTTGCTGAAGAACAATTGTTGTTTCTTATAATAAAGTCTACCATCAAAGTGGATAAAGAAAAACAAAACAAAACAAAAAAATATGGCTTACATTTAATTTTCTCCAAGTGTTCCAAAAAACTTAGAGCTTGTTGTATGAAATGTATGGCTTCACAAGGTGTATACATCATGGGCAAAAATACTCATCTGGCTATATATATTCTGATGTGTTTGCTGAAAAATTATTTCTGATTATTCTGCAGTCTCCTCATTACAGATATCTATCTCTAACAGAGGAATTTATCCCTATTTTTAGTATAAAACCCAAGCCTTATATCTAGGCATGGTATATAAAGATAACCCTCTGATTTATTATTTCCTAAGAATAGGACTTTTGCATTCTATTGGATAGAAATGGAGAATTTATACAACTATAAGAAATAAAGGTGGGAGTCTGAGTACTTAGCTACTTTATAAATAGACTCTTAACTGATCTTCCTTTTTTGGACTCACTTTCTAAGGTACTTGCTATAACTAATCCCTAAATCCTCCGAAAGTTCTAAGGAAGGAAAAGGTAACTTCTTGGTTTTACTCTGCTATTGGTTTTAGGGATTTAGCTTTTTCAAGTCTGCTATAAATATTATCACTCTTCTTTCTTTCTAGCTTCTAAATATTGTTGCTATTATCCCGTGTTATCTTTCCTTGCATGTCCATGATTTGTTTTGTTTGGTGCTTTTCATCCATTTACAGTTTTAAGTAGGTTTCTTAGAGGGGGCAGAGGTAAAAACATGTTTAAGAGATCTTCAAAAGAGACATATTAGAGGCCTGAAGAAGGATATAACTAGAAATAAGGGTCAGTTCCATAACAAAAGGCAAAACATGGCTATCCACTAAGTCAACTTAATTTATTACATGCAAATATATATATTATTAAAAGTATTTTGAAATGATATAGACACGCAGCAGTTCATTAAGAGATATTATCATTTTTTATTTGATTGGATTTTTGCCAATGAAGTATAGCTTCCATGGACCTTATTTTTTTAGGTCATTATTTGTAGCTGGCCAATGGAGAGTCTATGTTTTGCTATTATTCTCCGTGTCCTTGCCTAAGCCCCAAATATCTAGTCTGTCTCCTTTTTTTTTTTCCAGATAGATGTTTCTTTAGCACATTTCATTGCTCCCTTCCCAAAGGATCCTTCCAAAGTTAAGAAACAGCTTATAAAATATTAACATGTGTCATGGACGGATCTAGAGGATATAATGCTGAGGGAAATAAATCATCCAGAGAAAGAAAAATACCATATGATTTCCCTCATATATGGGCTTTAAGAAACAAACAAACAGACAAAGGAAAAAAGAGACAAACTAACAGACAAAACCCCCAGACTCTTAATTACAGACAACAAAATGGTAGTTACCAGAGGGAAAGTAGGTGGGGGTATAGGCAAAATAGTGAAGGGAATTAGCAGTACACTTACTATGATGAACACTGAGTAATGAATATATAGAACTGATGAATGACTATATTGTAGACCTGAATTTAGTCTGCTTTTAAGAAATATTTAAGAAATAATTTAATATTTAAGAAATTTAATATATAAGAAATATTACCCTTATTTTACAGCAGACACAAAGTCTTCCCATCCTGTTGATCTCATTTCACTTGAAATCTTGCCCTGAAATCTTTACTTCATACATCATCATACATATCTTCATATAAATAAACTTCAAAACTTAGAAAAATCCTCACATTCTGGGATATATTTAAAGTTTATGTATAAGTAAAATGTATAAGAGGACTAACAAAGTACTTGACACAGAGGTGCTCAAAATGTGGTAGGTACTTGTATGTGTAAATGGTGTGTGTGTGTGTGCATGCACTACAAAATGTAGTAGGTACTTGTATGTGTAAATGTTGTGTTTGTGTGCCCGTACAGGCATTTGCATGTTTATAAGTTTGCAAGATTTGGACCTGGGTATCATCCTGCTTCCTCTTGATTATCTATATGTCATATTGTAGATTCTTAATATTTGATCACTGATTGGTTATGTTTTCTTTTTTTTTTTTTTTTAAAGATTTTATTTATTTATTTGACAGAGAGAGATCACAAGTAGGCAGAGAGGCAGGCAGAGAGAGAGGAGGAAGCAGGCTCCCTGCTGAGCAGAGACACCGATGTGGGACTCGATCCCAGGACCCTGAGATCATGACCTGAGCTGAAGGCAGCGGCTTAACCCACTGAGCCACCCAGGCGCCCTGGTTATGTTTTCTTAATCTTCTATTGTTCCTCAGCTTGTGGTTACATCACTCCAATGTCTGCCCTATCTTCACGTGGTCTTCTCTGCATCTATGTTTTCTCTTCTGTCTCTAACAAAGTCAATTGTCATGAGATTTAGAGTCCATGCATGTAATACAGGATGACCTGGTCCACTAATACGATAGCCAGGTAACTACCAGCTACCTGGTGTGTCTGTTGCCAGTGTGTCTGTTGGGTCTTCCTGGAAGCAGGCCGTGAGATGGAGTGAGGAATACAAGTGGTTTATTAGAGCATAATGCTTATGGGAGATGCAAGGGAATGGAAACAGGACTGGGCTGGGAAGGATTGCAATGCAGGTCTTTCTTCTAAGAAATGAAGAGGGTATGGAAACAGGACTGGGTAAGAAGAACCTCAGATCATGATGCAGACTTGACAAAGTCTTAGATCAGCAGGCAGTCTGGACAGGGATGGTCAGACCCTGTTGTTCCTGCTGTGCTTAGTCACTGGCTGGGAGCTCGTTAGGAAGAACATGGAAGCCGCTCAAAAGCTGAAACAAATCCTAACATATAGACAAAGGCTGCCATTTAACTACATTCTTTGCACTAAACAGCAAATTTTTCTTGAAGGTGGATTTATTTCATTTATTTTATTTTTTATTATTTTTTAAAGATTTTATTTATTTATTTGACAGAGAGAGACACAGCAAGCGAGGGAACACAAGCAGGAGGAGTGGGAAAGGGAGAAGCAGGCTTCCTGCCAAGCAGGAAGCCCGATGTGTGGCTTGATCCCAGGACCCTAGGACCATGACTTGAGCCAAAGGCAGACACTTAATGATTAAGCTACCCAAGCACCCCTTGAAGGAAGATTTTAGAAATAAAGGAACAAGTACAGTGTTTAAGTTAAAAATTTACTCAATAGTGAAGCTTAAGATCAGAGAGTACAAGGAGAAAGGTTAAATGGGACAGTATGTCTGTGAGGTGTCTTATCAAAGAACACAATAATGGGAACCACCTCCATATATAACAGTGAAATATAAAGACAATTTGTTGATATTTTATGGTAACAACAAAAAATAAGAGCTAAAGGAAAGTGAGTGAAACATTACATTAGTCAATAACTGAAGATTTTGATTTTAGATTTATCAGATTTGGAAAGAGTAAAGTGAATGTATGCCACTGACTTGCTTACTGATCATGAAACCAGCCAGACTAACACACAAAGAAGTAAACACTGAAGGGAAGTGTGAATATTCAGAGAGTTGGTTGCAGAAACTTAGTGTAAGATATTTGAAAATCTGTGGTGACAAAGCTTCTGTTGATCATGAAGCAGCTGAGAATTACATGTGTAAATTTGCTAAGATCATATCTGATGAACACCTTAATCCTTCACAAATTTGCAAATGCTGATGAAATGTCTCTCCTGGTGCTCTTTCTAGAAAAACCTAAGCAAAGGCGATGAGTGAACCCTGGCTGTTTTTTTTTTTTTTTAATTATTTTTTATTTATTTTCAGCATAATAGTATTCATTATTTTTTCACCACACCCAGTGCTCCATGCAATCCGTGCCCTCTATAATACCCATCACCTGGTACCCCAACCTCCCACCCACCCGTCAATTCAAACCCCTCAGATTGTTTTTCAGAGTCCACAGTCTCTCATGGTTCACCTCCCCCTCCAACTTCCCCCAACTCCCTTCTCCTCTCTAATTCCCCATGTCCTCCATGCCTGGCTGGTTTTGATACTGGGTCCAGGGCAACTGTTTTTAGATGTGCCAATTCTATAAAAAGATTAGTGGGTAGTGATGGGAAAGAGCTAACCCCCATGATTTTTAACTGATGTATACAACTCATCTGTCATTACTGTGCAAACAGGAATGTGTGCATGAGCACACAAATACTTCTGACTGATTCAATATTCCTCCTCACCTATGCTTGAGTTCAAGGCACAACCCAGACTCGAAAAAACCTGGAGTTTTATTGTTCATGGACACTACCCCACACATCCCTCTCTTAAACTTCTTGGGGAAAAATGTTTTCAGCATTTAATTTTTCTCTCATTGTTAAATCTGTTGATCAAGACTTTTTGGTCAAGAAATTTTACTTTCTATGAGGAAAATATATGCCCCCCACCCAAATTTTGCTTCATTTTTAAATTGTATGCTTACTGACATTAACAGATACTTAGGAATCCCAGACATGCTTAAAGAGTCAAGTCTTGGGGATGTCATTTTTGCAGTAGCTAATGCTTAGAACAGTGTTGATACAAAATGTAAATATTATCAACCTTGACAATGTAAACCCAAACTACAAAATTTATGAGTGAAAGTTGGGTGGGGGGCAAGGAAGTGAAATGAAGGGAAGGACAAGTTTACTAGTCAATTCATCTTAATATTTGCTTAAGAGATAATGTCAATATTTGGTGAATAAAAGAAAGGAATAAAAAACAGTGTTTAAATTTTAAAGTTAGCCAGTAGCTAAGCAAAAGTGGTGACATAAGTGCATTGGGAAAAAGAAATTGGGATGGTGTGAATTGGTACTATCTATCTGCAAATTGTTTGCTTGGAGTTAAATGTGCAATTATCAAAGAATCAAAGGTCCTGAAGAGCAATAATGAAATACATAAATCCCCAGCATATTCCCCCTCACTCCCAGTTTCCTCCCCAGAAGGATCTGCTTTTATCCTGTACCAACTATACACACCCTTGTTGTTGTTGTTGTTGTTGTTTTTATGGTGATCTTTATAATTCTAACTAAAATGATTTAAAAATTAAAACTAGAGGGCCCCTGGGTGGCTCAGTGGGTTAAAGTCTCTGCCTTCAGGTCATGATCTCAGGGTCCTGGGATCGAGGCCCACATTGGAAGAGAGGAGTCTGCTTCCCCCACCCTCTCTCTACCTGCCTCTCTGTCTACTTGTGATCTCTGTCTGTCAAATAAGAAAAAATTAAAAATAGAAAAACTGGAAAAGAATTTAATCTTTAGGGAGATACTAACACTAGTTTACATATGAACAATATTACCTAAGAGCATACCTTTACATCATTCATTTCATTTGGCACTCAGGGAGATTTTGTGAATTTGGCAGCCCTTGGCATTATCAGATCATTTTAAGAGTAAGGAACCCAAACACAGAGAAGATGACTAATTGGTCCAATACCGTATGGATCTGGACATGTACATGTCATGGTCAGACCTAAATCACATGTCTTCTAATCTTGTCCTTATTTTTATATATCAATGTTTCCTAAATGGTTGTCTTTGAAGAACACTGGTCCAGGAAGACATTTTATTGGCCAAAAACTTCTCTTGGGGTAAGTTCCCAAGTACATGTTTTTGGCCTTGAACACCCTGAGCTGTGTACTATCTAGGACAAGTAGAATAGCAGAGCACTCTAGTGCCCTGTTTGAAGCTCTTCTGGTCTGCTCTACTTTTAACTTCTTGGGTCTTGCAAATATCCAGGATGAAGAGATGAGGTCTGACCTTCACTTTTCTAAGTATCACTCTGTCATTTTGGGGGCAGTTTTTGAGAGATGACTTTTGCAAAAGATAAATGTCCCTATAACATTCAGATTTACATTTCTAGGCTCTTATATCCTCTGGTATTTGTGCTGTGATGATTGTTATCAAAAGGACATGCCCATTTCTGCAGATTTGTTGAGCTGGCATTTCAGCTTTCTTTCACATCTTTTTGCAATTGGACTTTGATTGAGAATTTGTTCTTGGAGTTAACTACAAATTCAGAATGCACTGTTTCTTGTCCACTTAAATCCCATCCCAACCCCATTTTATATTCCTTAATGTTCATTTCAATGAAATCACGTTGGTTTTCTCCACTGAGAGTCCCAGGTTAGAATTTTGAATAAAAAATGCTGTTTGCATTCCTCCTCAAGAACTCTCTTCCTTCATTCATACTGGGTTGTTGGTATAGTAAAATAATCAATTATCCCCAATGGTTTGATGTGAAAATTTTATTTCCTTTTTTTGTGAGAAGCATTACAAGTGCAGATATTTGATGGATTTTTCATGCATTTCAGTCATTTTCAGAATGATAATTTTTATAAGGTAACAATGTAGAGAGGTAAAAAGTATCATATGGTCAAGTGGGAGAGGGAGGAGTTTACTTACCACGCTGTTGCTTATAATCTTTGCGATGTCAAGCAAATTACTTACACAATCCAGATCTCAGTTTTCTTATTTGTAGAATGGAAATAATGGTTTTTATGCTGTTTTTTTTTAAATTTAAATTTAATTTTAATTTACTTATTTTTATTATGTTCAGTTAGCCAACTTATAGTACATTAGTTTTTGATGTAACATTCAATGATTCATTAGTTGAATATAACACCCAGTGCTCATCACAACATGTGTGCTCCTTAGTACCAATCACCCAGCTACCCCATCACCCCACCCCCTTTTTATCGTTTTGCTGTGAGGCTCGAAAAGGAAGAAAAAACACTCAGTACAGGAGTCTAACATATAAGTTGCACGCAATATATGATAGGTACTCTTTTTATAAGCCTTCTTCATCTTGGGTTCATGGTAAGTAAGTATCTAGCAAAATTTGTTGGTAGACAAACCAGATAATAGACAAAGAGATAATCAAATAACATAATAATGAAGGGGTAATGGAACTATTCAATCTTATATGGAAGCATACTGAACTACAATGGGCTTCCACTTTGCTGACAAACTAGCTCTTTCAGGGCACCTCACATGGATGTATTGCATACTTTATAGAGGTAGGAACACTACAGGGTTGAGAGTTAATGCCATGTTACTCTGCCTGAGATTTTACTACTTCAAGTAAAGTGGTGGTTGGGTGATTACCTGCTTTTTCAAATTTTTTCCTCAGGTCCATTAACTGAAACCATCGAGCTTGGTGGGATAATCAGGAAGATCAACAAAAATCATTTTTCTGCTGTGAGTCTAACTTAGGAGTCATCTTTTACCTAACTGTGGCTCCATTTACATTCCTTGCTGACCCTAAGGTCTTGGCTTTCACTCCAATTACAACACTGGGATTGGAGCCCTTACCTTCCATACTTGGCAGAATTCTTGACATCTTGCCTACATAAGTTTGTTCAGGGCCCCTCCTCAGAATTCTTATTTCTCCACTGTTAGCCTGGCTCCTGTTCTGAAAAAAAAAAATACATTATCTGGTGTAATAGTCATCACCTGACCTCAAGTATTCCCTGTGGATGTCTATATCCTGATTCCACTCATTGGACAGGTCTTTGTTAAGCATATATTCCAATAACTACTTGATTTGAAGCTATATTCAGGTAATTTATATACATATGTTGGCCAGGGGACCCTCTACCCCCACCAAGATGGCACAGCAACTGGCCAGTTCCTTTATGGAATTCCACTACATTCCCACTCCCTTCTACTTAAGCTGCCAATATCCCATCAAGTCTTGACTCAGAGGCTTTTGGAGTACTGACACACAGGAATTTTGTAGAGGGCTCTAAAATATCTAAAATTCCAAAAGAATGAAAACCTTCACAGATCCACATTAGGGTCTGAACCATTTCAGCAGAAGATGGATGTGACTGTTACCCACCACTAATTCTTCTCCACTCCTTATTTCTTACTGCCCCATGCTCTGTAGTGTCTGACACAGTGCTTCCAGGGGCCAGTGAGGCACGTCTCCTGGGCTGGTGTTGTGTCATGACCACCATGTGCTGCATTCTATTCAGGCTCTGTCTTACTAGGAGAGCTTTAATTTTAATTTGCAAGTGAAATATGGGACACTGTGGCAGAGATAAATTTCTTTTCCAGTGTCTGATACACAGTTGTCCCTTGGTTGCACGATAAATAGCAAGTATTTGCTTTTAAACTTGTTGTTATTGTTTCAATTAATCACTCTCTGAGAGACTCCTTTTTTTTGCCCAGGCCCTGGAGAGCTCACAGGGGCTGGTATTTGGCAGACTTTAGAAATAAGGTGATTTAACCCATATACATTTCAAAAGTGAAATGAAGTTGAAGCCAAGAGTGGTTAAGGGCCTGCTTGAGGCTGCATAGCTCCTTCATGGCAGAGTCAGACAACACCTCATGTCTTCTGGCTGTTTGGGATCTTATTTGTAGATTAATGTCAGCCAGAGTCAATCTTTGTTTTTTCTATCCTTTGAATGTCACATGCTGGGCTATTCTCAAGACTGAGAATTCAAGATTTATGAGGGTTGATGGGAAAACTAGTGAATTTATTATGAGAGTCATTTTACAGTAGGTTTAACACATTCCTCGTCTCTGCCCAGTCCATGATGGGGATTGTGGGGGTCTTGGAATCCGTGTCCAGATGGAACTCCAGCACTGGAGAGTTTCTATATCAGAAAAAAGTAATCTGAATCTGGAATGACCTCTGTCTCTGTCTCTGTCTCTTTTCTTTTTCTTCCTTCCTTCTTTCTTTCTTTCTTTTTTCTTTCTTTCTTTCTTTCTTTCTTTCTTTCTTTCTTTCTTTCTTTCTTTCTTTCTTTCTTTTGTTGTTGTTGTTTATTGAGGATGTGCTTTAGACAGAGACTCTAACAATGCAGTACAGAGATCCTGTAGAAAAGAGTCAAATCATTTGATATCATTATTCCCCATGTTCAGATGCAAAACCTCTTCCCCATAGTGCACAGAAATTCCTTAGGGTCTTGGGAGGGAGATAGTGTCCCATTTGGGAGTAGTGCACCAACTTTCTCTTTTATGGACATCCTATTGGTTTCGTTCTCTTTCTTTCCACATCTGTATATTACCAGACTCTGACACTCCTGCCTCCCCAGTCTTGCATTCATCTCTCCCTGAACACCTCCATGACCTGACCATGTCAGGTTCTCAGGGCCTTTGAGCTGGCTGATTGCAGAAGCCTCTGAAATAATCCCTGGCCTTCGATGTCGTTCCCTCTCACCCCCCTAAATACCACTCTGCATAACCGCCAGTCTTGCAGTGTTGTTGCTGATTGGAAATGTGTGATGGAGTGGGAATGTTGTGATTTGGAGTTAGACCTACATTTGGCTTTCAGCTCTGTGACCTTCCAGCTAGTGTTTTGAGCCAAGCTATTTAATTTCTCTTAACTTTAGTTTACTTGTTTATGAAACAAGGATAAAAACCTTGATAAGTTGTTTTAAAGATTAAATGGGGGTAATACCTATGAAGTTCTTAGCTGCAGTAAGCCTGTAAAACCATTGTCTTCTTTCTATTCTCATTCATACCTGATATGGTGTCTTAGCTTGTGACTCACCTAGAAGCAGCCCTCAAAACAAGAATTAGAATTCAAGTAGTTTATTGGGCAAGTACTTCTAGAAAGCACTGCTCATCACGCAGAATAAGACAGAGAAGAGAGGAAGAGTTACAAAGGGTATTCTAATCTGCACGTTGCTGCTATGGGCAACTGAGTTATAATCCCCCTAGAACTCTTTGACAAACTCTGTAGAATGTATCTCACACCTGTCCCACTGAGGGTCAGTGAAGCTGGAGTCCACCAACTGGAACTCCTCATTGGTTAAGCATGGCTCCTGGGAGTTGACTTCCCTGTATTTCTAACCTGTGCCATGAGTTGGCCAAGCAAACCCCCTGCTGGGGAGCTCACTTAGCCAGAGATGGGGTAAGGCAGTGTCTGTGTGTGCCCTCTGGGGAAGATCTAAGAATTTGTCCAGGGCTTTGACAGTTCAGTCCACATTGCCTGACCCACAGTAGGTATTGATGGGCTGAAGAGAAACAAGACATCAATGCCAGGTTAGGGAGAGGTCCTCCCATAAGAAGGAAAATGCTGGATCCCTCAGTCCCTCAACTTCTAGCTCTGTTGCCAGGCTGGTACATGTGTAAGCATGTGCCTGAGAGCGTGCGTGCATGCACGCGCACACACACACACACACACACAATATATATATTTGCAAGCCCGGGAAGATCCTCTTTCAGCCTGTGTTTAGGGATACTTCTGGTCAGGGGCCTCCAGACCTGACCTCACTGGGGTGTGTAACTCCCAGACAACCCCTTTCCTCTTTCCACTCATGGTGAATCAATTTCTGTCTTGCTGATAGCATTAAAATGCCCAAGAGTGTTATAGCCAGTCAAGCCCCCAAGACACGTCTCATTTATCATGCTTGTCTGCATCTTCTCTGTCTCCTCTCTACAACCTTCTCTGGCCCCCACTCAGTAAACAACCATTGCTCTCAAGACCTGGCTTATTGTTACATTACTTTGTTCCTCTGCCTCTCCTTTCATCCTGCAATTTCCAATATAATCTTTTTGTAATCTCCTTACTACAGATTTCCTATTTGTTTTCCTGTTTCCATTCTAGCCAGACAATTCCTTCTCATACCTGACTAATCTCTCTTGATCCCTTTACTTCCCAACTTGTTTGCGTTTGGTACCAAGGCAAAGGTCCTGGTTCATTCCTCCGTAATAGGTCTAGTTGATTAGTTGCAAGAATTCCACCTTTTTTTTTTCTTTCCTGCCAGGCAACTCACTTTACTGTGGTCAGTAGGGGTTGAGAGGATTCTGGGTCATTGAGAGTATACCGTGTGCCTAGCCCTGGCTGTGTGGAATTTATGGACATGTAAGATACAAGCAAGGCCTTGTAGAATGAAGAGTCTGGTTGGTAAACAAAGTATCCAGTCATGAAACAGTTAAATAAATTCACATGTATGTTAGAGATGAGGCTGTAAAGTGTAGAGTAGCTTGGGAACAGGGAACAGTTGGGATTGAAGAAAGCGGAAGAGGCTTTGAGAGAAAAAGCTATGCACCTGTATTGGGGTTCCCCAAGACCATTCTTAGGTTTTCTAGGTCCTTAAAAGAACTCACAGAACCCAGAAAAACAGTTATATTCCTTTATTACAGTTACAGTTGAAGGATACACCATAAAATGAGCAAAGGCAAAAGGCACACAGGACAGAGTTCAAGAAAGATGAAGTACAAGATTTCAGTTGTCTTCTCTCAAAGGAGTGAGATGGACAGCACTCAATTCTCCCAGCAATGATGTGTGACAACATGTGTGGAATACTACTAGTCAGGTAAGATTATCCAAGGCTGGGAGTTCATGGTTTTTAGGTTTTCAGTTACCCAGCCTCAGCCCCATTAGAAGTCAAATTGATACAATGCAGTCCAAAGTCCCAGGCCTACAAAGAGAAGCTTTCAGTGACTAAGTCCCACTGTTAGCATAGACAGTGTGGTATGGCCCAAGGCCTCAGGTATACAAAGACACTATTATCAGGCAGGATATTCCAGGAGCTCAGAGGTGGTCTTGCAGGAGGGAGTTGAAGGCCAATCCTGAAGACCTTGGGATTGTGAGGAGTTTGGGCCACCAGGCCTGTGATTTCACCCTTTACTGAACACTACCACTTCTTCCACTAAACCATGCCATCAGTCTATAGGGTGGGAGAATGATGCAGCAAGGAGAGGCAACTGAAGCCACCAGATGTTTAGTCTAAATCCTGTTGTTTCTTAGGTAAGGCTCAGAAAGGAAGAGTCACCTTTAAGGTGTGTTGCTTTCCTTCCAAAAATCCAATAGAATGTAAAAACAACTACCATTTCTTGAATGCTTTGTAGGTATTAAGAACTGGACCAAGTGGTTTTCATGCATTATCTCATTGTTAGCTGTGATTGTGGGCATTTACATTTAAGTTGTGTCAAGATAGTACACTCTCTGAAGGTTGAATCTGTGACTTAGTCATCTTGATATTGTTAAAGCCTAACACAGTGCCTGGCACATAATAGGTGTTCAAGAAGTATTGATGAAATAAATATATAAAGGAATTAATATTTTGTCTTGTGATGAGGTAAATAAGAACCTAGGTAAATAGAACCCAGGTCCCCTCCTGTTGCAATTCATCTGAGTAATCTTGCAAACACCATATAAAGAGGATGACAGTGTCCCAAAGCTGACATTTCCTAGACAATGAACTATTTGTGGATAATGTTCCATTGGCTCATGCACAAACATACAATGATAGAATGAAACAAAATCATATGTCATCAGCTCTAGAAATAATATTACAAAATACCATTTATTAGTATTGAAATGACATGAATTTCCCCCAAAGATGCCATGTTGTTTGCTTTCTGTAGTGCCTTTGCTACACAGCCCATAGTGATCAGGCAGGTCTTCATGTGTCAACCCAGATTCCCCTACCATGCCACTAATTTGGGACTCAGCTTCAGGATTATCCATTAGATGGGGGGGGGGGGGCTCTTAACAAGGGTTCGCTATCTCCCAAAGGATCCATAGGTGAAACTCAGGAGGTCCAGATATGGGGAAATTATGTCTATTTTCATTAACCTTTAACTAAAATTGGTCACTTTTTAAAAAATTATAAATGTAGTTAACAAATCCTACTGGTATTAGCAGTATTTGAGATTTTGTTACCAAAAGAAGCACAGATTTTTTTTTATGACATTATAGTTATTGCAAATATCTCAACATATTGACTATATTCTTCACTATTTGGTAGCTATAGTAGTTATTAGGCTCACCGTTTGAACTTTAGTAAGTTAACTAAGAAAACATACATTTAAAATATTTGATTACTACATTTCAATATAATTCCTTGTGATCCTATGTATTTTATATTGTGCATTAAAATATTATTTATATATTACATATTTTAATTAATAAATAAACTTACTTTAGGATATCATAACCTATTTTGGGTCACAGTCTCATGTGGTTCTATGATGTCCATGGATGTGTCTATCAAAGGGACTTCTCAATTTCCATAACACTCCATTAAATGTGTGTCTCCCCAACTAGACTGTGTGTAGTTCTGGGAAGAGAGGGAGTCCTGTTTGTTTGAATGTCTCCAGCTTCCAGGACTGTGCTCAGGGCTTGGTGGGTAGTCAGTAACTCTTCCTGAATATGCTGCTAAATTAGTGAATACATGAATAAGAGGGTTTCAACAGGCATGTCTGGACTCAAACTTATGAATGCAGTTTTTTTCTTCTTCTGAAGATCTTCTCTTGGGAAGGCTATGCATTTATTCTTTTTGGTCTTCCCTTACTCAGGCTATTTCTGCAGTTCCCCTTGGTTAGTTACTTTCTTGAACAGGTTCTGATGGCACTACTAAGTAATTCAGTCCATAAAACTGAAATCAGACTGGATTGTGACCCAACTCGGTCATCAGCTCTTCGTTCAAGCTCAGCTTTGAGTGGCTTTTGACCATTTCAAATGGAAAAAATAAACTTCAAAAAACAAATAATCCATTTTTGAATATGCAGATCTTATCACTGCCACAGAAGTTCTTTAAAAGCACATGTTTCGAACAACAACCTGAAAAGAATTCTGGAAGAGGGACACCCAAAATGTCCTGAGTCATGGCAACTTTGTGGGAATGTTTGTAGTTTCTCAAAGGGACCACTTTAAGTTGGCCAAGAACTTGTCTAAGTTCTAACGTGTTGACTAAAAAATGGCTCGATTTTCTGGCTCTCTATTTCTATCTTGCAGCAATCTTGGAGAAGTTTCAGTGGTCTCTTAAGTTGTATTTAGGATTGGCAGTCAAAACCTCCCCAAATATAGTACAATTATATATGGCAGTATCTCCTTCTTGAAATAAAAGTATTGAGGCCTAATATTTGGAATGAAACAATCTATTCGGCATTTTGCTGTTGTGGAGCACTTTTCCAAACCCCTTGATATAGAGTCAGACATTTACATAATCATGAACTCCCAAAGGGTGAGTGCCACAGAGGCTCATTTTAGAGAGCCAATTTGTTAATTAGTATTCTTTTCTCACATCCCACACTGGATTAGATGCATCTATGGAGAATTACGAGAATCTGGAATGATGTTCTTCTATTAATTCCACCTTCTTTTACATTCCTCTGGTGCTCCAAGAATGAAAGCCGCAGACAAATAGTTCTTGTAATGCTGCTTTTCCTCTCCACCACAAAGGAAACAGACAATACAAACACCAGCAAGAAATAAAGGTCTCATGAAGGTTAACTGTGAGAAGAATTTCCCTCATTCTTCGCTGACCCTTGACAGATCAATTGTAAAGATCTGTCCATGGGAGATTATGAAAGATAAATAAATATTGTAAAAACTGTTCCTTGCAAGCACTCCAGGTTTAAAGAATACAACATTGATTTATTTGGTTTCCAGTCCAATAAGCTGTGTGTTAATCATCTTTCACAGCAGATCATTCAAAGGAGAAAAAAGACATTATAAAGAAGAAAGTCTTTAAGACAGTTTAAGATATCTCTAAATCTCATTTTATATCTATTTATCTATATATATATATATACACACACACACACACACACACAAATATATAATACTGAGTTGCATATGTATTAATTTGGATTCTCTTATTTATATAATGAGTCGACAAGCTGATAGGTCCTGGAGGCCACCAGAATCCAGGTCTGTTAATTATCTAACATAATTACTGCGAGAAACATCTGTGCCTTTTTCCCTGCTCACACCGGCAGAAAGATGTATTTACACAGTAGGTAGGGAGTATCGTTACTTTAAAAAACACCTAATGTTTAAATATTTCTTCTTGTCAACTATTAAGTTAATTAAAAAGTAATATTCAATGGTTTAATTTTCTCAATTTTTTAATGTTCAACTCAACAACCTAACAGTTACATGCTAACTATGCGCCATATACAGTTCTAGATGCAGAGGATACAATTTAAGAATTATTTGGGTCCTTGCTTTCTTGTAGATAACAGTAGAATGGGGAAGACTAAGTATAATGGAATAATTGCTGTAATTGAGGTGTAAAAAGTTCTATATGGTGAGAGATAAGGAAGTCTGCTTTATTCTGCTAATTATATCCTCCTCCTCTCCTATATTGTCACCATCTCCCACTGTATGGATATCTCTCATCTTCTGAGAAAAACAAAACAAAGCAGCACTACCAGAAAGACTCCTTTCCTAAAGAATATGTGTCGTCACTGTCCTTTCTCCATCCCTGCGCAATCAGATTTGCAAATCTACACCCACTATTTCTTTGTACCCAGGTTGGATGGATTCTGTAATGCCCAGATCCCCTTTTTAGGAAGGGGATACTTCCCCAGCTGCTGGAAGAGCTGTCCGCACACCGCCTTCAGCTACTTGCCCTTCAGGGCTGCTCAGCTGAACAGAGCTGACTCACCTGAGTTCACATCCCTTTTGGTTTGTTCACCTTCACTGAACGACTGAAGCATGGTGTAGAAGCCTGGCCATGATGATCCAATGTGGGATGCTTTGAAAGGCCATCCTAGCTCCAGAGCTTCCTATGGTGTACACTGGGGCTGTTGTATGGCCAGTGTTATATCTTGATTTCTCCCTTTGTCCACTCCTACTTCCTTCTCCACAGAGCTGGATCACAACGGTAGTCCTTAAAAAGCATTCTTTATACCAAATTCCCTCTGTGCCCTTTCAGAGAACCCGTCCATTTAGTCCATGACACCTGCGCTTCTCTCAAAAACCCTGTATGATGAGCCTGGTAGTGAGGCAATTAGAAAAATTGTTTTTATTTTTTTCTGCTGGGTTATTTGTTGCTCAAGAGAAGAGGTCATTTTTAAAAAACCTTTATTACATGTGGTACCAGGAGCAGCAGTATAGATATGTTGTAAATATTAGTTAAATGAATACATATAAGAAACCCTCTCATTATTTATATGTTCAGATAATTCTAGAAGACCAATATTGTTGGCTCAAAGGGATGCAAAAGAAAGTAGAAAATTGGTAAAAAAAAAATTTTTTTTAGAAACTTTGTATACATTAGAGTATAATACATTGGATAAAATATCTATAATACAAACTGCCTCAAGTCCATGAAGGGTTAAGAGGTAGAGAGCAAGCTGCAAACCAGAGATGCAAGGGTCCAGAGGAATCTAATAATATCTAGAAAGATAGAAGTAGTGACAGCCCAGGTGGACTTTGTTGGAGTTAAAACTTGGTGTGCAGAAGAAATGAGGAGGTACTTTTGGTAAGCATGTAGCAGTAGTGCGTGGAAGTGGGGAAGTAGTAGGGCCAAGGTAGTGGGAAGAATAGTTAGAAGAAGATAGTAGGATCAATTTGATCAATTAGAATTTCTTGTATGGAAAGTATAACAATAGTGAAGTACCAACCAAATCATGCAACTGTAAAACTAATTCCAACATCTTGTGGCTTAAAACAAAAAAAGTTAAAAATAGAGCTACCCTATGACCTAGCAATTGCACAACTAGGTATTTACCCAAAGTATACAAACATAGTGACCTGAAGGGGCACCTGCTTCCCAATACTCATAGCAGCAATGTCCACAATAGCCAAACTATGGAAAAAACCCAGATGTTCATCAGCAGATGAATGGATAAAGAAGATGTGGGATATATAATCAAATATTGCTCAGCCATCAAAAAAATGAAATTTTACATTTGCAACAACATGGATGAGCTAGAGGGTATTATGCTGAGCGAAATAAGTCAATCAGAGAAAAACAATTATCATATGATTTCACTCATGTGGAATTTAAGAAACAAAGCAGAGGATCATAGGGAAAAATAAAACAAGATGAAATCAGAGGGGGAGACAAACCATAAGAGACTCTTAACTCTAGGAAACAAACAAGATTGCTGGAGGGGAGGTCAGTGGGGGGATGGGGTAACTGGGTGATGGACATTAAGGAGGGCACGTGATGTAATGAGTACTGGAAGTTATATGCAACTGATGAATAATTGAACTCTACCTCTAAAACTAATAATACACTATACGTTAATTAATTGAATTAAATAAAATAAAATTTAAATAGAAAACAACAACAAAAAGAAAAAAAACCCACAAAAAAACAACAACCATTTATTAGCTCAGTTTCTGTCATCAGGCACCTGGGCATCCACTGGGGCCTGTGTTTTAGGGCTTTGACAGGCTCCAACCAGGTTATCCGGGGGGCCTGCCCTCATTTCAAGCTCCAAATGGGGCAGATCCATTTCCAAGCTCATTCATGTTATTTGTGATAAGATTCAGCTCCTTACGGGCTGTTGGCCTGAAGGTCTCCATCTCTTACTGGCTGTTGACCAGAAGCTGTTCTCTGTTCTTTGCCATGTGACCTCTCCATCAGAGCAAGCACTGGAGAAGACACACAGAAAGAGAAAGAATACCAGGAAGATGAAAAGATGAAAAGTCTTAGTCTTCTGTAACCTAAACATGGAAGTGACATTTCATCATTTTTTTAAATTTATTTTTTATTTTCAGCATAACAGTATTCATTATTTTTGCACCCCACCCAGTGCTCCATGCAATCCATGCCCTCTATAATACCCACCACCTGGTACCCCGACCTCCCACCCCCCGCCCCTTCAAAACCCTCAGATTGTTTTTCAGAGTCCATAGTCTCTCATGGTTCACCTCCCCTTCCAATTTCCCCCAACTCCCTTCTCCTCTCTAACTCCCCTTGTCCTCCATGCTATTTGTTATGCTCCACAAATAAGTGAAACCATATGATAATTGACTCTCTCTGCTTGACTTATTTCACTCAGCATAATCTCTTCCAGTCCCGTCCATGTTGCTACAAAAGTTGGGTATTTGTCCTTTCTGATGGAGGCATAATACTCCATAGTGTATATGGACCACATCTTCCTTATCCATTCATTCGTTGAAGGGCATCTTGGTTCTTTCCACAGTTTGGCAACCGTGGCCATTGCTGCTATAAACATTGGGGTACAGATGGCCCTTCTTTTCACTACATCTGTATCTTTGGGGTAAATACCCAGGAGTGCAATTGCAGGGTCATAGGGAAGTTGTATTTTTAATTTCTTGAGGAATCTCCACACTGTTCTCCAAAGAGGCTGCACCAACTTGCATTCCCACCAACAGTTTATGAGGGTTCCCCTTTCTCCACATCCTCTCCAACACATGTTGTTTCCTGTCTTGCTAATTTTGGCCATTCTAACTGGTGTAAGGTGATACCTCAATGTGGGTTTAAATTTGAATCTCCCTGATGGCTAGTGATGATGAACATTTTTTCATGTGTCTGATAGCCATTTGTATGTCTTCATTGGAGAAGTCTCTGTCCATATCTTCTGCTCATTTTTGGATATGATTGTCTGTTTTGTGTGTGTTGAGTTTGAGGAGTTCATTATAGATCCTGGATATCAACCTTTTATCTATACTGTCATTTGCAAATATCTTCTCCCATTCTGTGTGTTGCCTCTTTGTTTTCTTGACTGTTTTCTTTGCTGTGCAGAAGCTTTTGATTTTGATGAAGTCCCAAAAGTTCACCTTCACTTTTGTTTCCTTTGCCTTTGGAGACTTATCTTGAAAGAAGTTGCTGTGGCTGATATCGAAGAGATTACTGCCTATGTTCTCCTCTAGGATTCTGATGGATTCCTGTCTCACGTTGAGGTCTTTTATCCATTTTGAGTTTATCTTTGTGTACGGTGTAAGAGAATGGTCGAGTTGCATTCTTCTACATATAGCTGTCCAGTTTTCCCAGCACCATTTATTGAAGAGACTGTCTTTTTTCCACTGTATATTTTTTCCTGTTTTGTCGAAGATTATTTGACTATAGAGTTGAGGGTCCGTATCTGGGCTCTCTACTCTGTTCCACTGGTCTATGTGTCTGTTTTTATGCCAGTACCATGCTGTCTTGGTGATCACAGCTTTGTAGTAAAGCTTGAAATCAGGTAATGTGATGCCCCCAGTTTTATTTTTGTTTTTCAACATTTCCTTAGCGATTTGGGGTCTCTTCTGATTCCATACAAATTTTAGGATTATTTGCTCCAGCTCTTTGAAAAATACTGGAGGAATTTTGATCAGAATAGCATTAAAAGTACAGATTGCTCTAGGAAGTATAGACATTCCATCATTTTTGCTGCATTGTGTTTGTTAGAAGCAAGTCACTAGATCCAGCCCAGAAGGAGGCAGGGATTGCACAAGGATGTGAGTTCTAGGAAGTGGGGATGTTTGTGAGCCATATGAAATACTGCCTGGCACATACTCAAATTCTACCATAGTAAGTTTCATGAAGAGAAGGTGCGTCATCTTTAACCCATGCCTGTCTTTTTTTGTTCCTTTCCAAGAAACTGCTCAGCTTTTTCCTATCTGTAGTACCTTTGCATATACTGATTCCCCCTCTTGGATACTCTTCTCTCTTTTTTACCTCGATAATTCCTACCTCTTCCTTACATTTCAGTTGTTCATCACTTTCTCCAGGAAGCCCTCCCTAAATCCATAGGTATTATTAGTCTCTTTCTTCCCTATGCTCCCTTTTCCCTTTGTAAATATAGTCACACAGCAACTTGTCACATTTCATTGAACTTATGTGTCTACATGTGTGTTTTTCCTGCTAGATTATTGTTTTCTTGAGAGTAAAGATTAGGTTTTAATTATCTTTTGCACAGTTATTATTAGCTCAAAGTAAACTCTGTAAATAGTATCTATTTTTCTATGGCTAGTCATTGACGGTGGTTAATAATTACTATTTTTATTTGCATTATTATATATATTATATTATTTATATTAACATTGGAGGTAGTTAATAATTACTATTTATTTATTTATAGTATTAATTTATGAAACACCTGCACCTACTTTGCGCCACTCACTCACTTTCAGAAAACACAAAGCAGGCATTGTTTCTCCTATCTTTAAGATTTGGGAACTGAGGTTTAAAGAGATTATTTAACTTTCCTGAGCTTCTTTCTTTTCAGCCCCCTTCTAGCTAATGGAGGTCATTAAACACAGTTCTGGTCAATGGCATGTAACTGCAAGTCTGCTGGTGGGGATTCCGGGAAAACTTTTGCTTTCCTGATTAAAAATGAACCACCTCAACTGGAACACACTATTGTTTTTAACTACCATTGTGTTTTCCCTGCTGTTTTTTTTAGGACCTGGAGGTAACTCCTGGAAGTTCAGCAGGCATCTTGTAACCACGAGTCTATAAGCAAGAGGGTGCAAGCCAAGGGGACCACTCAAACAGAGAGTCGAGTGTCTTAATGATATCTGTGAATAGCTACAGCAGACTTGTGTTGCCTTTTGTGGCAATATTATGTGAAGAAAATTAATCTATTTGTATAAACCAATGTTAGTACACGTTTTTCTGTTTTTTTCTAAAAATCAATTTCCAGCTAATACTGCTACCAAAAGGTAGAGCTGAGATTCAAACCTAGCCTCCTTGACTCTAAATCCCATATTATATCCACATAGATCCTGACTCAAGTTTAACCAACATGGTCAGGAAAACAAAGACTAAGTGACACGGGAAAGAGGTAGTATACACTCTAAATTTAGGCAATCAGCTGTGCCCAGCCTGCTGAAGTTTTTCCATGGATGGATGAAGTTAGTGGTAGAAGAATGATCAAAAAAACCTGCACAAGCAGGGTGGGCTACAAGCTAATTCTCCACGAATGGGTAGAATTTTGATGCCCAGGGAGAGGAGGGCACAGAATAGTGCCACCTCCATGAGGGAAGAAAGGAGACTGCCATATCACTGGTAAAGGGAAATCACACAAACTCTTTCATCCTTCTCCCTTTACCTTTACAATGTGCTCATTTGTAGAGTGAACTTGGAATCCTTTCCTTAACTTCTGGCAAAGAGTTTGAGATGCCTTTATACCATTATCAGTAAAGGTCATCAAAGAGGGGCAGGTGGAAGAGGGAAGTGTCATTTGACAACCACAAGCACTGTGATGTCAGACAGTGGAGTCAACTCGAGATGGGTAGGTCGCTAGGAAGTTACTTTTTGCACTCTCATTAATGTCTCTGGTGTACTTGACAAAGCTCTCCCATCCTTATACTAGGAGACCACGATGCTGTCAGGAAAAGCCATGGCAGAGCTAATAGTTATCAGACAATGGTTTTGGCAAGCACTATGAGTAAGTGCCAGCCTGTTGGGACACCTGGGGCGCTTTTGAAATTATTGCCTTAAATATTTCTGGCGTCTGAATCAGAATGGAAGAAATTTGGTGTTTAACAGAATCTTGGCTGGTTTCATGACTTTTTCCTCACAAATGTAAATTTCTTCTGAGTGTGCACTTGCGGGAATAGAGAATACTTTTTAGTTCCTTCCCCATCACCTAAATAAGCTTTTTCCTGTACAGATAAGAATGAGGTATAACTCTCTTTAGGTGGCCTTGCTCAAAAGATCTAATAAAATGAAGTACATTTAAGATCTTTCCAAAAAAATTTCAAACTCTATGTGTACATTATATGCATGGATATTTAGAGAATACTTAAAGAATGTATACTCATCCATAATTTGTGTAACAAAACAGCTCAGCTCTAAGCAGTCTCCTGAATAGTGTTTAGAGCTAATTTTCCTGTGGTAAATTTTGTCTTGTTTTAAGTATTATTCAGGTTCTCCCTAAATGACTTTTATTTTATAATTCCATCTGTTAAAAAAAACAGCAGAATGAGAGTTTTATTTTTAGAGTAAGCTGTTTTGACCATTGAAATTAAAGCAAGCTTAGAAAACAACAAGGCTAGGACTGCATTACAGAGCAAGAAGCATCTGGAAGAAAACAGAGGGAAAAACCAAATAGATAAACTTGGGTGAGTGACAAAATCTTGGACATGATAGAGCATGATGTCTACATTCTGCTTTTGTTTCCAAGCCTAGTCTTCATGAACTCAGGTTTATCTCCTGTGAAGATAAGAAGTATTTGGATTCTTTGTCTTTTTTTTTTTTTTTTTTTTAATTTGAGAGAGAGAGGGAGAGAAAAAGCAGGAGCAGGGGAGAGGGGCAAAGGATAGGGAGAAGCAGAGTCCCCACTGAGCAAAGAGCCTGATGCAGGACCCTGAGATCATGACCCAAAGGCAGATGCTTAACTGACTGAGTCACCCTGGTGCCCCTGGATTCTTTGTCTTTTAATGGAAAGAATAGTCCATTATGGAGCTTTTGTACTTTTGTATCTGAGGCTCAGAGCAACAGTTGGTTATGACAGTGCTTAGGAATCAATGACAGAAGCATCCACAGTGCTTGTTAAAACTGCTAGAACCTGGGGCACCAAGGGGTTCCCAAGGATATCGTAAAAACTCTATGAAGCCCAGTGGTAGCCAGTGGGAAAACATGGAGGGCATCTCCAATTTGTTGAAAAGCTATGCCTGGGTATGCTGAGGACTCCAGAAGACCAAATGGTACAAATGGTCTCATTTGTACATGGAAGAATTGGTAGTTTTGAAAAGATATAAGCTGCCCAAGCAAAACATTGCTGAAAATGTAATGATGTCGATCAGAATTGACCTGGAGACTCTTCTTCTCTTAGAGATCCTTCCTCTCTATCCTCTCCAGCACACCCCAGGCGGCGTTTGGATTGTCTTCCTACTTGCTGTCATTGTTCGTACCTACTTGTCTTCCAAGATCACCTTACTAACCCGTTCCTGACATTTGTTACTATTAATCAGAACTCCACTCCCACCCATCCCCAAATAGCTCAATCCTCTTGCTCAGGCTGGGAGTAGCTCTGGAGGTAAGGTGTGGAATGTGCCAGGGAAACCCCACCAAATTCTTACACATTCTTGGATAAGTTCTTGAGTGAGCATAACATCTCAGAATGAGAAAGGATAGAATCAGAATCAATTAGAACAAATATTGGTATCAATTGGCATACTTAATGTCATAAGACAAAAGACCCTTGGTTCTTGACACTTGGCTCAGTCTACCTGGGAAATGCAAAAATCCATCCTGCCAGAGACAAAAGTGCAAAGAGTTGCAGAGAAGTAGTTGAATGAGGAATTCTTTTACTGTGTCTCATTACCTCCCCTGCCCCACATATAGCCTTAGCCTTGAAAGGAGACAGTATTTTACTGTTAATCTTATGGTTGCCCAGAAGTGTGCTCAGAACTCTGGCAGTATTGGTGCATGACCTTCCACCTGCCAAGGCTTTGGTATAAATTATTCAGATTCCTGTCTCATAAGTAGACTAATGCACCAATGCTAATTTACTCTTGGTCTATGACCATGCCAGGGTCAGGTTTTGGACAAAAAAACCTTCTTCTTTTTATTCAAAATCTCTTTCTTTAAAGTTTTATGGCCTGAGTCCTTTTGATTTTAGATCTATTTATGGTTCTTACATACTTTCATGGACTGCATCACTTGTATACCTGCGCTGCCTCAGTGCACATGGTGTCTTCTGCTGGGAAAGTTTAGCACCACCCCCCCTTAGGTTGTTAAGCCAGTAGAAGAAGTTTGAGAGGGAAGGGAGGACAGTGCCTACCTCTCCTTTTCTTTGTCTCTCACAAGATATTATTTCTTTTTTCAACACTTCTGCCTCACATTCAAGTTTTTTTTTTTTTTTCTGTTTCTCTCATAGAATGGCAAACCTTTAGAACTCAGGAAATGGCTAACTTTTCTGACATGAGAAATAGTGAGTTCAAATCTCAGTTGTGCCAAATACTGGTTGTGTGACCTTGGACCTTATTTTGTGTTCCGATATTCAATTCCAAGGGTGTGTACACCACCAAGAACTTCTCTGACACCATCTGGGTGACATATAATTTTACTCCATCTCGACACTGTCTACCTGGAAAGCTCATCTGATTCCACAGTGGGAGAGGTGCGTCCTACAAGGCCACCATCCTCTTCAGACACCCGTCAGAACTTCAGACTCCTGTCACCTATTCTTCTGAGTGACTGGCTACAGGTTGGAGGTTCTCATGACCCCATCTTTGGGTTTGATTAAATGTTAGAGCAGGCCACAGGACTCAAAGAAACATTTTACCCACTAGATTTCCAGATTATTATGAAAGGATATAACTCAGGAGCATCCAGATAAAAGATATATGGGGCAAGGTATGTGGGAAGGGGCATGGAACTTCCATGTTCTTTCCAGGTACACCATTCTTCCTCTACCTCCAGTGTTCACCAACCTGAAAACTCTCAGAACCGTAGCCTCTTGGGATTTTGTGGGGGCTTCATCACAAAGGCAAGCTGATTAAATCATTGGCCATTGACAAATTGATTCAACCTCCAGTGCTGTTCCCCTCCCAGGAGGATAAGAGTAGGACTGAAAGTTCCAAATCTCTAAAAATTCACTGGTAACCAGTCCCCATTTTTTGGGTACTTTCCAGGCAACCTCATTAACATAACAAAAGAAACCTTAATGCTTCTCATCACTTAGGAAATTCCAAGGGTTTTAGGAGCTCTGTGCCAGAAAAGAGGAGGTAGACCGAATATATATTTCTTAATATAAATCATAATATCATAGACATACAGGTTTCTTTATATGCAAAATTGGGATAATAAATGACTTCTCACTGGTGTATGAGGAATACGTGTGATAACATATGTGAGAGTTTTTTGTTAAGAGTAAAGCTCTTTACAATTGTAAGGATTTAATATTGTTATAGTTGTTATTCATCATTGTAGTCTTCACATAACCTCGCATTGAGCCTTATATCTCAATAAGTGCTCAATACCTGTGTCTGAAATGAATAATAAATACTCAAAAATTAAGCCCATTTTTTAAAAATTCGTTAAAGATTTTTTTTTTTTTTTAAATTTGACAGTTGGAGATCACAAGTAGGCAGAGAGAGAGAGAGGGGAGCAGGCTCTCTGCTGAGCAGAAAGACTGATGCAGGGCTCGATCCCAGGACCCCGAGATCATGACCTGAGCCAAAGGCTGAGGCTTTAACCCACTGAGCCACCCAGGTGCCCCAAGCCCAGGTTTAAGCTTTGTAAATGTTGATTGTCAGTGACTGCCATGGAATGTTAAACTAGTGTGTGATCTTGCAGACAAATGGGAATTTAGCAGCTCAGGAGACTGTGGGTCCTTCTGTAACACTCCCCAGGACATCCCAGACCACTAAGGCCATAGTAGCAAAAGCATGGGTGACAGGGTTCAGAGCTGGAGACAAGCCTTGCTCCATACTGTGTGTGTTGGGTGTTCAATCTGATGGCATGTTTCTACTAATCCAAATCCAGATTTCTTTTTACAGATCTGTTCTTTGGAGTCAATGTGGCCCTTGGAGCCACCACTTTGATATGGTAAAAAGAACACAACTTTTGGAATTCAAATCCCAGCTCTGTCACGTGTTGGCTATGGAATATTAGGCCCACTTCTCCTGCCTAAGCCTCAGTTTTCTGATCTGGAAAACAGATGAAGATAGCCTACTTCAGCGGCTGATGGGAGAATGGAGGTAATATATACAAGGAACCTAGCCCCCGGGATCAAGTTCCCGGCAGGCTGCTAGCACTTGATCAATAATGTTTATTTTCCTACGGATTTGAATAGATGGCTGCATGTTTTGCTCTGTTTCTATCTTCTCTAGTTTTATTTCAGTGTTTTATGATTTTTATCTCCTTTGGCTAGTAGGTGATTTTCTATATTCAGCAGTCTTTCCAAATGCCCTGTGACCTCAGTTCTCGGATGGTATAAGAAAAGTTATTGATTTTCCATTTGTTTAGCCTTTTTCTTGTTGTAAGGCTGGAAGTGATGACCTCCAGTCTTATTTTTTTTTCTAAAAAAGCCCTTTATTGAGACATGATAATAAGCATACAGAAAGATATACATATTTAATGTATACAACTTGAGATTGGAGATAACTATATACCATGAAATCATCACTACAACTAATGCCATAAACTTATCTATCACCTCCAAAAATTCATTCATTCATTCCTCCATCCCTTCCTTCCTTACTGAATTATTATTACTATTAGAACTTTTAATGTAAGACATATCTTCTTAACAATTTTAAAGTATATGATACAGTGTTGTTAGCTACAGGTACTGTGCTGTAGAGTGGTTTCTAGGACCATTCAACCCGTATGCCTGAAACTTTGTACCATTTGACCAACATCTCCCCATTTCTCCTTCCCCCATCCCTTGATAACCTCCATTTTACTTTCTGCTTCTAGGAGTTTGACTGTTGTAAGATGTCTCATATAAGTGGGATCATGTAGTATTTATTCCGTGTCTTTTTTTTTTTTCCTTCACTTAGCACAATGTCCTCAAGATTCATCTGTGTTGTCACAAATGGCAGGATTTCCTTCATTTTTTTCTAGGCTGAATAATATTACATGGTATGTATGTACCACCATTCTTTTGCCCTTTACTTACTGATGGACGTTTAGGTAATTTCCATGTCTTGGCTATTATGAATAATGCTGTAGTAAACATGGGTATACAGATATTTCTGAAATCCTGATTTCAATTCCTTTGGCTGTATATCCAGAAGTGAGATTGTGGTTTCATATGGTAGTTCTGTTTTTAATTTTTTGGGGAATCTCGATACTCCATGGTGGCTGTACCAATTTACAGTCCCACCAATAGTTGTATAAATGTTCCTTGTCAACATCCCTTATCTATCTCTCTCTGTGTGTGTCTGTGTGTGTTTTGATAAAAGCCATCCAATTGGTATGAGGTGATAATTCATTGTGGTTTTGGCACATTGGGATTTTGACCCTATGGTCTCCCCAAACTATGTATTGTATATAGTTTCATTTCCAGCGCATTAAAAAAAAAATGGTGCAGGAGTGCTAAAGGTGCTTTTAAGAGGCAAATGGTTGATTAGCAGAGGAACCACGCTTCAGACTCTGGTCTTCATGACTCCAGGGCCTATGTTCTTTCCACAGAACCACCACAAACCGTGGACTCCATGAAGACCGTGTTTGTTAAACCCTAAACTATAACACTTATTTTACTAGCAACTTCCACATGTATTAACCAACTAAATGCTGTTAACAATCCTTGGCGTTAGGTAGTGTTGTTACACCTGATTTACTGATGAGGAATCTGAGGCACAGAAGGCTAACTCACTAGACAAAACTCCACAGCTAGTAACTCGCAGACGAGCATTCATATTCATGTGATTTAGCTTCAGTGCCCATGCTGTTAACTGCTACCTCGTTATACAACGTGTGACACATAAGAGTGAGCCTATTGGGACCCTGAACAAGGACATAACATTTTCAACAATATCTCAGATAAACGCACAGAACAGATATGGATAAAGGGTGGAGACAGGGGGTCAATTAATTTTATAGGTAAAACTCACAAAAAGCCACACACCTGATGATTGAAAGGTAGATCACAAAAGATCATGCATGCCAAGAAATGTGACCTTTCTGAAGAATTTTCATCAGGGAAGAACATGAATTACTTTTGTAGCTTTGAAAGTGATTTCTGGCATAGAATAAAAGAGGTAAAACTAGATTTTGCAACAGTTCATGATCGAATTTACTTGGATATGGTCATCCAAGCAGCTTAGCTTCCTTCCCCTGCTGACCCTCTGTCATTTCCAAAGGCTATGCTCTATTGAGCATACTCTAGTAAAAGGAAGTCACTGTCATCCCATCAATTGGCCAAGGAAAGAGAAAATCATTCCAGTCTTAAATCTTAGTGACTGTTTTGACGGCTGTTATACAGAAAGCTGACATCCCTATTGAGTTATCTGCTTTGACATCTCACTCACTAGTTTTTGAGACATTTTAATTATCTCAAAGATGCCATTAGAATGCATGAACAGAATCATAAGTTCTTCAAAATCCAGAATGCTCGTGTCGTGTATGTGATTCTCGACAATGTGCGTTACCTTATGTACTTGTTTCTGCATGTTGTTTAATGTCTTGGTGTTCTTAGTTCTCCCTGTGGTCATCCTTCCTCTTGATTACCCTGAGTCATTTGGTAATCTGCAAATCAGTCCTCTTAACAACTGGCACCTTCTTCCTGATTATTAGCCAAAGTGTTGAATGGCCGTGTCTCCCTTTGCAAGGTTAATGAGAACACATTTATTTCTAACTCTTAATCTTGCTTAAACTCAGGGCCTTTTTTCTTTTGCACAATTTCCAACAACAATTTCCTCAGAAGCTCTGGGTGAAGGACTAATCAGAAGTCACCTAGATTAGGAAATTCTGAACCATCTCAGAAGGACAGTACTTTATATATGGTGTCTGAGGCATGGGAACACTATGAGTTCAGAATGGGGATGTTTGGGAACATTCATAGGGACAGAGATCAGAAATGACAATCAATGTTAATGTGAATAAATGTGTTAGTACTTGTTATGTGATGAATGTGTGGAGAGGCACTTTGACGAGCAGTTTGTTCGTATCAGATTGTTCATTCTCTATAAAGACAATATTCATAACTTTAAATTTTAAATGAGAAAGCTAAGGCCCAGGGAGATTGTATAATGTACCCAAGGTTAAAAAGCTGGAATTTGAAACCAGACCTTTTGTAGCAAAGTCTATTTGTGAGCATAAATGAAATGGTGCCTGAAGGACGGAAACAGAAGACTTTTCTTTTTTTTTTTATTTTTTTTCAAAGATTTTATTTCTTTATCTGAGAGTGAGCAGAGGGAGGGGGAAGAGGAGGGGGAGAAGGAGAAGCAGACTCCCTGCTGAGCAGGGAGCCCCAGGCAGGGCTCGATCCCAGGACCCTGGAATCATGACTGGAGCTGAAGGCAGAGGCTTTAACCCAATGAGCCACCCAGGTACCCCAGAAGAATTTTCTTGAATAAACAGGTTCATTATTGAAAGCCTACCTATTAGTTGCCTCAGGCATTTGCACTTATGAGGCAGGCTATGCCTTACAATGGAAAGAAGAACACAGTTTACAGATTTACATGACTGAACAATGACACTGAAGAAACCCTTAAGACACACTTATTATTTTCATGTGCTGACAATGCTTACAATATCTAAGATATACCAGTCTTAGCCTCCTCTTATTCTGCTCATTGTTTTAAGGAATCTGAACTAGTTAGGATGGGTCAGCTGGAGTTCTCAGTGTTTCAGTGCGGGAATGATTCTCTATGATTCTAGGGATCCCCTGATTCCATCCGGTTTTGAGAATGACCATTCAAATACTACCGTTGCTGTGATTGTTCAAACTAAGGTTTTCCACTTACATTTTTATTATGTTCTCAGACCTCACTTTATTAGTGTGAGCACAGTCACGTCTCTGGGTTCACCATTAGATGAGACATCTACGGAGGTAAATTTTTGTTAGTACCTGCTGTGTGCTAGGCACATTACTAGACACTTCAAATATGTTATTTCATTTACTCATACAACAATTCCAGAGAGAAGATCTTGTTCTGACTTTTTCAGGTAAAGAAATTGTTACTTAGAGCGGTTAAGTAACTAATCAATGGTCATATTGTTCTTTAGGGATGGGAGAAAGATTTGATCCTAGGTTTAGCTGACACTCTTATATTACACTTCGTGGCATGTTGCTTATTTCATAGTCTCTTATTACCTTCTAGAAGAACTATGATTTCATTCTTTTCTTTAATTTTCTTTCTTTCCTTTTGTCTTACTTTCCTTATCCCCCCCCTTCCTCTCTTCCTTCCTGTCTTCCTCCTCCCTTCCTCCCCCTCTCTTTCTTCTTTCTACTCTCTTTTCTTTCTCTCCTTCCCTCCTTTTTTGTCCTCTCTTTTTTCTTTTCTCTTTGTTAAATGAAAGATGCAAGAAAGACTGAGTCCTTTTGACAGAAACTTCTTGGATATTTTCACTTTTTTTTATTGTATTTTCAGGCACCCTTTCAAGTGAATATGTGTTAAAATAAAAACTTGCACAAATGTCAGCCGATGCCATCTCTCTGTTTGCCATAACTTTCTGAAGGAAAATTAAATTTGATGAGGTTTTGTTTCATTGTTTTGGCCTGAGTTTTACAGACACCACTTCAAAGGATTTTGCTCAGTTCTCAGAATGGCCTTGTCTGAGGCACAGGGCTGGGGGGGTTGACCTTGGAGACATACTGCCTATTTTTGAATCAGTGACTGCTAGAGCTGCGGGGGCTCTTAGAAATCACTTTTAATAAAATAAAATAAAGAAATCACTTTTCGAAAAGGAGTCAGAGGCTCAGAAGATGAAGTCAGTTTCTATATTTCTAAAATGGGGATATTAATAACACCTACCTTTCATGGTTCACCTCCCCTCATGAGAGACTATGGACTCTGAAAAACAATCTGAGGGTTTTGAAGGGGCGGGGGGTGGGAGGTCGGGGTACCAGGTGGTGGGTATTAGAGAGGGCACGGATTGCATGGAGCACTGGGTGGGGTGCAAAAATAATGAATACTTTTATGCTGAAAATAAAAAATAAATTAAAAAAAACCCACCTACCTAATAAATGGTTATGAGTATTAAGTAAATTCCTATTTGTGAAGTGTGTAGAATTGGGACAAGCACATGATAACTACCATAGACTGAGAAATAAACATAATAATTTGTCCAAGGTCACAGGGTGAGAAAGGTACCATAGTTTTTTGAATAAAGATACCTGGGTTCCAGTTTCCCTGTATGACTTTGGGCAAATCCTCTAACCTCTTAGAAGGGCAATTTTGCTCGATCTTGAAATCACGTTTGATGTCTTGACTTCATGGCATTCTTGTAAGAATTGAATGAGCTGACACAGGCAGAATACCCTGTCCCCGATAGGAGCCCAGCATGTGAGAGTTAGCTTTAGACCCCAGGTCAGGGGCAATAACCACAATCTGACAAACTAAATGCTCTTCGTAAATCTTGAAATATTTCTATGATTACAAAGAACAGTGATTTCATGTCTATAATACAACTGTTTCTTTTAGGGTTTAGGGGTGAAATGTTTAAGGTCCCTTAAGCCAACCCAAGAAAATCCACCTAACTTGAAAAAGAAACATATTCTAGACACTTTTCTTCCTGTTGGCATCATCATTGGTTAACACACTGTCTTTGGCTGAGCTCCATTTGTATTCTTTAAAAATCATAAGAGTAGGTAGGCTGAAGTCTCTGTTTTTATTTGGAAGAAGATATTCTAAACATCATATTTCCTTATCTCTTCTTGTTTCGATTCTTCTGCTTTACCTCAGTAGGCCAGGAATCACACAATCTCAAATCTGATTCTAACTCAGACATAGCCAGTTGAATGACCTTGGGCTGGGCACTTGTCATTATCTTTGACACATGATAGCTTCTATTTACCTTATTTAAAAAAAAACACCTTTATTTACTTATTTATTGACTTTTAATTTTAGAAATAATTTCAATCTTTAATTTTGATTTTAGTTTGAGATTTACAGAAAAATTATAAAGCAGAGTTTCTACATATCCTTCACCCATTCCCCTGATTATGAGCAACCTATATTATTATGGTACATTTGTTATAGAGAATAAATGAATACAGATATGTTGTCATTAACTGAAGTTAATGGGTTACAAAAATTAAGTTGATTGTGGTGATTGTTCTCCACATATTGAATCAGTATATCCTTGGAATAAATCCCACTTGGACATCACACATACTGTTTTTGGATTCTGTTAGCCACCTGCATTTTCCAGTGTTGTCTTCTACTGCTTGCTGATATGAACACTGATTTGATCAGGCAACCCCATTGTCTAGTATATGTGATCTTTTGTTCAAATCCTGCCCTTTCCTGTAGATCCTCTTTAATTTGTTCTTTCTCGTCCATCTAATGCTTCCTAATCTACTCCTCAATCTCTACCTCTTCTGTCTCTTTTAAGGGTTGTATCTCTATGCAGCTCTTGAACTGGCATTGATGCGTAGATTTTCTGAAATAAGGTCTCTAAATTTTTTTTTGGTTTGTTTAATATCTCATTTTTATCACAGCAAGGATTTAAAGCATTTTCCTCAACTATACTGATCCAATAAGGTAAGAACCAATCAAAGCCTAAGTGGATAATGACAGTGGGATGAAGAAAAAAAATAGGGTGGAAAAGATAAGATGAAGCCAGAGGTGAGGGTTTTGTAGAATACAGTGATAAAATTCTCTGTTTTTATTTTTTTGAATTTTTTGTACATTAAATTTCTGGTATAAAGTCTTATAGTTTTCAAAGGAGCTTGCCACATCTTATTTTGTTGTATGTTGGTATTTTAAATTTTTCTTTTCTTTTCTTTTCTTTTTTTTTTTTTTGGTCAGGGTAGAAAACCAAGATTCAAAGAGTATAGGAAGTTGTGAATAATAGAACAAGGAAAGTAATCTCACTGTGTGAAAGTTCAGGGTCATTTCACATATATTCCATTTCACAATAGGATTATAGAAGCTTTGTGAGGAAGGGGCCCTGTTTTGTAGTTGCTTTGTTTTCTGTATTTTGCTCACTTGAAATTAGGCACCTATTATGGCCAACGACATGCACATTGATTTGAATGCTACCTCATTTTGCCCCCAAGTCTGTAAACAGTGTGGCAAGGTGGGTTAATGAGAATTTAATGTAGCAGAATAGGAAGACCCAAGCTTGTTTTTTGTTTCCTGTTGCTTTGAAGAAGTAGCTCTTCAGCCTTGGGGATATAAGACTAACTCATGCATTTTTACATTGATCTGATTCCCATAAAAACAAAAATACTATCTTTAATTCTATGACCCAAAATAGCTTATAGATCCTAGTTAACCATTCAGTGTCCCCATTAAGGAGAAAGTATGAAGAAAGACAAGTGGACAGTGGTTTTAGTGTTGAAAGTAAGGGCTCCTCTGCTTGGTGGGTTAAGAGGAGATTAGGGGAGCTTTCCTGAGACTGGAGAGAATAATTGGACTTTCAATTTCCTTAAATAAGTGAGGATTACCCTCAGTAGCACACAGGGAGTGTCAGGTCTTAAAGATAGGAATTCAGGACACGGGCTAGGAGCCATAGCGTGTCTGTGGGAAGGGCTGGTGATTCCCTGGCTGGTTTGAATGAGGAGAACCTACATTATGTGGCCAGTTGGCTAATGGTCAATACTGTAGTGGTCTGAAGGAAAGCCTCTTTCCTTACTTTTGAGTAATCCTGAAAGCTTCTAGCTTGTTATAAGGCCATAAAAATCACCGATTAATGAAGGTAAGTGAGAGTTTGAAAGGACATAATTTGATCTGCAAATATAGAGAAATAAGATCTTTCTTGCACCTTGGGTGTCAAGGAGCAAACTATGCCTATTACACACTAAGTGCTATGTACACCAAGTACCACAACTCTAAGAAATACGTTTTTGTCTCCTGAGTAGGCAACATGGTATAGCTTTTCATACTTAGCTGTCCCTTGTAATAACACAGAAAATTTGTTCAAGATGCAGAAGGATGGGCTCCATCTCAGTTATACTGAATCAGGTTATTGGTATTAGGACAGGACATGGATAACTGTAGTTTTCCTTTTCTGTCAGTCCTGTTCTTATCTGTGGACTACTAGTGGAAAGATTCCTGGTCAGGTGATAAAACATGCGGGTTTTGACTTCAGGCAAGTCAGGATTTAAATTAAAGGTCAGCCACACAGATAAGTTACCTAAATTCTGTGAATTACAGGATCTTATTTATACAATAAGAATTAAAAATATCTACCTTTCTTGCATTTGAATAGATTAAATGGGCTAATATATCTAGAGTTTTCACTTCAGTGCTTACCATGTAGTAGACATTCAATAAATATTTGTACCTCCCTCCACCCCATTAAGTTTTCTGCTTGATTTCAGGACATCGCTCCGTTTAGGTAGCCAAGGGTTCTTAGCATGTTTGACTTAGTCCACCTCTTTGGTGTCTAACCTAAAAGCTCTCCTTCATCATAAACCTACCAATGGCTTCATCCACAATTGTTCTAGGTACTGACTGACAGATCAGAACACAGAGAATGACACATTTAAAATGACAGTGTGCCCTAATCTTCACTGCCCTAGAAACTATCTTGGAGTTAGCACAACTGAAGATAATTAAAAGATTGCTTTTTCAGAGCTTGAATCTTTTCTGACAGCCTTATATGAAAATGTCTCCTTTGTGTTGTCCGGGAATGATATTGTAGACAGATGAAGCCATTAATCAGTTTTATTCAGAAAGAAAATGTCTCTTTTGATTGTTTAATACTTGGTCCAGTGACGGCCAAAGGGTTGCTTCAGTTTTCAAGGCTATACGGGATGGTGGTTTTCAAAATGGAAAGAGTTTGGAGTTAGAGATGGAAGATGTGAGCTTTCGTTCCTTTCCTCCCTCCCTCCTCCTTTCTTTTCCTTTCCTTCTTTTCTTTTCCTTCCTTCCTTCCCTCCTTTTTTCTTTTAACAATATGGATTTTGATAATGAAAAATACTGCATTTTGCATCTCTTTCTGTAAGATGAAAATGACAACCCCTGCCTAAATTATCTCTCAAGGGCTTTTATGAAGATTAAATGAGATACATAAGGCCCCATTTTATAAATTATAAATTCTGATAAAAAAATAAATGCAGTGTTTATTTTTCATGTTCATGTCTTAGGTGACTCTGGAATAAGAATGTGTAAGAGAAGGAAATAAATTTTTTCCCATTTATTAATTATTCATTCACACACTCATTTATCATTAAGCAAATATTGAGATGCTGTGATAGAGTGTAGCCTACTAAACCCTCGCACTTGTATTATTTCATTTAATGTTTATGTCAACCTTGAAAGGTAGTTACTTCACTGAGAAATTTGAGATCCAAAAAAGAAGAATACTTAGACTAAGGTCACATAGCTAATGACAAGATTGACATGATAGCTTGGGTTTTTCTGACCATAAATAAGATCAGGCAGTACACAAGTTTGAAGATAACTAATTTTTATAAAGCATTAAAAATTTGAGGTGCTTTGGATGTCTCAGCAGGATCCCTTATTGAATAATAAGGGTTTTTTTTTCCTCTCATCACTTCTGCAAATTTCCATCAGCTAAAATTAGATCTTTCTTAACCCTTGCCCTAAACCCATGAAGTCATGCAGACCTAGTTTAGACTTGTACTTGACAAGATGGTAATTTAGATTCTTCTGTCAGTTACAGCCCACCCACAAGTCACCAAGTAGAACAAAATGTGGAGTGATCTGGTGAGGAGGGTGACAGAGACACCTATGATACTCGGGCATTCTGCTAATGATTCCATCAGTTTCTGTCACTCTCAGAATGGCAGGGGCAGAAGCATCTAGGCTTTCAAGGCAAACATCACAGGATGATGGTGGTTTTCCACTGTGAATTCAGAATGACAGTTTAGTCCCCAACATGATATACTTAAATGCAAAGCCCAGGTCACTCATTTCATTCTCTTCTTTCTCTGGTCTCCTGGATGTCTCTTGGTGGGATGAGGGTGGAGAAGGGTCTCTCATGAACCCCTAGGTTTTGTCTCACAGTTGGAATCTGTCTTCAATTGCCACTCTCACTACTTCCCTTGGGTCAACCCTCCTATCACTGCTTTTCTTCTTCTGAGTACTTACCTTCAGCAACCTCTGGGCTCTCAGCTGTAACAGAAGCTTGCAGCTTCTGTGTGGGGCCTACATGGTTCCTGCTTCCAAGACTCTGCTTCCTTTTCATTTGCACTTAATGGATTTCTGGGTGAGTCCATTCATCCAAGATTCCATTGCTTCTCTTCTGAGCACTTACCTTCAGCAACTTCTGGGCTCTCAGTTGTAACACTATTGCAGCTTCTGTGTGGGGGCTACTTGGTTCCTGCTTCCAAGGCTCTGCTTCCTTTTCATCTGCACTTAATGGATTGCTGGGTGAGTCAATTCATCCAAGACTCCATTGATTTTGTATCTTAGAGAGCCATGATAAGGTTCTTGGAATTATCATGGGCTAGAGGAAAGTAAAATAAAACAATGGATTCTATCATTTAATTTTGTCTCATAGATTACACCTGCTGAGAAGGGTTCCATGGCCTTGCTGCTTAGATTTTGTCACCCTTTGGTTATAGGCAGCCTTTTGTTAAAACCAGCCACAGGGCTTGTTTGTGATTGCTTCAAGAATCATTCTCCACAGTGCACCAGAAGCATTATTTTCCACTTTAAGTCTTAAGTTCCAATATAGATTTCTGTTCCTGATCTGTCAAACTATTAATAATACTAAGCAGTTTAGACCTTGAAAATACACCAACTCGTGCTCTTTTATTTAGGAGGTTACATTTGGGGTCATCTAGGTGAGATAGAGTGAGTATCATTGAACTACCAATAATTGGTATAGGAAGTGAAGTAGACCTTTGGGACTAGAATGTGAGCTCTATGAAGACAAGGTTATTTTCCATTCACGCTTGATTTTCCAGTGTCTAGAATAGTGATCAGTAAGTGTCTGTTGAATGAATGTTGAATAAATGGTGAATCACTAAAGGGGAGAGGGAGAGTATTTATTGTCTTAGGGATCAAATAGGGAAGTATGGGAAGCAGGACATCAGTCCTTGGTGATTTGGAACATGGGAGGGAGACAGATGAATTGCCTTTGTTCTCACAGAGACAAGCAAGGATGAGCTCAACCACTTTCAGCTGAGTGCAGTGACAGAATAACAATGGCAGCCCCCATGGAGTGGAGCCCCAGATTCCCACAAACAAATCTTTATTTACTCTTGCCTTCCTAGGAAATGGTAAGAAGACAAGGGATTGACTTTTTGAAGTGAAATAAAGTAGTATTACACCTGTCTCTGCATCTTAGTGGAGATATAATACTAGGTACATTGTGTGGCTGATGGTGGAATCCCTTCTAATCTTGCCCATCTGTCTTATGGATGAGTCCCACAAAAACATCCACGAGTACCCATGGATGAAGGCCTTGAGACCTTGAGTTATGACATCAGATTCAAGACAACTCATCTCATGTAACCATGGCAGATGACAGCATTAAGAGAGAATGACTTGCTCCCTGGAATTGTATACCTTGAAAGCAGTTTGTACGCAAGATAATGAATCAGAACCTATTATGTGTTCAATGAATTCTCCCACATGGTCCTTGCAGTCTTCAGTTGACTTCCCTATAGTTCAACCATTTGCCATTCTATGTCAGAGTCGCATTCCTGAACATAGTTTAGATTTTCTTCCTTACCTAGAGACCTGATGGCATCCACTCAAATCACTGGATCTAAGAGGTAGTTGGGGTACAGCATTGAAGCTACAGTTCTCATGGCTCCACAGGCAGTATCCTCCTTTGTATACTGTATGCAGTTATATGCTTCAGCCCATGTAGTGGTTCAATCTGTGAATTAAGAAAAAGTTGTGGCTCCTAACTTCTTCAGTGGAAGAGACAGAGGCTTAGGAGGGCTGGGTGATTTGCTTAAGTTTGTGCAAATAATGTTTCCAAGGCAGGACCTGAACCCTGGTTTTTGGACTCAAATCCAGTCCTGCCTCATGTACTCAGGCTTCTCCTTGTGATCAGAACTAAGCGTCACCAAAGCCATGAAGCTGACTGGATTATATCTGGGTCTTCTTCTGAATCCCGGTAGCTCTTAACCCTCTTTCCAAGGCCAGAGTTCTAAGGTGTACTTCCTGCTGAGTTACTTGGCTCTCCCATGTGATGGAACAGAAAAATGATACAGGTTTTGGAACCTTTTGTGGTATAACAAAGGTCAGCTTCATGAATCTACAACCTGTGCAATAGCCTAAATCTTGCGCAGAGGTCCTGGTGTTTGGCTTCATGATATGCAGTAAATTAGGTAGTTGATCCTTCTTTTAAGCCTATGACTTCAGTTATATGTCTTTCTTTTTTTTAAGCTTTGTTTTTTTTTTTTAATTTGAGAGAGAAAGAGAGAAAATGGGCAGTGGGGGAGGGGAGGAGTGAAAGAGAGAGAGAAGCAGACTCCCTGCTAGGCAGGGAGCCTGATGTGGGGCTCTATCTGAAGACCCAGATATCATGACCTGAGCCAAAAGCAGCTACTTAACTGACTGAGCCATCCAGGTGTCTCTTTGGCTACATTTCTTAACTTTTCTAAACCTCAGTTTTCATATCTGTACATCATATCTGTAAACAATGTAGTTATGCATATCTTTTTTAAAAAAGATTTTATTTATTTGTCTGACAGATAGAGATCACAAGTAGGCAGAGAGGCAGGCAGAGAAAGAGGCAAGCAGACTCTCTGCTTAGGAGAAAGCCTGATGCAGAGCTCAATACTAAGACCCTGAGATAATGACCTGAGCTAAAGGCAGAGGCTTAACCCACTGAGCCACCCAGGTGCCCCTGTAGATATCCATATCTTAAAGTCTTCTTGTGTGGAATAAATCAGAACAGCAAATTGGCTAGCAGCTTATATGCAGGCATGGTCCTCAATAATTCTTAACTTCTTCACATCTAATCCAGAAGGGAAACCTGCTCATTAACATCTTACTTTGTTAGCTTGAAAACGTTGTTTACATGCATGTGGAGTTTGGTTTTGTAGTGGATATGATAATTATTTTGATTTTGTTATTGCGAGAGTAGATTAAATAAGAAGTAAAAGGGATCCTTTTTCACCCAAAGACACTAGTTCAATCACTGTCTAGACCCAGTAAGCGGAATGATGAGGGAAACACTGTATAGAAGCAAAGGCTAAGGAATCAGTCAATCCTCATTATTGCCAGGTCAGTACAAGGAGCACTCATGCTTCTCAGAGCAGCACTGAGCCCTCTCATTTGAGTTGCTGGTCAAGGATAAGGCGAGGGGTCAGCAAAAAAATGTAAAGAATGCAAGAATTAAGGTTTAATGATATTTAAAAACTTTGTGTTTGGCACTGATCTAGCTGGTTCAAATATAATATTTCTTTTAATCTTTCTAAAAACCTCACAAAGTAGATAACATTAGTAGTATTTTATTATTGAGGAAACTAAGCTCACTGAGTATTTACAGCTCTAGAGAATGTCCTTGAATGGAAAGTATTTGGAGTCCATATTCTTGAGGACATAGCTAGATGAGACAGTAAAGATTATCTCACCAGATATGGGTTTCATCTTGTGACATAAGTCTAGTTCTTTCGTAAGGCTGTGTTAAGAAGTGTTCTAGGACTCCATCTGTGTGGACTGGGTGGGATAGAGTGTCTTGATAAATTAGCAATGTCTCCCTAGGGCTCTAGAAAAGTGGTGGTGGCTTGTGGGACAGATGTCACCATCTTTGACCTAATCTCCCCACTTTACAGAAGACCCCATGACCGATAATATAGTTACAGTTTATAGGCTAAACTACTGCCTAAGTCTGCTTTTAATCCTGAAGTCACTGATGTTTATAATAAGGTTGCTTTACAAAACAAACCACTAGGGGCACCTGGGTGGCTCAGTGGGTTAAAGCCTCTGCCTTGGGCTCAGGTCATGATCCCAGGGTCCTGGGGTCGAGCCCCACGTTGGGCTCTCTGCTCAGCGGGGAGCCTGCTTCCCCCTTTCTCTCTGCCTGCCTCTCTGCCTACTTGGGATCTCTCTCTCTGTGTCAAATAAGTAAATAAAATCTTAAAAACAAACAAACAAACAAACAACTAAAATAAAAAACAAAAACAAAAACAGAACTCCAAAAGAAATAAATTTATTGACATTACCAGCATCAATAGAAAAGGTATTAGTGCTTAGGATTCTTTTTAAAATCCATAAAATCATAACATAAAGAGCATTTCAAACATTAGTGTTTCAGTAGCTGCTAGAAAGCTTTTATTTAAAAAAAAAAAAGATTTATTTGTTTATTTTAGACAGAGACAGCATGCAAGCAAGCATGAGTGGGGGATGGGGCAGGGATGAGGGAGAGAGAGAATTCAAGCAGACTCCCTGTTGAGCACAGAGCCTGCCATGGGGCCCAGGACCCTGGGGTCAAGACATGAGCTGAAATCAGGAGTCAACTGCTTAACCAATTGTGCCACCCAGGCACCCCCTGCTGGAAGGCTTTTAAAACACAAGTTGCTGGATCTTAACAGAATTTCTGAGTCAGTAATTACAGCTAGAGTAGGGCCTCAGAATCTGCATTTCTAGCAAGTTCCCAGATGAGGTTGATGGTCTGGTCTGTGACTATGTTTTGAGGGCTCCCTATTTGTAATAGGGACAAATGATCTGATTCCTTTTGAAATGAATTATGCAAACATGCAGTTTTTATAAATTTGGGAGATACAATCTGCCACTACCATGGAATTTGTTAATAAATTATGAAAGTTATTTCGAGGGGAGATGCAAATATGGTAGAGGAGTAGGGGACCCTATATCAACTGGTCCCCTGAATTGAACTGGATATCTATCAGCATTCTGAACATGCACAAAATCAACCTGTGATGTAAGAATATATATCTGGATCTCTAAAACAGAATATCTCAGGTGGTTGGTCTCAAGGTAAAAAATGGGGAGACATGATTCTGTGGACAGATATTGGAAGATAAACAGAAGAGAGAGGGAGCCTCCAGGATCCTGTGCCACTGGAATGCAAAACCTGCTGTGCTGGGGACCAGGTACAGACCTTCAGACCAGTAGCAGCATGGAAAGGACTTTAGGGAAGCCCCCCATACTAAAACCTGGAGCTCCAGCTCTTTGAAGAATACTGGTGGAATTTTGATCGGAATGGCATTAAAAGTATAGATTGCTCTAGGCAGTATAGACATTTTAACAATGTTTATTCTTCCAATCCAAGAGCATGGAATGGTCTTCCATCTTTTGGAGTCTTCTTCGATTTCTTTCATGAGTGTTCTGTAGTTCCTCGAATACAGATGCTTGACCTCTTTGGTTAGGTTTATTCCCAGGTATCTTATGGTTCTTGGTGCTATAGTAAGTGGAATTGATTCTCTAATTTCCCCTTCTGTATTTTCATTGTTAGTGTATAAGAAAGCCACTGATTTCTGCACATTGACTTTGTATCCTCCCACATTGCTGAATTGCTGTATGAGTTCTAGAAGTTTGGGGGTGGAGTCTTTTGGGTTTTCCATATAAAGAATCATGTCATCTGCGAAGTGAGAGAGTTTGACTTCTTCATTGCCAATTTGCATACCTTTTATTTCTCTTTGTTGTCTGATTGCTGTTGCTAGGACTTCTAATACTATGTTGAACAAGAGTGGTGAAAGTGGGCATCCTTGTCTTGTTCCTGATTTCAACGGGAAGGCGCAAATAATCCAGAAATTTGTATGGAATCAGAAGAGACCCCAAATCGCTAAGGAAATGTTGAAAAACAAAAATAAAACTGGGGGCATCACTCTACGTGATTTCAAGCTTTATTACAAAGCTGTGGTCACCAAGACAGCATGGTACTGGCATAAAAACAGACACATAGACCAGTGGAACAGAGTAGAAAGCCCAGATACGGACCCTCAACTCTATTGTCAATTAATCTTCTACAAAACAGGAAAAAATATACAGTGGATAAAAGACAGTCTCTTCAATAAATGGTGCTGGGAAAACTGGACAGCTATATGTAGAAGAATGAAACTCGACCATTCTCTTACACCGTACAAAAAGATAAACTCAAAATGGATAAAAGACCTCAACGTGAGACAGGAATCCATCAGAATCCTAGAGGAGAACATAGGCAGTAATCACTTCAATATCAGCCACAGCAACTTCTTTCAAGATAAGTCTCCAAAGGCAAAGGAAACAAAAGTGAAAATAAACTTTTGGGACTTCATCAAAATCAAAAGCTTCTGCACAGCAAAGGAAACAGTCAAGAAAACAAAGAGGCAACCCATGGAATGGGAGAAGATATTTGCAAATGACAGTACAGAGAGAAGGTTGATATCCAGGATCTATAATGAACTCCTCAAACTCAACACACACAAAACAGACAAGCATATCAAAAAATGGGCAGAAGATATGAACAGAGACTTCTCCAATGAAGACATACAAATGGCTATCAGACACATGAAAAAATGTTCATCATCACTAGCCATCAGGGAGATTCAAATTAAACCACATTGAGATACCACCTTACACCAGTTAGAATGGCCAAAATTAACAATACAGGAAACAACATGTGTTGGAGGGGATGTGGAGAAAGGGGAACCCTCTTACACTGTTGGTGGGAATGCAAGTTGGTGCAGCCTCTTTGGAGAACAGTGTGGAGATTCCTCAAGAAATTAAAAATAGAACTTCCCTATGACCATGCCATTGCACTCCTGGGTATTTACCCCAAAGATACAGATGTAGTGAAAAGAAGGGCCATCTGTACCCCAATGTTTATAGCAGCAATGGCCACGGTCGCCAAACTATGGAAAGAACCAAGATGTCCTTCAGCGGACGAATGGATAAGGAAGATGTGGTCCATATACACTATGGAATATTATGCCTTCATCAGAAAGGATGAATACCCAACTTTTGTAGCAACATGGATGGGACCGGAAGAGATTATGCTGAGTGAAATAAGTCAAGCAGAGAGAGTCAATTATCATATGGTTTCACTTATTTGTGGAGCATAACAAAAGCTTGGAGGACATGGGGAGTTAGAGAGGAGAAGGGAGTTTGGGGAAATTGGAAGGGGGGGTGAATCATGAGAGACTATGGACTCTGAAAAACAATCTGAGGGGTTTGAAGTGGCGGGGGTGGGTGGGAGGTTGGGGTACTAAGTGGTGGGTATTATAGAGGGCACGGATTGCATGGAGCACTGTTTGGTGAAAAAATAATGAATACTGTTATGCTGAAAATAAATAAATTTAATTAAAAAAAAAACCCTGGAGCTGCAGGGGCATGCTTATAAACTGGGGGTGGCTGGCGGTTTTAGAAGAACAAAGGACAGAGATATGCCTGGACCTGGAAGCAAGGGCTGGGAGTGCTGTTGTGGGGTGCATAACCCAGGACGTTGTGGTTTTTAGCAGCACAGACAGAAACAGACAGTGTGGACTGGAGAGCTCACTGTAGAACAGACTATGATCTCTCTGTTCTGAGACAGAGGTTTGGATACAGTCATTCATTTCTGCTCTAACTCTCAGAAGAGAGGCAGAAAGCCACCAGGGAAAGCGGCCAGAGAAAAAAGACCCCTAAAACCGGTTTTCACTGAGCCCACCCTCCACCCCCAACAGGGGAAAGGACAACTCTGCCAAGCGGGTAGACTGAGTAAGAACAAGACAGGCCCCTCCCCCAGAGGACAGTCTGGAAGAACAAGAGGTCTTTAAGGTCCATATAAAACATGTGCATCTTGCTTGGGATGTGGTCAATAATTTGAGCTCTGTACATTCCCTCAACCACCCCTCAACAAAATGACTAAGAGAAGATGCCCTCAACATAGGAAAGACTCAGACCTCTACCACAGAGGTGACCTCTACCACAGAACTAATGGATAGGGATATAAGCAAGATGTTGGAAATAGACTTCAGGGTAACAGTTACGAAAACAATAGCTACGATGGAGAAAATCATTAATGGTGACATAGATTCTCTAAGGGCAGAAATGAATGCTGATCTGGCAGAACTTAAAAATTCTATCAATGAGATCCAATCTAATCTAGAGATCTAACAGTTAAAGTAAATGAGGCAGAAGAATGAATAAGTAATTTAGAAGACAAACTGATAGAAAAGAAGGAACAAGAGGAGGCCTGAAACAAACAGCTTAAAATCCATGAAAACAGAATAAGAGAAATAAATGACACTATGAGATGTTCTAATGTCAGAATTATTGGGATCCCTGAGAGGGTGGAGAGAGAGAGAGAGAGGACTAGAAGATATATTTGAGAAAATTGTAGCTGAGAGCTTCCCTAATCTGGGAAATGAAACAAGCATTTGTGTCCTAGAGGTAGAGAGGACGCCTCCCAAGGTCAAGAACAGACAAATGCCCTGGCATGTAATGGTAAAACTCACAAATCTTAGTTAGAATCAAGGAAACCATCTTAAGGGCAGTTAGGGGGTAGATATTCCTTACGTATGGAGAGAGGGCATCAAGAATAATGTCAGACCTGTCCATAGAGATCTGGCAAGCCAGAAAGGGCTGGCAAGACATATTTAGGGTACTAAATGAGAAGAACATGCGACCAAGAATTCTTTATCCAGCAAGGCTGTCATTCATAATGGATGGAGAGATAAAGAGTTTCCAGGACTTCCAGCGACTGAAAGAATATGTGACTAGTAAGCCAGCAAGAAATATTAAGGGGGGTTCTATAAAAGGAGAAAGACCCCAAGAGTGATATAGAACAGAGATTAATGGAGAAAATCTATAGAAACAAGGACTTCACAGGCAACGTGATGAAAATAAAATCATCTTTCAATAATCACTTTCAATGGGAATGGCCTAAATGCTCCTATAAAATGGCACAGAGTTGCAGATTGGTTAAAAAGATAGGACCCATCCATATGCTATGTACAAGAGACTCATTTTGAACCTAAAGATACAACCAGACTGAAAGTGAAGGGATGGAGCCATGCCAATTGACCTCAAAAGAAAGCTGGGATAGCAATTTTCATATCAGACAAATTAGATTTTAAGCTAAAGACTGTAGTTAGAGATATAGAAGGACACTATATCATTCTTAAAGGGTCTATCCAACAAGATTAACAATTGTAAATATCTATGCCCCAACATGGGAGCATCCAACTACATAAGCCAACTGTTAACCAAAATAGAGACATACTGATAATAGTGTTAATAGTAGGAGACCTCAATACTCCATTCTCAGCGATAGATCATTTAAGCAAAAAATCAACAAAGAAACAAGAGCTTTGAATGACACACAAGACCAGATGGACTCATAGATATATACAGAACGTTCCACCCTAAAACAACAGAATACACATTCTTCTCGAGTGTACATGAAACTTTCTCCAGAATAGACCACATACTGTGTCACAAATCAGTTCTAAACCAATACCAAAATCTTGAGATTATTCCCTACATATTCCTAGACCACAGTCCTTTGAAACTGGATCTTATTCACAAGGAAAAGTTTGGGAGAAATTCAAACACTTGGAAGCTAAAGACCATCCTGCTTAAGAATGTTTGGGTCACCCAGGAAATCAAAGAAGTACTTTAACAATTCATGAAACCAATGAGAATGAAAACACATTGGTCCAAAACCTATGGGATACAGCAAAGGTGGTCTTAAGGGGGAAATACATAGCCATCCAAGCCTTTCTCAAAAAAGTAGAAAAACCCAGAATACACAAACTATCTTTACACCTTAAGGAACTGGAGAATCAATAAAAATTTAAGCCTAACCCATGCACACGAAGGGAAATAATTAAGATTAGAGCAAAGATCAATGAATTAGAAACCAGAAATGCAGTAGAACACATCAATGAAACCAGAAGCTGGTTCTTTGACAGAATTAATAAGATCAGTGAACCACTGGCTAAACTTATCCAAAAGAAAAGAGAAAGGACCCAAATTAATAAAATTATGAATGAAAGGGGTGTGATCACAACTAACACCAAGGAAATAGACATGATTATCAGAAATTATGATCAACAGCTCTATGCCAATAAATTAAGCAACCTGGAAGAAATAGATGCATTCCCCAAAACTTATAAACTACCAAAAGTGAAACAGGAAGAGATAGACAACCTGCATAGACCAATAGCCAGTAACAAGATTGAAGCAGAATGCAAAAAACAAGTCCAAAAATAAGCCCCAAAAAACAAGTGTCCAGGGACTGATGGATTCCTTGGGAAATTCTACCAAACATTCAAAGAAGAAATAATATCTATTCTCCTGAAGTTGTTTCAAAAATAGAAACAGAAGGAAAACTTCCAGACTCATGCTATGAAGCCAGCATTACCTTGATCCCCAAACCTGGCAAAGACCCCATCAAAAAGGAGAATTTCAGGCCAATATCCCTGAAGAATTCTCAACAAAATCCTAGCTAATAGGATCCAACAGTACATTAAAGGGATTATTTACCATGACCAGGTGGGATTTATCCCTAGGGTGCAAGGGTGGTTCAGCATTCACAAATCAATTGTGTGACAGAATCCATAAATAAGAGAAGACACAAGAACCACATAGTCCTCTCAATTAATGCAGGAAAAACATTTGAGAAAATACAGCATCCTTTCCTGATTAAAACTCTTCAGAGTATAGGGATAGAGGAAACATTCTTCAATTTCATAAAATCCATCTATGAAAAACCCAGTGTGTATCATTCTCAGTGGTGAAAAGCTGAGAGACTTTCCCTTAAGATCAGGAACACAATAAGGATGCCCACTCTCACCACTATTATTCAACATAGTACTAGGAGTCCTAGCAACAGCAATCAGACAACAAAAAGAAATAAAAGGTATTCATATTAGCAAAGAAGAAGTCAAACTTTATCTCCACCCCCAAATTACTAAAACTCATACAGCAATTCAATAATAGGGCAAGATACAAAATCAAGGCACAGAAATCAGTTGCTTTCTTTTCTTTTCTTTTTTTTTTTTGTAAGATTTTTTATTTCTTTATGTAACACAGAGAGAGAAAGAGATCAGAAGTAGGCAGAGAGGCAGGCAGAGAGGCAGGCAGAGAGAGAGGGGGAAGCAGGCTCCCTGCTGTGCAGAGAGCCCGATGTGGGGCTCAATCCTAAAACCCTAAGATCATGACCTGAGCTGAATGCAGAGGCTTAACCCACTGAGCCACCCAGGCACCCCAATCAGTTGCTTTCGTATACATTAACAATGTAACCATAAAAAGAGAAATTTGAGAATTTATTCCATTTACAATAGTACCAAGATACCTTGGAATAAACCTAAGCAAAGAAGTAAAGGATCTATACCCTAGGAACTATAGAACACTCACAAAAGAAATAGAAGAAGACGCAAAAAGATGGAAATACATTCCATGCTAATGGATAGGAAGAATAAACATTGTTAAAATGTCTACGCTGCCCAGGGCAATCTATGCTTTCAAAGTCATCTTGATGAAAATACCAATGACATTTTTCAAAGTGCTGGAACAAACAATCCTAAAATTTGCATGGAACCAGAAAAGACCCAGAATTGCCAAGGAAATGATGAAAAAGAAAACCAAAGCTGGGGGCATCATATTGCCTGATCTCTAGCTATATTACAAAGCTGTGATCATTAAGAGCATGGTACTGGCACAAAAACAGACACATAGGCCAATGGAACAGAATAGAAAGTCCAGATATGGACCCTCAACTCTATAGTCAACTAATCTTTGACAAAGCAGGAAAAAAATATACAGTGGAAAAAAGACAATCTCTTCAATAAATGATGCTGGGAAAATTGGACAGCTATATACAGAAGAGTGAAACTTGACCATTCTCTTACAACATATGCAAAGATAAACTCTAAATGTGTGAAAGACCTCAATGTGAGACAGGAATCCATCAAAATCCTAGAGGAGAACATAAACAGTAACCTCTGTGACATTGCTCACAGCAATTTCTTTCAGGACAGGTCTCTGAAGGCAAAGGAAACAAAAGAAAAAAATAATTTTTTATTTCATCAAGATAAAAAGCTTTTGCACAGCAAGGGAAACAGTCAGCAAAACAAAGAGACAACCCATGGAATGGGAGAAGATATTTGCAAATGACATTACAGGCAAAAAGGCTGATATCCAAGATTTATAAAGAACTCAAACTTAACACCCCAAAACAAATAAGTAAAAAATGGGCAGAAGACATGAACAGACACTTCTCCAAAGAAGACATACAAATGGTAACAGACACATTGAAAAAATGTTCATCATCATTAGCCATCAGGGAAATTCAAATCAAAACCACATTGAGATACCACCTTACACCAGTTAGAATGGCAAAAATTGACAAGAAACAATAAATGTTAGAGAGGTTGTGGGGAAGGGGGAACCCTCTTATACTGTTCATGAGAATGTAAGTCGCTGCAGCCACTTTGGAAAGCAGTGTGGAGGTTCCTCAAAAAATTAAAAACAGAGCTGCCCTATGACCCTGCAATTACACTACTGGGTATTGACCTCAAAGATACAGATGTAGTGAAAAGAAGGGCTATACGCACCCTAATGTTCATAGCGGCAATATCCACAATAGCTAAACTGTGAATGGATAAACAGATGAATGGATAAAGAAGATATGTATGGTCCATATACACAATGGAATATTAATCAACCACCAGGAAAGATGAATATTCAACTTCTGCATCAACATGGACAGAACTGGATGAGATTATGTCAAGTGAAATAAGTCAAGCAGAGAAAGTCAATTATCATATGGTTTCACTTATTTGTGGAACATAAGGAATAGCATGAAGGACATTAGGAGAAGGAAGAGAAAAATGAAGGGGGTGGGAATCAGATGGGGAGATGAACCATGAGAGACTATGGACTTTGAGAAAGAAACTGAGGGTTTTAGAGGGAAGGGGAAAGGGGGAATGGGTTAACCTGGTGATGGGTATTATGAAGGGCAGATATTGCATGGAGCACAGCATGTCATATGTAAACAATGAATCATGGAGCACTACATCAAAAACTAATGATGTACTGTATGGTGACTAATGTAGTGTAATGATAATACAACATGAAAGTTATCTTGAAAAATTTTAATTTATTCTTTCCTTCAGCAGAACATACACTAAAATTGGAACAATACAGAGAAGACTAGCATGGCTCCCGTGCAAGGATGACATGCAAATTCATGAGGCATCCCATATTTTTTGGAACACTTGTGCTCTGTTGGTGGGAATCAAAAATTGTGCAAACACTATGGAAAATAGCTATGGAGATTCCTCAAAAATTAAACAGAAGTACCATATGATCCTGTAATCCCCCTCCGGGTATATATACAAAATGACTCAAATTAGGATCTCAAGGAGATGTTTGTATATCCAAGTTCATTGCATCTTACTCACAATAGCCAAGAGGTAGAAGTAATCCAAATATCCATGGACAAATTAATGGATAAAGAAAATGTGATACACATGCAGTGGAATATTATTCAGTTAAAAAATGGAAATCCTGCTTCATGCCATACCTTGGATGACTCTTAAGAATACTATGCGGAGATAAGCTGTCACAAAGAGACACATACTGTCTGACCCCATCTATATGAGGTATCTAAAGTAGCCAAACTCATAGAAACAGAAGATAAGCAGGTTTCCAGGGCATAGACAGGGGAGGAAATAAGGAGTCAGCGTTCATTAGGTATAGAGTTCCAGGTTTACAAGATGAAAAAGTTCTGGAAATCTGTTGCAAAGCAACATAAATGTACTAACACTATTGAACTGTCCATTTACAAATGGTTAAGGTGGTAAATTTTATATGTGTGTTTTACCACAATTCAAGAAAAATGGTTAATTTAACAATAGATAACCGTTTCCCTGGAGGGCATAGTAATTCTTTGTTGGAGAGGTGTCTAGAAGGAAGGTAGAGGCTCTTTGTGGCTACTCAGATATGAGTTAGGTACTTCTGGGTCCAGTGTTGTCAAGCTTCATCCTATGTATGGACCTACAGGTTCCCAACCTCATCTAGGTGATTCTTTAAACTATTGCTATCTCAGTCCAACCCAGAGATTCTCATTTGGCCTGTGATATGACCTGGATTACAAGATTTTTGAAAGCTCCCTCGATGGCTTGAATTGTAGCCTGGTCTGTAAAGCGCTGTTTGGATTAATGATTTGTAAATTATATTATATTATATTTGTAAATTATATATATATATATAAAAGTTAAAAGGATCTCTCTGGAACTTTGAAAAACGGTATATTCTCAGTTCTCCTCCATTCTCTTCCTCATTGCACTAGGTAATTCTGATTATTGTCCCCTCCTCAACCAATTTGAGAAATGTTATATTAGATGATTTCTAATGCCTTTTGGAGATAAAAATATGTCCACAATTGCTGTTTTCTATTATAGGATTCTTCCAATCAATGGATTGGGCTAGATCCTATATTTGAACCCCAGAGAACTGAGCTCCTCATCAGCTGGGTTTGCCCATGACCAAGGTTCCTGTTGAGGTTAGTGGGACAGTCTAAGTTCCGGCTGTGTGTGTACCCAGAACCCACTTATCTTTTTAAACCCTCAGTCAGTCAAACCACACAGATGACACAGCATTTGGGCTTAAAATCAACTTGTTGAGCAGTAACAAAATCTTATTCTTTTGCTTAGACGTTGTTTGTCAGGCTATGGATAATTTTAGGATGATCTGAAGAACAAAAGGATAAAATTTCATAGAGTTAACATCCGAGTAAAGAGATTAGGCACTGCCAAAGGGATTTTCTTGACTCCCTAAAAACCAGCAGTATAGCAGAGGGTATAGGGAGTCTTAAGGAATTATTATCAGGGTGTGCTCATTATCAAAAAATCCCAATGTGAGAGAACCCCTCACACATTCAGCCACTGTAAGCCAGTTTGGATACCCATGAGATCAGAAATCTGGCAGCACAGGAGACAGGGGACTTGCCAACTTAATGCTGTTTAATATTAATTAAACTTAATATAGCTCAGTTATCTGTTTTTCAGATATTCCCAGGAAGAATACCAGAAAAGAAGAAACAAATCTATATTCATATTTTATGTATATTGAAATTACATAATCATAAATGTTCTCATAATTATATATTCACATTATGTAAAACATTATCATATATTCTAAGTTTCTGGATATTTCTAGACTAACTGAATAGGAGAAATAGGAAATCAATAATTTCCATGAAATCAATTACCTGGGAAAATTCATATGAGAAGGTACGGGTGTCATTGTACAAATACACATTCTTAGTATGTGTATTTAGCCTGAAGAAGGCTAAAATACTGCTATTTGTATTGCACATTAAGCATTCAGGGGTGGGAACAATTAAAGCCCCCTAAAATTTTGTAAAAAGACATCATGAAGATATGACTACCCAGCTATGTTTTAAAACATGTCTAAGTTTAACCAGTTACTGCTGGGCAGTGCAGTTACCATGGTGGTATTATCTTGGGAAGGTATCCAGTCACACATAATTTTGGCGAAGTTCATTGCATTCAAACTTTGATGTCTCCCTCTTTAGGAAGATGATTACATACATAAAATGGAACTATTGTAATCTCTTCCTCATCTGATACAAGCCTGTAATACTTACCACAGGGCAAGAAACACCTAGTTTCTGTCCAGCAACCCGATTAAATTACAGTTGGTTTTCTGAACATGTAGCGATGCTAAGCTTTACTGAATTTTATATGAAATTAAATTAGCATTCCCAGCATGCGCTAATGTAGCAGACATTATAGTGTTGTACACACAGGGAAGAAGAGAAGAAACCAAAGGTAAAGAGGCAGAGAACCCAGGTCTATAGTCCTAGTCATGTTCTGAGGCTTAATCCATAGAACTCAGGCTTCAGTAGCTATAAAGGGTAAACCTGAACTTCATAAGCCAGGATTGTCAATAAATTCAGTAAGGAGTTTTAAAAATGTATGGATTCTCAAGACCTAGCCTGTGATTTCTGTGCAGAATAAGGCTGAAGAATGTGCATGCGTAAAAACTTCCCAGGTAAGATGGTTGTTTCCACCCAAAATGGAATAACAGGGGCTATGTTCACCGTCCTGCAGAAACAACTATAAAACTGGACAAACATATGAAACAATAATTTTAACACGTTGGACATCACACAACACAGGGCAATAATCGCTGAAAGACAGGAAGCAAATGAGGTGAGCTCTACCGTCATCCCAGATTACTGCCTTGAGAGAGATTCCAGGTTGTGTTACTAGTGGGAGGGACTGAGGCTGAGCCTGTTGGTATCCCTGTGTTGGGAAAATGGTCATGGGAGTCCAGGGAAGCCAAAGTGGTTAAAGTTTGCAAAGTGAAGTCCCGATTCACATTTTCTTTCAATTAACCTCCCTAAACCACTTATTTCTTTCTGGGAGGAGGGTTGGAAGAAGAAAAGTAAACAAGTGAATGAATGAATGGGTGCATGAATTAAGGAATAAATGAATGAATTAAATATACAGAAGTATATAAATATATATGAATATCTAATATGAATACATATTTATATATAATTTACACATCTATATCATATATTAAGTATAAAATTTATAAAGCATCCTAGCTACATATTTATTTACCATTATTTAATAAACATACATGAACTACTATGGCAGATTCTACGTAAATCCCACCTGAAAACTAGACTTACACTATGATTAGATCCCAGCATCTGTGAGAGAGAGTGTGTGTATGTGTGTGTGTGTGTGTCTATCTCATGTGTCTGTGTCTACCCTCACTCCATTAAATCTCATTCTCTAAGGACTTTGAGTTAAAAGAAAATCCATCCCTTTTTGGCCAAAGAGGATTTGGCGTTAGTTAATTAAATTCCTCTTAGGCGTCTTTCCTGATGTAGTAATACTAAATCCAGAGATAAGTTGTCTTGGCAACTGTTTTGGCGACTGTTAACAGCCTGCTTTTTAGGCTTGTGAATAAAGATGTTTGAGAATGTAAATCACCAGCTGAGGTTTAACAGATTTTATTCTCACTTTCCCAAAGAAGCTGGACACTAATTGATAATACAGTACACTTTTATTTATGTTTGAATAATAATATAGCAACATTCGTAGCTCAGCCCTTGGATGATTACATATATTATTCATGCTTTCAAAATGTAATAAAGATACATAATATCAGTTTTCCAATTAAAGTTTATGACCAAGCTTGGTGATGGTTATAGTTTTTGGCAGAGATTTTTAATTTTCTTCAAATGCTTTCTTGGGATTCACAAAACAGCTTCAAGCAAAAACATATTTTGCTTGGGGGAATGGGAAGGGCAGAAACTAACACACATGCGCATGAAGATGTCATATATATGCAAACACTTTCCAGGTACTGAATCTTGCAAAAATTGACAATAGCCCTATTTTTTAAAGTAATTTATTTTAATTAAGGTAACTTTTAGCTTAGTCTGCATGCAGTAGAGAAATTGGCTGCTGAGTTAATTTGTTAACTATCAATTTTTGTGGCTAGCTAATGTGCACTGATGTCCTTTCCTAGTACTAAAAAAAAGTGTGACAATAAAACCTTTTTTACTAGATAATAAAGTAATCCTCACTTGAGAGGCTTCGCATTGAATGTTTTATAGAAATAAAGGGTATTAAACAATTATGCAATTGAAAAGAGCTTAAGATCTCTTGGTCCAACCTCTTTACTTTACAGAAGAGGATACTGAGATCCAGAGTAGCTGTAAATACCATGAGTCTCTTTTAACTACAATCAGGTCATAAGGTCCCCTATATTGTCAATGCAATATAGAGGGTCCTGCCGTGGTGGCCTCCCCTGTACTTATTTCTTGCTTAAATAACCCTTTTATGGTATTTTTTTCCTTTTCATAGGGACAGCATGGTGTAATTTAAGTTTGGACTTCTGGGGCTCCTAGGTGGCTCAGTCAGTTAAGCATCTGCCTTCAGCTCAGGTCATGATTCCAGAGTCCTGGGATCCGTCCTGTGTCCAGTTCTTGCTCAGGGGAGAGCCTGCTTCTCCCTCTGTCTGCTGCTGCCCCTGCTTATACTCTCTCTCTCTCTGTCTGACAAATAATAAATAAAATCTTAAAAAAATAAAAGTTTGGACTTCTGAGTCATGTACGCCTGGGTTCAAATTCAGATTACTTAAAACATATTCCAGCCTCCATAATTTTTTTATTAAAAGATTTTATTTATTCATTTGACAGAGAAAAAAAGAGACCCCAAGTAGTCAGAGAAGCAGGCAGAAGAGGAGGGGAAAGCCCAATGCAGGGCTCAATCCCAGGACCCTGGGATCATGACCTGAGCCGAAGGCAGAGGCTTAACCCACCGAGCCACCCAGGCGCCCCACCAGCCTCCATAATTTTGATTCCCATAAAATCCTATGGTTAGGTAGTAGCCATCCTATCTATAAATTACATGCAAGTGTTCTATAATCTTGAAATTATAAAGATGACAAAGGATCCCACCCTACCATGAGAACTTCGTATTGTACACAACACATGGTTAGAGTCCTTTAGTTCTACCAAAAAATGCATATTTCAAAATCAGTCTCCATTTAGTGCCCACAGGTGACCTGTTCTCATTTGGGACTGCTAAGGAAGAGACTGCCAGCTTGTCATGGGTGTATCTTTTTCTCTGTGACCCACCCTGTCCTTTTCCCATGGACATGAGTCTGCAACAAAATATCTGCTTCTTGGTTTTTTTTTAATCTTAATGTAACAAAGCTAAAAAGGGCTACAAGATACTATACTTTTTTCTCTAGGGAATATGCTTGTTCAGTTCTTTTAAAAACCCATCCCTTCTCAATAATATGACATGGTTCTTCTGTAGGACTCTTTCACTAGGGCAGTACTGTCTGACAGAAATCTTGGCAGTGACAGGAATGTTCTGTGTCTGCCCTGACAAAAACGGTAGCCACTAGCCTCGTGGGGCTATTGAGTACTTGAGATAGGACTAACGTGTTGGTTGAACTGAATTTTTAATTTTACTTAATTTTGGTTCATTTAAATTTAAATGTCAACATGTGAGCAGAAGCTACCATATTGGAGAGTTCAGGTCTAGAATTTGGACGGATAGATATTAGGATCCCACCTCTCTACCTCTTCCTTTTCTTTCCTCTCTTTCTTCCTGCTTTCCCCAAGTCTCTCTACTTCAAGTTTTTTCTTCTATACATGATAAAGTAACCCAGGCCAAATGGGGCTTCTTCCAAGGAGACATATTTTGCTTCTTACTGGAATCTTTTTGGGGATGATCGAACTGGGAAAAAAATGAGAATATCAGGCTCTGTAGAATCTTGAGAAGGAAATTTTTTGAGGTTAAGGAGGTCTGTGATCAACCCGTGACCCTCAGACCACACCTTATAGATAAGTATCCCCTCTTCCAGTTCAGAATGCAAGTCACAGCTGAGCATCTCCGATATTACTGGCATTGACATTTCTTGATATGCTGTCATCATGTCTTATCCCCTTTAAATAACCTGATGTACATCTTCATGTCAACAGCTTTTAGTGCTCTAAGTCATTAAGTCTAGACTTCATTCTTAAAATAGGTAATGATTTCATTTTTAAAGGCTTTGCTCATCTATCTCTAGTCCCTCCATCCCCATGTGCTGTGTAAGGATAGAAGATACCCATGTCACAACTGGCTTTTCAAATTTTTTTGTGTTTATTCATTGCACAAAAACTATGCTTCCTTCATTCTACTACTGCTGGAGAGAGATAAAAAGGACACAAGATGAACATGGGCATTTGTATTATAAGGTAGAAGACAGACAAAGTATTTCAAAGGTAGCTCTCAGGTTTCCTAGTTGCAATAGAAATCCCCTTCTTCCCCCTCTAGTGTCTAGTGTCTGGCCTAGAGATTTTGTTTTGGGAAGTCCTTGTCTCTAGTCTTCTGAAGTCACATCCTTCAACAGTGATTTCTGAGTGCACAGCCTGTGGCTACTGAAGCCCAGACCCATTCCTTCAAGATCTGACTTTCTAGACACCAGCTGGCTTGTGACATAATTAGGTAGGAATCCCTTTCTTTGTAGCTGAGTACAGGCTGCTTTCTAAAGCCATTGTTTTAATAAATTACTTCCTAAAACTGAGACCAAATATGCAAGTTATCCACTGTAATGACCATGCTAATTCTTTAATAATGTCCCCATCTCCTCTTCACTGTCTAAAACATCTTTTTCATATATATATATTTTTTCTGATGATGTGCATAGTTAGTTTCTTGCAACCTTAAAAAAAGTCCTTGGCATCTACTGTGGTGTAGACCCCACTTTGCACCCCACTGATCAGCAATGTGATCACCTAGACCAACATTCTAAGAAAATCATAGTGTCCATGAAGGAAGCTGTTATCCATTCATATAGTATTTGGTGTTTTCTGTCTGAGGACCTCTGTCTGGGGATATTTCCTTTATACAACAATAAGAATTATTAGCAGGTTGGCATTACCATTCTTACTTGCCAGTGAGGAAAATGATGCCCAAGGAATAAAGAAAATTCTGCAGATTTTGTAGCTCCTTTTGGTGGGGTTGACACACAACCCAGGTCTCTGTGGACCCAGGGACAGCTATCTCCATTTTTCACACATTAATCTACTTTAAAAAGCAGTGTGTGTGCCTCGTTCTCTCTACCTGTGAAATGAGAATTATGGCGAGATTACTGTTCTACTTTTTTCCTCATGGAAGTAGAGATTTATAAATGGGTTTGACATAACAATACTTTTCTCCTAGAGAGGAAACCTGGTTTATTTTTGAGTACATGATCTTCTCTTGACCCCTGTCACTTGCTCTTCAATGGTGATAAAGAAATCAACTGCTCATATAATCTCTATAATGTGCCTGGTGTTAATATATGAAGCATTCTTTTCACCATGGAGAACCAAGAACCCAAGCTGAAGAATCAAGAATTCCTTATTTCATTGTCCAGAAATATTGGAATAGATACCAGTGGGCTTTACATGTAATTTGAGGAAGAGAAAAACCTAGAGCAGCCCGAGATAAGCCTATTTCAAGGAAGCTGCTATAGCTTTCCCTGTAGTGTGGCCACAAGGTGGCAGCCTCTTAGAACATCTGGGCTAGTGGACATCCTGAGCAACGGCCCCACTGATTGGTCTTGCCTTCACAGCTCAGCCATATCCAGGTCAAGGATCTGCCAAGGTGATAGCTGCCAACAGATCCATCAGCCAACACTGATGGAAACGACTTCTCGACAGTGTTTTCTAAAAAGCAGTAGCCCTATCGCTCTTCCACTTTAGAGTGTCCTAGCTTTCAGAATGCTTTATTTCCTTCAAGAATCTAACATATAGAATGGCTTGGAAAGAAAATGTGGGGGTAGGACTTCCTTATATTTTCCTATCGTTTGAAGTGGTTGGTTTTCAACCTTGATGGTACATTAGAGTATCCTGGAAAACTTTTTTTTTTTTTTTAATTTTTATTTTTTTAAAAATTTCTTTTCAGTGTTCCAGAATTCATTGTTTATGCACCACACCCCATGCTCCATGCAATACATGCCCTCCATAATAGTCATCACCAGGCTCACCCAACTTCCCACCCCTCTCCCCTCCAAAACCCTCAGATTGTTTTTCAGAGTCTATAGTCTCCCACAGTCTCTCCTGGGGAACTTTTAAATCAATCTCTGGGGCAGGATCCCAGAGATTGATTTTTAAAAGTACCCCAGGCAATTCTAAAGTGCACTCAGAGTTGAAAACCATCTTTCCAGGTCCTCACAATTTATTCACTCATTCACTCACCATTTATTGCACACTTCCTCATGTCAGCTCAGAGCAAGGTGATGGTGATGATGTTAAACGAGATTCTACAATTGCCCCCAAAGACTGTGCAGGTTAGTAAATGAATTCAATGGATGTCAATTCAGTAACCATGTATCAAGCTCTTATGCATGACAGGGATGATGCTAGATTCAGAGGAGGCTGAGATGACAGCAAGTCCTGCTGTCTCGCTTTTATATTCCAGTGGGTGGTATGTATAAATAAGTAGATGAGGAGGAATTTTGTATTATTAATGTCTTACCTTTCTCTAACACTTCATGGTAGCACAAGGATTGTTTACCAACCTATATAACTTGAAGCTTACTCAATAGTTCTTGAGATGTGAGCAGCCAGCTATCACTCTCCGAGGTTCAGAGAGGAGACCAACATTTTTGCTGGGAAGAAGCAAGTCAGTCCACACCTCCATGTCTACAGACTCCATGATCAGTCCTTGCTGACGCATTCCATGCTATACTGTGGTGCTCAGGAAAGAGTGGTTGGGTTTGACTTCCTGAGTAAGGGCAATTGTTCAAGACTGTATTTACGTATTAGTCTGGAGAGCTTTGTTTTCTGGAGAGGGAGCAGAGGACCATTTCTGTCCACATGTTTCCTGAGATCTTTCCTCCATCCAGTCAAAGGCCTCTTCTGATGCTAACCTGAAGCTCATATCCTTTGTATATGATTTCTTACTTTCACTAAATTTCTCTTCCATCTGATGTTCTGGATACCTATTGTCTTGAAGAGAAAACAGAAAATATTTAGTTCCATCAGCAGATCTGGTTGTCATTAGCTTATGTCAATCATAGAAAGGTTTAATTAGGGGACTGAGAATTAGTCCAAATGTATATAAAGAAGAAGCCAGACAAGTCTCATTTTTAGAGATCTCCATTCTGTCAGCTAATAAAGTGCTAAGCCAAGTGCCATCTGGATTGGGTCTGACACATAAGATAGTCGATGATGAACGTGTTTTAAGAATTAACCTTATGGCTGATTTGGAAAGTTGTCTCTTAAGGGAGAGAAGTGTGGGTGAATATCCTCCTTATGTGTGGAATCAAAGTGATATTAACACCCTTTAGGGTAAATCGATATATGTAGATATTCCTGGGCCACTAATAATAGCAGAGGATCCACCAAGTGATTGATTCCCAGAGATCTCTGGCATTCACTGGGGACTATGGAATTACCTATCTTTCTCTTAAGGGATTAGAAATCTGAAATGATTAGGATTGTCCAGATTTAGGTGTGATAGCTTAAAAGAAAAGCTAAAAATTTGGAGTGCATCCAGGAGGAGACATTCATATGATGAGGAACCTGAGCATCCTCCCAAAGAACAACAAACGGGGGGCTATAAAATTTTAGGCTGAGGAAGCAAGAATGCAGAAATGATAATGGAAACATGACAAATGTTCAAATATGCCCGTCACTTCAAACCCCTCAGATTGTTTTTCAGAGTCCATAGTCTCTCATGGTTCACCTCCCCTTCCAATTTCCCTCAACTCCCTTCTCCTCTCTAACTCCCCTTGTCCTCCATGCTATTTGTTATGCTCCACAAATAAGTGAAACCATATGATAATTGACTCTCTCTGCTTGACTTATTTCACTCAGCATAATCTCTTCCAGTCCCGTCCATGTTGCTACAAAAGTTGGGTGTTCATCCTTTCTGATGGAGGCATAATACTCCATAGTGTATATGGACCACATCTTCCTTGTCCATTCATCCATTGAAGGGCATCTTGGTTCTTTCCACAGTTTGGCGACCGTGGCCATTGCTGCTATAAACATTGGGGTACAGATGGCCCTACTTTTCATTATATCTGGATCTCTGGGGTAAATACCCAGGAGTGCAATTGCAAGGTCATAGGGAAGCTCTATTTTTAATTTCTTGAGGAGTCTCCACAATATTCTTCAAAGAGGCTGCACCATCTTGCGTTCCCACCAACAGTGTAAGAGGGTTCCCCTTTCTCCACATCCCCTCCAACACATGTTGTTTCCTGTATTGTTAATTTTGGCCATTCTATCTGGTGTAAGGTGGTATCTCAATGTGGTTTTAATTTGAATCTCCCTGATGTCTAATGATGATGAGCATTTTTTCATGTGTCTGATAGCCATTTTATCACACCTTTATGCCTCTACTTTTCTATGTCTGAGAAATAACCTTAGCACCTTTACCTACCTCACCTGCCTGTCTGCTGTTCCTCCTTCAGAGCCATCTCAGGCATCACTTTCCATAGAAAGTTGTCCCTGTCCCCCAGGAATGTGTTCATTGCCCCTTTTCTACTCCCATTGGACCTCCTGCATCTCACTTCCCTCCCCTTACACTCCTGACACACATTACTAATTAGTGATGGCACACTTTCTTGGCTTAGCCTAGATTCCACTTTGGAATCCTTTTTAAGGCATTCCAGGAAGCCACCACTAAGGAACTAGAGCCGATGATCCAGATGAAACCTGCCTGCCAGTCCCAATTTAGGGCATGCCTCACTCATGACACTTCCTATGTTGTATTGAAATAGTTCATGAAATTGCTTTTTATACAAGGCTGCAGTCACCATCAGGGGAATTGTTGTCATTTTCAGATTTTTAAAAAATCCCCGGGGCACCTGGGTGGCTCAGTTTGTTAAGCAACTGCCTTCGGCTCAGATCATGATCCCGGAGTCCCGGGATCGTGTCCCGCATCGGGCTCCCAGCTCCACGGGGAGTCTGCTTCTCCCCCTGACCTTCTCTCCCTCTCATGCTCTCTCTGTTTCAAATAAATAAATAAAATCTTTAAAAAAAAATCCCCAATATCATGCGTGTTGCTCAATATCGGTCTTCCCAAAGAGCTCCTTGTTATGGAAGGGAATGGGGGCCTGGCTGGGAGAAGGCTGGAAAGGCAAAGGGGAGCTCTCGAACTCCTTCACTCTCCAGTGTCAGTGTACCTGCCTGATGATGACCTGGGCATTATTGTCTGAATGGAGGATGGGGAGGACATCATGACTTCTGCCCACCTGGAAGCTGGGCCAGGAACACATGACTCAGGGTCCCTCTAGGAGCCTCTCAACCCCTTTCTTTTAAGGGTCTGAGGGATCTTCTAGCATGAAGGCAACTCTTGCTTTTGAAGTCCTTTTTATTTGTTTTATTTTCTTAGAGAGAGAGCATGCAGGGGAGGAGTAGAAGGAGAGGGAGAGAGAGAATCTTAAGCAGGCTCCACACCCAGCATGGGGTCAGATGTGGGGCTTGATTCCAGGACCCTGAGAGCATCACCTGAGCCAAAACCAAGAATCAGGCACTTAACCAACAGAACCGCCCAAGTACCCCTCCTTGTTTCTTATTAAAGAGTGCTTTGGGGTGCCTGGGTGGCTCAGTTGGTTAAGTGCCTGACTCTTGGTTTTGGCTCAGGTGATGATCTCAGGGTCCTGGGATAGAGCCCCGAGTCCGGCTCCCCAGTGAGTGGGGGGAGTTTGAGGATTCTCTCTCTCTCTCTCTTTCTCTCTGCCCCTCCCCCTGCTTGTACTTTCTCTCTCTCTCTCTCAAATAAATAAAGAAATCTTTGGAAAAAAAAAAAAAAAGAGCCCTTCAATATTCAGGCCCATGCCTGCTTCCTCTCACTGCCTCCAAACAGAGCCCTACTTTTCTTTTTCTTTTTTCTTTTTAGATTTTATTTAAATTTCAGTTAGTTACAATACAGTGTAATATTAGTTTCAGGAGTACAATATAGTGATTCAGCCCTTACATGCAACACCGGGTGCTCATCGCGAGTGCCCTCCTTAATCTCCATTCCCTATTTCCCCCATCCCCACCCACCTCCCCTCCGGTAAGTACCAGTTTGTTCTCTGTAGTTAAGAGTCTGTTTCTTGATTTGCTTCTCTCTCTTTTTCCCCTATGGTAGTTTATTTCTTAAATTCCACATATGAGTGAAATCATATGGTACGTGCCTTATTCAGAGTGACTTACTTCCTTTAGAGTAATAGTCTCTAGGTCCATCGATGTCCTTGTAAATGAGCCCCATCTTTCCATTTCAAAGTGCTCACTCCTTCCTGAGAGCCCTTCAGACCTCATTCAAAGCAGCCCTCTCTCCCCCGTGTGCCACCAGGGGGCGTCCGTTCAGCGCTGGTCCACCTTGTGCTTGTCTTGCCCGTAAGCCTCCTGTCCTCTCTCCATCACCACCTGACGGGGAACACTTCTCTCCTTCTGCTCTGTGCAAGGAGCTTGGCTTCCAGAAACTCGTCGCCAGTGGCTTTTGCTTCTGAGCCTCCAGCCCTTTAGGAGCGTCAGTGAAGAACAGAGCCCAGGGGCCGATTGCACAGACATCGGAGGCAGGTAGAAATGACTCTACCATTTACTACCCACGGGATCTTAACATGGTACTAAAAGGCACTGAGACTTGGCTTCCTCCTCTGTAAAAAAATGATTGTGAATTATTATGCCTGCCTCCTATGATTTTGGGGAAGATTAAGTAAAACTTGCTGTACCCTTGGCAGACCTTGCCCTCTAATAAGAGTTTGTAAAATTTTGGACTGAATAACTGAATGCCATAAGGGATCCCCAAACAAATCTAAACAAAAAGATGGTAGTGAGGTGACAGCCACAAGGCTACAGATCAGCTAGGGCTTTGAGTGCTGGTAGGGGGCATGTGGTGGGAAATAAGACTGGGCAGATGAGTTGGAACCAAGCTCAGGGAGGCCTTAAAGGAAAAGCTGAGTTGTTAGGACATCATTATACTTTTGCTCTCTGGACAGGAAAAAGAGGACACTGAGGAAGTCACTGATCAATGCCTGCCCACAAACCCCCTCTACAGAAAGGGTGAGCTGTTCTGAGGATTTATAGGTGAGCTGAGCAATTCTACATTGGAAGAGGACTGTGATTTAGACCACGCTGCTTTGGTCTTAGCTGACAGGGAATCCTTTGAGGAACCCCACTGGCCCTATTTTGGGCATAGAAATTCCTAACTTCATCTCTTTTTTGGGTAGTAAATCTTTGAAAGCCCTCAAGGCAGGTTTGATAGCAGCTTCTTTATGCAGAGGCTGATTTTGGAGCACAAGTTAGGCCAGTAGTAAAGACTCGGCCACCACAGCTGCCCAGTTCACAAATATGGATTAAGGTTGACTCAGACCCCGAGACCAGCACCATGGCCCCTGCACCTGGCACCTCCCCACTGGGAAAAGATGCTTGTACATGTTGGACTTCCATTATAGCGCATCTACAAATTCAACTTAAGGAAACAAAGACCAAAACCTTGGATGTGGGGTAGACATGTGGGAAGGTCCGTGGAGAGGAGTGGTCTTACCCCAACTCTGCCCAGCTCCAGAAGAGGGACAGTGACCAAGGGTGGGCATTTCAAAGGGACTGGTGTAACCACTTGGTGGAAAAACTTTGGGGCTATCAGACAGTGGAAACTCCTGCTTTACAAAGTGTTCTGTTTTGTAGTGATATTTAAAGACTGGCTGTCACTTGGTAGAAAGGGAGTCAGTGGTGGTTCTTTTTTGAAGTAACACTTTATATTAAATGAATACTTACTTGGGAAGGAAGCTGGATAAAATGTATTTTCCTGAGACCGCATGATCTGCAACATGCTTTATTTATTCAGTATTCTTGGATGCTCTGTAAAAGACGGGTCTCCCCAGTCTGCCCGCCTATCTAAAGATCCTCACTCCATGGTCTGTATGGGAAGACAGTTCTCTCAGCTAAGAGCAAAAACTTTGTGCTTATTTACATCTGAATCTCTAGCTCATAGGACACTGCCTATTATTGAGTAGCTGTGCAATAAATCTTTGTTGAATGAGTCTCAAATTAATTTTTTTTTTGGATTTAGGAGTAGAACATGGACTGAATCCCTTTTGTGTGCTAGATATGCCTACTTGGAATGAAAGCCAATGGCCAACATTTACATCAATCTCTTATTATTGGCCAGGTGCCGGTCTTACTGCCTTACATACATCGTCTCACTCAAGCCCTATAAACAACCTTATTAAAAAAGATAAAACAAATATTACTATCATACTCTTCTTACTAATGAGGAAACTGAGGCACGCAGAGGCTAAACAGCTCCCCCATGATTACACAGAGAGCAATTAGATGGAGCGGGATCTAAATTTAGGCAGTATGACTCCAAAGCCAGCATAGTTCATCAGTGCACTATACTGTGAATGAAGGAATGACCATTAGCAATCATTAATAAGGCAGAATATGTGCAAAACATAGCTAGCAGTTACCGAGTGTGCTCTACATGCCAGGCACTAAGTATCTGCTCACTTAATCCTCATAGCAGGTTCATAATGTAGGTATTATTACTGTGCTCTTTTTATAGATAAGGAAAAGATCCAGGATTTTGAGGTTTATTGGGTCCTAAAGCTCATCTCTCCAATATTGTGTGGTTTTCCCTTTTTTTGTGATCCAGAAGAAGTGAATAATGAATCTTCTTCTGCAGTAAGCATGTGTTCCTTTAAGAAAATTGTGCTTGGATTTCACCTGGATCTGGATCTCAGCTCATGAAATACTTTGCTTGGATTGTAACATTCCAGAATGCTTTCTGCTTTTCCCCTGGCCATTGCTTAACTAAGTGTTTAGAGGAAGGGTGGGAGTTGGCAAAGAAACTCATCCTAAAGCCAGTGTTGTGGAGATGGGTTTAGGGCCTGGTTCACCAGTTTCCTGACTATAGGAACCTGCAGGCCATGTAACCTCTCCATACTTCAGTTTCATCATCTGTAAAATGGGAACAATAAGTATACTCACCTCATAGTGCTGCTATAATGAGTAAAGGCATTGAATTTCCTTCCCTTTCCTTGTCATCTGTCTTCCTTTTTTTACCTTCCATTCTCCCACTTTGTTACTTTCCATTCTCCCCTTTCTTCTTATAAAATTTTTAAACAGACTTATTTACTTACTTTAGAGAGAGACCATGAGAGCGAGAGAGCCCATGTGGTGGGGGAGTGCAGAGGGAGAGGGAGAGAGAGAGAATCCCAAGCAGACTTCCTGCTGAGCACAGAGCCCAGCACAGGGCTGTATCTCAAGACCCTGAGATCATGACCTGAACTGAAATCAAGAGTCGAACACTTAACCAACTGAGCCATCCAGGCACCCCAGGTTGCCCACAAATTTTTTTTTAAAGGTTTTATTTATTTATTTGACAGAAAGAGGTCACAAGTAGGCAGAGAGGCAGACAGAGAGAGAGGAAGGGAAGCAGGCTCCCTGCTGAGCAGAGAACCTGATGTGGGGCTCGATTCCAGGACCCTGGGATCAAGACTTGAACGAAGGCAGAGGCTTAACCCACTGAGCAACCCAGGCACCCCGCTCACCAATTTTTAATGTGGATTTATTACTACATACAAGATATCATTCATTCCTTTCCCATATTTTCACCTAATTAAAATAAGTCACACTCCAGAAATAATGTTAAACCTTTTTTGTTGGATTGAATCTAAAAGCTGCAAACTATATTCTAAGAAAGTCAGTGTGACTTTAACAGAAAGAGGCAGAGCTCTTGCTCCCCTTCTTTGGGTTCAGATGTTTGAGCTCAAAAGCGGTCTTGTTGAGAAAAGGGGCAAGGGCTGGTATGTTCAAGAGCATGCATGTTCTGGAGATGGCAGCTAGTGTGGGGAGCTCCCAGGGACAACCAGGCAGGGAGGCATGGCTGGCCAACAGGAGGAAGTCAAGAATTTACTGCACTAATCATACACAGCACCTGGGCAGGGCCCTCCTTGAGAAAGAAGCCCTTCTCTCTTGGCCTGGGGATCCCTCTCGGGTGCTTTTAGGTGGAGGGTGTCGAATTATACTTTAGACAACCAAAGCAAGAATGGGATTAGTCATTTGCATCTCTTGACCTTTTTCTCCCTCCCTCCTTGAGGGTGAGGATGTGTGCTGCCTCCTGCTGGGCATTGTGGGGAAGATTAATTAGCTAATATTGGTAAAGGGCCTTTAATGATGACTGCTAAGCGTTTGCACCGTGTAATTGCCATTTTTTCCAAGAAAATGTCCATATAGTTACTAATTAGGCATTGTTGAAGCACCTCATGCCCCATTATTTTACAGTTGTCTTGCAATTAACTGACATTAGTACCATTTCAAATGACATTTATTGCCCATTTCCCTGGTTTAATTTTTGGAAATTTTATGGGAAGTCTGAGCATTGTTTCTTATTCACTGTAACTTGAATAATTAACAACGTAAATATGGCTTTGGGTGGCTATATTGGCAACACAAGAGTTCTTTTGAGATTTTAATTAAGAACGCTACACATTGTACTTCATGTGAAGGTTTATTATGGTGCCTGAACACTCTAAGTACTTCTTCCCTCTGGGCCTGTGGCTCATGCGTGAGTGTCCTTGCACGTCTGTATGCACACACATGTATACATGAGTATGCATGTGTATGTGTTCACCGGGGTGCATGCGGGAATGTATGGTCTTCATGACCGGGAGTGTCATATGAGCTACAAGGACAAGAGCAAAATCCTCTTTTGGCTTAGTGTTCTTTAAGGCATAAACTAGAGAAACTGATTAAAGAGCTTTTCTCCATTTCTTACTGTAAGCTAGAGATTTGAGTTGGCTCAAATCAAGCCTCATTTGTTAATGTCCACTGTGGTTTCAGGTATTGGAATAGATGCATTTCATGCTTTCTTCAGGCTTTACAAGAAGTCAATGAAATCTCTCATGTTGACAAAATGAAAGCTCAGGGAGGTTAATAAAGGCTTCCAGCGTCACACAGCTATTAACAGATGAAGACAGGACTCTGAAGGACTCTGAAGCCTGGGCCCCTTCCATGATCTCTCTCTCTAGCAAAATTGCTGAGCTTTCTATCTGGACGTGAGCGTTGGTCCCTCGAAAGGCCAACTTGTACCTTCTCTAGGAAATCTCACATAGCTCACCTTTCCTGTATCTCATAGAACTTAAAAACAAACAAACAAACAAAAACAAACAAACAAAGGAATTCATTTCATTTCATTTCTTATAATCTGAGTTTTATTTTAGCAATGTTCTGAGGAAGGCAATATGATATAACCATCAGGAAGCTTGGGCTTTGGGGGTATCTGGATTATACTTCTCACTCTGCTTCTTCCTATCTGGGTCATCTTGAACAAATTCTAGCACCCCCTAAGCTTCATATTGTTGTTGGAAGATGAGTGGAGAAAATGTATGGAGAGCTTAGAATGTTTCATGGCACATAGAATGCATACAATACATAGTGGCTGGGTGGATAAAAAATATAAATAAGTGAATGGATGGCAGAGACCATTACTCATTTGTACAATTACCTCCCCCAAATTCTGATCTCTCAAACTTGTATTTAGTATAAGTTCAATGAGGTTTTTTAAAAGTAAAAAGGAATCTCAAGAAGACTTTTTAGAAAATTTAGTATATCTTACTGGGGCTTAGACTTAGACTGTCTGTCTCTCTGTGGTGGGAAAACTGGATGAAACCCTGGTTATGATGAAGCATCCAATTTCTTTTTTTTTTTTTAATTTTATTCATTTATTTGACAGAGATCACAAGTAGGCAGAGAGGCAGGCAGAGAGAGAGAGGAGAAAGCAGGCTTCCCACTAAGCAGAGAGCCCAATGCGGGGCTCGATCCCAGGTCTTTGGGATCATGACCTGAGCCGAAGGCAGAGGCTTTAACCCACTGAGCCACCCAGGTGCTCTAAAGCATCCAATTTCTTGACAAAAATTACCACTAAGATCAGAATGCAGCGATTACTAATGAGCTGAAACATAGGAGTCTGTCGTCTTGGGGTTTCTTTCACCCCATTTCATGTGTAGGGACAGAAGGACAGAGGCCAAGTGGAGGCATAGACTTGAAATCTCAGGATTCTTCTAAGGATTCCAACCCCACCATGTGTAATTATCTATGTGACATTTTGGCCTGCCATAAGCAATAGCATTCATAGGAACTATCCAAGAAACGGACTCTGAAATGGAGATTTTCCGGTAGAAACTTAACTGGCAAGGCCTCTCTGTAAAGGCACCTGTCAGAGACGGAGAGAAGCAGGACAGGTTGGGGTGACTGCTGCAGATGGGAAGCTGCCCCTCTGGACATTTCTGGAGCTGGTGGCGGGGGGCGGGGGATGGTGATGCCTCAGAGCTGCCCTGAATTGAGAAAAAGGGCCACACCTTTGAATCCTTGCATTTCATCCCCAGGAGAGGCGAGTGCCTTTGGGCAAGGCCAGGGCAGGGCAGTTCCTGGAGAGCAACTCAGCTTTGAGCTCCCCACTCCCCCAGCAGGAATGGGTTTCTCAGTCTTGTAGGGGAGGACTCTGGATGGAGCACTATGGCATCTGCCGCAGTGAAGCGGGTTTAAACCCAGCATGTCTTTCCCCTTATGACTGCATCATGATTTTTTCGCCTGCCACTCCATGCCTCTTACCATTTCCACTTCACTGATGAAGATAGAGTTTCGGAGTTAAGTAGCTGCTCCAAGGACATACCAAGAGAGTGTAGGGCCCATCATAGGCCACCAAAGCCCAGGCACCCTCCCCTAGGACCATGGATCTGCCTACTTCGATAGAAAATGAGAAGTCACTCATAGTTTGCTGAACTATTCAGCACTCAGTTGCTAGCTGAAACTTGTAAAAAGATTGAAGGATAGTCTGTGTGTGTGTGTGTGTGTGCCTGTGTGTGTGTGCGCATGAGAGAGGGAGAGAAAGAGTGAGAGATGTTTCAGAGCAAGCAGAAACTTGGCTGTTTGTTCAGCATGGTTAATGTTGCTCAGGATTTTAGAGGAGGAGGAGGCCATTACAACATGCTTCACGTTGAGAAGATTCTGAGTCAAGTCTTCCTGCTTATAAATATAACTCCATGCAATCAAACCTAATATACATGTTTTGAGCTGCACTCATCAATTCCCTATTACTTTAGGAATTATTTATTGCACATCTGTGATGTACTCACTAGGGACCTGCAGGTGAATGGAGCTCAGAGGTTGGTGGTAACAGGATGGGCTGGCGCTGGCTCCAGTACTGCAGAAGGATTCTGCAACCATGGCCCAGCGAATACAAGCAGACAGAAAATCATCCCCCAAACTTCAGACTGTTCCACCATCCCCAGTAGGAGGTGGAGAATGCAAGAGGGAGGGAGGGAGAGGCTTTAGGGAAACGATAGCATGTGTACTCCAGCCTTGAAATGTCCTACAACCGGAGAAGCTGTGACTGTTCGAGGGGCTGTCTCTGCCAGAGTAAGTCCCTCCAGGGTTGACTGGCATAATCAGCAGCCTGGAAGCTTAGAGATCCCAGTTTCAGGGCTGCATGAGCTCATGGGGGACCAGTAGCCACCATGAGGACTAGCTCAGGCATGCCTTCTTGCCCTTCACCGTGCCTGCCTGTTGGGAAAGGCAGGGCTTCGGCTCACCATTCCCTTATACAAAATATTTGCTCTTACCTGCCCAGGCCTCATCAGCGTCTGTGAGTCTCTGATAGGCACACACGATTCTTGTCACCTCTTCCGACAAAATGTGAGAGCAGAGTTCAGCTGGCCACTTGGTTCAAGGCAGAATGAAGTGGGCTTGAGTTCCGATTCCTCTGCTTACTGGCAAGTGGTGGGCTACTTCACTAGTCTGGGCTGGGGCTGTTCCATCATCCGCAGAATGGCAGAATGGTGGGGGCTTGGAGGGGGATAGTAGCCATCCCATACCGTGAGAATCAAAGGGGAGGAAGTTGCATCTTCAAAAGAGTGGCCGAATTCAGATTAAATTGTCACTTACTGGACACATACCAAAGACTGAGTATGGTGCTGGAAATACTTCTGTCTACATTATCTTCGGAATCAACTGACACCACAGTCGCCTTCTGTGAATTTGAAGGAATGGAGCTCGTAGAGACGATTTAACTTGCTGGAGGTTGCTCAGCTATGAAGCCCAAGCTGGTTCCAGATATCTCGTTCTGCAGAGATTAGAGACTGCCTGGGCCACAGAGGGGACAAGATAGTGCTTGCCCAACAGGTGGTGCGACTAGATGCTAAGTCTCTACTGACACTCAAGTTCTAGGATCTGGGGGCTTGGTGAGGGCCCCTGCTGGTTGTATTGTGTAGTCTGGTGTGAACACCAGTGACCTTGCAGACCGGGAGGAAGAGGACAGAGAAGCTGAGTTTCATTGTTTAGTCACTCATCAGGTGTTTTGGGTGCTCCTCGTTGCGTTCTTTGTTAATCCTTTGCACAAAGATCAGGATGCTGTCAGATGCTGCTTGGCATGCCTCTGCCTCCTGCTGCAGCCTCACCTCCCCTGGACCCTGCTCCCTTGGGCTTTCCCACCAGCTGCTCCAGTGCCTGCTCCTTCTGGCCTTTGCGAGTGCAGCTGCTTCTGCCTGGAACCCTCTCCCCGCGGCTCTTGTGTCATCTTTTCATCCTTCAGCTCTCAGCCAAGCATCTTTTTCTCAAAGCAGGTGATTCTGCTGCCCTGCGGCCAGCTCAGTGTCCTTTGTGCATCCCTAATACAGCCCTGTCTTCCTTTCCTTCAGAGCACATCACTCACTCTGCAGTTATCCATTCTCTGATGGTTTCACTGATTAATATTTGTCTTTCTTTCTACACTGGGAGCTCCAGGGGAGCAGGGGCAGTCTAACATGGCTGGTGCAGACCTTCTGATCATAGACCACCTACCATGAAAATACTCTCTAAATCCCAGTCTCCAATCTGTGAAACTAGTTATGGTAGGTGTTAAATAACTGTTTGTGGTTCACTCTCAAAAAACTGTCTTGCATTCTTACAGAACACGAATTCACTTCCTCTCTGTATACTCCTGAGTGGATCAAATGACTAATAAGGAATAAATGAAGGACGGAAGGACTGGGTATCATGGGTACTTACCATACCATTAACGGTTTGCAAGGCTTGCACTTCGAGGCGCACCTGTTACTATGTTGTGGGGTTACAACCTCTGGAGGAGAATTTGAGGGCTGGTCTGTTTATCCAGCTAGGAGCTGGTGTCCATAGTAAAAGTGATTCTTCTTGTGCTGTGGCAGGGCACAGACTTTGGAACCAGACTGCCTTGGATTTAAAGCCTGACTCCACCACTTATTCGCTCCATGAATTTAAGTGAGTTACTTAACCCACTTTTAAGTCAGCTTTGCCATCTCTAAAATGGGTTAATAATAGTAGTTATGTTGTAGGGTTGCTGTGAGGACTGAGTATTTCAATATTTGTTTTGTGAAGTTTTTAGAACAGCTCCTGACATAAGGTACATGCTATTTAAGTGCTAGCTATTTTATTTGTTTAGGAGGTATATCATGTCATGCCTTTGTTGTTAGCCCTTCTGGTTACTTCTTTCCTGCTCTGCCTCCCTTCTGACTTGAGTTGCTAAAATCTGATCATTTCCTGAACGTCGCTGATGATGACAGCAATTTTTTTCTCTGTGATTTCAATTGAACAGAAAAAATTTCCTTCCAACTTTTATTTCAATTTCAAAACTAAAATTTCAATGTCAAACTCAATTTCAACTTCAATGCGACTTTTTAAAAAGATTTTATTTATTTATTTGAGAAAGAGAGAGAGCACGAGCAGCGGGGAGGGGGAGATGGAAAAGCGGGACTGGATCCCAGGACCCTGGGATCATGACCCAAGCTGAAGGCAGATGCTTAACCGACTGAGCCACCTACGTGCCCTCAATATGGTTTTCTTTGAAATTTCTCCACTGGTAGAAAATGGACCTGTAGTCCCACCTAAACCTCAGTTCTGCCTCAAGAAAATTTGGTTCGGTGGATTTAATCAACTGGAAGGAACAGTGTTGGGAGGGGAGCAAGCTTGAGAAAGATGACTTTTGTCAGCGTGGGTGGATACAGTTCAGTTCCACTGTGCTGCGTGGGGCTGCCTAAATTCTGGTGTTCGCTTTCGTGTGCATTACTGCTCTCCTTTCTCACCTCTTGCGGACTCCTGACTAGCAAGCTAATGTGAAAAGAAAAGGAATGTTCATGCAATGTCTTTGTGAGAAGGTCTGCCAGGGCAATTTAAAAAAACAGAATTACACACTTCACAGGCCTGTACCCCTGGGGATAAAAATATATGTTTATAAAAAATAAAAAATTAATTAAAAAAAAAAAGAAATCTAGGTAAGGAATTGTGATGGAGAAAAGTCAAATTATGGATAGAAAAAAATGTAGTTTTTCAGGATATACTAGGTTTTATTAAACTTAAAAGTCTTTGTCCCCAGTATTTGTACAAAACATAATAAATTTAATAAATTTACAGATGATTACATTTTCTTTCAAAAAAAAAAAAAAAACAGAATTAGGGGGCGTCTGGGTGGCTCAGTGGGCTAAAGCCTTTGCCTTTGACTCAGGTCATGATCTCAGGGTCCTGAGATCGAACCTTGCATCGGGCTCTCTGCTCAGCTGGGAGCCTGCTTCCTCCTCTCTCTCTCTGCCAGCCTCTCTGCCTACTTATGATCTCTTTCTCTCTCTGTCAAATAAATAAAATCTTTATTTTAATAAATAAATAAATAAATAAAAACAGAATTAGTTATTAAGGTTCATGAAAGTTATAGAGGGTTGAAACTTTAGAGTCTGATCTAGCTAGGGCTGAAACCATTGTCTGTGGGGAAAACAAAAACCACAGTCCAGAGATGTGACTTGCACCCAGGTTCCAACACTTATGGCTTTGGTGACCTTGGGGAAGTTCCTTCCTGCCTTTCCTCCTCTTCGTCTGTTAAAGGAAACACTTCAATCATCTATTCACTAGGTATGTGTTGAGACCCTACCATGTTTTAGACACTGCTGGACTAGATGAACTTGTAGATGTTTGATGTCTGAACCGCCTGTGAAGTCCATCTGTGAGACCACATATATGTTGAACTGGGTAGAGGGAGCCCAATAGACTGCCCTGTTTTAATTTATGATTAATATATAGCACAATATGTGGCACAATAACATTCACACAGGTCGCTATGTGGTGCTCTTTTTAAAGATCCAACTTTGGGCTTTCTTACTTCCTGTGTGTGTGTGTGTGTGTGTGCGTGCGCGTGTGTGTGTGTGGTTGTGTGTGTGTTATTTTACTGATTTAGATTTCATGTTTACCAGTTACTTTCTATCTACCTTGGATTTATTTTGTTATTTACCTGTCTTTTATAGTGGAAACACAAGTCATTCATTTTCAGCTCTTTTTTTTTTTCTCGGTCTGCATATAAGTAAAGTTGTAAGTTTTCCTATAGTACAACCTTAGATACTTTTTAAAATTATTGACGTGGTGCCTTTTCATTATGATCATTTGAAGTATTCCAATGTCCTTTGTGACTTCTTTTTTGACCCAAGTAGCATTTAGAAGTGTGTTGTTTAATCTCCAAATGTTTGCATATTTTTGTTTTATTTTTTAGTTATTGAATTGCCAGTTTTTTTCCCCTTTATACTCAGAAACATAGTCTAGAAGCACAGTGGTATTTCCTTTCTTCTCTGGAAGAAGCTCTCCCTAAGATGTACAATCCAGCCCTGGGCCAGGAATCCATTTCCCCCTGCGCCATTCTGGAAACTCCTATCTGCACGGTGCCCTTCCCTTTAGTGCCGTGGTTTCAGGAGCCCTGGACTCTGATCTCTGCTTCCTCAGTTTAGCGAGAGTGCCGTACTCTTCTTAGCTCTTTCCTTGGTTACATATGGGAACCCTGAAGTTCCCCAAGGCGGAAAGGTGGGAAACATCAAGCTCGCCACAGGTGTCTGCTCCTTTGCTAGCACACAGTTCTGCACGGACACTACCCTCTTCCTCTCCAATTTCTCCTTCAAAAATGCTTTGCTTATTTTGTCCACTTTTAAAGTTGTTTACAGTAGGGGAACAGGGAGTGGTCTAGAAAACCCATGCTCTGTCATGGCCACCCCCAAAGTACTCCTTTTGAATTTACTCCTATTTAAGTTACTAACAGTAAAATGAAGAAAGTGGTTTTGAAAAGTTAGGTGTTAAGATACATGCTTTTAAAATTCAATAAAATGCATGTATTTTTATCAGCAGATTTAACTTAATTTTTGTTTGTGTGTGTGTGTTTTTTTTTAAAGGTTGTATTTATTAATTTGAGAGAGAGAGAGAGAACATGAGCAGGGAGGAAGGCAGAGGAGGAGGAGAAGCAGACTCTCTGCTTCTGGGATGCTGGTTCTGGCTAGATCCTGATCCCAGGACCCCAGGATTGTGATTTGAGGCAAAGGCAGATGTTTAACCGACTGACTCACCCAGGTGACCCTGTTTGCCTTTCTAGTAGCAAAGAAAAAAATTACTGGTTATGAACTTCCAAGAGAAAAATTAGTCATTTTTCTCACTCAGTTTCTGAACTTCCATCACTCTGCGCAATTAAATTGAACCTCAACTGGTGAATGAAACCTGTTTCTAACAATACCTGAACAGGGCTTTTTTACTTGATGCTTTTTAAAGGCAGCATAAAGACCTAGTTAAGAATGACTAATTTAATACAGAAGATTGACTATGGTTTACTTTAGCACAATGGTACCATCTCACGGCACAGATGACACAATTGGTTGATACCTCCCGTCTTCTCCCTCGGGTGATGGCGAGTCCTTCAGTAAACACATTATAGCTAACATCGGTTTCTTGTTCCTGCCTGGATGTTCACACTGATTCATGTCTGATTCTTTCTGTTTTCCTGACTCTCTTCTGTGTTTCATACTTGTCTCTGCTAGATGTGCCAAATAATTCTGCTTCATGAAAGCATGACTTTATACCTGTATTGAAAATCTAGCTCCAAGGCACCTGGGTGGCTCAGTCTGTTAAGCTTCTGCCTTCTGCTCAGGTCATGATCTCAGTGTCCTGGAATCGAGTCCCGTGTCAGGCTCCCTGCTCGGCAGGAAGCCCAAGTCTTCCTCTCCTTCTACCCCTCCCTGCTGTTTGTACGTGCTCTCTCTCTCTCTCTCTCTCAAATACATAAATTAAAAAAAAAAATCTAGCTCCAGAGAATTTTTAAACGCTTTGTCTGTAATTTCCTGTAGTATACTCATTATGAACAGAATCTTCAATTATTGCATTTCTTAGCCATTCATGTTCCCACTGCCTACTGCACATATCAATGAAATTGCCGAAAAATAAAGTTTTGGGTTTCTTTTTCCCCTCCAGAGTACATTCGGCAAAATCGCAGTGCTAAAACTTCTTGTTATCTAGGAATAGTGTCTTCTCTGTACAGGAAAAGGAGGGTTCTAGAGGCTGGTTGGCTTTTGATGAAAAGAAAAAAAAAGTCCAATTTCATGCTATTTGAAAAAAAGAATCTATTTCACCGGGTCAAAGGTTATTTGCCCTATACCAATTCCTGTGTCACACTGTTAAAATAATTCCCAGTTGTAACAATCTCAAGATTTTCCCTTTAGTTATGTTATTCTTGTTTAGGATGGTACAAATGAACTTAATAATGTCCATTTTGAATATTTGTAACAGCTTTCCTTTTTCTTATGTTTCTTTCATATGCTTCAAAAAGATAAGACCACTGGAGCAGTGGATTGTGGGTAGATGAGATATTATTCTATCTTCCACTCATTTGTGTGGCTTCATTAAGCAGTTATAGTTTAAAATCACGAATGCCATGATCTGGGGGAAAAGAATTTTGTTTGATACTTTGGAGAACACAAGAGAAGCAAACTCCCTGCTCTCAAGTTGCTCAAGGCATATGTGGAAAACCTAGGTGCAGCGACATGCAAAATTAAATGACAGTTCCAAATTTTTGAAATACAAGACATACAGGAAATCTTGTGAAAAATGATTGGGGTAGGCAGTGTGAAGAAATGGAGCCCCGAAATGGGCTGAGAAATCTTTTCCAGGAACACTGCCTGCATATAACTACTGTAGCCTAAAAAAATCTCAATGCTTAAACCCCATGACTGTGTTTATACCCAAAGGTGTGGAAAGCACTTTGTTTTTTGAAATGCAATAGGGCATGCTGTCTAGTTTGATACTCTAGCTCCTTATTTAAATCATAGCTTACCATCCTTGCACTCTGCTCTCTTTTTCTCTGTAAGGAAGCTCATCTGCTTTCTAGAACTCCAATCCACCGCTTCTGTTGCTGCCTCCTCACTTGTGATGCAAGCGATAAGGGACTGCCTCCCCATTCTGACTCTGAACAAGGGTATTGGTCAATATGCACTTCTCTGCCCAGATTGTAAGTGAATGAGGAACAATGGACTAGGGAGAGCATCTCAAATCGCACCCCAGACTGTCATTGGATTGTACGTGGCCTCTTGGAAGAAAATTGTTGCAGATACAGCTCAGCATGTTACTAGTTTGAGACCAGACCAGAGCAACTTTAGCTACGCCCACAGGAACAGTTAAAGAAGAAACATTGAACAAAAAGGAAGACTTGCAGCCATATTAAGGGAAAGTTGTCCTTGTCTTTAGCTGGAGGTATCACATTCTAATTTGTCCTTTTACTCTCTCATATATAATACACCACCTTTCTCTTGGAAAATGACACTGTAGCCATTGGTATTGTTTTCATCAATCAAGGTGAGCCAACCCATATGGTTTTCAAGGGGGTGAACACACCAGGCACAAGGGCTAAAATGTAATTATGCAATCGTGAGTAGGGGAAGAAATGGGTGCATTTCTGGATGGCTGTGTTCTCTAGATGGAAGCCAAACCCTGGAGCTAGGACTTAATGCTCCAGCATCCGTATCTCTTTGGGACCACTCCTTATCCTTGTTTGAAAGCATGGACCGAGAAGTGAAACTTAAGCTCCTTTGACAAAATCCTGTTTAATTAGGCCTCTTGCTTATCTGCAGGCATAAGCCAGCCTCCCCAGAGCTGAAACTTACGTAGTTGGGCAATAGAAATTTATTTCCTCCCTCTTGTTCATGGCCCAGGAACTCGAACTTGAACTGGACCCTAAAGGATGGATAGAGTAAATGTCATTTTCAGAAATAGTTTGTCTATCCTAAGGTTAAATAACTATTCACCTTACATTTTTTTCTTTTACTTCTGTTTACAAAATAATTGAATCTCTTTTTGTGTAAAATAAGGTTTTAATGCTATCCCTTGCAATCTATTAGTCTAACTGGTCCACTCACATTTATTGAATGCTTTAGCAAATGAATGAGATATTTTTATAATATGTAATGCTTTATGTAGAGTTGAGAGTGTACTTAGACTTTCCAGCCTCTTTCATTATTTGTTGATTAGTCTTTATACCTGCACCATAGTTTTGATATTTTAAACTCAGTTTCTTTTCTTTTTTTTTTTTTTTTTTTGTGGGCGGGGCAGGGACAGAAGGAGAACTAGAAAGAGAATCTTTAAAACACACACACACACACACACACACACATATATATACACACACACTATATATATATGTATATATATATTCAAATTAATATACAATGTATTACTTGTTTCAGGGGTACAGGTCTGTGATTCATCAGTCTTACACAATTCAAGCGCTCCCCATAGCACATACCCTCCCCAGTGTCCATGACCCAGCCATCCTATCCCTCCCAACCCCCTCCACTCCAGCAACCCTCAGTTTGTTTTCTGAGATTAAGAGTAAAAGAATCTTAAACAGGCTCTACACCCAGCTCAAAGCCTGATTCAGGGCTTGATCTCAGGACCCTGAGATCTTGACCTGAGCCAAAATCAAGAGGCAGGCACTTAACCAACTAAGCCACCCAGGCACCCCTTAACTTCTTAACCTCTGCCCTACTGGCATATCGGGTCAGATCATTCTTTGTTGTGGAGAGAAGTCCGGGGCACTGTGGGATACTTAGTGACACCTTAGGCTTTGCCCTCTTAGATGTCCTGCCCCCACTGCAACTCAGTAGCAACAAATAAAACTGTCTCAAAGACATCAGCACATATCCTCTGGGAGACAAAATTGTCCACAGTTGAGAATTACTATTTTAGCCTAATGATACATTTTATATATTATATAAGACAAACCTACTCCTTAACAATGTTTGGATGAAGTTCTGAGGCATTGCTATCTCATTCATTTTAATCAGGCTCTGGTACTTTATTTAAAGGAGCAGCAGTGTGTAATAACAAGATGAATTATGTGATCAAGAACTGAAACTCATTAGGATCATATGATTATTTTTTTCTCCCTCTTTCCTTCTCTGTTTAGAACCTGGGAGTGGAGGAATAACTTGGAGTATAAAGTCATTGTATCCTGAGATCTTTTTGACAAAAGTTCACTCCATAAATATAACGTTATGCTTGATCATGAAGAAAAGATGTTCCTTTTTCTTTTGCCTCAGGAAGTATCTATGAGGGACTTAAATCACTCAGAAAGGGTATGGACTAGGAGGTGTCAGTAAGGCTGGGCAAGCTCAGGTGGACAGATTATCTGGACAAGAGGAAGGACCGTCCAGACCAGTATTGGAGAACATGTAACAGACATGCTAACATAAGTTAGCAGAAATATGCCAAAAGAAAATGATGGAAAATCCAGTGGCTAATGGCATCAGAGAAAATGACGTGCATGTATAACCAGTCTCCAGCTTCTGAGCTAAGTTCCAGAACAGAGAAAGAAGTCAGGGGAGACTAAGAAAAATATGACAGCTCTAATAAGTTTTACAGGAACCACAGGATTGAAATGAGAAGCTGGCTCAAGGAACCTATCAGAGATTCAATTACTTGGGGGTAGAGAATGAGATTCTAGAAGATCAGTAGCAAATATTTCTTTATGCTGTATCTTTATGCATTAGATGGGTATGCTTTCATCACATCACAGGTGAGAGTTTATCTACGAAATTGACAGTTTTTGAGCACCTACAACCGTTGGTACTGGGTGATGGAAATTTAGTCACCAAAATAGAAAAATATCCTTCTGTCATACAGTTTATATTCTAATAGAAGAAGAGAAGCAATAAACACAATAAATAGATAAATACATAGTATGTTAGAAGGGAATAAGTGATAAGAAAAAATGGTGCGGTGTATAAAGGCTTGGGAGTGCTGAGTGTCAATTCAAAGTAAATACAGACTTAGATAAAGTGAGACTTTATTTAAAAAGACTATTCCAATGGGTAAAATGCTCTGACCCCAGAAATCTGTCAGTATCTTAAAACTTAACAAAAAATAAAAGGTTTTTCTTTTATGAGGGGGTGGGCAGAATTAGCAGGAAGTCTGTAGGGAGTAGGACAAATGGATGGGGTGGGCAATGGCATCTTTGGGGCATTTTCACAGTGGAAAAAAAATTTTTATTGCTAGCAGATTCTCAGAATGAGCTGTTTAGGAGTGGGTGTTCTGCACTGTTGTGGTATAATGTTTGCTTAAACTTGAGGACAAGCCGATATTTAGGGGCATATGTGGAGGGGAGGAGGCCGACTGAAGTTTATTTGGTCAAGGAAAGTTCAGTAGGTATACCATGGACAATTTTGCGCACTTGGGCATAGGGAAGAGCATTATGGTATGATGTCAAATAAAGTGGTCAATGATGGGGTCATTGGCATATTGTCAGAGTTGAAGTAAGTGGAGAAGCAAAGACTTCAGAGCAATGAGGGAACCAATAGCCGATACTGAGAGAAAAGCCTTTCTGGCAGAAGGAAATCTAGCACAAAGCGTTGAGGTGGGCGTATAGCTGTTGTGTTTGAAAAAAAGCACAACGGATTATATTTTCCAAAGATTATCTCCATCATATTTCACATCCCACATGCTTTTTTTTTTTTTTTTTTTTTTTTTTGCAATGTAATCTTGCCACATTCCCATGAGCAGGGAGAGTTTATTTCTCCATGTCCTTAAATCCTGTCAGGTTCTGTGACTGCTGACATTAATAGAATACAGCAGAAATGTCACCGTGCCAGTTTCTAGGTATGGCCCTTTCTTAACTGGCAGAAAATGTCCTGGTTCCTGGCACACTTGCTCTTGGCACACTGCCTCCCAGAACATGGACTCCCCTGGTGCCGTACTGTGAGAAGGCTGAGGTGCCCCAAGAGGCTATAAGGAGGTGCTCTGGTCTGCAGCCTTAGCTAAGCCCCAGCTAATCCAAGCATCAACTGAGTCATTATAGTTTTGAGAAACTGTAATTCTAGTCATCTTGGGCACCCAGATTTGGGGACCAGTAGATCGCTTCAGATCTGGCTGAACGTGGTCTGCAACCATACAAGAAACCTTAAGCAAGAATGGCTCGCTGAAGTCAATCAACTTACAGAGCAACGAGAAGATAATAAATTGTATTAAGCCACTTAATTTGGGGGTAGTTAGTTATGGGACAATAGATGACTGAGATAAATAGCAAGGATGACATTGTAGGGAGAGGGGACTGGGCCACAGGGAGACTAATCCACAGGGAAATGAAGTTGGAAAGGTACATTGAAAATCCAGTTGGGTATTGCCTCACAAAAGCTTTTGAATTTTGCTCTGAGTGAGGTGGAGGCCTGGTGCAGTGTTGTGAAAGCATGGTGATATGATCTGAGGAACATTCTGGAAGGATCTCCCTGGCTGCTGTGGGGGAATCAACCACAGCTACTGTTGTAACAATCCGGGCAAACAATGATGGCGGCTCAGATCAGGCTGGCTAGAGGGATGCGAGATGAGAAGTTGTTGGCATCCGTGCGTATTTTGGAGGTAGAGCACAAAAGTCTTTCCGGGTGGATTGGGACGTGAGAGAATGACAGTGACAAGATGCCTGTGATACAGGAAGAACGATGTTTCCGCTCTTAACTGAGCTGAGGAACGCTACTGGAGGCGCGGGCACAGAGAGGGAAACTGAGAGCTCAGCTCCGGATATGTTTCATCTGGACCATGGGTTGTACATCTCTGTGAACATACCAAGTAGGCAGTAGGACATTATGGGTTTGGAATTAGTGAAGATATCAGGGCTGGAGCTGCACATATGGGAGTTCTCAGCACATGGGTGCTTTGCAGTTATGAACTAGTGAGATCGCCAAGGAGAGGAGGGGTGATGAGACGAGGGGCGGGAGCAGAGGGGAGGAGAGAAGGGCAGGGAAGGGACTGAGCCCGAGGCATTGCAAGGTCAAGAGGCTGGGACAATCAGGCTGAGGAGAAGGCAGTGACGTACAGAGAAACTGGATGTCCTCAAGTCTGCAAAGGAGGTGTTTCCAGGGGAAAGGAGCCAGCAGCTGGGTCAGTGCTGCTGCTAAGTCAAGTAGGAGAGAACTGAAACTGACCTTGGTAGTAAGCAATGTGGTTTCAGCAAGTGATCTTACTTTCTCTCTGTTTCTCCCCATACACAACACAGTAGTTATTGAGCATTAATATATGCCACATATGTCATCGATTTGGGGATATTAAGGTAAGTTACATGTTCCCTTAAGGAGTTTACAACCATCCAATTGATTGAACGATATTCACTGCATAATTCCTATGCATAAGACACTCTGCTAAATACTATAAAGGATATAAATGTTGGATGGGATATATGTTTAACCTAATTGGAAATCTAGGCAGAAACACACAGACTGGTACATTGCAGTACAAGTAAAGCCCATAGAAAATGTCCTAATGAAGTGTAAGTTCTCAATAAATGGTGGTATCTATTGTATGATGAAGAGATAGATTGCCTAAGTTGGAAAAATCTGGAAAAGCTTCACGAAGGCACATGAATAGAAAAAATGCAGGGGTGAGGAGCCTGTGGCATGGGCATTGGAGGTCAATTATTAGGCAATGGTGGAAAAGTCAGAAAATGAATGTGAAAACTAAGGGTGACACCAGGGATGAACCTGGAAGATATAATTCTAAGTGAAGTAAGCCAGTCACCGAAGGAGAAATACTGTGTGATTCCACTTTCAGGAGGAACCTAAAGTAGTCAAACCTGTAGAAGAATGGTGGCCACCAGAGGCTGGCAGAAGGAACGGAGAGTTGCTATTGACCGGGAATCGAGTTCCCATTATATGAGACGTTACGTTCTAGACATCTGCCTCACAACCCTGTGCCTACCATTAATAATACCGTAGTGTACACTTAAAAAGTTGTTAAAAGGGTAAATTTCATTCTGAATCTTCTACAGCTTAGAAAACAACAGAAAGCAGTGCCTGGGTGGCTCACTCAGTTAAGCTTCTGACTCTTGATTTCAGCTCAGGTCACGGTCTTGGGGTTGTGGAATTGAGCCCCGAGCCCTGCTCTGCACTCAGGGTGTAGTCTGCTTGAAATTCTCTCCCTCTCTCTCTTTCTCTCTGCCTCTGCCGCTGCTCACATGTGCATGTCCTCCCTCTAAAATAAATAAATAAATTCTTTAAAAAATAAAAAAAAAGTATGAATTGAAAAAAGTAAGTGGAGATACCTCAAGAAAAATTGGGACTATTGTCCATGACTTTGAGTTTTGACTTTTTTCTGTGCTATGGCAGGGTTGGAGTCTGGAGGATGAGGAAGTTTTGGACCAGTGGATGCATCACAAATTTCTGTTTTAGGGTCATTGATCTGGTGGGGAAAGTTAGGATGGGGTGTAGTTGGGGGGTGATAGCACTCAGACATATTATCACTGAAATGGACTGATATTTAGAATAATACAGGTATTTTTAAAAGTTTTTCAAACCTGTGGAGACTTTAATTCTTCATAGATACATGTGCTCTTGAGCATTTAGGGTGAGGTGTGTGTGTGTGTATGTGTGTGTGTGTGTTGGATGAGCATCTATTTCTTAAAGCATTCCTTCCTATATACTCAGTTTTTTGCTGCCAGCCAATAGGCTCCCTTTCCTTCACATTCTAACTATCACTAATGCTGAAGAGTTTAATCCAATGCTTGGGGTTTCCTTATGTGTTACAGCAAAAAGGGCTTAGCTGGTCTTTGGATTTATTTTTCCTGTGGTGTGCTAGTTATGCAATTATCTCACCCACAAACATTGCTATTTCAGTGTCTTCTGTTTTGATTCTCACACCGCTTTTTAAAATGTAAAGTCTGAACATGGTGCTCAGCACATATGATATTCTCTAAAATAATCACTCATTCTTATATTCTTTTTCTCAGGTGTGTGGAAACATTGTCCAGTAAATATGTTAGACTTAGATGTTTTTATTTTTAAGTTGCTATAAAACTTTTATGTTGTTTAAATCTCTTGATTTTGTCCTGTATCTTAAAAATCTTTTTCTTCCCATTTTTATTCACTTAAAAACATTTACCAAGCATTTATTATGTGGGAAGCCAGAATCTGAACATAACCTACCACCCATCCCCATGAAGGTCTCAATCCACTAGGGGAGTCAAACACAGAAATAAATTACTTTAGATAAAATAAAACAATAGCTCTTCTACAGGTACAAGTAAATTACTAGATTTCTCATTTCTCATTCCAAATGTTATTGTTACACTTTTTAGTGTTTTGTACAATGTCCAAATTCAAATATATAAACTCTAAGATTTTTTCCAAAACACTATAAATATTGTTACCATATTAGCATATAAATTTTGTCTTTTCATTGTCTTAGTCATGGTTTCAATTTTTTTCCTTTTTACTTTTTATTACTCATGATTTTGGGTTATCATCTTCCTTCCCCATTTTTTATGGCTTTTAAATATTTACTTATTTAATACATATTTGAGGGTAAGTTTTTATGTTAGTGGTAGTAATGACATGACTTACTATATTTTTGTCCTTAATTACTCTTCTGGCACTATTACCTATACTTTGAATGCCTGTTTTCATTTTGCTACCATTCAACATATCTTTGTAGGTGTATGAGTCCAAGGCAGGCCACCCCAAAATGTGCCACTTTGGTATATTACTTATTTTGTATTAGACTTAGTTTAGAGTCAGCTTGTGTAGGAAGGACACTCTGCCCCACATTTTGTCTCCCCAAAAGCAGGAAATAAATCTTCCTTGCAAAAAGTGTCCTCTCTGAACCAGGAGGTAAAGGGACATCCTTATCACGAGAGGTGGGAAATTTAGAGCAGAGAAGCCTGAATAACAACTTCTGTTAACTTTTTATTAACTTACTATCCCAGCCCAAATTGTGTTTATGATTCCTCACTAATTAAAGCTCTCAGAGTTAAGTTTTCTTTGTCCTGTCAATCCCTTATAGATGTATTGCCTATTTGTGTAAAAATTATAAAAACAGCCTGCTTTGGTCACTTCTTTTGGTCTCAATTTTAATAATGGATCTCCATGGGCACATAATAAAACTTGGGTTTTTTTTTTTTTTTTTTTCCTCCCGTTAATCTGCCTCATGTCATTTTAACTTTTAGTCCAGCTGGAAGAGCTTGAAGGACAGAGGAGGAATTTTTCCTCCTCTACATAGGCTGCAATTAGTTGTGTTTTATTTTGAAATTTAGAAGAGGCTCTTTTTAGCAGAAATCACAATGGGGTTCCCAGTAAAAGTTGTATATCAGTTACATTTTGGATTTTCTCCTTTTTTCTACAAGCTTACTGTTCCTGTTCCCAGTGTTTTCTTTGCACATATTTATATTACAGGCCACAGATGCTTTTTTTTTTTTTTTTTTTTTTAAAGATTTTATTTATTTATTTGAGAGAGAGACAGTGAGAGAGAACATGAGTGAGGAGAAGGTCAGAGAGAGAAGCAGACTCCCCGTGGAGCTGGGAGCCCGATGCGGGACTCGATCCCGGGACTCCGGGATCATGACCTGAGCCGAAGGCAGTCGTCCAACCAACTGAGCCACCCAGGCGTCCCAGGCCACAGATGCTTTTAAACCCTTCTTTCCTCTCTTCAACTCATTTGGAAGATAACTCTAGGTCATCTCACTTTCCTTCTATCTTAAAATATTAATAGGAGTGCTTAGAACTCTTTTTTCCCCTCCTATTTTTTTTTTTTTTAAACCAGCATACTACTTCTCTACTCTCTGAGAAACCACTTCTCTACTGTCTGAGGCAGTAGACCGTGTCAGTAGACCCTGTTGATTTTAACTCAAGTCGCTGCAAGTGCTCTTGGGGACCTCCCAACCAACCCCACAGATGAGGAGCTACAGATCACTGAAAGATGGGGCTCAGCCAGTGATCATTTAAACTCTTCCAACTGTTCTGTCTCCCACCTGGAGGACACACTAGTTTCCCTCCTATCTCCAGGTCCTTTTCAACATCAGTGTCTTCTGGAGCACTGAACTCAACATTCCAGCTCACGGTGTGTACATAAAGGAATTCTGCAGAAAACACTGCCTGGCAGTGAAGGATATAGAGGTGAGAAAAGGAAAGGTTTTATTTACGACTAGTAGGAGGATCACTCTGGAAGTGCAATGGGGCTGATATCTGGCAATTAGCAGAGACTTGATGTGTTCGAGGTCCTCTGGGTCCTGAGACAAGTGGGGCTATGGGATGGGGCGGTGGGGCAGGCACATTATCTCTGAGGCCAGTGAGCTGTTATCATTTCTCTGAATCGTGAATTCGAGAGTTAATCCTTGTGTCTTCTCAGAAAATCTGACATAGAAGTCAACAAATCTGGGGCGCCTGGGTGGCTCAGTGGATTAAGCTGCTGCCTTCGGCTCGGGTCATGATCTCAGGGTCCTGGGATCGAGCCCCACATCAGGCTCTCTGCTCAGCAGGGAGCCTGCTTCCCCCTCTGTCTCTGCCTGCCTCTCTGCCTACTTGTGATCTCTCTCTCTGTCAAATAAAATAAATAAAATTAAAAAAAAAAAAAGAAGTCAACAAATCTGAGAAAGTACATTTTATGCTTTTTGTGGTTTAGAGCAAAGCAGAATATATGGGGGGGAGGGGGTGTAAGCTTAAGACTTCCAGCTCTGTTTGTGCAGAAAGGCTTTAGCTCGTCACACTCCTGAGCACCCAGTACACCCATACATGGCTGAGAGTCAGCTCTGCCCTACAGAGACAGCAAGCCACCTCCCGAAAGCGAATGCCACCAAACAAGGGTGAAAATTGTAGATACCGTCTTAACTCCCCAAAGCCAGAAATGGTCCCCGTACTTTCATGCCCATTCGCCTTGAAGTTAAAGGGAGAGATTATCTTGTGGTGTCTGTGAGTGATGGAGTGAAGTCCAGGACAACGTTTTGAAGAACTGTGTGTAGAGATGAGAAAAATATTAGCACACTGGCGTAAGTGCACAAACTATGGGCCTTGCGCTGCCCCCCGGAAATCTGAGGCTGCACCTTGTTTATTACAGTTCCAGCTTGAAGTTGCTCAGTAGGAAGGCCATGTTCCCCCTTCCCTCAGCTTACCCACCTCCTCTTGTTTCTCCTGCAGGGGAAGGCACGACAATTCACAATTCTCAGAATAGTGAAAGTGGGGATTTCTACAACCACAGAGAGGAGAAGAATTCATAGCGATCCCTTGACCTAATGTAACTTTATTCTATTGTTCCCAGGCTACCTGTGGAAAAGGGATAGTTTTGGTTTTTGGTTTTGTGTGTGTGTGTGTGTGTGTGTGTGTGTGTGTGTGTGTGTTTTCTTTTGGTATGTGACAGTTTTGTTGTTTAAGTCTCTAATCTATCACACACTGATTCTTTCAAAAAAATCATAAAAATAAATAACTGGAAAAATTAAAAGCCATAATTAGATTCAACAGACATGAAATTTCTCTGCCAGACCTACCCCCGATTTCAGTACTCGTTTTTTCACAGATAGGTGATAAGTGGTTTGCAAACTTGTTCTGGTTTGTGGACAGCCTTGGAGTATCACTTTCCAAAGTTAAACATCTTGAGCGAATAGAGTGATTAACCTTCTTAAACACACTTGTATTGAAATCTCTCCTCCCTCCCTTCCTCCCTTCCTTCCCCTTCACTTCCTTTCCCCCTCCCACTCCCTTCCGGTCTACCTTCCCCTTCCCCCCCTCCCCCTCCCCCCCTCCCCCTCCCCCCTCCCCCCTCCCCCCCTCCCCTTCTATTCTTTCCTTTCCTTCTCTCTTACTTTCATTTTCTCTCTCCCTCTCTATGATCTATCTATCATTTATTTGTCATCATCATCTATCTTTATTTTGTATTTTATTGTTCCATAGTTTCAAGCTGTCTACTTGAATCTTGTTCTGTTCTATTCCATTTTTTCTACATTGTATCCACTCCATTCCATTCTGAATTTGTTTAGCTTGTGGCCACAAGAGCATCTCTTCCTTGTGGATCTCAGAACAAGTGGGTAGCAGGTATGTGTGTATGATTTTGGTCATGCCTGTAACAGTGAACTATGATGTGATAAAAATTTATGAGAAAGTAGTCACTTAGTGACTGGTGAATGTTCCTTTCATATTTCATAATGCAGTTTTTTAAGTAAATAATAAAAGTCCCCTTAAAAAGTGAATCTTTCTATTTTAGGCTTGGACTCCTTTGTTCTTTTTTTTTTTTTTTAAAGAGTTTATTTATTTATTTGACAGACAGAGATCACAAGCAGGCAGAGGCAGGCAGAGAGAGAGAGGAGGAAGCAGGCTTCTGGCTGAGCAGAGTCCGATGCGGAGCTCGATCCTAGCACCCTGGGATCATGACCTGAGCCGAAGGCAGAGGCTTTAACCCACTGAGCCACCCAGGTGCCCCGACTCCTTTGTCCTTGATAGAAACCTTCGAGGCTTTTTTGGTTGTCAGAAATCGTTTTGGATATTCTTTGGTTATACCTTAAGATTTCACAAGGAAATGCCTAATTGACTAGTTTTCTTCAGGTGCTTTATCACTTCCTTTTAAAAAAATCAAGAGTGCTTTTTTTAAAAAAAAATTATTTACTTGAGAGAGAAAGAGAGAGAGAGAGAAAGAGAAAATATGAGCAGAGGGAAGAGGCAGAGGCAGAGGCAGAGGGAGAAGCAGGTTCTCTGTTGAGCAAGGAACCAGATTCTGGACTAGATCCCAGGACCCTGAGATCATGACCTGAGCAGAAGGCAGACGCTTAACCGACTAAGCTACCCAGGGGTCCTAAGAGTACTTACTCTTTAAGATGATATCTCACTTAGTTTTATTCCTGAACTATTTATTTTATTAATTTTATCTTTTAAGCAGTTAATAATATTTTTCAGTCTAGTGTATTGTGTGTTTTCTGTGTCCTACTAGGTCAAAATTAGCATATCTGGGATCTAATGCTCATGTGAGTGTTTTGTTTATCTTAGATTTGTGTTGATTTTTAGCTAATCCTGGATTTCTTACAGTCTAAGAGGTAAAATCTATAGTTGTTCATATTCTTGTATTTTTTATGTTACTTATGTTCCTCCTGGAACTGTGTAAGATTATGACCTTGCATTTGTAGGGGAAGAAAAAAATATTTCTCATGGGCTCCTGGGTGGCTCAGTGGGTTAAGCGTCTGCCTTCAGCTCAGGTCATGATCTCAGGGTCCTGGGATGGACCCCCATATCGGTCTTTCTGTTCAGCAGGGAGCCTGCTTCCCCCTCTCTCTTTCTGCCTGCCCCTCAGCCTACTTGTGATCTCTCTATGTCAAATAAATAAATAAATAAATAAATCTTAAAAAAGTATTTTTCCTTCTATCCTTCTAGGTTTTCAGCTAGGGCTTGATGGGAGAAAAAAGGTACAAAGGCCAGATTTTTCTGTGGCTCATAGTCTAAAGGCAGGAGTCTTGAGACATATGGGGCATAACACTTATCCAGCTACCCCAAGGATTTCCTTTTAGGTTTTACCACTAGAGTTTTGCTCTGATGACTATAAATATCCCTCCAGCCCCATACTATTAGCAATCATCCCTCAAACATATGGCCCACTGGTATACATCAGAAGGGTCTCATGACTAATGTTTTACTAGACGGTAGTAAATAACCTTATCTTAATAGTAGCTAACACCTCAAGGTCCTGGAAACCTTGCTTCCAAATTCCTTAAGATTTAATGTTACCCTTAATCCCCACTAAAGAAAAAAAATATATAATCATTTACTCCTTACAACCCCAGTGCAATTCTTTCTGCCCCCAGGGTTCTGTCCCTGTGCTGTCAAAAAAGCACAGTTTTGCACTGAAAACTGCTCAAGAATTCTTTCTTGATCCTAGCTAGGTCACGACTCCACATCAGGGCTCTGTAAGAAAAGGCAGTCAATAAGAGAAAAACAAACACATTTCATTAACATGTTTACCTTGTGTATGCATTGGAGAAACTTGGGAATGAGTGACTCACATTCTTATTTAGAGGCTGGTCTTAGCAAGGAAAGACATTTTTGGGGAAGTGACAAGACAAAGGAAAAGGACACTGGGTCTCTACCAGCAACAAATTGTGTGGAAACAACTATGAGGTAAACTAAGTCTAGTCACCTCAGTTTGGTATGTGGATTTCTCTTGTGCTTCCAGGCTGGATAAGGGACTAAAATTGTCTCTGGTGATTAGCTTTTGTCCTCTCTGGTAGAGAGGGGAAGGGTGACACTTTGACAAATTTATGTCTTACTTTTATGCAAATAAGAGAAGGGCAGAGAACATTTTTGTGTCTGCTCATTCTTAATTGCCTTCGGTCTGAAATAATCCATGTGCCAAACTGGCATATTTTAGAGTGGACAAACTTTGCTAAACTTCACATTTAAGGCAATGAGGTTTGAAAATTAGAGGAAGGTGTTTTTCTTTCAAAGTTGTTCTTAAGAAAAATAAATCAGAAAGTAATATTGATGCATATAGGAGATTTAATATCTGGGCTTTTTAAAACAGAGTGCAATGAGAGTCACATCTCTGATTACACACAACTAAATACAGATCACAGAGCAAACATAGAAGCGAAAGACTCAGGAGAGAAGGGAGATGGAAATGATATAAAAACCTACTCTGAACTAGACATGGATTTAAAAAGAAAAGCAAATTCCTTTCTTGGATACCATAGTCTTCAGGTGCGTGGATTCTGGAACCAGATGACCTAGGTTCGGATTATCCAACATCATTTATATAATCGTCTTTGGGGTCCAGTAACCTTCTTAAGTGTGAGATAAGTGGTAATAATAATAATAATAATAATAACAAACCTTCTTTATGGTATTTTAAGGATTAGATAAGTTAATACATTTAAATGTGTGAAATAGTGGTCTGGGAGCTATGAGTATGAAGATGGGTATGACATATTTTCTGCTCTTTTAGAGCCACCACTCTTATAAACAAAACATAAAACGGTGAGAGTTAAATGTTCTAAGACAGACAAATGGATGAGGAGACAGACATGAACAGACAGTGTGGGTGTCAGTGGTTATAGTCAGTAAGTGAAGAAACAGAGATATAAAGAGTTCGTGATTTATTTTTGATAGCAAGACCGGGGCTGAGAATATGACTCGAAGAGCCATCTCCAGGTAGAGAACTAGGGCTCTTTTCCCACTCAGGCCTCTATCGCTACTAGCTGTGCAAACTCTGGGAAGTGACTCAGACTCTCTGAGCCCAAGTTTGTGTATCTATAAAGCAGAGCGAATAATGGTACCCATTTCTGGAACTTGCTATGGGTATTGCAGGAGATGGTGTGTATAGAGAGCTTTATAGAATGCCTTGCTTGCAGCAAGCATTCAATATATCTTGGTTTTTATTAATATTCATATAAATGTTTTATTTCATTCCAGTACTGCTTGTGGAGAGCAGATTACGTACTTGGAGTCACATAGTCAAGATTAGTTCTATTTTTGTGTACATTTTTTTTTGTTTCCAGGTAGAGTGTATAAGAAAGAAACAATCAGAAATAATAAATATATAGAGAGAAGTATGACCATTACAAAGCAAAGCCTTCCAGAAGTAATTAATTGCAAAATGAAGTGACTTGGGTTTTCCCCTTTCTCTTCAAGCTTCCACACGAGGCTCTGTCTTACTTCAAAACACTGCAACATATGAGCTTCACAAAGGAGAAGAGAAAAAAAAAGGATTTCTGGACAATCCAGTCTGTATAAAATACCTAGGGCAATTCCTGATACCAAAAACTTGTTCACTGTAAGTTAAACTGAGTTTTCATGTGATTATTGAAAATGTCCACTATGCCATCTTCATAAATACTCACTATCTCCAAACAAAGTAGGTCTGTCAACTTCAAGGTTGAAACAATACCAAAAAAGAGAAAATTTCTCTGGGTGGGGAAAATTTATGGTTCCATCTGCGACTCATTTTTAATAAAGTATCTAAAAATATACGCTTTTGAAGTTTTGAGCCAGTTTCAAAATGTGAAAAATTTAAATTTATGAAAGCTATTTTTTTTGGTTGTTGTTTTTGTTTGAAAGATAATTGTGAACTAAGTGATAGAGAGTGTCATTAAAAGCCAAGCGAATTGTGAACTAAGTGATAAGGTCATTAAAAGTCAAGTGAACCATGGGAAGCAAGGCTTCTGTTGAGAAAATCATGCTCCAGTCTTAGGGTGCAGAAGTGCCGTTCTGTAAGCCGTTCAGCTGCCGATCCAACCTGTGTTCACTAAGCCCTGGGGTGGCGCACAGTCTGCACTGGCGTTGAAGGTACCAGTAAACACTGGTCAGGTTCCCACTGGAAAGACAAGACATACAGTCAGATGTCAACCCAATGACACTGTCCAAAGTCAATAAAAATCCCGTAATAAGGAATTACAGGGTAGAATGTGATGCATCCCAGAGGAGAGGCATAAGCGGTAAGTTCTGTGCATTAAGGACAAGAAGAAAACTCTAAGGTTTGCAGGCAGCTGGAAGACTTCATGGGAAAGGCGAGATCTTGGGCTGAAACTTGGTAGGAGTACAGTGTCAGGAGATCTATGAACGTGGTGAGTTCCTGGGGCATAAGCAGGGGTTGGTGCCATATAATGGGAGCAGGCAGGGATATGTTTGGCACTCAGGACATCCACTGGGGCATCCCTTAGTATTCCTGGGCTATGAGCTCATAAAACATGGCAACTGGGGGCCCAGACTCCTCAGGGATGAGGGCAAGAAGTACCCACCAGAGCTCAAGGAGAATCTAAAAGAGTGATAGGGAAGGGGGAGAATGGGTACCACCTGAGGTCTGAGATCCAAAAGCAGCACAGGAGATTAACTTATTCCACTAACCTTCCTCTTATAAATTTCTCCCCAGAAACTGTGACCATCTAGAAAATGGAAGACTATGACAGAGGAGTGAACTTAATGTGCCCTGCACAGAGCACTTTGGATTCCTTTTACCAGCAACTAACCTCTTCCTGTTTGCCACAGAGGATTGTGCCTGGGCACTGGGGGCTCACATAGAGCAGCCTGTTGTTAATCCTGGGCGACTGTAGGACTGTAAGAGCCCTTCTCCATTGTCTTAAGACAAGAGCACCTCCAGAGTGTAATTTATACTCCAGAACTTTCTGCAGGATTAAGCTGCAGACAAGGGGGCTGCATGGACCTCACACCCTTTCTTGGCATCCTCCCACACCCTCCTCTGCTTCCTTTCCTTCCTTCAGGGTTTCTTGGGGGAGGGGGCACTTCCTCAACCCACCCCTTGTCCTGGACTCCTCAATGCAGGATCTGCTTCTGAAAGGGTAGATGTAATCAGGGTTTCAAGGAGAGGATAAACATGTTTCATCTGCTTGAGAGAACTAGTCTCACTTGGGTACAAAAGGATCGAATGAAAATCTGAAGAGTCTAGAAACCCAGCTGTTGCTACTGCATGGCACACTGCAGACATTTAACGAAGCTCAAGAAATTCATAATTCTTTTTTCGCAGTGTATTGGTGGAGACAGCCTATTACAGGTGAAGTTGCCTTGGCTCAGCTGAAATGTGACCAAGTCTAAATTCTGTGAATGTATGTTGCAATTCAAAATGTGACTGTACGACGTGTAGGTTAGAGACACTGCCCATGTTGCTCACCCGTGTCTCCTGAGGACTTGGTGGTTCAGGATACTACATGCTCCGAGAACTTGTTGTTTTCTAAGAGCTTCCTCTGGCAAGCTATCAAGATTGGCCTGTTAGGTAGGCTGTAAATGCTGGGGAATTAATATCCTCAGAACAGTTCTCATCTAATGAGAGTTAGTGCTTGAAACAGCCCAGATTTCTCAGTTCTTCAGCCATCTCTGAGAGGTGTACTACACTGCCCCCTGGAGGTTGAGAGGCATCTCTCACGGGTTCTCTCGGCTCTGGCTTCATGCCTCTTCCCATTCTCCATCCCCATTCTGATATTTGCTAGGATCTTATTCCAAGTCTCTTTGCAATGAATATTGTCGTCAGAATTTGCTTCCTTTTTTTAATTTTTTTTTTAAGATTTCATTTATTTATTTGAGAGACAGAGATCACAGGCAGGCAGAGAGAGAGGAGGAAGCAGGCTCCCTACCTAGCAGAGAGCCCAATGTGGGGCTCGATCCCAGGATTCTGGGATCATGACCCCAGCTGAAGGCAGAGGTTTCAATCCACTGAGCTACCCAGGCGCCCCAGAATCTGCTTCTTGGGAAACCCACATGAAGACAGACAGTTGGGACCTCAGAACTTTCATATTGCCATGGATGTTCTCCACGGAGATGCAGTTCCTTTAAAAGGCAGTTTACCAAAAAAAAAAAAAAAAAAAAAAAAATGCGGTTTACCTGTGGTGCTGCTGGGCAGGTTCAGAGCACACTCTTCTGGAAAATGTTTCAGTCACTGTAACTCGTGTTTATGAACATGGTTAGTCAGGATAAAGATTTTTTTTTTTTTCCTTTGACTCTGATCTGAATAATCATGAGTGGTATTGGAAGCAGAATGTTTCAGTAGAAGAAAATCAAGGAAATAAAGGAAATCACACTCATTCCCGAAGTGGTGGGAAGCGCTTCACGTCACTGATTCAGCAAGTATTTATCAAGTCTAATTTATGCACAGGGCACTGTGTGGTGCCAAGATCGTTGTAATTGTAAATTTGATTTTGGAGAATGCATCCCATAGTCATGAAAGCCAGGAGGATATTCAAGTTGGTTAACTAAAAAAGAATGAACAGATTTGCCAGCATGCAACTTGCTCAGATACTCTCTCTGGAATCAGGATCTAAGGAGGAATTCCTTCCTGGTTTTTTGTTGTTGTTTTGAGTGAAGAGAGACAATTGCCAAAGAAGGGCATATTCAGACCCCTAAGGTGGCTGGCTAAGGGGTGCTAACGTTCATTAAGCTTTGTGAGATGCAACACAGTTCTTTAAAAATAAATCCCTCTATTTCATATTCTACCTCATACAGTCTTTAGTTTTTCTAATCACTTTCCATAAGCTTGTTTCGTCTCCACAACACAATAGTGAGATGTGTTGTATCATCCCACTATATTATATAACTATGAAGGTACATGGTAAGTTCACCCACTTATTAATGTCACAAGTGTTCATTGCATGATTGTAGTGTGTCAGGCACTGCCTTCTGGGCACACTGCAGACATTTAATGAAGCTCGAGAAATACATAATTCTTTTTTTGTGGTGTATCAGCTGAGATGGCCACTCACTACCACAACCCCCATCTCCTCTTGTTATGAAAAAGCAATAGAGAACACATGGTCTCAACTTTCAGGGAGTTCTGGTTTATTTGCAGAAACAGACAAAGAAAGAGGAATTTTCCAAATGGAACGGTAAGTGATAAGAAAGGAGAGAGTATGGAGTGGAGGGATTCCAGTCCATTCAGATTTGGGAAGGCTGAGAAAACAAGTGGGGCCAGGGATGATCCCAGGATACCTGTCATCTAAATCTCATATGTATGTGCTTTAAGGACTTAGCTAGAGAACGGGCACTGGAGGCAAAGGGAAACACAAGAAAGTGTCTAGACATGGAAGAGAGCATGGGGTGTTTGGGAACTATGAGTGTTCCGTAGAGCTTGGTGTAGAGTCTGCTGAGGGCTGGCAAAAGAGAGGAGGTGAGTCAGAACATGAAGGGCTTGAATGTTCTGCTATGCAAGAAGACCATTTTGGAAGGATAACAAGGAGGGACAGAAATTTTTTAACATATTAGTAAAAAAATAAGATTTTCACTTTAGTTTGCTTTGACTCTTCCATGGAAACTGAATTGTGGGTGAAAAGACTGGAAGGCAGGAGATCAATTAGGAGGTGGTACAGTGGCTTTGGAAGGATCAAGTGATAGAGTGATTAGGCTGGCATCAGTGGAGATGGAGAGATGTTGGTAGATGTGTTAAGAGGGGAAGAGAGGCTATGTGTAAGGAGGGGTGTGTGGGGGGCATGGAAATTAAGTGCACTTCATGCATAAGGGAGTGCAAAGTTGAGGAAGGAGACATGACTTAGCCTTGCTTCAGGGGTGATTAGAAATTTCACTTCTTTTGCTATTTCTTCTGGTTGAAACTCTGTTACAAGACTTTTGATCACGTGTGACAAAACCCAGAAAACTCTCTCTTTTGGTCTGAATCTGCCGATAGGGAAAAACAGACCCTTCAGCTTCCTGTTCTTTATCTCATGGTTGATTAATAGAGATTAAAACTCTATGCTCTCAGAAGTATGCCATATTTGGGAAAAACATCCATTTCCTGTTTTGCAGCCTATAATTTATGTTTGCAGCTTGCAAAACCACAGTGTAATCCACCTCATATAAAAGCTTGTATTTAAAAGCTCCAAAGATATTTTGAGTGGGGTTGATACTGCTTGCGATATTCTCCATCATATTAGTTTCCTAACTTGTCTGGTTTTTGTCTCAGATAGTTTGGTGCCATGACCCAGGATCTGAACTTATCTTCAGATTTTCATTTACCCTAGCCAGGTCATAAGGCCATTTGGAACCTTTTGTACTCCATTTCTGGCTGGAAGTCCAGAGATCTAAAGGTGAGTCCTGATCCTGGTCCTATATGTTCCAAACTCTTATCTGTTGGAAGCACAGTAAGAATTTGATTTTGATTCTTTCTGAGTACTTTAGTTGATTTCCAGTGGTGGGATTTTTTTTTTTTAATGTTTAAACCATTAGGCTATTTCTGTAAATGAATTAAATGGTTTATTGATATTTTGTCTCATTAAATGAAGGATGATGGAAAATCGAGTTTGCTACTCTTTTCTGTTTATCCATTTTTCTCCATTTTGAATTCAAATCCATTAAGAATTTATACCTATTAGTAAGGAAAGAACTTTTTTTCTATGAAAGTGAGTTTTGTATTTCTGGGTTTACCCCTGATGTATGGACTGAAAGTTTGGAATTGAAGGTCTAAGTTTTCTAGATCTAGGTGTATGTTTATGTGTCTACAGGTATTTAATATTTTTCTACCTCCAGATGGTATTACTAAATTAGATTACAAAATTTTTTTTAAAAGTTCTGCTCTAATTGACAGAGCTAAGGTCTTATATGAATGAGACTATTCCTAAACCTTGTCAAATATTGAAAAAATTAAATTTTGAATATTTCAATGTGCTCAAAACACTTTCTTATAGGCAAGTTACTCAAATGTTCTAAGAATTCAAGTTTACATAATTTAGGTAACTTTGGCAAATGAGATTAATTTAATATTGTTGGTTTAATAAGAACAGCTTTGTCTTTTGAGTTGTCAACATTAAATGTAATAAAAATGTACATTCTTATTTTACTTGGGCATATTTTTCCTCAACTTGTGAAGGTTCTGAATTGATATGCTATCATTTCAGTTACTATATTTTAAGATTATAAAAAATGTAAACTTGTGTTTAGTCAAATTAAGTCATTATGTGGACAAACTTTATTTCAAAGGTAATTATGTTTTGTAGAATGTCAGCTTGAAGACAGTTTCCAAATCAATTGGTAACCTAAAATATTGGACTGATGCTAAATTGAGTTAATTCATCAATCATTATGTATCTATATCATATCTAAGTAGGACAAGACATTAAAACATTAATTGCTAAATAACAATTTTATTCTTATATATTTTTGCCTCTTATTTTTATATAATACAGACAGGCTGTATATTTGGGTCTATTAATGGACATGTTCATTTTTGCCACATTGAGATGCTATACTATTAGGAATGTTGACGGCTATCAAAAGATATAAGATATATATTGAAAAGCTCTGCTAGTCTGCTAGAAAATACTGGTATATGAAAGACAGTTTACAGTTATTTACTAACAGACACTCCTTCTTTGACCATACTTTAGTCAGGCTCCCGTGAGTCTTCTTCTAGATCAGGCCTCCACCTCGGACTACTTAGCCCCATTTTAACAAAGAAGCCTAAGCTAGTTAAGTGACAACTGCCTCCCTTTATATCTGATTGTCCTTGTTATATGATCAAGCTCTTGTACCTTGCCCTGGATATGTAAGTCCTTGGTCTGCTTTTAGTAAGAATCCTGTTAAGCCAGTTTAGCAAGAATCCCCCTACTCTGGTATCTAAGCAAGTTCCTCTCAGTAATTTTCCTCACTCGTCTGTCCTCACTTGGCTCCTTGGCTGCAGATCTCCAGTTGTCTGTGCTGTATGGAATGGGACTCAGGGCTGTTCTGAAGTCTCTCTTCTCTATGCAGTAGCTCTAATAAGATCTGCCTCACCATTTTGACACATGCCCTGGGAATACCTCTTCTCTTACACCACCTCCTAGTCCTCTCGGTGCAATAAAAGCAGCTGTAGTGAAAACTTAGAATCAATATATGTGAATGAGGCTCTATTAGGAGCAAGAGCAACAGAGAGGAAAAACTTTACATGCAAAGCGTGCAGAAGGTATTTTGTTAAGGAAAACAAGAGAAGCTTTGTTCCAAAGTAAAATGACTCATTCCAAAATGAAAGAGAGAGGGAGAAGTTTATGACAAAACTTGTCTGGAGAGACAAAATTGCAGATGGTTCACGGAAAGGGAATTTTACTTCTTATAGTCAAAGCTGGCGGAGGTTTACGAGTTTATTTATAAGATTTTTAGTAAGAGTGTTAGTACCAAATATGCTGTTTCAAAACTAGCATTTGGTTTTCACTTTATTAAAATGACAATTTTTTCTTGGAATACTGGTGTTCTCTTAGTAAGTGCTTGTAAAGTACTTTCCTCTACCTTGAGAATAATCTGCCTAGAAAATAACTATTCAGGGTCTTATTAGAATAATTTCTGTATTTGTTGATTTTGTCATCTCCTTAATAATTTGAGGGAACAAAGCCTTTTCACTTAAAAAGAACTGGAAGTCTTTATAGTCACATACCTCTTATATCTACTTTAAAATTTATATTGTCATTTTAGTTAACTAGATAACCAACTATTTTTCTTAGTAGTCCATGATCTTATGTAATTAAGTGTTCAAACTTGACACTTTTCATATTTTACCTTCCAGAGCTCAAATCATAAATATCACTTGCCAAGGAAGTTGTCAAGGGGAAAAAAAAAAAAAAGTTGAGTCTGGACCCAAGTAAGGGAAGACATTATTGAATGAAACTATTGCAGAGAGTTGCTCAAAGCCCAGGCCACAACAGTTTCAGGCAAGGGGAGTGGGAGTGAAGCTTCTGTAAGCAGAGACCTTGGGATAACTGTCTGTGGAAAGCAAAAGCATGATGTCATGTTAACAGCTGGTGTGCGGGAGAGACTTGGAGCTTAATGAACAGCATCAAATATTGTACAAACAGAAAACTTGAGGCAGAAAATTTGGTTTGTGCTCAGGCACATGGGCTTGGGATTCTGTACATCAGATGAAGGAAACAAGCTAAAGTGTACCTAGGTTTGGGACCTAGTGGTCTTCAGCAAAGCAACCTAAACTCGTGTGAAGCACAAAGTTCCATCAGCCTTTCAGTCCCTCTCCTTGTTCAAGGTGGGTTCAGAGACATTCTCTGTGGACAATTCAGAGATGAGGAATAACTCCAAGAGATGGCTGAGTGAAACAGACCTCAGCGTCTACATTTTCTTAGTGATATCCCTAGTGGAAGGCTAGTTTACCATCTGTTTGGTATGTAGGCAAAGATCAGTTGTTTCAGTGTCCTTCAATGGGATGCCTAAAATAAAGAAGATAAATGTTAATATAAAGGAATGTATTAAAATAAAGACCCCAAGGTTGAACCCTAAGACTATCTAGTCCTGTGAAATTCAGATCAGTGGATGAAATAGTTTTTGCAGCACTGCTCTCTGAGTTGAACTGTCCTGCTGATTATGTTGTCCAAGTCTGGGTTACCTCCCTTGTAAGGACATGCATGACATGAGCATTTCACCAGACTTTCTGTGACTCAGAGTTACTTTTAGTGACTTTTAGTGACTCAGACGGCTGCTTTTCCAGGGACAAGTCTGGTCCCTGCAAGAACCAGTGCAGTGTTCCTTTAAATCCTGGGGAGGGGGCGGGGGAAGACCAGTTACAAGGCAACTTAGAGTCCTAATAAGGATCTGGGTAATTATGTTTTCGTTCTCAGTGACTTGAAGTCAGGAACAAGGGAGAAAAGTTGGACAGGTTAGTTTGAAATATTTGTAGTCAGATATTGAAGGAAACAGGAAGAACTGAAAATTTGATGAAGGTTGACAATCTGTAAATTAACAGACACAAATTTGATTTATAAGTAGGTATCAATACTAGTTTATCCATACTGGGAAAGGAAGCTAATTAGTGTCTATCAGACAAGACAAAGTTTGCATATCGACCAGTTCCCTGCAGTTTACAGAGGTGCAAAAGAGCTCAAAGGCAATGAATAGGGTCAGAATCTGATAATCCAGAAGAACATGCTTAGTTTCCCATTGAAACACAAAAGGCTCTTACAGTCCTTCTTCCCCTTTTGATCAAAGACAATCTCAAAGAAAGATTATTCTTGATCATAAAACAAGGCTGCTCTCATTGGACGTGGCCTGGTTGTTTCAATAGATGCAGCAAGAATGACAAGTCACCACATAAATCTCCTATTTGCTTTGCTGGGCATTTTCATAAAGATACCTCAGATTTGACTTTTCAAAGCCTCTTGAGGATAGGAAGCCAAGCCAAAACCTCACCATCATTTTTCACCTGCGGTATCTAGTGATTTGGTGGAAAGCCCTCTCTTCCTGAGGTCCCCCAAATATCCCAAGATTCCTCAGCCCACTCAGAAGTGACCTTCCTTGCTCACCTATGAGGCTGGGAAGTACAATTCCTGGGTCATAGGGTAGCTCTATTTTTAACTTTGAAAATAGGATTCATCATTCTGTTTGGCATGTTTTGTCTAAAACTTTTATATTTTTACAAAGATTACATTTTTGGCGGATGGGGCAAATTGAAGTAACTCGCTCAGTGCAAGAGCTGAACAAGTTTCCTCAGTATTTGTGGAGGAGATCCTTAAGATGTGTTTTGCCCTGACATGTAATCCTATGGAGGCTGTGGACTGCATTTTGGGAGAGGGGCAGAGGAGCAACCAAGCGGCCATCTGGGATCTCCAAAGTCCATCTGAGTGTTGAAAACATGCAGCCTGTTTCCGGTTAGCTTTTTCAGCACAAGCTTTTTTTTTTTTTTTTTTTCTTTTTTTTTTTTAATTAATTTTTTATTTTTTATAAACATATATATTTATCCCCAGGGGTACAGGTCTGTGAATCACCAGGTTTACACACTTCACAGCACTCACCAAAGCACATACCCTCCCCAATGTCCATAATCCCACCCCCTTCTCCCAAACCCCCTCCCCCCAGCAACCCTCAGTTTGTTTTGTGAGATTAAAAGTCACTTATGGTTTGTCTCCCTCCCAATCCCATCTTGTTTCATTTATTCTTCTCCTACCCACTTAAGCCCCCATGTTGCATCACCACTTCCTCATATCAGGGAGATCATATGATAGTTGTCTTTCTCTGCTTGACTTATTTCGCTAAGCATGATACGCTCTAGTTCCATCCATGTTGTCGCAAATGGCAAGATTTCATTTCTTTTGATGGCTGCATAGTATTCCATTGTGTATATATACCACATCTTCTTGCTCTTGGTGTCACTGAGCTCCTCAGAGCCCCAACAGTGGTAGGGGACTTACGCCTCAGCTGTCTACAGGGAGTTGAGGAGCATAAATGAGAAAAGGAAGGCCTGGCAGGTGTGGCTAGTGAAGAGGAGGAGGTAGAGGTATTGAAGGGGGAAGAACAAAGGATTCTAGGAAGCTGAAGTGAAGGTTGAGAATGGAAAAAAGGAGGCAGAAGTTAAGGGATGGTGATGGGAAGGCAGAGATTTTAGAAGACACTGAAAAAATGAACTGGTCTTTGAAGGAAGCAGTGGTCTCTGAAACTTTTTGCAGAACAGGTATTGCTCTGTTTCTTTATACCAAACAATAAAAGCAGTCCACTCTTTGGATACGATCTTGGAGTCATTGCTTGCTCAGAATGATCTGAGCAAGTAGATCCTAGCTCAGAATGAGCCAATTTGCAAAGATCCTTAATTCCTCGAAGAGGCCATTGAAATTTTAAGTTTTTTAAAAATTTTATTTATTTATTTTTTTAGTGAAATTTTGTCATTTCGAAGAGATTGGGTGAAATCAGTGTGAATAAAGTCCAAGCAAATCCCCCACAGGCAAGAGAGTGTGGTGTGGAACAATGAAAGGAATGGTAATATGACAGTGAAACGAATACCTGTTGGTCTAAGTATCTTTACCCAAGATGTCTATCTCAGGAGGGAGTCAGAGGCTTTAATTATACCCAGGAAAGCCAGAAGAAGGCAGAGAAGTAGAAGGAAGGAAAATGATGAAAATGAAGAATAAAACCAAATCTTTACCACGCTACAACAGACACGTGTTTGAAACACTGTACCAGGAGTTAGACTCACAGGCTGTGGATCATGACCTCCAAGCCAGGAAAGGACCCAGCATCTGCTAAGATGGCATTGACCCCTGCATGAAGAAAAACAAATTCCTGGGGACAGAATCACAGCATCATCCTTGTCAAAGAAAAAGAAATACAATCTGGATATTAATATGAGGATTTCTTTAAGGGAATTATTGCAGTAGTAGGAGGAGAGTATCATAATAGGAAAATGCTTGAAGACTAAGTCAGAAATGTCTCAGGGGAGGGATGGGTGAGCAAAACTTTTTTTTTTTTTTTAAGATTTTATTTATTTGACAGAGAGAGAGAGAGATCACAAGTAGGCAGAGAGGCAGGCAGAGAGAGAGGGAAGGAAGCAGGCTCCCCCGCCGAGCAGAGAGCCCAACGCAGAGCTCAATCCCAGGACCCTGGGATCATGACCTGAGCCAAAGGCAGAGAGGCCTTAACCCACTGAGCCACCCAGGCTACCCTGAGCAAAACTTTTAAATGCAAAGATGCCTGGGATAGGTGGCTGTGCAGAGTAGGAGGTGGGGAGGTAAAAGCTGATGTGGGAGGGGGTTCCTGAAACTTAATCTTCACCAGTTGTTTTACTAACAAGGAAGTCAAGGCAGGAACTACTGGTTTGTGGTTAAGCACGTGGGGCGTGTTCTGCACTTGAGATGAACAAATAAAGTACAGAAATTGTACATGGGTTTGAGGGCCTTGCTGTCTTAACATTGCATCAAACTCAAAGCTTGATTAACCTTGTCAGGACCCAGAATTGTTTTTGAGATTTCTCAAAGGGTCCCCCAAAAATCTCTTTTGTAAAAAGTATAAATGTTAGGAATAATGATGGTTATTTGTATGTTTCTGACGATGAGTTATGGGAAATATTCTCAAATCAGAAGAAATACCTAGATTTCCTTAGGTTAAATTTGTATGGGTAAAATGTCACTAACATAAATATTTAAACAATTGTGTTCTGTATAGGAATGTTCAAGACAATGGTTAACATTTTTGCTGTCCATGACATGTTTCTATTTATCACAGTCTTGGTATTGCTTTGCCTATAAGACAAAAGCAGTATTGTATTAGCACTCATAATTTCAGTTATTTAGAAAAAAAAATTAACTTGGTTGCAACTTTATTTTTTTACCTTGAATCTAGTGTATTTCAGGCAGTTGTGCTCTACTGGAGGTTCAGGTCATTTATCCTAGATTTTATTAATCTACTACTGATGTTTAGAACCTACTTCAGATGTATTAAATCTATTTACTTGATAATCTTGATATATTCTTGGTATATGCTAATTTTATGCTGGGCATATATGGTATCTAACATTTCGGGATATTTATATGTTATATTATCTCTGTGAAGATTATGTTTATCTACTTTCATAAATTATATGTGATTTCTACTCTTCTTTGAAATAGGCATAAATCTTTATGCTTACACATATTTCATCAAAAACTTTTTTGGATTGACTTGGTTTTGTTTTGCATGCTATGGAGACAATCAGATATGTTTGTCAATTCTGTTATTCTATTATTCTTATAATGAACTTTCCTCAGATTATTCTCTTTTGAAAAATATCAATAGAGAGTAAACAATAGACATTTCTGGTCTTTCATCATCTACAGAGAGCTTATATGTTTTATTTTACCCCATGAAGTCACCTGGACTCAGCTATAAGGTAGAGTGTTCCATCTTCAACAAATGTTCTCAAATCAGATCCCTGTCTGAGAGTCTGGTAAACAAGACTATTCCAGGTCCTCTTGGGTGCAGGATTCTGATGGCATTACTTCAATAACTCTGAGATCCTACCAGTGAGCTGAGTCAGGAGTTCCAGACGTCTAGTTAAGAAGCAGATGTGTTCATGAGACTACTAACCCCAAATCAAGTGGAACAAGAATTAATTACAAAGAACTGAATGAAGTGAATAAATGGATTGGACGTGGGCCTTGCTTGGAACAGTGGTGATGCTTTAACGCTCTGTTTTCTGGATGTAAGGGAACATCCAGAAAACAAAGCATTAAGCTCTTTTCTCTCAAGCCATCTATCACTCATAACAACTTATTAGACTGTGCTCTTGTAAAGCAGAAATGAAACACTGATCTTTTCTGCCCTGACTCACCCTGTGAAATTTGGGGAACTCTTATTGAGGATGCCTGTTTTCGTGACACTCTAGATATTTGCAAAGACGCAGTAAGAGTCTGTCCACCTTGTTAATAGGAACAAAATGGACACACTACAATCAAGGCTGGCATTGCCTAGAATGTCATAGTTGAGAAGGATGCTCATTTCATCAGATGTGCCCACACTTCTCAGGAATTAAGGTGGACTTCATGGGGCCAATGCTTACAAAGTCCCTCTTGGGAAAACTGGCCTAGTAACTGGCTTCATAGGGTTCCCAGCCTCATAGGTGAGCAAGGAAGGTCACTTCTGAGTGGGCTGAGGAATCTTGGGATATTTGGGGGACCTCAGGAAGAGAGGGCTTTCCACCAAATCACTAGATACCGCAGGTGAAAAATGATGGTGAGGTTTTGGCTTGGCTTCCTATCCTCAAGAGGCTTTGAAAAGTCAAATCTGAGGTATCTTTATGAAAATGCCCAGCAAAGCAAATAGGAGATTTATGTGGTGACTTGTCATTCTTGCTGCATCTATTGAAACAACCAGGCCACGTCCAATGAGAGCAGCCTTGTTTTATGATCAAGAATAATCTTTCTTTGAGATTGTCTTTGATCAAAAGGGGAAGAAGGACTGTAAGAGCCTTTTGTGTTTCAATGGGAAACTAAGCATGTTCTTCTGGATTATCAGATTCTGACCCTATTCATTGCCTTTGAGCTCTTTTGCACCTCTGTAAACTGCAGGGAACTGGTCGATATGCAAACTTTGTCTTGTCTGGTAACCAAGCTTTCTCATTTCCTGTGCAAAAGCTTGTTTGGTGTTAACTTCTAAACTGAACTGCATTTTCTCACCTTGTACATCTTGTCAATGCTTACCAAGTTTTCATTTCTTCCAGTTTCCTTCAATATTTGGCTAAAAATTAATCTTAGCCTCTAAACAAGCTTTCCAATTTTTCTGTATCCTTGAGTTGGAATTACTGGGAGCTACAAATTGATTGGCAGGTATTTACTGGGACTCTAAAGTTGCCTTGTAATAAATTTTTGCCTCCAAGATCTGAAGAGTTATTATAAGCTCAAGCCTAAGAACTTTTCATAACACTAGAAAGTCTCATTATTCCAGCTGATCATTCATGGTCCAGTTATTTCCCTGGATAGGCCATTGTTTGGACTACCAATGATGTCTGGTGAAATTCTCAGGTCATTCATCCTTATTGGACTAGTAACCAATGCTATGGACATTACCACTAATACAATTGACATCTCAGCTCCAAAAAACTCAATGAATGGTAAGAGACTGAATATAAAAATAAGCAGTGGTTAGACCATATACAGAAATATAGCTCTGACATGCAGCCTCTATAGCAATTAGTCTAATAAGGCATATAACCTGTTTAAAATCAGTCCCAAATCAGGATCTGGTCAATATTTCACAGCTGCCCTAATTTTTGCCTATACTTCTAACTTAGGATGAACCATAGAAAACCAAATATGTACTCTAGACCAATCATATAGGGTGCCCCACTTCTAGTTAGTCCTCTAGCTTCTTTTTTTTTTTTTTAAAGATTTTATTTATTTATTTGACAGAGAGAGATTACAAGTAGGCAGAGAGGCAGGCAGAGATAGAGAGGAGGTAGCAGGCTCCCCGCCGAGCAGAGAACCCGATGTGGGGCTCAATCTCAGGACCCTGAGATCATGACCTGAGCTGAAGGCAGCGGCTTAACCCACTGAGCCACCCAGGCGCCCAGTCCTCGAGCTTCTGTAAGCCAATAGCTTCCAATTGGGGCACACCTGAAGCCTTTCCTTTTTCCACTCTAGGGCATTTCACTACTTTACCTGTGTTTGAGTTTCTGCTCATTTCAGGTGATGGTGGTAACTAGCTTGATATAGCCAGCTCTGAATAAATGTTTGTGTTCATTTCAGTGATTTTCATTTATTACCACAGTTTCTTTGGAGTTTCCATCAAGACACAGTTTGCACTGATGATCACCATGGCCTCCAGTTTTCAACTGGGCACCTAGAACCTAATATGTCTCACTGCTTGCAGCTTGTCAAGTCCACAGTGAATGGTAAGTCAGCACAGACCTGAACTCCACTCTTTTCTGTTGAGCTCTTTGGTCATTCTTCTGAGTTTGGTACACAGGTTTTGTTATCAGTGCCCACCCATTTGTTTGGCAAATGGGTAGGTCTTTTCATCCTTTTTTGTTACATTTGTGTTACTGCTTTATGGAGTGCTGCCTAAAAGTGCTATATGTCATAAGAAGGAGAATCATATGATATAACACAGTCATATGTCTTCTAAGACTTTTGTTGATGGCAGCCTCACAGACCAAAAAGTTTGCTGTTTTTACCACAACTGCCCATTAGGACAAACTTTATTGAAAGTCACCAGTAAAACTGGATGATGTTCTCTTTCCATCTCAAATTTTGAGGGCTTTGTTCCACCTCCTTTTTGATTCAGAAAGAGCATTCTCTCTGGTATTCCATGAACCAGAAGGCACAGATTGTCAAGTCTGTGTTTGGAGGTGACCAATCATGAGTTTGGGGTTTGAGATAGGAGCTGCACAAATGTTTCATTTCTACCAGCACTGCCAGCTCTCGTGAGATAATCTAAGCCTCAATTTTTTCCTCTTCTGGGGAAAATTTTGCTTCATATATCTACCCTTATGACAGTGCTTACTCTAATACTTACCTTTCCAAATGACATAATTTTCCCAAGTATGATTTAAGCCTTTAATGGGCACTTGAGGTTGGGGGAGGCGTTTGACTTCCATAAAATTGTTCTTTTGAAAATTTCCTTAGAAAAGAAAGGAATGTGATTTCTCAGTTCACAAGGGCAGCATTTTTTGATTGGTATGCAGAGGCCTTCAAAGAGAGTTTAAATAAAATATTACTTTACAAAAAGATTCTTTGACCAAAGTTATGAGGAATTAGACAAACTTAAGCAACAAACTAATTTCCCTAGCAAGCCCTCGTCTTCTTTGTCCTTCAGCTTTTTCCCTATATCTTGTTCTCCCTCTTCCCTCTTATCCTTCCAAACTCTTTCTTTCCACAACTCTGTCAGGCCCTCTATCTGCTTCCCCTTATCCAGACCCATTACCTTTCCTCAACTCTTCTAAAAACCACCAAAGTCTGTTGCCTTTAAAAATCCATCCTTCCCATATACTAGGTATGCAGGGAACTACAGAATCTAAACCTTGGACTCAAGCAGAATTATGAGCTAAAAAGATTGATCTAAACCTAGACAAGACCAGCAAATACTCATAAAATAATTTAGAATTCTTTTTGGTGCATATGACCCAGAGTTTCTTGACCTATAGCAACTTGTACACATGGTTGGTTGTAAGCTCAGATGCTGAATCCTGTGTGGCAAAGCTGATTGGACCTACCCAGAATGGGACCTATAGGATCCTTCTTTCCACAATAAGCTCGGGACTTAAAGAGAAGTTCCCGAAGCAGGGCAAAGTCTCCTGAACCATACATGAAACGTTTCTAATAAACATTGATTGGACCATCATTTAGTCATGCAATAAATTAAAGATGAAATGATGGATATATTTTTTAGGATAGACTAAACTATATCTTCCCAAAAAGTTGTAGGTGTGAAGATGCTGATTGAACAGCAGCCCTTGATCTCATTTTGCCAATTGAGCTGAACATGAAACTGGGCACCTAATTCAAAGGAATTAGAATAGGAAATAGCCTCATTATCTGAACCAAAACATCTGACATAACATTTTGAAATAGTTTTATGATGAAAATGAGACAAGACTTAAACTTGTGGCCCTAAAGATCAAATAGCTAAGCAGACCACTTCTCAACCAGCCACCTATTGATAAGGACGCTTGTAGATTTTGTAAAAAGAAGGGACACTGGGGAAGAAAAATTGTTTCATCCTAGCAAAACAAACAAACAAACAAACCCATCAATTTAGATCAATAAGGAAGGAAAATGCATTCAATATTCTGGATTACTTTTAAGTAAACAAAGTGAATTATAAATATAAATGGTCAACCTCACTAAGTCTTGATGGATACTGGATACTACTCTTTCTATGTTAAATTGTACTGCCATTACTCAACCTATTCCTCAACCTATTCCTCAGAGAAAACAGCACACAGGAGCAGGTATTTTAAATAATTCAGTCCTTAACTGTAACCCTTGTATACTTTACTGAAAAACTTTCATTTTTTGCTTTGTGATACCACAATTGCAAAGTTAATAAGGAGATATATGCTTTGCAAATGGCCTTTGCAGTTACACATGGAAGGAACAATTTCTTGTGATTTGAGAGGGCTCCTTTATTCATAATCCAGTTGTTTTTACTCTGGATATACCTTTGCCTTCTCTATAATATTTAATGCATTCCTCTAATAAAGATCTTGACACCATACTTCACACTTTATGGGCTAAAACTTCCAGCACTGGAAATGGAACATAATTGTAAGAGAACCTATTAAAATTCAACTAGATCTTACCAAACCATCACCCAAGCTTTCCCAATATTCTTTGAGGCCAAACACAAAGGAAGAGCTCAAGCCTATCTTTAAAAACCCTATATTCAAAGATCTTCTCATAGTTTATAGTAGCCCTTGTAACACTCACATTTTGCCAAATGGATGAAAATGTAAATTGTTGAAGACTTCAAAACCATCAACAAAATTGTGATCTTTTGTTTCTTTGTAGTACGTAATTCAGATACCATCCTGTCATCTATTATGCTTACAGTCACTTGCTTCACTGTAGTGGATCTTTGCCTTGTCTTTTTCAGCATACCTAAGAGGACCAAGAAAGTCAACACTTTTTTACCTTCCACAAAGGAGAATAACATCCCTGGGCAGTCATGCCTCAGGGGTACCCTGAAGCCGTGTACTGTTTTTCTCAGGTCTTTAATCACGACTTATAAGATGCAAATTTCTCTTGTGATTCAGTTCTGATTAATAATATAATATAATGTAATATAATATAATCTCTTATTTTGTTCAGGGAACAAGGAAGTTGTAAAAAAGATCATTTGCTTATTCTCAGCCTTAATAGGAAAAGAACATGATTCTTCAAAAGATAAATTACAAATGTCTCACAACACAATCCTTTATTTAGGAAATGACCTATCTAAGGAAGGAAATATTTTCCTGATAGATTAAAGACTGTCCGATATCCTTGATGAACACAGATGCGAAAATACTCAACAAAATACTAGCCAATAGGATTCAACAGTACATTAAAAGGATTATTCACCACGACCAAGTGGGATTTATTCCAGGGCTGCAAGGTTGGTTCAACATCCGCAAATCAGTCAATGTGATACAACACATCAATAAAAGAAAGAACAAGAACCATATGATACTCTCAATAGATGCTGAAAAAGCATTTGACAAAGTACAGCATCCATTCCTGATCAAAACTCTTCAAAGTGTAGGGATAGAGGGCACATACCTCAATATCATCAAAGCCATCTATGAAAAACCCACCGCAAATATCATTCTCAATGGAGAAAAACTGAAAGCTTTTCCACTAAGGTCAGGAACACGGCAGGGATGTCCATTATCACCACTGCTATTCAACATAGTACTAGAGGTCCTAGCCTCAGCAATCAGACAACAAAAGGAAATTAAAGGCATCCAAATCGGCAAAGAAGAAGTCAAATTATCACTCTTCGCAGATGATATGATACTATATGTGGAAAACCCAAAAGACTCCACTCCAAAACTGCTAGAACTTATACAGGAATTCAGTAAAGTGTCAGGATATAAAATCAATGCACAGAAATCAGTTGCATTTCTCTACACCAACAGCAAGACAGAAGAAAGAGAAATTAAGGAGTCAATCCCATTTACAATTGCACCCAAAACCATAAGATACCTAGGAATAAACCTAACCAAAGAGACACAGAATCTATACTCAGAAAACTATAAAGTACTCATGAAAGAAATTGAGGAAGACACAAAGAAATGGAAAAATGTTCCATGCTCCTGGATTGGAAGAATAAATATTGTGAAAATGTCTATGCTACCTAAAGCAATCTACACATTTAATGCAATTCCTATCAAAGTACCATCCATCTTTTTCAAAGAAATGGAACAAATAATGCTAAAATTTATATGGAACCAGAAAAGACCTCGAATAGCCAAAGGGATATTGAAAAAGAAAGCCAACGTTGGTGGCATCACAATTCCGGACTTCAAGCTCTATTACAAAGCTGTCGTCATCAAGACAGCATGGTACTGGCACAAAAACAGACACATAGATCAATGGAACAGAATAGAGAGCCCAGAAATAGACCCTCAACTCTATGGTCAACTAATCTTCGACAAAGCAGGAAAGAATGTCCAATGGCAAAAAGACAGCCTCTTCAATAAATGGTGCTGGGAAAATTGGACAGCCACATGCAGAAAAATGAAATTGGACCATTTCCTTACACCACACACAAAAATAGACTCAAAATGGATGAAGGACCTCAATGTGCGAAAGGAATCCATCAAAATCCTTGAGGAGAACACAGGCAGCAACCTCTTTGACCTCAACCGCAGCAACATCTTCCTAGGAACAACGCAAAAGGCAAGGGAAGCAAGGGCAAAAATGAACTATTGGGATTTCATCAAGATCAAAAGCTTTTGCACAGCAAAGGAAACAGTTAACAAAATCAAAAGACAACTGACAGAATGGGAGAAGATATTTGCAAATGACATATCAGATAAAGGACTAGTGTCCAGAATCTATAAAGAACTTAGCAAACTCAACACCCAAAGAACAAATAATCCAATCAAGAAATGGGCAGAGGACATGAACAGACATTTCTGCAAAGAAGACATCCAGATGGCCAACAGACACATGAAAAAGTGCTCCATATCACTCGGCATCAGGGAAATACAAATCAAAACCACAATGAGATATCACCTCACACCAGTCAGAATGGCTAAAATAAACAAGTCAGGAAATGACGGATGCTGGCGAGGATGCGGAGAAAGGGGAACCCTCCTACACTGTTGGTGGGAATGCAAGCTGGTGCAGCCACTCTGGAAAACAGCATGGAGGTTCCTCAAAATGTTGAAAATAGACTGTCCAAATATTCTAGACCTCTTTCAAGGTGGCAACTGGGAGAACCTCTAGGCTTAACTGGAAAATGAAGGCAATGAGTAACAAACTTTTCTGTGATTCCAACACTTCTTTATGAATTGTCTAAGTCTTCAGTAAGAGACTCTGATCTGGGAGCACAAATACAACAGGTTTTCTGTAATCTAAATAAGGCCTAATAATAGTCTCCTTCCTTAGGCACTCCTAACTACAAAAGCCATTCCATCGAATTGTGCAACAACAATTTGAACAAGCCCTTCAGGTTTCAACTCAATTTCTTGGGTGTCATCAAAAACCAGTTGCTTACTACTGACTCACCCTTGACCCAGTTGTAAAGGTTTTTCCCCCTTGACTTAAGGTAATCAGTGTCATGGAAAAACTTATTGATGCTTCTGCTGAAATAGTTCTAAGCTCTTTATTTAACCTCATGGTCCCTCATGCAACACAGACATTACTATTGACTGAGAACATGCAGCACTTTTCAGCCAACTGGTTAATCTCTTAAGAGATTCTGTTACTCTCTCCTCTCACATTATTTTTCATCCCTGAAACAACCTGAAACATGTCACTCTCCTGTTCCTAAAAGAATGCCAACAACGTGATTGTCTTACTTCAGTTAGGAATCCTTCTGTACCTTGCAGATGTACAATGTATTAGAGATCCCATTGAGAAGTCTGAGCAAATATTATTTGTGGAGGGACAATTCCTCAACTGAAATGAGGTTAAGCAGGACATGCTATTAGGGATTTAAGAAGATTGTTCTTTAGAATATAGTCATTTACCTGAAGTAAAATCAGCCCAGATGGCAAAACATATTATTGTTCAGAAGCCTATCATATTCCTTCATGTTGAACAAAAGGAGGGATTGACAATTTTGGACTTTTTCTGAGATCTGTATACCTGGAAAACAGAGGTTAGTTAATATATTCCCCCATTTTTGTGTTCTAGGAAAGGATTTACTGAAAAGAGGCACCAATTTTCTCCATACAATTTATATGAGTCCCAGTCTATTCTTTCTCATGACTTCAATAAGAGTTGTGTGTCTAGGTGTCTATGGACAATTAGTTTTTGACAAAGATGCCAAGACCATTCAAAGGGAAAAGAATAGTGTTTTTAATAAATTAATCTGGGATAATTTAATATAGTCACATGGATGGCTTATGGATTCTTAACTCACACTATATAAAAATTAACTCAAAATGGATAAAAATATGTGAGTGTAAGAACTAAAACTATGGAGTTCTTAGAAGAAAACAGTGGTAAATCTTCATGAACTCAGTTGTGGCAGTGGATTTTTAGATATGACCTCAAAACATAGGCAACAAGAGGAAAAACAGATAAATTGAGCTTCATCAAAATAAAGAAATAAAAAGCATTCAAATTGGCAGAGAAGAAGTCAAACTCTCAATCTTCATACATGACACGATACTTTATGTGGAATACTCAAAAGACTTCACCCTAAAATGGCTAGAACTCAAACAGCAATTCAGCAATGTAGGAGGATAAAAAAATCGGTGCACAGAAATAAGTTGCATTTCTATACACTAACAATGTGACTGAAGAAAGAGAAATTAAGGAATCAGTCCCATTTACAATTGCACCAAAAACTATAAGATACCTAAGAATAAACCTAACCAAAGAGGTAAAGGATCTGTACTTTAAAAACTACAGAACACTTACAAAAGAAGCTGAGAAAGACACAAAGAAATGGAAAAATAGTCCATGCTCATGGATTGGAAGAATAAATATTGTTAAAATATCTATGCTATCCAGAGAAATCTATACATTCAAAGCAATCCTTATAAAAATAATATCCAAAAAAAAAAATAAATAAATAAATAAATTAAAAAAAAAATAATATCAACATTATACAGCTGGGACAAACAATCCTAAAATTTGTATGGAACCAGATAGCCAGGGGAATGTTAAAAAAGAAAACAAATGCTGGGGGTATCACAATGCCCGACTATATTACAAAGCTGTGATCATCAAGATAGCATAGTATTGGCACAAAAACAGACATGTAGATCAATGGAACAGAATACAGACCCCAGATACGGACCCCCAACTCTATGGTGAACTAAACTTCAACAAAGCAACAATTTTTCAATGGAAAAAAAGACAGTGTTTCTGGAAAACTGTATGGAGTTTCCCCCAAAAGTTGAAAATAGATCTATCCTATGACCCAACAATTGCACTACTGGGTATTTACCCTAAAGATACAATTGTAGTGATCTGAAGGAGGGGAACATGCACCCAAATGTTTATAGCAGCCATGTCCACAATAACCAAACTATGGAAAGAACCTAGATGTCCATCAACAGATGAATGGATAAAGAAGATGTGATATATATACAAATGGAATACTATGAAGCCATCAAAAACTGAAACCTTGCCATTTGCAGCAACGTGGATGGAACTAGAGGGTAATATGCTACGCAAAATAAGTCAATCAGAGAAAAAATTATCATATGGTCTCTCTGATATGAGGAATTTGAGAGGCAGGATGGGGGATCATGGGGGGGTAGGGAGGGAAAAAATGAAACAAGATGGGACGAGGGAGGGAGACAAATCATAAGAGACTCTTAATCTCAGGAAACAAACTGAGAGTTGCTGGGGGTGAGGGGGAAGGGTAGGGTAGCTGGGTTATGGACATTGGGGTGGGTATATGCTTTGGTGAGTGCTGTGAATTGTGTAAGACTGATGATTCACAAACCTGCACCCCTGAAGCAAATAATACATTGTATATTAATAAAACAACAACAAAAAAGAAAGAATTGGATGTATGAGAGCATATTAAAAAAAAAGAGAGAGAAAAGACAGTGTCTTCAATAAATGGTGCTGAGAAAACTGGACAGTCACATGCAGAAGAATGAAGCTGGGCCATTCTCTTATACCATAAACAAAGATAAACTCAAAATGGATGAAAGACCTATATGTGAGAGAGGAATCCATCAATATCCTGGTGGAGAACATAGGCAGCAACCCCTTCGACTTTGGTCACAGCAACTTCTTGCAAGACATATCTCTAAAGACAAAGGAAACATAAACATAAGCAAAAATGAACTATTGTGATCTCCTCAAGAAAAAAGTCTTCTGCACATCAAAAGAAACAGTAAAAAAAAAAATTAATAAATAAAAGCCCTAAAAGGCAACCTATAGAATGGGAGAAGATATTGGTAAATGACATATCAGAAAAGGGCTGGTATCCAAGATCTATAAAGAACTTAACAAACTCAGCACCCAAAAAACAAATAATCCAGTCAAGAAATGGACAGAAGACATGACCAGACATTTCTCCAAAGAAGGCATACGCATGGCCAACAGATACGTGAAAAATGCTCCACATCACTTACAAATCAAAACCACAATAAGATACCATCTTGCACCAGTTAGAATGGCTAAGGTTAACAAGACAGAGAATAACAAATGTTGGCAAGGATGTGGAGAAAGAGGAATCCTCTTACACTGTTGCTGGGAGGAAACTGGTACAGCCACTCTGGAAACAGTATGGATGTTCCTCAGGAAGTTAAAAATAGAGATACCCTAGAATCCAGTAATTGCTCTACTGGGTATTTACCCCAAAGATACAGATGTAGTGAAATGAAGGGGCACCTACACCCCAATGTTCATAGTAGCAATGTCCACAATAGCCAACCTGTGGAAGGAGCCAATAAGTCCTTCAACAGATGAATAGATAGAGAAGATGTGGTTTATATATACAATGAAATATCACTCAGCCATCAGAAAGGATAAATATTTACCATTTACATTGACATGGCTGGAACTGGAGGGTATTATGCTGACTGAAATAAGTCAATTAGAGAAGACAATTATCATATGGTTTAACTTATAGGTGGAGTATAAGAAAGAGTGTAGAGGATCATAGGGGAAGGGAGAGAAAACTGAATGGGAAGAAATCAGAGAAGAAGACAAACCATGAGAGACTTTGCATCTGGGAAACAAACTGATGGTTGGAGAAGAGGAGGTAGGTGGGAGGAAGGGGTAACTTAGCAATGGGCATTAAGGAGGGCATGTGATGTGATGAGCACTGGGTATTATATGTAACTGATGAATAACTGAACTCTACATCAGAAACTAATGATGTCTATATATTGGCTAACTGAATTTAAATTAAAAAATGTGCTTCAAAGGATATTATCAAGAAGGTGAAAAGACAGTCCAAAGACTATGGATATATTTGAAAATTGTATATCTGATAAGGAACTTGTATCTAGAATATATAAAGAATCCTTACAACTCAATAATAAAAATGACAACCTAACTCAAAAGGGCAAAAGATCTGAATAGACATTTTTCCAAGGAAGACATACAAATGACTGATAAGCATATAAAGATATGCTGTTGATCACTAGTCATCAAGCATATGCAAGTAAAAACCACAATGAGATACTACTTCATACCCAGTAAGTTAGAATCAAAATGTTAAGATAATAATGAGTCTTGGCAAAGACATGGAGAAACCAGAATCCTTGGGGATGGTTAGTGAGGAAGCAAACACACTACTACTTTGGAAAACAATCTGAAATTTCCTTCAAATGATTAAATGTAGATTTACCATATGACCCAGATATTCTACTCTTAGAAATATAGCCAACAGAAATGAAAATGTGTGTTTACACAAAAACTTGTACACAAATGCTTTACAGAAACAGTGTTCATAATAGTCAAAAGGTTGAATTAACCCAGAACTCATCAGTTGTATATTTGGATAAATAAAATAGGATATATCCATATCCTATGGATATAATGGAATATTATTTGTCTATAGAAAGGAATGAAGTACTGACATAAGCTACAAGACGGACAAACCTTAACCACATTAATGCTAAGTAAAAAATGCCAGTGATGAAAGACCACATATTGTATTATCCATTTATATGAAGTGTCCAGAATATAAAATCTTAAAGGACAGAAAATAGGCTAGTGGTTGCTTAGGGCTGGAAAGGATGGGAGGTGATAGCTAAACCATATGTTTTCTCAACTGAGATGATAAAAATATTCTAATATTGATTGTACTGATGGTTTCAAATTTGTAAATAAAAATAATTGTACATTTTAAGTGAATCAATTTTATAGCATGTGAATTATGTCTCAAGAGAGCTGTTTTAGAAAAAAAAAGACAAATGGCCCGTAATTGCAGATGGTTAGCTCTTTGTAGCTTGCTTCCTGAATATAGGAATCTGGGAGCCCATTTCGGACTACCTTTGTCCCTTTTAATTCAAACTGCCAGCATTTTCACTAATACGAGTCTCTTTAAAATTTTATGGATTTACACTGTTGGTGAGAATGCAAACTAGTACAGTCACTCTGGAAAACAGCATGGAGGTGCCTCAAAGAGTTAAAAATAGAGCTACCCTATGACCCAGCAATTGCACTATTAAGTATTTACCCAAAGATACAAACACAGTGATCTGAAGGGGCACCTGCACCCTAATATTTATAGCCGCTATGTTCACAATAGCGAAATGACAGAAAGAGCTCAGACATCCATTGACAGATGAATGGATAAAGAAAATTAAAAACCGAAATCTTACAAGTTGCAATGATGTGGATAGAAAGAGAGGGCATTACACTAAGTGAAATAAGTCAATCAGAGAAAGACAATTATTATATGATTTCACTGATATGTGGAGTTTAAGAAAAAAGCAGAGGATGATTGGGGAAGGGAGGGAAAAATAAAATAAGATGAAATCAGAGAGGGAGGCAAACCATAAGAAACTCTAAACTCTAAGAAACAGAATTGCTGGAGGGAAGTGGGTGGGGGGATGGGGTGGGGTAGCCAGGTGATGGGCATTAAAAAGGGCATGTGATGTAATGAGCACTGGGTGTTCTATGCAACTGATGGAAAACTGAACTCTACCTCTGAAACTAATGATACACTATATGCTAACTGATTACATTTAAATAAAATAAAATTTAAAAAGTTTTCTGCTTTTTTATGAAGTTGAAGAGAGGTTCATTCCATGACACAAAAGCTGCATCCATAATTATTTTTGGGTCAGATCTTCTCATTCTGACTGCCTAAGAGGATGCAGAGGGTCAACCCTTTTAACTTCCTGTAAGCATCTACTACACACCACCTTCAGTACTTCAGAGAGATCTTAACAAATGTTTTACAGTTACCCTTTGCAATACAACAAACCAAACCACCATCCAGTGAATTAAAACAGTCATGATTTTTAATACATCCGGTCCTTTTGTGAGCCAGTTTGGAGATTTCCATGTTGATTCTGCCTGGTTTTGTGTTTGTGTTGTTTCAGCTAGAGATTTAGCAGGACTGGAAGGTGCAAAATGACCTCACTTACATGTTTGGCCTTTGGTTCTAGATTTTGGTTGAGATTCTTCAATCTTCCTTTACATGGCCTCTCATCTGCCAGTAGGCTAGTTCAGCTGCCTTCCCTGGCATTCTCAGGGAAGTCTGCTGAGAGAAAAGTAGAAGACATGAGGCCTATTAAAGCTTAACCCCCGAAGTTACTTATGTCATTTCCACCATATTCCATTGGGCAAAGCAAGTTACAGCCAAGCCTAGATTCGAGAGGATGGAGAAACAGACTCCACGGCCAGACGAGGGGGAAGGCAAAGTCATACTGTGGTATAGTGTCTTACTGAGAAAGAGGAGGGGTTAGGGACGTGAAACAACCTGCCAGAGTCCTTGCAAGGATTTTGGACTTTATCCTTTGGTCGCTGGGGCATCTCTGAAATTTATTAATAGGAGGGAATTATATGATCAGTTTGTGTTTTAAAAAGATGACTCTGAAGGCAGTGTGAAGCTGGACAGAAGAGAGAAAAGACAGAAGCTAGGCAAAACGTATTTAGAAAAACAATGAAATCATCCATTTAGAGATGATAAGGGCTTGAACACAGAGATTGGAGGAGATAGCTTATGGACTTTAAAACCTGATTCAGTGTTAGGCAAGTGTCAAGATTTTATATAGCGTAGCAACTCACTATACCATGAATATATGTATATATGATAAATCATATATAACATTTCTAATAATACATATATGTGATGTAAACTATGTCAAGTGAAAGCAAGGGAATAATGAGCGTAGAGTTTGAGATGATGACTATCTTAGATGAGGGATGTAAGCTACTACAAAAGCTTTGGATTTGTGATGGATAGTAGGCTCCTACATGCCTGCTTTATTGCTAACGGAGGGAGAAAGGGAAATAGATACCTGTAGACCCACGATGGAACCACAGCTGAAACAAGGATTGTTCTTTACAGATCTGATCCATGAATGAAAGCGAGAATGCTGATCTGCCTTGTGAATCTCAGTAAGATGGATTAGCAGGTATGATGCAGCATTTCCCAAACTCCCTTGCTCCGGAATCATTTGTCCACAGACGAAATACGGAAGGTGCCATGGCACTTATCATTTCGCAGATGAGGAAATCGAATTTGTGAGATATAAAACAAACTTGCTCTTTTTTGTCATTCTGAATTTAATTCCTCTGTTTTCTTTCTCTTTCTTTTTCTCTTTTACTTTCTTTTTCTTTTAGTGACCTGTTACATTTTTATTAGCTAACACCCAGTCAGTAACATTTCATGAGGACTAAATACTTCAAAAAGCCCTGTGAATACCATAAAAGAATAAAAACCATATTCTAGTCTCCAGAGATGTGCTGTCTATCATAATGCCTATAAGCCATCTTTGGGTTTAAGCACTTGAAATGTGGATAGTGTAACCAAGGAACTAAATTTCTAATTGCATTTAATTTTAATTAATTTTGTTTAAAAGTTAAAATATTTTCCCATTAAACATAACTCTTAGTTCAGTAGGATTATATTTTACTTAAAGTCTTGAAAATTTAGCATCTAAATTGAGATGTGCTGTAAGCATAAGATACACACTGAATTTGAAATATGGTTATACAAACAGATTTTATTTTTATTTTTTTTATTATACTATGTTAGTCACCATACTGTACATCATTAGTTTTTGATGTAGTGTTCCATAATTCACTGGGAAAAACAGGTTTTAGAAACAAAAAAGATCCATTCTGTTTCGGACACATGGAAAAGGGGCCTTATTATAAAGAAAGATTGAAAAAAAAAAATAAAGAAAGATTGTAAAATATTTCATTAATAATCTCTTATGTTTATTGCCTGAGAAAATAATAATTTTTATATAAATCAGGGTGAATAAAATATATTTTATATTTTAATATATTTTATTATTATATGTTATTATTAATATTTTAATATATTTAATACAATATTAAAATTCCATGTTATTCATATCTGCTTCTATTTGACAGCACTGACCTAGTAATTTTTTATTTCTTAGGCACAAACTTTGAAACACTGTACTTGCCATGTGCCCTCAGGAACATCAAAAGAGAAAAATATCCTTCTTTGGCTTTCTGAGTTTTATATCGTTAGCTGTCACTGGCTCTCTGTAATGCGGGTGGTCAGAGCTTGGGGTCTTCGAGGGCATCTAGTGTAGGAAGTGATCACTGTTTCTTTGTGGCAGTATCCTCTAAACAGACAGTACTCATGACTGATGAGAGGCCTCTGTTTGACTTCTCTACTTAATCAATCTTGGCAACAGTTTATTGCTTGCTTGACTAAAACATGGCAGAGATTATTGCTTTAAAGATCCTTTGTCAGCTCTTGGCAGGGCAGAGAATTCTCAGGGCCACACAAATTACCTTTGTATATGCCAATGATGAAAGAGGCAGGCGTGATGGGGTAGGAAGAATGAAACTGAGAAATGTTAGAGCTCAAAAGCGCCCCAAGCCCTCTTGCAGTAGAGTCAGGGTGTCACTCAGAGGACTGAATCAGTATTTAGAGTCTGGATTTGGCCCTCTCAGAGAGGAGATGCATAGGAGAAGCAGAAGAGGTAGTCCAGAAAGAGTGTGTGTACAACTACACAGACATACATAATTTAAAAATTTTTACCCTTCCAAATAAAGATCCACACAATAAATATCTGATTTGTTCATTTAACAAACATTTACCCAACGCCTGACACAAGCCGATGGTTTGGTTGTAGATGGAAGAAAAATAGAGGAATCAAGGGTAGATGTTAGGTTTCTACCCTGAACAACTGGGCTGTGCCATATTCTGAGACGCAGAAAGTTCAGATCCAAGGTTGAGGACATAGGAATGAAGGGAGCCTCTATGTGCATGTAGATTATACAAAAATCTCTTGGGTGGTATTCTGGCTTTACTTCCGTTTGGTTTTAAGTCTTCTCCAGATGACTCTCTAATGCAGCCAGGGCTGAGAACACTGGGACCTCATGGGATCCAGAAACAGACTTCAGAAGCAGAAAAGAGCCATTTCATTTCAAACACGAAAAAAAAAAGAAATGACACTGTCCTGAACTGAGTCAGATTCAAGGATCAGAATCCTTGCTTCAGCTCTTTAATCTTACAGAAGTGCTGCCCAGTTAGCCTCAGTTTGCTCACCTGTAAAATGGAAAGGTTGGAAGGAGGAGCAATCTCTTAGGCAGCTGTTCCCTAGATGACGGTCTTTGGTAATATACTCTGAGCGGCACAGCGGTTAAAAAACATGGATTTGAACACTGCTATAAGAAATCCCCAATTCTGTGATGATCCTGGACATGTTCTCCACCTCTCTTATGATTGATTTCTTTGGCTGAAAAAAATGGATCTCAATCCCTAAAGCCCCAAGTTGTTATAAAGGCTAAACAAATTGATACCTGTTAAGTACTTAGTACAATGACTCTCACCTGAGGGTTGGTTGGTAAAAGTAGCTTATTATTATTATGCCCTTTTATGCTCTTCTTACTTATATAGCCTCATTTTGTTGATTTTACACATTTGGCTCATTTCTCTATAGATTCATAAGGACATATTCTCCCCCCCCCCCCCCCGCCAATGCTTAAACTAAAACATGAGATTACAAAAACCTCCACAATGAGCAGAATTAATTATCATCCATTCTCCACCCTCAGAATCTGTAAGACTGTACTTGAATAGTGGAGTTATCCCTGGGAACTTTCCAAAGCATTTTCAGTACAAAATCTTTACTTACAAAAGGGGAAAATAAGTCTCCCGTAAGAATACATTATTTCATTTGGAAAGTACAACAGTAGTAATTGCTTTATTCACTTGTAACAATTTCACCATCCCGAACTTACCCACAAACACATCTTTCCATCTGAAAGTCTCACTGCCAGAGAGCTCGTTTACATATTTTGAAAGGCGGGGAAGAGAAAGGAGTGGACATTTATTGGGTTAAGCCCTGTGCTACGCTTTTTAATGAAATTTTTAACAGCCAGGTAACATTTTGAATGCATAGACTCTTTCAACCCTTTAAAAAAAATCTATTTTAGGTATATGTAATGATTTATGTTTTAAAGCCGGTGCTGGGCGCACGGATTTTTATTCTGTTATTCTACACGTTTCCCTACATCTACAATATTTCGTTCGGCTTTTGTTTTGGCAAGGGGATCTGCTGCATGACCTCCATAGGACAAGGAACTATGTTGTTTCTTGGTGCTGCTATACTCAGCACCTCTAGTGCCTTATTTATTTATTATTTTTTTTCCACGTATATTTATGTTGGGGGATAAATGCTAAATGGAAGTTTAGTGCCTGCCCAGGAGGCATTCCTGGCCTGCTGGGAAGTTTCTGAAGCAACTTCAGTAATCACTCCTTCAGTTAAAAACACACTGAGAAGTTGTATGGCCCAGAGTGCAAATCTCCATGCTGGAGCTTGGTTGGACTAAATAGTTTTGGATTCAGGAGGACCGTTTCCCATCAGGAAGATGGGAATTAACTAGCCACAGTCAGCATGTCCCACAGAAGACAAATGCCTCTCCAGTAACAGCACTTTCAGCGGGTAAATAGACCTGACATTTACGCATCTATTGCTCCTTTCGCACTAATAAGTCTGACTGGAGGCCCAGAAATCATTAGAGGAGTGAGAGCTTTTAATGAGCTCTAGGAGAAGAATATGGTTGAAAAAACACATTACCTGCAGTTAGCAGCACCAAGGATGCTAATGTTAAAATTTATGAGAAAAGTGCTTGAGGAAGGTCTGAGCCATTATAAAAGCTAGGCATAATTTCTGTTTTAGAAAAAAAAAAATCAGATCATTCTTTTCAAAAAGGTCTACTCTAGAGTTTACTAAAACCTCATCTTAGGTTTTATTTAGAATTTTTTCCCCATCCTTTCCTCCCCACGATGGTCAAAGCTTAGGCTGAGGAACAAGCAATGCGATCCTGTTGTGAGCTGATTTTAAAAATTTATTTATTTATTTTTTTCTGCCCCCCCCCCCAAAAAAAAAGTGTACAATGGTCTCCTCAACTATCTTACCCACTAACGAAGGGCTGCTAATGCTCATCTGTTCTGTTCTTTAACCAATTCATTTATTTAATGAATCACTTAATAGACATTTTAAATTCCATACCGACAGAGTGCCTGGTAATCTGATATGTGAAGAGACTCATAAAACATCTTATTTTCCCAGGGAGTTTAAACCCACACAGCATTTACTTTCTTACATAGTGAACTGATGGTTGAAAGCACAAACAGACCTGGGTTTGAGTCTGGTTTCCCAGTTAATGCAGGTTAACCAGGCAATATATTGTCCATAGCAGAGCCCTTCTGAGGGACAAAAGAGGTGCCATCAGTAATTGTTTCTGTTATCTACTGCTGTGAAACACAATACCCTAAAACTTAGTGGCTTACAACAGGAATTATTATTATCTCTCACAATTCTCCTGTTGACTAAACCTGGCAGGGTGGTTCACACTTGTAGTCTTTCTTATGGTTTTTGGCTGGGGTGGTGTCCTCTGAAGGCTCAGCTGGGCTGGATGTCTTAGACGACCCCCTCATCTGACTGGTAGGTGATGCTGGCTATTAACTAAGACCTCCACTGTGTTGTCAACACGAGCACCTCAGGCTTTTTCACGTGGCATGGGTTTCTCATAGTATAGGGGCTGGGTTCTAAGAAGGAACATCTGCACAAGCAACTGTGACGTACCAGGTGGCAATTGCAAGTCTCTGCAAAGGTGATGCCTAGAATGGCAGGTCACATTGTTTTGTGACCAAAGGAGTCCTAGCACAGCCTGGAGTTAAGGGGCTAGATGAATAGACTCTACTTCTTGGTGGGGAAATGACACTTCTATTCAGGAGGAAACAAATGATAGTGGGCGGCCCTCTCGGAGAGAAGCTATCTCAATAATTACACTAGGAGAAGAGAGAGCCCAGAGGTTGGTTTTTTTTTTTTTTTTTTCCTTAAGATTATATTTATGGACCCCCTGGGTGGCTCAGTGGGTTAAGCTTCTGCCTTTGGCTCAGGTCATGGTCTCAGGGTCCTGGGATTGAGCACTGCCTTGGGCTTTCTGCTCGGCAGGGAGCCTGCTTCCCTCTTTCTCTGTGCCTGCCTCTCTGTCTCTTTGTGATCTCTCTCTGTCAAATACATAAATAAAATCTTAAAAAAAATAAAATAAAGATTTTATTTATGTATTTGACAGAGAGAAAGAGAGATCACAAGTAGGCAGAGAAGCAGGCAGAAGGGGGAAGGGGAAGCAGGCTCCTTGCCGAGCAGAGAGCCCGATGCGGGTGCAGGGCTCCATCCCAGGACCCTGGGATAATGACCTGAGCCCCTGAGCTGAAGGCAGAGGCTTAACCCATTGGGCCCCCAGGCGCCCCCCAGGGTTGTTCTAAGGATTGTCATCCAACCCCAGTCTCTATCTGTAACATAGGGTAATACTAATATAACTCCAATTGGCTTATAATGAGGATTAAACAAAATAGTTCATTTCATTGGCACACCGTGAATAAGTGAGGGGTCCAGCTGTTAGATAGCCCCGGGTTGATCACACTATTCTCCATTTCCATGGCCATAAACCCGGATTAGGCCCTTTGTCACCTTTCATGTGGTAGCATCGTTTTTGGACCAGGCTTGCTGTTTCCGTGTTCAGTTCTCATCCACCTGCCTGTCCTTCAGATACTTAGTAGTTCATTTTCACGAAGCATCGTTCGCTCACCCTCCTCTGCTCTGATACCTTCAGCAGGCCCTCACACTGTCAGCCGAGTCCAAACTAGCTTGTGCCCAGACATTGGCCCTGGAGAGCAATAGTTGCTGGGAATGGATGTTTCCTTTCTCCCTGCCTGGAAGGCCTTTTCCTAAGTCCTGTATGTCAAACCTCCCATTCCCCAAGGTTTATCTGACAGTGTTCTCTCCTTCATCTGTATCCGCATGTCATCTGTGCCAGCCATAAAGCTCTGGGGCCTTTCTCACTCACTTTATGATTATAAGAATATGTGGGTGTTTCAAGGGCTGGAGGGAGGGAAGGAGGAAACAGAGATCGAAGTAGAATATTTTTGAAATAGCTGTTTTTTTTTGTTTCCAGCTCTGTCATCATTTGGTTCTCTTTAAGTAAGCTAGACTGTTCATCGAGGGCCTTCATGAAAGGATTTGGCAGCCGAAAGATGGTTTTGAGATTCAAAATCCTAAAATGTGATCAATAGAAATAACTCAAGGCATACACTGGAAAATATGAAGAGAGGAACAAGGCTTCCATCTATGACATGAGAAAATAATTTCCCCCAGGCTTTGTCGAGAGGAAAGGGACACAGACAATGAGCAAAGGCAGAGGGAACTGTGTGGCCCCAGATGAGAGTACCAAAACTGAAAGAAAGGGCTGTATAGGAGGGGTAGAATCAGCATTTCAGGAAGGCTCAGTTTTGCCCAAGGGAGCACCATCCTTGTCCCATCTGAGAGACTACACATATGATGCTGGTCTAGTGTCCAAAGCACAGCCAGAACTGCCTATGGACATATACGATGTCTGCCTTACCCTTTGGTTGGTCCTTGACTGACTTACCCAATGGAACAACCACTTCACTGTCCTTGAGTTCTCCTAAATGCACGAGAGAGGATGAGCCTGGTCATTGATGAATGGAGGGTATATGGGAAAACATATGTCTGGAACTCTGCTTTGGTGTGTATGAGCTGATTTAACCTGAGAACTGGACTGAGGCAGGGATCAATCTTAGCACTCACCATTACTGTCATGAATAATAATGCATAAAGAATTATGGAATGAAAGCCTATTGCTGAAGGCACCATGGCATTATTTAGATTCTACACAAAAGATTTGTCTCTCTTCTCCCATCCATTTATTTATACAGTCCTTTATTTATGTTCATATATATTTATTTTATGCTTTGGTTTATAAGTCAATATTACTTTATGCATTCTTTTTACTCTAACTGTTTTAGCTTTGGCTATTAGGAGTTCCTTCAGTTCACTCCTGTGTCCCTTTGATATACGCCCATTGTTGTTTTGAGCAATTCCTTACTTTTTGGCACAAGATTCTTCATGCTTATCATGCATTCTTCCTGTTCCAATCATAGAATAAGTCATTTCTCTCAGGAGACCTGGTCTCTTTTATTGGAGAATAGCATTAGAAACCAAGATCTGGGAATGAAATGGCTTTGTCTTTTCATTTAGGAAGGGAAATTCTCTCCAGAAGGCTCTTATTTCCATCTCAACACTGAGCTAAGATAGTAAAGTATTAGTCCCCTCGCCTTCCATGATAGAGGAGGGTATAGTCAGAAATGGATGTTAAGTAAACTAACCTACAAGATTTGCCACTATGTGAGAGCCAACTGCTGCACATCCAGATTTACAAACCAGATTGTAATAAACACCCACTGGTTTACTTGGAAATTTGGCACACTCCACTGTTGCAAAACTTTATGTTCCTGTTTCAGCCTTAAGTGCAGACTAATACTCAACATAATATAAATGTATTGGGTTTCAGCCACTTATAATAATAATGATGATGACAGTAACCAATGTTGGTGAAGTGCTTGGATAAGCTATGGACTATAGTAAGTATTTTGCATGCATTATTGGATTTGATCCTCAAAAAAATCCCTAGGCACAATTATCATCCTCAGAGGAGGCAGCTGAGGCTTAGGAACATTAGTGACTTGTCAGAGCTAACAGCCAACATGGTGGATTCAAAATTCGAAGCTGAGCAGCCTTTAACAGGACTTTAGCCTCAATTTACCTGTGACTGCCTTGGCCATTTATAAGGGAAGACATTGCATTTGGGGATATGGCACCTGCAGAATCTCTTGAAAGATGCATTGCCAGGTATTCACATAGAGCACATAAAAGCTGTTACATGCTCTGCAGAGCATGTGATATCCATATGCTTAGATCTATCATGCCACAAGTGATTTCACCCAATCAGAACTCAGCCAGACTCTGCTCCTGTGGGAGTCACACACCTAGAATAGTTGGTTTATGAAAGATATGAGAGCTCAGACTCCAGTTCAAGATGACATGGCAATTTATAAGCAACATAAACTGGTTGAAAAAACAAGGCACCATTCATTTAGTGACTGCTAAGATGAGGTATTTATGCCTACCACAAAACTGTCTGTAAGTGACAAGGAATATGACAAAAGCAAGATATTTGAGTTAGGCTGTGCAGAAAGCAAAACAAGTAGAGGAAGAGGAAAACAAGTTATTTGATGTGTGGCTTTCAGTTAGGACTTCTCCCACCTTGGTAGAGCCACCCCTGAATTTCTATCCTCAGTTTCAGCCTTAATTGAAACCAAAATCCGTGGGGCACCCACATCATGCATGTCTTGGCGGTCTGTCATTAATTAAGTGGTAATGCACTGGTATAAATGAATACACTCCTGATTTAACAGAGTTAGAATCCTGGCCTGACCATGTGTGTCACTTTGGGCAAGATTTGTAACCTCTCCAAACCTCAGTTTCCCTATCTATAAAACGGAGACATTTTACTGTTTTATGAGAGATAATAATTTTTAAATATTTTTCAAACATTAGTTCTTACATATTAGTTTTAATATAAATTTTATTAATAAAATAGATGGATTATTTCTGTATAGTTAATTTGTAATAAAAATCTATTATAAATTAACGTTCTGGGGGTACTTTTTAAGTGAATCTTCTCCTGTCAGAATATGCCAAGCATGACTTATTTAGCCTTTAGTTGAAGATGCCATCATCATCATGGATATCATGAATCTTCAGTTTTAGATATGCTGTTCAGTCACTCCTGACTCTCCTTGGCAGGACCCCTGGTTACCATTGTAATTTTGTCTATTTCTTCTGTTTACTCACACCCAGTGCTACAGGGCATCTAAGCTGTTTGTGTGTGTCTCCTCTCTGTACCCAAGCCTGTTTCATCTCCACAAGACTTTATGCAAACTCTCGTCTGTGCTTCAAATATTCCACCTTCTGTCCTTTCTTCTTCTTCTTCTTTTTAAAAGATTTTATTTATTTATTTGACAGACAGAGATCACAAGTAGGCAGAGAGGCAGGCAGAGAGATAGGGGGAAGCAAGCTCCCCGCTGAGCTTAGAGCCTGATGTGCGGCTTAATCCCAGGACCCTGAGATCATGACCTGAGCTGAAGGCAGAGGTTTTAACCCACTGGCCCTCCTATAACTCAGGCACCCCTGTCCTTTATTCTTCTGATGAAGCTTTGTATTTATTGTTCAAGGCTCATCTCAGATATCACCTGTTCTAATCTTTGCACTGACATTCAGAGTTAGATATCTCTCTCCTGTGCTCTTGTGGAAGTCTGAACATACCCATATGGTGGCATTTATCACAAGTATCATAGTTCTTTGCTTATTTTTTTTATGCATATCCTCACTGGATTCTGACCTCCATAAACTATTTTTTGCCTTAAACTTTGGATATTCCAGACCCATAAAAAACAATTTAATAGTCTCTTTATATATACTTAAATGAATAAATGGACATAAAAACACACTGGGATTTCCCAACACTGGGTGCAATCAATTGATAGCAGTAACATAATTTTTGTGCATCATTTGGACTGATTTTGCTACTTCTTAGACACTTATCGAATGCCCCACTACATGCAAGACACTGGTTCAATCTGGAGGACAAAGGGGAAAACAAAACAAAACAAAACAAAACAAAACAAAACAATGTTGTAATCTTTTCCATGATAGGAAGCCTCTACCTCTTTCCTCTTGATTCGTAGTTCCTCTCCAAGAAAAAAAAAATTGTTCCTTCAGTCAGAGTCTATAATTTGTCTGCCTTCTTTCCATCCCAAGACTTAAACTAAGGAGGGAACCAGAAGGTCCCTCCTAAGACTCAAAGTTGATATATATACTTTAGCCTAATTTTTACCAGAGCTTTGCTCTAGGAATTACACGGTGCTATGCCACTAAATAAAGTACAGCTTTGTTTTCTATGTGACCATGGCTCCTTATATATAGCTCTCCAAGAAATTGGTTTTGGTCAGAGTGGAGGTTTTGGGGGCTGGAGAGGGGTGGGGAATGGGGAGATAAATAAGGCAGCAGGATTTAGGCTTTTCTGGGTTTCCAGCCATACCATCAAAATACTACTGAAATTCATTTCCCCATAATAGAAAAGACACATGAACCAATATAATCTTATCCTTGCCCTCTAAAAATTACAATTTAATGACCTTATGAAATTTATGTGAATGAGGAGAGCTGGTATATTAGTTTCCTAGGGTTGCTGTAGTAAGTTCCATAGCCCAGATAGCTTTAACAACAGAAATGTATGCCCTTGCAGTTAAGGAGGAAAGAATTCTGGGATCAAGACACTGAAAGGCTTGGTTCCTTCTAGGGGTAGTGACGGACAGTCTATTCCAGGCCTTTGTCCTAATTTCTGGTTGCCTGCCATTCGTGGCATTCCTCCGTTGTAGATCCAACACCCTGGTCTTCATTTGGGTGTTGCATGACATTTCTCCCTATGTGTCTGTGTCTTTCTGTATTCTCTCCTCTTATAAGAACACCAGTCATTAGATTGAGGATTCACTCTAAACTCAGGCTGATTTAATTTGGGGATTAATTACATCTTGGAAAGATCCTATTCCTTTGTTTGTTTGCTTTAGTTTCAAATTCTTACTTACACTCCAGTTAATTAACAATATGCAGTATTCATCCCAACAAGTGCCCTCTTAATACTCATCACCCAGTTAACCCATCCCCCCACCCATCTCCCTTCCAGGAATCCCCAATTTGTTCTCTATAGTTAAGAGTCTGTTTTATGGTTTGCCCTTTTCTCTTTTCCCCACTATGTTCATCTGTTTCATTTCTTACATTCCACATACGAGTGAAATCATGATATTTGTCTTTCTCTGACTAACTTATTTCACTTAGTATAATAACTCTAGACCCATCCATATCATTGCAAATGGCAAGATTTAGTTCTTTTTTTTATGGCTGAGTAATATTGAATTGTATACATATACCACATTTTCTTTAACCATTCCTCAGTCAATGGATATTTGGGTATTGTTGATAATGCTGCTATAAACATTGGAGTGCACATATCCCTCTGAACCAGTATTTTTGTATTTGAGTAAATACCTACTAGTGAAATTACTAGATTATAGGGTAGTTCTATCTTTAACTTTTTGAGGAAACTCCATACTGTTTTTCAGAGTAGCTGTGCCAGTTTGCATTCCCACCAACAGTGCATGAAGGTTCACCTTTCTTAGCATCCTCACCAACATCTGTTGTTTCCTGTGTTGTTAATTTCAGCCATCCTGACATGTGCAAGGTGATATCTCATTGTACTTTTGATTTGTATTTCACTGATGATGTGTGATGTTGAGCATCTTTTCATGTGTCTGTTAACCATCTCTATAAAGACCCTATTTCAAATAAGGTCATACTGTGAAGTTCTTGGTGAACACAAACTTCTGGGGGATACTCATCAACTCATCACAGCTGTCCTAAGATAAATGGTAAAAAATAGTGTTACAAGCATGCTGTTTGTGAAGGAGACATTGATCTGGGAATCAATAGATGTACCAAAACAAGCTGTGCAATTGAGTAATTCAATTAACTTCTCACTCTCTAGATTTTGGTAACCTTATCAGTAAAATAAGATATTTAAACCGGGATTTCAAGTTTGAGGGGATCTACAGACTGATGCAGGTTATCTTTTACTATGATAATCCTTGCCTGTCTCCACATTTGACTGTCCCTAAGATCCCTTATTATATCTTATTTTCTGTAACCTGTTATTTAGATTCGTAATAGGACCCTCAAGTCTAATGCCTCCTCATTAAGTTTCTTACATTCTATCACTAGGGAAGCCATGCAACAGAGTCTAATCATAGGACACTTTTGAGTGTACTATGAAAACTTACATGGGATAATAGACAAAGACTGGAACCGTCCCAGGAAAACAACGTCAGTGTATCAATCTCTATCAAAATGGTTCTCAGACTCTTCACTCCAACTGACTTGTAAATTACTGTGTCTAATGATAACTTAGATCATGAATAGTAAGATCCATGCCCATGACCAAAATTACTAATTAACCATAGAGCTTTTGGGGTTGATGTTAAATCTATAACTAACTTCAGAATTCTTCTCAAGGGTGTTCCAGGTAAGCACTATCAAAGCATAGAACTTGACAAACAACTTGGAAACTCTTTTCTACATTGGACTTTGAGAATTACTAGTTTTTCTCTATGTAAATGTGCTACTTACTAAGCATTGAAACCTTGATTTTTAAGAGTGAAATTCTAATAATTAAGATCCCATGCGTTCAATGGCATAAAATGTTGGGAGGGAGTAACCAACTAGATACTTTGAAAAATATATTTTTAAAAAGATGAACTAAAGAAAAATATGTTATATGTAGAGAAAGAATGATACTCACAACTGCTCTACTTCTATGTTTTTTATTTGAATTTTTGATTTAATGAAAGAATTAAAAAACCAATAATAATTTAGTTTCTTTCTACAACTGTTGGATTAGAACTGAATGTGATAGTGGCCCTCATGAGATAAAATTGATTTTGTGTTGACTGTTTGCTGGGAAGGGAGGAGATGAGCATCAAGTCCTCAACCCATTTACTACATTTACAGAAGTGGTGGTGGAGTGGCAACTGGAAAGACATGCTCCTGAGAAAGAAGCCTTGTAAGCCAGTCTAATTGCCTTTTAACCTACTAATACTAGACCTCCTGTCAATCAAACAGTGGCTTCTGCTAGCAGCAGAATCCTTATCTAAGAAATGCTTTTAGTAGAATATGTCTGCTTGTCTAGGTTTGTGTAAAAGCTTGGATAAACTAGGTGACTCTCTAAGTATAAAATGGAGAAGTTTTGAAAGTTAGTGAGGTGATTGCATGTTTTACTTAGAAACTATATCAGTTAACCTGGGCCATAGCTCATCTGATGTAGACAGGAAGGACCTGGGGAGCAACACTGGGGTCCTGGGCTTTTTCCTGCTTCGCCTGTGTTTTATGATGACCTATATTTTTGAAGACATTAGTAAGGCCTAGTAGTGGATAAAATGTTTTATCCTTGAGTCTCATTAGACAATCTGAACTTTTGGGCTGTCTCGGCTTTCTATTATGGGCAGTACATATTCTCCTTTAAGTTTAAGTTTTTGACAGAATATTTCTAAATAGGGAATTCTTGCAGAAATCAGGGACTGTAGCTGGCTTCATTGTTGTTTCTCTTCTGGTGACAGATCAGGGATCAACCTGGAACAGACCAAGAGATACACGTGGTTTCAACTGCCCAATTTGTTGAGGGCAAAAGCAAATGGTGGAATAACTATCAAAGTTTGTTGGTGATTTTTGTGGATTCTTGAGCATATAGAGAACATTTATTCAATTTATTTAAGATAGAAATATAAAATACACCACAGTTTCCTGCTCTTGCACCAGGTACAAAATGAAAAAAAAAAGAGGCATAAATAAATCCATAAACGTGTTCACAGAAGAGTCATAGCAGGCACCAGAAACTGTGAGAAAACCCTGAAAGACATAAAATAGCCAACATATAATTGAAAACAGAAACTACCATGAAAACCACCATAGGAGGTCTGATAACAAAATCAAGGTTGGCAGCTAAAAGCTTGCACACCTGGGAGTGACCTAGACTCAGGTTAAGTAGCAACTCTGTGGCCCTCAACAAATACATGCTTTGGTTTTGCCCATAGAAATAGCTTGGTAGTTGACCAAACAGCCATGTCATTTCACCTGGATGTCGGCCTCCAGGTACAAGCAGAGAGTTTGGGAGCTTGTGTCACAGAGAAAGCACCCCGAATGACTGGTCACTCCAGAAAAGAATAGAGGGCAGTCACTCTCAGACACCTTGTGTTCTCTGTGAAGACAGCCTCAGAACCACGTCCTGTGGTTACCTCCAAGTCCACGCTGCAGAGAGATGCATCAGAAAGTTGGCTGGAAACCTCATATACAAAAATTAACATACAATCTGCAGTCATAAATGTCTGGGGAAAGACAACACTCAAGAGAAAGAGAGAAGGAGCCTCAGTTCAGGGGACCAGCCGGTTTTGGGTGTGAGTCAGATGTTCTCCTTCAGAACCAGAATTATGAGACAAGATCCCAATCTAGGAGAGACTTAGAAGAGAAAGGGACAATCTCCTTAATATAACCCAGGGCACATTCCTAGCCCTTGATTTGTCATTCATGCCCTTGGTTGGCAGAAGCATGACATTCTTACTCTACACTACAGCTCAAGGAGAAAAGAAGACAAAGCAAATCAAACAAACTCCGTAACAATTAGGCCACTGCCCAGCCTGGCTAACAGGAGTGGGAACATTTTAACAATAGTTTTACGTCATTAAGACCTTGGTTCCTTGGTTCTGGTGGGAAAATTGGGGCAATTGTTATCAAGGTCATAGAGACCATGTTTTCTCAGTGGATAGCATGATCCCCAAATGGGTCAGAATTGATTACTTGTCGAAAGAATTCTTGAGATTGAGAAGAAAAAACTATGCAAAGAGATTTTCTTTTCCTTGACATTGGAAGGAAAGAAAATTTGTGAAGAGGGTTACTAGCCTCAAAATGTCATGTATAAATAATGCTTCTGAACCTCCCAAGGAGAAAAACTCTAGGCCACAAAATAATTACCAAGATGTAGGAACTATACTGTTCAATGGTATCATTCTGTGTTTTCTGACAAAGGCAGGAAATTCCTTTACTGGGGCACAGAGGGAAAAAAAAAAAAATGTCCTTCAGTGTTTGGTTAAATGTCACCTTAAAGAAAATATTTCTGAAAACATAAAAGTGTTTATCAAAGCTCATTAAGGAAGACATAGACAAAAACATTTTCTTTAACCTAAAGGCCAAGGAGAAACTAAGACAAAATTGTACATTTTAAAGTTTATAACTCAAATTCTGCTTGGCTTTCTCTTATCCTGTTTTATTTTGAGAAATTTACTTAATTTTCGGAGCCTTTCTGTCTTCATTAATAAAAGAGGGATGGATGGACCCAGTATGGCTTTTTTTTTTCCTCAAGGAACACAGTATGGTTTTTAAAAATAATTATAAAGTTATGCATATTTATATTGAAAAATAAACTGGAATAATGATAATTTAAATCTATAAAATTACATCTCTGCCATCTTTTCCCATCAGAATCAAGTTTAATCCCCTAACACTGAATGTAGTGCCTTGTTCATACTAGATGTTCTATCACTATTGAATGAATGAATAGTCTTACATCTCTGAGTTGGAGCTGTAGACAAGCACCAGACTGTGGATTTTTTTTTTTTTAAGATTTTATTTATTTATTTGACACAGAGAGAGAGATCACAAGTAGGCAGAGAGGCAGGCAGAGAGAGGAGGAAGCAGGTTCCCCATGGAGCAGAGAGCCCAATGGGGGGCTTGATCCTAGGACCCTGGGATCATGACCTAAGCCAAAGACAGAGACTTTAACCCACTGAGCCACCCAGGTGCCCCTGTGGATGGTTTTGAATCCCACACTGAAGAGCTCTTATTTTGAACTGAGAAATGTCTTCATTAAATTCACACAGTCATGTGGAATTTGGAGCTGAAAATTGGAATTAGTGGTGGGTGATGGGGAGGGAAACTGAGGGAACAGAGCTAGAGAAATAAGTTAGGTGGATTCCATAATAATTTGAAGGGTGTTATCTTCTAACCACATTTCTGCTTACTTTATTGCCTCTAATGATGTCCCACAATGAAGGGGAAAAAGGAGGCAAGGGAAGCAGAACGAGAACAAGGAATGTAATCTGGATTATTTGTTGAAATCCCGAGTTTTGCTTGATTCTTGCTAGGTGATTCCAAGCATCTGGATATTTTCTTATTTTATGGACAAAACAAGCCTATAATCTGTACACCGTGGCCTACTGTCCCTTCCAGTAAGGGAATTGAAGCTAAGGATGATAAAATACATTTGAAACCTCCTCTAGATACTGAATATTACAGTGATTTTCAAACCAAAGTTTATATGACTACAAAGCCCCTTTTCCATCTGGTAAACCATATTTCCTGTCCAGATAGAAAAGAGAAAAAAAAGTCACACTTCTTAGTGTTACACTCAAGGTTCCTCACACTGTGCAGTACTGGGATCACAATGAAGAACCACCTTCAAAATATATATATTTTTTAATTGAACTGTCCCAACTCATCATCCCTTCTCCTTGATGATGTTGGAATCAATGTCTACTTTCCTTTGTTTCTAACATTATATATATATATATATATATATATGTATATATATATATACTTATTTTTATATTTTAGTATTATACATTTTATATAAAATATACATTTTTAAATTGTGACATAATTGACTTACAACACTATATAAATTTAGGTGTCCAGGACAATGATTTGACATTTGTATATATTGCAAGATGGTCACAATGAATCTAGTTCACATCCATCCCAACACAAGGTTATAATTTTTTTGTATATATTATATAATATCTTCATACTACCTTTGATGCCTAGAAAAGAACCTCATGATTTGCAGGAGAATCATGCTGAACTGACTTTTCCCCAGTAGCCTGATAGCATCCTTCTCAATCCTCCCTATCTGAGAACTTGAAATTTTCAGGGATTCACAGGTACAGAATCCGTCAGCACCAGAGCACGAATGAACAGGTGATTCTTGAGAGAACAATCCCTTCTTACTCAGGCCCCGCATTCAGCCACAGAGTCAGTTTTCTCATTCCATCGTCTGCCTGTCTCATCTTTCTCCAAAAGAGGCTGGAGTCCTCTTTAGAGAGTACCGAATCTAACTGGTTGTTTCCACAGATCAGATTATCTGGACAAGTTCAGGGGCAGTGTATGAAGGGAAATGAAAGATAATAACCAAGAGCACTGGGTTATAACAAAAAAAAAAAAAGGAAGAAATTAAGTGAAAAGAGCACCTAGTAAGTAGAAATGTGGAATAACCTTGTAAATGAGGTTGACAGCACCTTTTCTTCTAGAGTCAAAATAGAACAGAACAAATCACTGAAGAGCTTTTGTGCGAGGCAGTCCTGAGTGTCACGCTGGTGAATGTGCTGACCTCTTCAGCTCCCTAATTTCTATGGCTCCGAGAACTAACATTCCCCGCTGCCTCACTGGAAGAAAGAGAGACATCTCTTAATGATATTACTGAACACTGACCTTTTCGAGAAAAAGAAGCCTAGACAGTTATTAATTAAAAAAAGAGGGGTGACTACAATGTCAGCTCAGATATGAACCTGGAGATCCCAGTTTCAAGGCAGTGGCAGAAGTCCCTTCAGACGTGCGCAAGTTCAATGTATATTTAATAGAAGAACAGCTTCCTTCTGGTATCAGTGCTCAGATTTGTAAGTTGCACCGGCAGAAACAGTCATGAAAATCTCAATTCCCTATTTGTGTTTGCTGTCATCTTCACTGCTACCTGGTATGCTAAAAATAGTATTAGGCATTGTATTTTGAATCTAAAAGGAAAAAAAAAATTGTGTAGAATTTCCAGCTGTCATATTATGCTTTGAAAATGGTCTATATACTACAAATGGAGTGATATATATATATATATATTTTATAATGGAGGGACGACCAAAGTATATAATGTGTGTTGTGTCTGCTCTGTGAAGACTGCTTTGATCTGGGGGAGCCTGGGTGGCCAGTCGGTTAAGAGTCTGCCTTTGGCTCAGGTCATGATCCCAGGGTCCTGGGATTGAGTCCCACATCGGTCTCCCTGCTTGGCGGGGAGCCTGCTTCTCCTTCTCCCCCTGCCTACAGCTCCCTTCTTCTTGTGCTCTCTTTTTCTGTCAAATAAATAAACAAAATCTTTAAAAAAAAAAAAAAGACTGTTCTGATATGAAAGATGGGAGTTTTTAAAAAATTAACATATAATGTATTATTTGCTTCAGGGGTACAGGTCTGTGAATCACGAGTCTTACACAATTCATAGCTCTCACCATAACCCATACCTTCCCAATGTCCATCATCCAGCCACACTACCCCCACATCCCCCAGCAACTCTTGGTTTGTTTCCTGAGATTAAGAGTCTCTTATGGTTTGTCTCCCTCCCAATCCCATCTTGTTTCATTTTTTCCTTGCCTACCCCCACAACAATGAGGAATTCTCAAATTCCTCATATCAGAGATATCATATGATAATTGTCTTTCTCTGATTGACTTATTTTGCTTAGCCTAATACCCTCTAGTTCCATGAAAGATGGGACTTTTGATTCAGATCCCCACTTAACCAAGATAAGAGTTAGCTGTGTGATTTGAGGCAGATCAGTTTACCTTTATTGATCCCAGATTCCTGATTTGTAAAATTAGGGTCCTCTCATCTAAAAGCCTGTGGTAAGCAGAATGATGGCCCTCCAAAGATGCCTGTGTCCTAATTCCCAGAACCTGCACGTTAGGTTCCATGGAAAGGGGAGTTAAAGCTGCAGGTGAAATTAAGGTTGCTAATGGGTGTACCTCAAGACGGGGGGAATATCCCAGATTCTCAGGGTGGGCTCAATATCATCACCAGAAATCTTGTAAGTGGAGGAAGCAGGAGAGAAACAGAGAACCAGAGAAGTGACAGTATGAGAATGATGCCCAACCTTGCTCACTTTGAAGCTGGAGGAAAGGCCACAAATCAAGGAATGTGGGCAGCCTACAGGAACTAGAAAAATAAAAGCCTCGGTTGGTTTCTCCTTTCAGGTCTCTGCCCTCCAGAAACATAACAGAAAATGTGCGTGTTTTTTTTTTTTTTAAATTTATTTTTAATCTTTTTTTTTTTTCTTAATTTCTTTTCAGCGTAACAGTATTCATTGTTTTTGCACCACACCCCGTGCTCCATGCAATCCGTGCCCTCTATAATACCCACCACCTGGTACCCCGACCTCCCACCCCCCACCCCTTCAAACCCCTCAGATTGTTTTTCAGAGTCCATAGTCTCTCATGGTTCACCTTCCCTTCCAATTTCCCTCAACTCCCTTCTCCTCTCCATCTCTCCATGTCCTCCATGTTATTTGTTATGCTCCACAAATAAATGAAACCATATACACTATAGAGTAGTGTTGTTTTAAGCTGTTAAAATTTGTAGTACTTTGTTAGAGTCACAATACAGAGCCCTTTGAGAGCCAGTAGTGATGCAGATGATACAACTTTTCTGGGTGAACTTCTGGGGGTCCTAGCTTTCACTATTCATTTCCTTCCCCTGACTGGCAGATCTCCACTCACAGTGTTAACTGGCAAATTTTATAATCAGAAGGATAAATGATAGCCTTCAACTTAGGGGAAGCAAATTAACTTTGGGCAGGCAGTTGGGGCTTAAAAACAAAGTGGCATCTTGGCAGTTTTTTTCTGTGGCTGCCAAGCCAAAGAGAGGTGGTTTGCTTTATTTTTTAACTTTTAAAAAAGATTTTTATTTATTTGTCAGAGAGAAAGGAAGAGAGCACAAGCAGGGGGAGAGGCAGAGAGAGAGAGAGAGAAGCAGACTCCCTGCTGAGTGAAGGGCCCAATGTGGAACTCGGTCCCAAGACCCTGGGATCATAACCTGAGCCAAAGGCAGATGCTCAACTGACTGAGCCACCCAGGAGTCCCACAGGTGGTTTGCTTTAAAGAAGCAGGCTTTCATGTAGGTGTACTGACAGCAGACAGTACAAAAAAGAAAAATAGAAGTTTCCTGATTTTTAACCATATTATTAGTAAATAATGATTAACTTACATCTTATTTTCCAAACCCTATGCCTCCTTTATCTCACTGTACTAACTAATAATGCCCTTAAGCTTCTGTTACATAATAGGGAAGATAGTGGGCAACCTTGTTTTTTTCCTCATTCAGTGGAAAAGATGATACAGCCTATAGTGTTTCCCAGTAAGTAATATGTCAGTTTGGGGGAAGAGGTATTTATTATTATGTTGAAGATGTATCTACCAATTTATATTTTATTTAATGTTTTTACATGCATGGGTATTGAATTTTGTTAAATATATTTCTCATCAAAGTTGCAAAATTTTCCTACATAGTTCTATTAATATGACAGACTGCATTCATCAATTTCTAATGGAGCTTACATTTTAGGAGTGTTCTAGAGAACAAATAAACAAATGAAATGTATTATATGTCACATGGTGATTGATTCTGAAAATGGAGATAGGCCATAGCTTGCAGGTGGGGAGAAGTGAGGATGCAAATACTTTACGTGCAATAAATGCTGAACTCATTTATTCCTTTATTTATTCAATACTGTTTGAATATCTGTATTTTGAACATCCACATTCATTAATTTCTAACTCAACAGTCATTTTGAGTACCCTGTGATACCTAGTATAACAGGGATGTAATTTAGAAACAGGAATAAGATAAAATATCCGCCTCCCAGGGCTCCCTAAGTTGTGTGGAAGGACCCAATGGAAGGAAGAGAAATCTGTGAAATGTTTCAAAACCAATAAGAAGGAGTTAACGTACCACCCTTCCATACAGGAATGTTCTCAGACTATCAAAACTCACCACCCCTTGTCCCTCTTCTTGGAGAGACGTTCAGGATTGCCAGAGGGAAAGTTGAGTGATCCAGCAAATCACATGCCTTTCAAGATAGGGAAGCCTATGTTTGTTGGTTCACCAAAACATGTTAGTGACATATTACTCCTGTTTTCTTCATATTCTGCAATGTCTGTTCTGGGGCTGTGGTAGACATTGGCTTTGACTACCTTACTTTTTAGCTGTATGTCTTTCTTAGGGGAAGATGGGAAGAACTGTAATACATCTTCTAAATCTATGGAGTGAGTTTCCACAAATCTAGCATCCAGGCAAGATTCATGGGTGTCTTCCTTCAGTAATTTGTGACGTACCGACACTGGGCAGCAGTAACTAGGTGCTCTCTATGTTGACGGGCAGCAGCACTAACATTCTTCCTGCTCAGTTGGCAGTGTTGTTTACCCTTTTTAGAAAGGCAATGTAAACCCCTACACTCATTTAATGCCATCCCAAAAGATGAGTGAGTCATTTCTCTCCTATTTTTCAGTACAACACCAAAATCATCTATTTTCTGTGTTGGATTCAGAGAAGCCTGCCTTTCATGGACAGTGGGGCAGTGGCGTTCACACACTGAACCTGACATCTGGCCCTATCACTTTTAGGAATTACCTTGCCTTGTTGTGGGCTGCCACTGCCTTGCTGATTCTTCAGCAGAATTGACTCAAAGGATGACCTTGACCCCTCCCCAACTTTACTTCCCTCTCGTAGCTTAGACCCATCATAGAGTGATATGTCCTTTCAGTTTTTTCTTCTTCAATTTCTATTTTTAAATGGCAAATAACTAGCAGTCTTTCATGAAGCAGGTCCCAAGTTTCTACTAAAAAGAATCAAAAAAGAAAAAGATGAGAAAACCAACATTGGGTGAGTCCAATGGAAGAACATTAACCATCATAGTTCATTCTGCCTCATGGACCTTTCAATGATCTCCTCTTATGAAGGAGAGCCTGATTAAAAATGCAGGGGAGTAACTCATTCCAGAGTATATACCAACCAGGACTGTGAACAGCTACTCCTCTAATGCATTTATTAATTTCTCATTATTTATGAAGCATCAAATGTATGCCATGTAATCTAGGTGGTCCAGATAAAGCAAGTTATAAGACAAAAAAAAAACCAAAAACAAAAACAACAACCATGTGTTCATGAAGATTACATTTTTTTAAGGGATAAGACAACAAATAAAAAAAAAAATAAAAGATTGTGCCGGTGCTGTGGGGAAATATAAAGATAGTTAAGGGAAAGGGAAATGTTGGGAGTTAGTCTTTTTGTTTAAAGCCCTGAGGGGAGTCCCAAGGTTCTAAAGTATGGGGATCTCTAGTAAAAGATGTTTCTGGAAGTTGGTGTTGTAAATCATAGATCCATGAGGTGGTGACTTGGTTATATGTTTGGAAAATAACAATCGAAGAAAGGCAAGGTTGGTCAGATTGAGATCAGAGAGACACAGAGAGCTGGATTGTAGAGAGTGAGAGTTCACTGGAAGGACCTGACTTCTCCTTTAAGTGAGATTGGAAGCCACTGGAGCGTGTTGAGGGTAAGAATGTTATAATCCCATTTACCTTTTTTTAGTGGTGATCGCAGCTGCTGTGTTATGAAGGAACAGTAGAGAGATGGGCAAGAAAAGATGTAAAGAGATCAGCCGGGGGTAGGGGGAAGTGGGGGTGGTTCCCAGGTGGAGAGTTATGGCACCTGGAGTAGCAAGCATGATGGTGAGAGGGTTGCAGACTCTGGAAACATCTTTAAAGATTAAGCCAGCAAGATTTGCCGATCAATTGCATGTAGAATGTAAAAGAAACAAACAAAAAAGAAGCCAAGGATATTCTAAGGTATTTTGATCAAGCACTTAGAAGAATGGAAATAATCATTGCTATGGACTGAATTGTGCCCTCCCAAAAGTCATAGGATGAAGCCCAAACTACCCCCCCATGTAACCTTGAAGGTGATTAGGCTAACTAATGAGATCATAAGAGTGGAGCCCATAGGGCAGTTGTCCTTTTAAAAGAGGAAAAGACTTTGTTTCTGTTATGTGTGGATACAATAAAAATACAGCTCTCTACAGGCCAGAAAGAAGGTCCTCATCAGAAGTCAAATCAGCTAACACTTGGTCTTGGACTCCCCAGCCTCCAGAACTATGAGCAATAAGTTTCTGGGTCTTAAGCTACCCAGTCTATGATATTTTACTATGGTGACATGAAAAAACTAATTCAGTCATTAACCTACAAGTAAAAAGGGTATTTTTTTGGGTCAAATATGAGGGAGAAAATAGCCATTCTTGTTATGGATGCATGCTGTTTGATATGCCCATTGACTATCAACATGAAGATATTGTACAGGCAGTTGGATAAATGAGTCTGCCATTCAGAGGAGTGCTCAGGGTAGACATAAAATTTTATTTATATTTATAAATTGTATTTAAATCCATGAGACTAGATATTAGGGAGTGAGTGTATGTGAAGAAGAGAAAAATTCTGTGCACTGAACACTGCACCATGTCCACACTAAGAAGGCAGTGACATGAGGACAAATGTAAAGGGACAGAGAGAGGTGCCAGCTGGAGAGGAGAACCGAGAAGGCAGAGCTTTCTAGAAGGCAATTAAAGAAGTGTTTTGACAGGGAGACTATATCAACTGTGTCAAAGTCTACATATGTCAGATGTCAGGTAACGAGGACTAACAATTGATCACTGGATTTGCCATTGTGGAGGAAGGTCATTGGTAAATTGTCATGAGTGGTTTTAGTGCAGCATTGGGATGCTGGTCTGAAGGGAGTGGATAAAGGGTATGGCATAGGAAACTGAAGATGAAGAGCGCCAACTCCTATGTTGAGGTATGACGTATAGGTGTCAAGGCCCATCAGACATGGTGTGTAGCCATTCTGAAACGAAAGGTCTAGTGAGACAGGGCATGCTGGGGATGACAGATTTTCATAAGTTCTATTAATTTAAAGTATAAAAACCAAAAGAAGAAACAAGTAATAGAGCCGAGAGGATACCACCTATGCCCTCTTCCTGTCTAAATGTAGACAAGTTCCATTGGATGAATATCTGCTTTACCTGGTAAACACTGGAAGCTTAAAAGAATAACCTGTGCAGCTGATGTGGATGTGAAAACAGTATCAGGCCAGAGCCCTGACAAGTCATGTACTCTGCCTGTTGCCAAGCAGGGACACTTGATGACTTTCAAAACCTCATGTCTTTTGAGTACAGAGGACAGCCTATGTACAGAGCCTATGACAATATATTAGAGAATAAGAATAAGGAGAAAATCCTGAAGTGTAAGAGAAAGATATATATGAGAATTATCTACTGCTGGCCTTAGAATTAAATGTTTGGACTCTGGAATCCTTCTAGAATGCAAAGAGAAAAAGTTTTATAAGACAGGTGAAGAATGCCATTGGGATGTAATAAGCTGACTGGGAACTCGAAGAAAATAAATTACAAAGGGGAGGTAGAGGATATAAGAAGGACCACAGGAAATGCAAATGAAGTGAGGTTTAAAGCTATATCATAAAGAAAGTGAAATCCAACTTTAAAGTATAAAATTTTATATCAGTTACGCAGAGGACAAAATTGATTAGCTTTCCAGAAATACTAAAGGAAAGGACAAGCAGATGAAAACAAAGGGCTGTAGACATAGAGGAGTAAGATTGGAAATCCAGCTTGGTAAATATTCTGAAAACATTAATAATCAAAAATTTCAGAAAATCATCCCGTGTTGAATTTTTCCCTGGTATTTTTTTTTTTCAGACTGAAAAATTCCAATCAAAACTGATGTGAAGGGACACTTCCAAATTTTTGAATTGTAATGTTACATAATGTAAGCTTCATTATCAGATATCAAGGTGTATGATGACATATGATAATTAAACAAGTATAGAACTATCCCAAAAGTCAATATATAGACCTAGATCAATGGACTAGGTAGGATAAAGAACCCAGGAAAAGACCCCAAAAAATGCAGAAATATAATATATGATATATGACAGATGGGGCATTAACACCAAAGGGAGAAAAGTAGACTAATTTGATAATGTTTCTTCAATAATTTTTTATAACACATAAAAGTGATATAATTTTACTTCACATGATACACAAAAATACATTCCAGGTGAATTAATGGCTTAATGTGCAAAGTAAATTTTAAAAACGTTTGAAGACAGTGTTGTGACTTTAAGGAGGAAAGAAGACCCCACAAAACCCAAGTCACTAAATAAAAAAGGATACATTGACTATTTTCAAATTGTATACTTTTTTTTTCAGAAAAAGACATAAAAATGATAAGAAGCAATCAAAAAGAAAAAAAAAACATGAATAGGTAACACACAGGTAAAACAAAGCCTTATTGGACAATAAACAAATTGGAAAAGATGTCCAGCCTTGCTAGTAACCAGAGAAGTAAAAATAAGACCCATAATGAGATACATTTTATATGCAACAGCAAGGCAAAAATGAAACATTCTGACAAAACCAAGTGTTTGCAAGGATGCAAATGAAGTTGGAAATCCAGCTGCCATGGGTGTGGGTGGAACTGTAAATTGATGTTGTCTTCTGAGTTACAGACCCTAGTGACCCTTTTATGAGTAAATATGCACAAGACTCTTTATAGCCACATTGTCTGTAATAGTAAAAAAGAACCTAAATGACCTTTACAGGAGAATGAACACATTAGTTGTACTCTATTCAATACTACTTTGAAGTTACTCAAATGAAAGCATATATATCAATATAAATAATCTTAAAAACATCATGTTGAGTGAAACAAGCAATTTGCAGAATAGTGTGTGGAATATATCATTTCATAAGGCTTAAAACATGCAAAACACCTATATATGGTTTATGGATATGTATTGTGTCTATGTACATACCCACGGGTGTGTATGTGTGTGTGTGTGTATAGTAAAGTGCATATGTAATAATTTTTTTAAATGTGGGGAAAGATAAATGCTCAATTTAGGATAGCAGTTAACTCTGGTGGCCAGAGAAAAACCTTCATTTATCTTCATGAGGCTGTATTTCATAAGCAAGAGAAGGCACTTTGGTGTTTTTATGATTGTTTATACCACTTGCAAGCACAAGATATTCAATATAATAATATATGACTATAATAATAATAATACCCATGTACAATTCCAGATTACTTCTGTGAACCTTGGGAAGTATGTATTGTAATGGTGGGATAAAGGTGAAGGTGAATAAAATGTGCTGACTTTCTGTATCTTACATTTTAGAAATAAATATAGCATTTCATTTGCCACTGATAATGAGAGAAATAGAGGTTAAGAGGTTTTTTTAAGCTTAGTAATTTTTTATTTGTAGAATTAAAAAAATGAGATATATGAATTATCCAAAACACCAGGAAAATAAAAGCAAATGAAACTTTGTTCTTATATAAAATGACATAAAAGAACAAGGAAGCACAAAGGCAAAAAGCACAAAGGAGAGTAATAAAAGAAATGTCAACCACAGCAGTTGGATAGAAAACCACTTCACTGGAATAACCAATATCTGACCTGGTTGGGTTAAGAATTTCTTATGGGATTAAGAAATCTTAAATCTCAAAGTATGTTTCATGTGTTTCAGTGAACTCTGGTACAGTATAAATTTAGGGATTAAAAATTAAAATAAATTTAAGAAGGATATTTGGATTAGAAAACTTGTATTTTACCTTAATATGCCTTGCCAATCAATTGAAAAATGAAAATATCTGTTATAGCTTTGCTTCTAGGTTGATCTATATGTATGTGTGAAAAGAAAAAAAGACAGTTTCTGTAATGAAAGAACATAAATTCAGTTTCTTATCAATATTTATGACAAAAGGACAGAACTTCAAATTTTCACTAATTCTCTTAAGGAGGTAATTTAGAATCAAGCAATAATATTAAAAATGACATGTTAAATGAAAAGCGGTGGAAAAATAACCAATCAGAATGATAGCTTGACAGGCAATAAAACATAATGGTTAAGATCATAAATACCAGAGCTAGTCTGTCTGTGTTTGAATCTCAGCTCTGATACTGACTAGTTTATAACCTTTGTAAGCTATTTGACTATTCTGTGCCTAGTTTGCTCATCTGTCAAATAAGAACCCAGATGTGGTATTCAAAATACTCATCTGCTAATAAAGTAATGTAAATTACTATTTAAATGAATAGGTAGATTGAAATATATTCCCTTTTATTTTCTAAATATGTTGCACAGAGTATATAGTGAAGTGTTACTAAGTATTACTAAGTAAAATGTTACAGGGTAAATTATCAAGTTACTTGATTAATTCACAAATCATTTGTTAATTATAAGAAATTATTACTGTGACTTTCTGTTTAACCGAGTTGTCACTGGTTAAATGAGACTCCTCTTAAGCCACGATTTGACTTAGGATCTGCATCAAAATTTCCCAGCAGCCCTAGTACATTGATTGTTATTAGGTTCTTGACATCTAGCACTTTGCTGCAGCCAGAAGATGGCTGGACCCTTGCCTGTAAGGCAAAGGCAGATATTCACTTAGATGCTAAAGCACCCTGTGTTGCTTGAACCTTGGTCCATTTGACATGCTGCTATTAATGATGCCTGTTTCGCCACTTGGTTGGCTGTGCCTGCCAGTGGTGCTTCCCAGGAGCAGCTAGCAGGTCCTGTAGATACCTGTGCTGTCAAACCATCTAACCTACGTCTGCAGGGATGCTGTAGCCTTGGTTGGGCTCAGCAGCCATCTTCTCTCCTACCCCCCAGCATCACTTCCAGACCCATGACTTGTCTCTCAGCCTTCTGCTCAGTGACGTCATGTGGTGATCTGTGGTCTCAATAATTAGAGTTGCTCTTTGCCAGCCAATAGGAGTGGGTGGCAGTGTTTTTCTGACTCTCTGACAGTATTATGTATACCTCTGGAAGTAGAGAATCATAGAGAACCTTGTGGGATGTTTGTGAGGACTACACAGGGTAGTTCAGGTAAAGCTCTTACAATATGCCTCACATGTAACAACCACCCAACTAATATTAACTGATATTAGCTAAATTTATTTTAACATTTAAAAAGCCGAAAGAGGGTACAGCACAGTTTTCATAGAAAAAAGAAAATCCCACTAGCATTAAATCATTGCTCTTGCTGTAAATTTGTTGATCAAATTTCTCTTCCAGGAGCACCTGGGTGGCTCAGTGGGTTAAAGCCTCTGCTTTCAGCTCGGGTCATGATCCCAGTCCGGCTCTCTGCTCAACGGGAAGCCTGCTTCCCCTCCTCTCTGCCTTCCTCTCTGCCTACTTGTGATCTCTGTCTGTCAAGTAAATAAAATCTTTAAAAAAAAAATTTCTCTTCCAGGGTGTACTGCCTGAGTATCTCTAGTGTAGCGATACATGATATTTATTTTGTGAAATTTATGGTATTTTCAATATCGTATAACAAATGGAATGGTTGTATGGGTACAGAATGGTTGTCAGTGTATCAGCTGTTATCCCTGTGGTAGCTGGCTGACTGAGAGCTGTGGCTTGCTGCCCATGTCCAACATCACAAGAGAGGATCAGAGGATTGGACTACACATTGCTAGCCCAAGTAGATATTGATATTCAAAATCTGAAGTGGGGTTTCTACCGAATGTGTGTCAATTTCACACTACTATAAAGTCGAAAAATCATAAGTCAAACTGTCATTAAGTTGGGGATCATCTCTACTCAGACTGTATTCCGTAGCAACAACAAAAACAACCAGCTTGTTTTTTTTTTTAATTTATTTATTTTCTGCATAACAGTATTCATTATTTTTTCACCACACCCAGTGCTCCATGCAATCCATGCCCTCTCTAATACCCACCACCTGGTACCCCAATCTCCCACCCACCCATCAATTCAAACCCCTCAGATTGTTTTTTAGAGTCCGTAGTCTCTCATGGTTCACCTCCCCTTCCAATTTCCCCAAACTCCCTTCTCCTCTCTAACTCCCCATGTCCTCCATGCTATTTGTTATACTCCACAAATAAGTGAAACCATATGATAATTGACCCTCTCTGCTTGACTGATTTCACTCAGCATAATCTCTTCCAGTCCCATCCATGTTGCTACAAAAGTTGGGTATTCATCCTTTCTGATGGAGGCATAATACTCCATAGTGTATATGGACCACATCTTCCTTATCCATTTGTCCGTTGAAGGGCATCTTGGTTCTTTCCACAGTTTGGTGATTGTGGCCATTGCTGCTATAAACATTGGGGTACAGATGGCCCTTCTTTTCACTACATCTGTATCTTTGGGGTAAATACCCAGGAGTGCAATGGTAGGGTCATAGGGAAATTCTATTTTTAATTTCTTGAGGAATCTCCACACTGTTCTCCAAAGAGGCTGCACCAACTTGCATTCCCACCAACAGTGTAAGAGGGTTCCCCTTTCTCCACATCCCCTCCAACACATGTTGTTTCCTGTATTGTTAATTTTGGCCATTCTAACTGGTGTAAGGTGATATCTCAATGTGGTTTTAATTTGAATCTCCCTGATGGCTAGTGATGATGAACATTTTTTCATGTGTCTGATAGCCATTTGTATGTCTTCATTGGAGAAGTCTCTGTTCATATCTTCTGCCCATTTCTTGATATGCTTGTCTGTTTGTGTGTGTTGAGTTTGAGGAGTTCATTATAGATCCTGGATATCAACCTTTTGTCTGTACTGTCATTTGCAAATATCTTCTCCCATTCCGTGGGTTGCCTCTTTGTTTTGTTGACTGTTTCCTTTGCTGTGTAGAAGCTTTTGATTTTGATGAAGTCCCAAAAGTTTATTTTCGCTTTTGTTTCCTTTGCCTTTGGAGACACATCTTGAAAGAAGTTGCTGTGGCTGATATCGAAGAGATTACTGCCTATGTTCTCCTCTAGGATTCTGATGGATTCCTGTCTCACATTGAGGTCTTTTATCCATTTTGAGTTTATCTTTGTGTACGGTGTAAGAGAATGGTCGAGTTTCATTCTTCTACATATAACTGCCCGGTTTTTCCCAGCACCATTTATTGAAGAGACTGTCCTTTTTCCACTGTATATTTTTTCCTGCTTTGTCAAAGATTATTTGCCCATAGAGTTGAGGGTCCATATCTGTGCTGTCTACTCTGTTCCACTGGTCTATGTGTCTGTTTTTATGCCAGTACCATGCTGTCTCGGTGATCACAGCTTTGTAGTAAAGCTTGAAATCAGGTAGAGTGATGACCCCAGTTTTATTTTTGTTTTTCAACATTTCCTTAGTGATTTGGGGTCTCTTTTGGTTCCATACAAATTTTTGGATTATTTGCTCCAGCTCTTTGAAGAATACCGGTGGAATTTTGATCGGAATGGCATTAAAAGTATAGATTGCTTTAGGCAGTATCGACATTTTAACAATGTTTATTCTTCCAATCCAAGAGCATGGAATGGTCTTCCATCTTTTTGTGTCTTCTTCAATTTCTTTCATGAGAGTTCTGTAGTTCCTCGGGTACAGATCCTTTACCTCTTGGTTAGGTTTATTCCCAGGTATCTTATGCTTCATGGTGCTATAGTAAATGGAATCGATTCTCTAATTTCCCTTTCTGTATTTTCATTGTTAGTGTATAAGAAAGCCACTGATTTCTGTACATTGACTTTGTATCCTGCCATGTTGCTGAATTGCTGTGAGTTCTAGTAGTTTGGGAGTGGAGTCTTTTGGGTTTTCCATATAAAGAATCATGTCATCTGCAAAGAGAGAGAGTTAGAATTCTTCATTGCCAATTTGGATACCTTTTATTTCTCTTTGTTGTCTGATTGCTGTTGCTAGGACTTCTAATACTATGTTGAACAAGAGTGGTGAGAGTAGGCATCCTTGTCATGTTCCTGATCTCAACGGGAAGGCTGCAAGCTTTTTCCCATTGAGGATGATATTTGCTGTGGGTCTTTCATAGATAGATTTTATGAGGTTCAGGAATGTTCCCTCTATCCCTATAATTTGAAGCATTTTAGTCAGGAACGGATGCTGAATTTTGTCAAATGCTTTTTCTGCATCGATAGAGGACCATGTGGTTCTTCTCTCTTCTCACATTAATTTGTTCTATCACATTGATTGATTTGCGAATGTTGAACCATCCTTGTAGCCCAGGGATGAATCCCACCTGGTCATGGTGGATAATCTTTTTAAAAGTGCTGTTGGATCCTGTTTGCTAGGATCTTGTTGAGAATCTTAGCATCCATATTCTTCAGTGATATTGGTCTGAAATTCTCCTTTTTGGTAGGGTCTTTGCCTGGTTTGGGGATCAGGGTAATGCTGGCTTCATAGAAAGAGTCTGGAAGTTTTCCTTCTGCTTCAATTTTTTGAAACAGCTTCAGGAGAATAGGAGTAATTTCTTCTTTGAAAGTTTCATAGATTTCCCCAGGGAATCCGTCAGGTCCTGGACTCTTGTTTTTTGGGAGGTTTTTGATCACCGCTTCAATCTCGTTACTAGATATCGGTCTATTCAAGTTGTCAATTTCTTCCTGGTTCAATTTTGGGAGTTTATAGTTTTCTAGGAATGCATCCATTTCATCTAGGTTGCTTAGCTTATTAGCATATAACTGTCGATAATAACTTCTGATGATTGTTTCTACTTCCTTGGTGTTAGTTGTGATCTCTCCCTTTTCATTCATAATTTTATGAATTTGGGCTTTCTCTCTTTTCTTTTGGATTAGTGTGGCCAGTGGTTTATCGATCTTATTGATTCTTTCAAAAAACCAGCTTCTAGTTTCATTGATTCGTTCTACTGTATCTCTGATTTCTACCTCATTGATCTCAGCTTTAATCTTGATTATTTCCCTTCTTATGTGTAGAGTTGGTTTGATTTGTTGTTGATTCTCCAGTTCTTTAAGGTGTAGAGACAGCTGGTGTGTTTTGGATTTTTCAATTTTTTTGAGGGAGGCTTGGATGGCTATGTATTTCCCCCTTAGGACCGCCTTTGCTGTATCCCATAGGTTTTGGACCGAAGTGTCTTCATTCTCATTGGTTTCCATGAATTGTTTCAGTTCTTCTTTGATCTCCTGGTTGATCCAAGCATTCTTAAGCAAGATGGTCTTTAGCTTCCAGGTGTTTGAGTTCCTTCGGAACTTTTCCTTGTGATTGAGCTCCAATTTCAAAGCATTGTGATCTGAGAATATGCAGGGAATCATCATCTCAGTCTTTTGGTATCGGTTGAGTCCTGATTTGTGACCCAGTATGTGGTCTATTCTCGAGAAAGTTCTATGTGCACTTGAGAAGAATGAGTATTCTGTTGTTTTAGGGTGTAATGTTCTGTATATATCTATGAGGTCCATCTGAACAACCAGCTTGTAATAAACTCCTATTTCATCACTGATTTCTGTAAGAGGTATTCTTAATGGACATGCAAGAGTGAAAAACAAAGTTAATTTTAAAAAAGTTAAAAAATGAGGAAGGGTAAATCAGAAGAAATATAGAGTAACATTTTTAGTAGAGCACAGGATACATTTTAATGGCAGAGCAAAATCAGTAACAAAGAGTAGCACTGCTTACTATGAAAAACAGTAATAGATCCAGAAGATAGGTCAGCAAATCTATGCATGCAATTATATATAAATCCCAGATACTAAAGTGACAAGTGACAGATTAATGGAGTGATTAATCTTGTATTAGAGATTTTAACAGATCACTTTCAGAAATTTATAGAACAGACAAAAATAATCAGGATCATAGATTTGTATGAGTTGACTAATGAGAGTAATCCAGATACACAGAGAAATTTCTGTAACAATTGGAAGAGTCACAAAAATCTATCATGTAACAGACTACCAAAACATTGTTTTTATGCAGTGTATTTTCTTTTTTTAAACTTTCTTATTTAAATTTCAGTTAGTGGGGTGCCTGGTGGCTCAGTGGGCTAAAGCCTCTGCCTTCAGCTCAGGTCATGATCCCAGGGTCCTGGGATCGAGCCCTGCATCGAGCTCTCTGCTTCATGGGGAGACTCCTTCCTCCTCTCTCTCTGCCTGCCTCTCTGTCTATTTGTGATCTCTGTCAAATAAATAAATAAAATATTTTAAAAATATAAATTCCAGTTAGTTAACATACAGTGTAATATTAGTTTCAGGTGTCCCATGTAGTGATCCAACACTTCCATACATCACCCAGTGCTCATCAGGACAAGTGCGCTCCTTATTCCCCAACACCTACTTCCCCTGCTCCCACTCATCTCCCCTCTGGTCACCATCAGTTTGTTCTCTGTAGTTAAGAGTCTGTTTCTGGGTTTGCTTGTGTTTTTTAAAAATCCTTTTGCTCATTTGTTTTGCTTCTTAAATTCCATGTGAGTGAAATCATATGATATTTATCTTTTTTTGACTAACTTATTTTGCTTAGCACACTAGTCTCTAGCTCCATTCATGCAAAGGACAAGGTTTCATGTTTTTCAATGCCTCAATAATATTTCATTGTATATATACCATGTCTTCCTTTTCCATTCATCAGTCAATAGATATTTGAGCTATTTCCATAATTTGGCTATTGTAAATAATGCTGCAATTAACATTGGGATGGTGCATGTATCCTTTTAATTAGTATTTTTGTATTCTTTGTGTAAATATCTAGTAGTGCAATTGCTGGGTCATAGGAAGGCTTGATTTTTAACTTTTTGAGGAAAATCCATACTGTTCTCCAGAGTGGTTGCAGCAGTTTGCTTACCCTCCAATGACGCAAGAGGGTTCCCCTTACTGCATCTCTAAAGAATTAACATTGTACCATACAGTTTCTCTTACCACATAAAATACACATAGTTAGAAAATAATGTTCAAAAAGATAAAAACTTAAATTACTTATATCTTTAAATTGCTTAAATCTTTAAACCATTAAAATACTTTAAACTTTAAAGTTTAAATACTAAAATACTTTAATACTTTAAACCATTAAAAAAACACCCCTGCACTGGGGCATCTGGGTGGCTCCATTGGTTAAGCATCTGCTTTTGGCTCAGTTGTGATCCCAGGGTCCTGGGATTGAGCCCTGTGTCAAGGTCTCTGCTCTGTGGGCAGCAAGAGCCTGCTTCTCCCTCTCCCTCTGTGCTCATGCTTTTTCTCTCTCTCCCTCTCTCCCCCTGCTCAATCAATAAATACATAAATAAAATCCTATAAAAATAAAAAAAAGAAAACCCCCGTGTTAAAGAAAATATGTAGTAAATAACAAAATACTTATAGCTGAATGACAATGAAATAATGCAGAACAAAATGTGTGGTATGGGAAATATATGTATAAATACATACACACACACATATACAGACACATAAATACACACACACATATATATAATATACAGTTTTTAATCCATTAATAAGAAAACCATAAAGATTGAAAAAAAATGTGAGCTAAGCATCCAACATAAAATCTAGAAATACAAGCAGAAAGTCCTATGCTGTGGCACCTTGGTGGCTCAGTCAGTGAAGCATCTGCCTTTGGCTCAGGTCATGATCCCGGGGTTCTGGGATGGAGTCCTGAATCAGCTCCCTGCTCAGCAGGAAGTCTGCTTCACCTTCCCTTTGCCTCTTTCCCTGCTCTTGCTTTCTCTGTATCTCTCTCTCACTAACTCTCTGTCTCTCAAATAAATAAATAAAATCTTAAAAAAAAAATAAAAGTCTCATGCTTCCAGCGAGTATGGCAGTCCAGGTGTTCTAAATGTAGCCCAACCGACTTAAAATACATACATTCTGGATAATTTACAACCGACTTATTTTAAATACATTTCTGAGTGCATGAGGAAATTCAGGAAATCCCCCAGGTCAAAGATAACAAAGAGAAAGCAGTCTGAAACTACTGAGATTACAGCATGAAAACCTCAAACCCACACTTCTTTGGGGTTTAAGCCACTAGTGGTGCTCAGAATGATTCCAGCCTGAGAGAGCGGGAGACCAGGCTTGAGGACCATGCCATCAGTGACTTCCTTAAAACATGGCCCCCAGATAAGGACAGTTGTGTAGCAAGGTAAGGAAACACTGCCCAAGGAAGCCAGTTAAAGAGTGGAGGAGACAGGAGAAAGGGAAGGCAGGTAAAGGTGTATATCTTAGGCAAAATCCTGTTAAGGTACCTTACCTTGATCTCACGGAGGGCTTCTAATGTTATTACTCAGTGATGATAGATTATTACTTTTATAATTTAATATAATATTATAATAAGTTACCATAACTTATTGTTATATTATTATGTTAATGTATTGAGATTATTTGTTATTATAATAAGTTAATATAATATTATAATAATTTATCATGACCCAAAGAAAACACACTGGGTTTTTGAAGTCCTGCATCTGTCAATGATTATCAATGGGTATGTGGAGGGAGGCTAGGGGGATAGACTCCGAGAAACTTCTAGCTTTCTGTGCAGACCCAGGACAATGGCTCAAGCAGTTCAAGGGAAGCCCTCTGAAGATTTTAGGTTAGACCAGATTGGAGGGGATCTGAGCACATCACTAGTGTTTGGTGGAAGTGAGGGAGCCTAAGGGGAGAGGCCTGACCAACCTAGACATGCAAAGAAGTGCAACTTCTGTAAAAATGTGGACAGGGGGACATCTATCTACCTACAAATGCGAGGAACTTGAGAGCTTGTTTATTTCTGCCCCTGTACCATGTAATACTTTTAAGAAAAAACAATGGTTATTTCTTTACAACTTGTGGCTGTAGGCATGTGCTCATGTACACATCACCTATACTCTCCTCAGAAGCAACTACAGCAGGGCCCAGTGCAACATGAAAATGTGAGATTCTTTGCTTAAAAATTAAGAATTGTACTGAGAGTTGCCAGAGGGGAGGGGCGGTTGAGAGGGGGGGATGGACAAAATGGGTGAAGGAGAGTGGGAGATACGGGCTTCCAGTTATAGAGTGAAGGAATCATGGGGATGAAATGTACAGTCTAGGGAATATGGCAGTGGTAGTGTGATGCTGTTGTATGGTGGCAGATGGTAGCTGCACGTGCAGTGAGCACGCCATAGAATACAGATTCTTGAACCATAAAACAGACTCTTAACTGAAGAGAACAAATTAATGGCTACCAGAGGGCAGGTGGGTGGGGGGATGGAGGAAATAGGTGATGGGGATTAAGGAGGGCACTTGTTGTGATATATTGTATACCTGATACTAAATTAACACTGTATGTTAACTATTTTGGAATTAAAATAAGATAATAGAAAAATAACATGCAGAGTCGTCAAATCACTACGTTGTACACCTGAAACTAATGTAACATTGTGTGTCAGGTATAACCAAATAAAAATAAAATGAAATAAAATAAAATGACATTTTCTTTCTCTTTGTCTTCTCCAGTACTAGATATTGATAAACTTTATTTTTTGTCAATACAGTGAATTTAAAGTACCTATTCTTTTAACTTTCACTTCTCTGATTGTTATGAGATTGGGCATCTCTTCATTATCAGTTTCTAACAGGTTCTTCATTTTGCCCATCCCTCAACACCACTCCCCCCTATATCTATAGCTATAATTCTGCTTTTGGTTTGAATGGATAGAATCAAAAAGACAAGAAATAGCAAGTGCCAGCGAGAATGTGGAGAAAAAGGAACCCTCATGCATTGTTGACATGTACATTTTGGTACAGCCACTGGGGAAAACAGTATGAGGTTTTCTAAAAAAACTAAAAAGAGAAATACCATATGCTCCAATAATCCCACTACTGGGTATTTACCCAGAGACAGTGAACAATAATTTCAAACAATAATTTGAAAAGATAATTGTATCTTTATATTTATTGCAGCATTATTCACATTGTTTATAAGAGCTAAGATGAGGAAATAACCTCAGAGTCCATCCAAAATGAATGGATAAAGAAGATGTGGTATACATATACAATGGAATACTACTCAGCCATAAAAATGATGGCATCTTACCATTTGTGACAATATGGATGGACTTAGAAGGTATTATGCTAAATGAAATAAGTAGACAGAGGAAGACAAGTGCTGCATATTTCACTCATATGTGGAATCTAAGAAATAAATGAATATACTCACAATCTTTGAATATATTGTAGCTGTTAGGAGAATCTGAAGGAGAAACTGAATCTGAGAATCTGAAGGAGAAACTGAAGTAGCTGTTAGGAGAATCATCTGACAATAAAAGTGCATATTAAAATGAACAACCACAGGCCCCATGCAGGATTTCACTCCTAAGTATATATACCTTTGAGAAATTTTAACACAGGAAAATAAGGGCACATGTACAAGAATATAATGCTACCATTGCTGTTTGTAAAACACTGAGATGATCTACGTTTCCTTAGGCGGAAATATACATCAATTATGATCTACAGCTAGGTAGGATGCCATGTATTGGTCAGATAAAATGAGCCATATTCACATGGACAAAGTAATAAAGTAATGATATTTAAAGGGAAAACAAAATGTGATTTAAGTACCCAACAATATTTACTTAAAATTTAAACAAGAACTTGCATACAGAGTACTTTATACTCATTAAATTGTATACCTGAAAGTAATATTACAATGTATGTTAACTAACTGGAATTTAAGTAAAAAAAAAAAATATATATATATATATATACATATACATATATGTACACACACACACACATATGAAAGATACATATTAGATACACAAGACTGTGCATTTATAAAATTGTGAACTGAGTTTTGGGGTATAAGCAGTAGGGTTGCCAGATTTAGCAAATCAAAGTACAGGGCATCTAGTTACATTTGAATTTCAGATAAAAAACAAATAATAGTTGGGGCGCCTGGGTGGTTCAGTGGGTTAAGACTCTGCCTTTGGCTTGGGTCATGATATCAGGGTCCTGGGATGAAGCCCCTCATTGGGCTCTCTGCTCAGCTGGGAGCCTACTTCCCTTCTCTCTCTGCCTGTCTCTCTGCCTACTTGTGATCTCTGTCTGTCAAATAAATAAATAAAAACTTTTAAAAAAGCAAATAATAGTTAATTACTATATCCAAGGAATATGGGATTAAAAAAAACCTTTGAGAGGGTCACTCTACCATCCCTAGCCGGCCTGAAGGGACCTATGTAGAAAAGCAGCAGTAGTGTTTTGTTTTGTTCTGTTTTTTTCATTTCAGTCCCAGATATTGCATAGGGCATACCGACACCAAATGTATACCCTGAAAAAATATGTGTTATTTATCTGAAATCTGAATGTATATGTACATATGCATACACATATATGTACGTACATATGTACACACATATGTATATTTATATATACACATACATGCATGTACATGCACGTATATATGTACATATACATATATATATAAGTACGTATATATACACATACATATGTATACATGTATATATATACACACATATATACACATATACACACACATATATACATATATACGTATATATACCTATACGTACATATATACATATGTGTATGTATATATGTGTATATATACATGCATACATATACATATACATATATATGTACATATATACGTACATATATGCATATATGCACATATGCATATGTGTATATATGAATATACACACATACATACACACACATTCCACATCTTCTTTATCCTAGAATGTATATGTTTGTTAGATTTTGATTATTTAAGCTGTAAACAACTGTCCTCGTAATGTTTATTGCTGTCAATTAAGCCTTCCTTATATTCAGGAAAAAGCACATTTAAATCACCTGATCAACTTTATTTCTTTGCAAATGATTACCAATAAAATTGAAAGGTTGTTGTAGCCCATTTCAATCTAACGTGATGCACAGTTTTGTTTCTTCAGTCCGATGATGTTGACCAAGGGAGATCTTTTCCTCTTCCCTTTAGGTAGCTTCTCTACGTAATTGTCGACTAGCCTTTAGAGTGCCAACGTGAAGTGTTCTTGTTGTCACCCTGCAGAATGAGGAAGGACTTCAACCCATAATAGGGTTCAGAAGTTGAGAAGGAGATATTGCATATGCCTCTGGTGGGTAGACAAAGGTTTATTTCTCGTGTAATGAGGTTTTCTGGGGAGAGCAGGCCAGGCTACCCTCACTGGTCAAAAAAAAAAAAAAAAAAAAAAAGGCTTGAGATAGTATGGAAAGAAGGATGGCTTGGGGTTTTTATGATATATGGGGGTTGAGGGGAGGATAGCAATAAGGGCTCCCATACACAGGCCTGAGCTGCTGTGGTTCGAATTTTCCACTCAGGCCAAAGGAGGGAGAATGGGGCTTCCTCGGTTTGACCAGATGTGGGGCAGAAGGAAAAAAGAATTGGGGCTTAAAAGATATCAATGATTGAACATCAAAACGGAGTCGGAATCTTTGCTACAAGTATTTTAAAAAGGAACAAATCCTACTGAGTGAATAAGATTGACTGGAATTTCACCTTATCACATTACATTATAACCAGTTGAGATATATGAAGAAACTCAATCACAAATTAAAAAATATAAATGACAGAAGGGTAGACTAAACAAGGGTATGCACAAAAGGCCTAGTGGAATTAATTAGAAGAATGATACGAATATAAGAAATATGAGTATTAAGGGCAAGACCAGTTAAATTACAAACCTCGTTAATTTTTAATAACATTGCTTCATGTAGTATTTAGCAGATGTAATGACCATTTCTCAGAAGATGAGAGACACATTGTGTTATAATTCAGGCTCAAAAAGTTGCTTAAAAAATCTGACATGATCAATGACTTTTTTTTTGTGGTTGCCATTTCAGATTAAACTGAGCAAGAGTTTCAGACAGAAAGGAAACTGAATAAAATTCAATCCAGATTTGTTTTAACTTTTTTGAGATTTCTAGAATGATGTCATTCATTCTAGAGTTTGGTCAAACTGTGGGATAGCAATATCAGGATATGAAAGGTATTTGAGATGTGCCAAACAGCGTTTTTAAGAATTAGCTATATAGCACTACTCAATCCTAGAGGAAAATAGTCTTATATTGATGTCTTTCTTTTCCTTCCTTACAGAACTGTGATGACTTTCTATTGTTGCTCGAAACTTTGGTTATAATAATATTCAACTGTGTAGCAACCATCCCCCCAATATGATGGGATATCAAGAGACCCTCCCACCCCCAACACCATACTGTTCCTGGCTTACTGAATGACACCGGAGAAGATCCGTTTCCTCTTCTCCACCTCTGAGATCATCCCTCTGTAAATGTTAGGATTGGGCTGCTCTTTCTCTGTCTCTCTCTGCATGCATATATATTAACAAGGGCTTCTTCCAGTTCTAAAATTCTAAGCTTCTTTACACGATATCTCAGGTTTTCTAATTCAAGAAGAGGTAATTATGAACCTGCAGGTCTTATTCTTCTTGCTCATTCTCTAAATTTCATCTCTTTGCAAATGTGCCTCAGAGGACATAGACCAGATCTCAATTATTTTGACTTCTTAAAGCTTATCTTTATTTCTTTATACAAAAGCAAATCTCTATGCTATACATACTTGAGGAAAAAAAAGGAAACCATCAGAAAAAAGAAGCAAAAAGGAAAATCAGTATTGATAGCGCAGTGAATAAAAATAAAGCAGGGCAGGGAGATAAAAATAACTGGGAGAGGAAGTTCAAAGATGGTAGTCAGGAGTGCCTGGGTGGCTCAGTGTGTTGGACCTCTGCCTCCAGCTCCAGTCATGATCTCAGGGTCCTAGGATTGAGCCCTGCATTGGGTTCTCTGCTCAGTGGGGAGCTGCTCCCCCCTTAACTCCTGCCTGCCTCTTTACCTCCTTATGATCCCTCTCTATCCAATAAATAAATAAATAAATAAATAAAATCTTAAAAAAAAGATGATAGTCAGAGAAGGATTCTCCAAAGTGGTGACTTTTGAGAAGCTCCTGAAAGGAGTAAGAGAACAAAGTGTAAAGTTGGAGAAATAGCATCACAGACAGAGGAATAGTATGTGCAAAATCCCAAAGTGAGAGGACACTTGGCATGTTAAAATATTGACCAGAAGCCCATTGAGCCTGGAGGGCAGTGACCAAGTGGCGGTGGTGAAGGATCTTCAGCTTACCTGGAGGACTTTATATTTTAGTCCTAAGTCTGAGGGATGTCATCTGGAGGATGCAGAGCTGGGTCATATTTTGATCTCACTTACATCATTAAAAGATTAATCTGTCCATTGTGTGAAAAATATCCTGTCAGTGAAGTAAATGTGTAAGCAGTGAGGTCTGTTGGGTTAAGGAGAGGTGCTAGAGGGGTGAGCAAGCAGACAGTATTTCACGGCTAGATTAGAGGTGGAGTGGGAGAGAGAAAAATAAACACCGAAGATGATTTCAAAGTTTTGGACCTTAGATGTTGGGAGCTTTGTGCTTTCTGTAGAAGTGAGAAAAGATATGGGAGCTGCAGATAGGGTTGAGAATTGGTTCAGTTTGAGATGCCCTATTAGAGATTCATCCGGAAATGAGAAGCAAGTGGGTGGAAATGAGGCTAGATTTCAGGGTCAGGTAAAGATGGACCTAAATTTGGGAGTGATGGGCTGACTGAAGTCACAGGTCTGGACTGAGTACACTAGAGAAAAAGCCCATATAGTGGACCTGGGGACACACTGACATCTAGAGTTTGGGAAAGGAAGGCAATCTGGCCAAAGAATTTCAAGATGAAAAACAAAATGTTGTTAGTGGAAAAAGTAACACCAATGCCTATTTTAAGGACAGAGATATTCTGAAAGCCTAGGAGTCCTAAGAAAAAGCAAGTTTCAAGGAACTAAAAGAATCAAATGAAGATTTCCAGCTCCCACGAAGAGCATTGCCTCTGAGAATGGCTTCCTCATCTCACAAATGTGAGTGGCTATTCATTGGCTGGTTCCCAATTATAATGATACATAGTTTCATTTTTCAAAGCCTCTTCATATCTCTTCCCACTTTATTTTCACAGCAACTGTTACTGAGGAGAGATGATACCTTTTTACTAGCCATTTTATAGATGAGAATGTTGAGGTCAGTGGTGAAGTGCCTACATCATTAGTTAGTGATGATGCCAGCTCTGCAAGTAAGGTCTCTCCACTGTTCTTTCTTTTTTACATACCACTTATTCGACCATTTTAAGGTTTACACCGACAGCATGTTTCCTCACAAACAGCATTTTATACAGTAAATTACACGTACATATGACCAAAACTGTAGAGAAACTTTCTTCATCACTTATCCAACCCATTTAAGCATCCACAGATATATCAACCAATTTATCAATTCAGTAAATAATTTTTTTGGGCACTTACTATGTATGCTGGACACCATTTTCCAAGGATATACAAGGAGGAAGATGATTTTATCTAAGAGGTATTTTCATATTTTTAGTCATTATGCAATAATGATAATTCATACTACTTCTTAGTGATTGGTTAGTGCCTATATTGAGGCATTAAATTCTCATGTGATTTCATCACGTGATTTAACTTCTCCAGAGTAACAAGTTCCAATTTATGGGAAAAGAAGATTATATTCTACTTTTCACTTGAAACTACAGGGTCTAGATTAATAAGATGTTAGAAGAGAACTTGGTACTATTAATCCAACACGTTCACCTTGTGGCTGGGAAACTAAAGCCCAGAGAAGTGAAGAGTGATTTGACCAAGCCACAAAGCTAATCCTTGGCATTGACATTGATAGTTATGCTGTTTGTGAGAATAGTTTCTCAGATCTTTGAGTTCTGGCCAAGGATACTTCCTGGTTGCCAAAAGTTTCCAAGAAGTTTATCTTGGAAATTCCATGAGTTTGTCACCCAAGAATTAATTTTACCAAGCCAGATGGCATTGTTGGCAAGAATGGGCTGTCACAATCCAATTTTTTTTTCTTGAAGCTTCATATCTACACAATGGGCACCGTCCAAATTTTGAAATCAGAAAAGGGGTTGGCATTTCATTTTAGAATTCAGATGATTGATGTTCACTATTTGAGATTTTAGTCAGATATTTTCATGCTTGGTAAAGTAATGTTTTTCTCCAGATAACACCCAGATATTTTCCCTTCATTTAGCTTGTGCATGAAGTCCCACATTCTATTAATCTTATTAATCTTGTCTGAAAACTATTACAAAGGTGAAGCTACCAGCATTATTTTATTGAGGTTTATTCTAATAATCTTAATGTCTTAATGAAAACAATAAAAGTTTTTTCTTACTTGTACGAAGTCTGTTATAGTTTTGGCCCTCTCTCCAGGGTAGCTGCTTTTCATATTACGGTTCAGCATAGAATCTCCACAAGACACACTTCCACAACCACTTCAGCTGAGAGGCACAGGCTGAAGGTTCAAGTGTCAACTGAATGCTTCCACATAGAAATGTCCCATATCCCTTTTGTTATACAGCTTAAAGCTGAGGGGAATGATAGTTTAGCATTACAGTTACCTTTGTTGAGCTGAATGGATAAAGTTTTTAAAAGGAATCATTAATTAAAATTGTTCGCATTTTTTTTACCCTTTTGACAAAAACTCAGTGATTAAGACCACAAATGCAAAATGAAGGCCCCACAGTCAACCTAGATGCAGCCGAGTCCTTGCTTTGTGCTTATCACTGTGCAAAGAGCTTTTCAGGTGTTATTTTATTGAAAACAGTCTCTCAATAATCCTAAAAGCTTGCTGTTATTGTTGCCACTTTATAAATGAATGAACTGAGGTTCAGTGATTTGTCCAGAGTTATACAACTAGCCTAACAATGGGGCAAGATTTTTAAGAAGCAAAGGGAAAACCAAACAATAACACTTTGTGGAACACCATTCTTATAAATCTAAATCTAGTAAATAAGAAGCATTATAGTCAAGCCTATTGCTTTCTTCCAGTCTCCTTCTCCTCCTCCTCTTCCCCTCTCTCTCCCTCCCCCTCCCCCTCTCATTACCTCTCCTCCTCCTCCTCCTCCTCCTCTTCCTCTTTCTCCTCCTCCTCCTCCTCCTCCTCCTCCTTCTTCTTCTTCTCCTCTGCTTTTAAGTAGATTCCACACAAACTCACAGCCCTCAGACCAAGACTTGGGCTGAGATCAAGAGTCAGGTGCTTAACTGATTGAGCCAACTAAGTGCCCCTTGCCTTTTGCTTTCTAATAAAAAGTTCTCTTCAAATAACCCTTCTGAACAACTATGAATGGTGGAGCCACTCAGTTCTTGAACTGTTTTTTTTTTTTTTTTAACTCTTGTATTGCCCTGACAAATGTCTTCCATTGTTATCTTAAACTGTTGTTCTGTTTTTATTTTTAAATTTTTTATCTGTCAGAGAGAGAGGGAGAGTGAGCATGCAAGCAGGGGAGCAGCAGACAGAGGGAGAAGCTGAGGAGAAGCTGCCTCGTCAGGGACCCTGTTGCAGGACTCAATCCCAGGACCCTGGGATGATGACCTAAGCCAATGGCAGACTCTTAACTGACTGAGTCCCCCAGGCATCCCTCTTAAGCTGTTTTTTTTTTTTTTACACCATTTTAAAGGTAAGAATCATATCTGCTTTTATCCTGTGTCCCATCGACACAGAACAAAGTAACTGGCACACACGGTGTTTCATGGATTTGTTTTTTAAAGGATTTCCACTGCAGCTTTGAAGGGAGCAACAGTACAAAAAGAGCATTGCAAGAATATTAAAATGACTGATACGACATAGTGGATGATTCTCCCTTTGTTTTTGCATTATGTATACCATTACCTAGAATTTTAAATGTTTCCTCTCAGCAGAATGCTTATTACTAAATCATGAAAAACATAGGAAGGGAGGATGGGAGTTGGGGAAGGCTCTGCCTTGGAAATGCTCATCTTGAGCCCATGTAGTACTTAATTTTCATCTTGGTGGATGTGAGAACATCTAGGTTGGAATAATATTTGAATTACTTGTCAGGCCTGTTAGACAAGCTGGCATAAATCTCATTTCACATTGACATTTTTCAACTAAGATTTAACAGTCCAAAAACTCAGGTAGATGCTGCCAAAAACACCACAGAACCTGAAGGTTTGGAATGTCTTCAAGGAAGGACAAGCAGGAGTGACAATTAATTTCCTTGAAGGTCACAGTCTAAGAATGATGCAGCATCTTTAGAATTTTGACAACCTGGCTGCCCCGAAGAGGCCTCCAAAGTATTCCTAGCAAATACTTAATCATGTTTCTCAGAATAGACCTTGCTTTAGAAAATTTAATAGAATGGAGTTTTGGCTTAAAATAGTTTGATTTCCATCCCCTACCCTCCTTCCTGGTTGATCTAGATAATGGGGAATCAGTTAGAGAATGCATGCTAGGGAAAAGCAAATCCTAGAATAAGAGGTCTTGAGTAGATGTCATTACATATGAAAGGAAACTATCCTAATTTTCCTCATCTCTATTTTTTTATTATCATATAATGTATTATTTGCCCCAGGGTACAGGCCTGTGAATCATCAGGCTTACACATTTCACAGCACTCACCATTGCCCATCCCCGCCCCAATGTCAATCATCCAGCCACCTGGTCCCTAACCCCCACAGCACAACAACTCTCAGTTTCTTTCGTGAGATTGAGTCTCTTATGGTTTGTCTCTCCCCCAATCCTATCTTGTTTCACTTTTTTCTTCTCATCTCTATTTTTTATTCTTCCTCTTGATTCCTAGGCATGCCTCATTTTCTGCCCCCCACATTTTCTCTCCAGCCCCAAGTGTCTACCTCTTCCTTTATATAAAGTAGAGACCTCTTATTTGCCTAACTAACTCCCATTCATCAGTGAGATTTCAACCAATGCTAGCGAGAAATCTCTCCTCATTTTTGATCCCAATAGTTCCCTTGACATTGAAGGAAGCACTTATTGACATGAGTGTTGTGTTTACTTATTCTGAGGGATGAATGACTGACAAGCATAATACAGAGTCCTCACAGATGGGTTTTCTTGTAAGAAAGTACAAGAAGGTAGGGGAGACAGGTAGGAAAAATAATCCACACTGAGTATCAGATATTTGTGGGTTTCTATATAGTCATCTAAAATGGTCTCAAAAATGACACTCTGAGGTAAACTCTTATCACTTTTCCACAACTTGCAGCTGATAAAATTGAAACTCAAGTAAGTGGTGTACACCCAAGGAATTCCAAAACCCAGGCATGAGGGAAGGTTGTTTTCTTTTTTCTTTTCTTTTCATTCTTTTTTTTTCCTGCCAAAAGAAGGTAAATTGCTTCTACTGTCAAGGATGGGTATTGAACTTAGTTCCCACTGTAGGAGAGAGCTTTTGAATGAAAAACTCATTCAAGCAATGAGTCCAAATGTGTTTTTCTCCTTTGTCACTAGCTTGCTTTTGTTCATGCCACTGAAGCCCTGGGTTTCAAATAAAGCAACAACCCTGTAAGAGATATTATGAGATACAACAATACAGTCCAGTTGGAGACAATTACTATACGTTTGCTCAGTGCTCAAGTCTATGAGGGGATTTTAGAATCAAATTTATACAAATGCAGGAATCTCTGATCATGGTTATGAGCCCTGTTCAGGCAGAGGTGTGGTGGGCCACATCAAGTGCCCAGAATCAGAGTGAAGTTAAAATGAAGGTGTCACCTCCTGGCTTTTCCTGTAATCCCTGGTCTTCTTTGTTATAGCCATATTTCACACAGAAACCCTTTAAAGTTTATGTTCAAATTTCGCCATCAACAAAAATTGCCATGGCTTAAGCAAAGCAGGAATGGTAACCTCTATTTGACTGATGAGAAAAAAAAATGACATCTAGATATTTTAAAGGCTTCATAAATGTAACAAAATGTGAAACTGTGACCCAAATCCTTAAGTTCTTGCCACAAACATTTTGCTTTTTCCACATTACTTAAAAGGGGATCATAATAAAACAGGACTTTAAATTGAATTAAATTTGCAATCACATCTTTGATACATGTAAAAAAGGGACAAATGGATCCACCTATATAAATAATAACATTAATGTGAATGGATTAAATACTCCCATCAAAAGACAAATAAGTTAGGCTGAAAATATGATTCAACTATATGTTCTCTATAGGTGATAATGCTTTAGATTTAAATATATGATAGCTTAAAAGTAGAAGGATGAAAAAGTTATGGCATGCAAACAGGAGTCATAGAAAAGCTAAATGGCTACATTAAATCAGACAAAATAGATTACAAGAGGAAAAAATGTGACAAGAGACACGATAAACGTTTTATAATGATAAAAGAGTAAGTCCATTAGGGTTAGATAACAATTATAAACATAAGCACACCTAAAAATAGAGTTTCTAAAACATAAAGTGAAAACAGAATTAAAAGGAGACATCAACAGTTCAATAATAATAGAAACTTCAATACTCAACTTCAGCAATGGATAGAACTAGATGAATTACCATCCAGATGGCTATAGAAAACTAAACCGTATAAACCAACTAGATCTAACAGACATTTCTAGACCACTCAACGACAATGGCAAATACATTCTTCTTAAGCACACACAGAACAGTCTCTAAGAAACTCTACATGGTGAGCCATAAAACAGGCTTTGAGAAATATAAAAGGATTGAAATAAAATAAAGTATGCTCTCTGACTACAGTGGAATGAAATTATAAATCAATAGCAGGACTGTTTGGACAACATACAAATATGCAGGAAAAAAAATATACTACTAAATTACCAACTTGTCAAGAAGGAATTCACAAAAGAAACTAGAAAATGTTTTGAGATGGATGAGAATAAAAAGGTAGCGAAAGCAGTGCTTAGGGAAAAATTTATAGCTATAAACACCTGTATTAAAAAGAAGCAAGATCTTGGGGTGCCTGGGTGGCTCAGTGGGTTAAAGCCTCTGCCTTTGGCTCAGGTCATGATCTCAGGGTCCCGGGATCAAGCCTCACATCGGGCTCTCTGTTTAGCAAGGAGCCTGCTTCCTCCTCTCTCTCCACCTGCCTCTCTGCCTACTTGTGATCTCTGCCTGTCAAATAAATAAATAAATAAATCTTTAAAAAAAAAAAAAAAGAAGCAAGATCTTAAATCAGTCATCTAAATTTGTAACTTAAGAAACTAGAAAAATAAGAGAAAAATAAATCTTTGGCCAGCAAATGGAAGGAAAACTAAGGAATAGAGTGGAAATTAATGAAACAGAGAATAGAAAGAAAAAAGAGAAAAACAGTGAAACTAGAAGTTGGTTAGTTGCAAGATCAACAAATTTGGGGAAAAAAAAACTTTAGCTATCTTGGGCCCTCCCCCCAAAAAAAGGGGAGAGAGAGAAAAAAGTTAAATTATTAAAATCAGAGTGAAAAAGAGAATATTATAACTGATCTTGCTGACATATTTCAAAAAATATAAGGGGCTATTATATTATAAACAACTGTATGCCAAAAATTAGGTAAGTTAGATGAAATGAACAAATTCCTAGAAAAACACAAATTACACAAAACTGACCTATAAAAAATAATCTGACTATGCCTGTAACAACTAAAAATATTGAATTAACAATTTAAAACTTTTTACCAAAAAAAAGCCCAAGGTCAAATGTCTTCACTGGTGAATTCCACTAAATGTTGAAAATAAAATTAATATCAATCTTTCATAAAGTCTTACTAAAAATAGAAGAGGGAATACTTCTTAATTCATTCTGTGAGAGCAGTATTACCTAAGTATCAAAACTAGACAAGTTATATGAGAAGATAAAATTATATATCCATATTCATTATTAATATAGGTGTAAAAATCATCAACATAACAAACAAATTGAATCTAGCAACATATGAAAATGATTATGCACATGACCTAGTAGGACTTACCCTGGAATACCAGGTTACTTTAACATCTGAAAATTAATCAGCATAATACACTGCATAAATAAAATGAAGGCAAAAAACCACATGATCAATTCAGTTGACAGAAAAATCTTTTCACAAAATTCAACACTTTTCATGATAAATACACTTAACAAAATAGGAACTGAAGGAACTTCATCTTAATAAAAGATATTTCTGAAAAACCTTGTAGCTAACATCATACTAAATAGTGAAAGCCTGGGTGTCTTTCCCCTAAGATTCATAATAGAATAAACATATCTACTTTCTTCACTTCTGTTCATTATTGTCCTAGAGATTCCAGCTAGAGTAATTAAACATGAAGAAGAAATAAAAAGCATCCATACCAGAAATTAATAAGTAAAATTATCTCTATAGATAACATGATATTGTGTAAAGACAATTTTTTAAAAATCCACTAAAAAAACAGTTTATTAGAATTAATAAATGAATTCATCAAGATTACAAGTATAAGATCAATATATGAAAATCAATTCTATTTCTAAACACTTGCAATTACACTTAAAATCAACAAAATAGAATAAAATATTTAGGATTAAAATTACCTAAGAAGCACAAGACTTGAAAGTACAAGAAACCTACAAAATATCACTGAAAAAAAATTAAAGGAGACTTAGATAAATGGAGAGAGATACCATATGCATGGGCCTGAACACTTAATATTGTTAAGATGATAATACTCTTCACATTGAACTACAGATTCAATGCAATCCCTACCATCATCAAAATTGGTCCCCCTCCCCCACTAGAAGTTGATAGTAGTCAAATAACCAGAATAGCCAAAAGAATCTTGAAAAAAGAACAAAGTGGAAGGACTCATACTTCCCATTCCCATTTTGTGAAGCTACAAATGAAGAAGGTGTGATACTGGTATTTGGGTCGTAAAATTCTTTGTGGTGGGCGCTGTCTGGTGCATTGAAGGACATTCAGCAACATCTGTGGCCTCTACCCACCACGTATCAGCAGGAGAACCCAGTTGGGACAATCAAAAATGTCTCCAAACGTTTTAAAATGTCTCTTGGAGGGCAAAATCACCCTGGTTGGTAACCACTGCTCTAGATACTATTCTTTCCCCAAAGAGAGCTGAGGACAAATAACCATAGCCTTCAAGAAATCCCCAGGCCAATGGGATACAATGGTTATTTTGACTGAGGGGAAAAAAATTGTTTGGACATTAAAGAAACAGAAATGTAAATAATAAAGTAGAAAACAATGTGAAAATTGTTAAAACAGCCTGAAAAACCCATAGTAGAATCACAGCATCAAGAGTGATTGATTGTGCCCTTGGGGAAAGCTAGGCTTAAGAAGAGCTTAGCAGGGAAAGTAAAATTTGATTTGGACCAAGAAAGCTGAGTGAGTAAAGAAGGGAAACACATTACAGGCTGGAGGGGAAAAGATGAGCAAAGGTGTGGAGCTGTGCAGGTTGCAGGCAAAAGGGTATGCAGGGACTGGATAAGGCAAAGGATGGCAAGTAATGAAGCCGAGAAGACCTATTATTTGCAGTCTTTATTTTAACTCTTCCTTATACATAACTTGAAATTTGTAGCAGGTCTTGCTTATGCAATTTTCCCTGGCTTCCCAGTGTGTGAATAAAAGTAAAATCAAAACTAGAGGGGACTTTTAAGTCCATTTTATAAAACCAAGAAAAATCCAGAGCAGGAGATCAACATAAGAAGCAATTTTTCCTCTTTGAATTTCTGCCTGAGTGCAGAGAGGATTTTTTCTTCTACTTTCTTTCTCTCTTCCTGATCCCCTGAGTAATTTAAAATCCTCTTGAGCAGAATGCTTGCTAAGGCATAGGAGAAAATAATCTTAATTGGCTCTTTCCAATCTGCATTTGTGGGAATGGGTGTGACTGTTCCTCAGTCATTTACATCTGATGGTATTTTTAATTTGGGTAATTCCTTAAGTGAATGATAATAGATGCATGTAAATTTCCCTGCTTCTTGGAAACTGTCATACCTGGAGTTACTTCAGCATAGAAAACTAATGATGGACTAAGAAAATAGTCATTCCTGATGTAGGCAAACCCTCATTTCAATTGGCAACATGGATTTTGACCCATAAAGAGGTGAGGACAATGGTAGTTACCAGGTTTTCAAGGTCTACAAGACAAAAATCATTTAAATACTTCACATTCATCATATTAGTTGATTTCAGACAATAGTCCTATGTCAGTCTTAAAATCCTCACATTGTAAATGTGAGCACCAAGCCTCAGTGAGATTAAGAACCAAGTCACAAATAATAATCAGGAAAGCTGTGATTGAGTATGGGGGTCTGTGGATTTCAAGGTCTGTGGTTTTAACCCTAACTCAACACTGCTTCTTTCCTGGCCTTGACATACAGCTGAATATATTTTGACATGTTTTCTATTAGAAAATTGGTACTGTCATATAATGTACAGTATTATTACCTGAAGATCAAATGTCAGTTTTCTAAAGGCAAGGGACATGTATGGTTGAGAAAATCGAGAATGTGGAAAGTATGTGGCTTGGCACAGGTCACATTTAGATCATAAGCACATTTAGTAAGGATCCCAAAACTTTAGGATGCAGCTTTTCTGTTGAGAGAAGTGTCATCAAAGATTTTTTTTTTAAAGTAAAATAGAGTTAGCTAGCTAGCATAGTGTTTTGAAGACAGATATTAGAATTCTATGTCAAAACAAAGATTTGTGGTCACTAGAAGACTGAAGAGAATATAGTGGACAATGTGATCGAAGAATGAATTTTGGTATGATGAGGAATGTGCTGATTGGCTGAGAGCAAGCAGTAGGAGGCAGGACAGCAAGCCAGCAAGTCATAGAGTAGAGATGTTTTAGAGCAAGAAAAGTTTAGCATAAGAATTTAGCCATAATCTTGGACAGAAAGAGTCCAAAAGATATTAAGAAAAATAGGACAGTTGCATTGGGTGTACATATCAATATGGAAGAGAGAGAAAAAGTGGTGTATATAATTAATAAAGGTTATGAAGCATCTGGGCAAGCTGTTCAACCAGGAAGGTCTAAGAAATGCTATTTTATTCACATTCACTCTAAGGTGGTGGCTGTGTAGCCTATTGGAAATATCCTGAGGTCAGCGGTAATCTAGAACCAAATGGCGGGAGAATAACAAGAGTTACGTGGCATCAAGTGATCTTCATGGGTCACTCCTCGTGCTAAGTGCATAATTATTTCTTTAATCTCCATAACCACTTGAGGTAGCTTGTATTATTTCTTATATTCTATGGGCTCAGACTTGTCAATTCACTTGTCTAAAGCCATGCTGCTGGCAAGTGCTGGGGTACAATTCAATCAGGTTTTTCTGATCCCAGAACTCTGCTTTTTACATCTGTGCAATTCTTCCATGAAGGAAAGGAGGGGGGGAGGGACAGCTGGGAGGCAGGGAGCATTTAGGCCCAAAGTGGAAATTCTATTCACATACTAACTATTGGCATAGAAGGGGGTGCTGTTACCCATTTGGGGCAGTGGAATATACAATTATGTTGACTATGGGGAGATTCTGGTAACAATAGAGACAAACCAAAAGAGACTCTTAACTACAGGAAACAAACTGAGAGTTGGTGTAGAGGAGGTGGGTGGGGAAATGGGGTCCCTGGGTGATGGGCATTAAGGAGGGCACATGACGTAATGAGCACTGGGTGTGATAGGCGATGGATGAATAATTGAACTCTACATCTGAAACTAATGGTACAGTGTATGCTCATTAATTCAGTTTAAATAAAATAAGAAAAACAAAAGAGACACATCAAATAAATAATCTCTGCTGGATGTTTGTGAGTGAAATTGTGGTAACTGGAGTTACTAAAACCATTTTAGGACCACACGGAGAGGTAGGCTTTAAGCTAAAAGGAAGAAAGAATCTGGTCCATTGACTTGCTTAATTAACTAATTCCAGGGTTTCTCTACTCGAGATTTCTCTGAGTCCTTTTATTGTTTAAACCATTTTGTATTGTTTAGTGAATACTTATTTCTATCTTGCTAGTGTGGGAAATAAGGATTACACATTGGAATTGACCTATCTGAAGTATAATCTGAGATGGCACGCTACTTATTTCTTCTTTGAGGCCATTGGTCCTCATCTTCATGTGGAATATCCCAGTTTTCTCAAGGTGAGGAATAGCCTAATTCTCTCTGTCTTTTTCCCTCCACAAACTATGGAATCTTTACTTCTACTACCCCATTGTTTTCTAGTTTTCTCTGTGAATCCCTCACTCATTTGGATCCCATCTTAAAATGCAAACATCTAAGCATGTACTAAGTATTCTACACTGTGCCAGATGCTGGTGAATAAGTTTACCTTCACTGATAAGATCATTCTGTAGTTTAACTTGATTCAGTTTAATCTATTTATTTATAGTATAGGTATATTCACAAAATATATTCATCCCTAAGGTTATTCATTGGTTTGTATAACACATACTCAGTGAGCACCTAAAGAACTATGTGCCTGCCAGGTTATGGATCTACACAAATGGACAATACATTGTATATAAGAAGCACCCATGACTTGAACACTTAGCAGATTAATTAAAGTTCTAGAATAAGGGTTTGAAGAGAGTTTTATGGGAGTGGAAGTCTGAATCAGATGTTGGGGGAGGGGACATAAAATTGAGCATGACATGGTTTCTGCCTTAAGAAGGAAACAAAGGGATATGTTGAGATTGCCTACATTTAAGATTCATATCCCTTCCCAAGATTATATTCTATACCTAAAGTGACTTTATATAACTATAGGATCCCTACTATGCATAAGTATTTATTATCCTCAGATACCTCATGTTCATATCTTATCCTCTGGGAACTTATTATCTAGCTTTTAACAGGGCTTTCAGTGCTGACATCTGAGGCTCTTTTTGCATTTTTCTTAAACTGCTCTTATTAGCCTCTCTCAGAGACTATTTAAAACCTGGAAAGTTAGGGTAACCTTGGGCAAGGTATTTAATCTCTCCAAGACTCTATATCCAAGAAATAGAAATGATGGCACTTATCTCAGGACTTTGTTAGGATTAAGTTACCTAATACAAGAGGAGAATAATACAGTGCCTAGTACATAGTAAGCACTTGACATATAATGGTTTTACTACTGACCTTCCTGATCCTCAGATAATTAAACTTCTGCTGTTCTCCTAATATTCTAGCACTTTTAAATTTTCTAAGTACTTTTGCTCACTTTCTTCTTTCTTCATAGGAAACTCCATTTCTTATATTTTCTGAACTCCGATATGTTCTTCACAGCCCACAATGAACTCTTGAGTGCAGTAAATGGAATTTAATGTATGTCTGCTTGTCAAAAATAACCTCACAATCTTTTGAAGCACTTTGAATCTTGAAGCACTTTTATGAGAAGGGGATTATGGAGAAGCTATCTTGTGTATTTGTTGTTAAGATGTGACATCATCAGGGGGCCTGGTTGGCTCAGTCGGTTCAGCCTCTGACTCCTGGTTTCAGCTCAGGTCATATTCTCATGATCATGAGATCGAGGCTCACAGAGATTGAGGCTCTGTGCTCAGTGTGGAGTCTGATTCAGATTCTCTCTCCCTTTCCCTCCTCCTCACACTCTGTCTTCTTGCCAAATTAATAAAATCTTCAAAAAAAAAAAAAAAAGACATGACATCATCATTGTCTACTCAAGAGGAAAAGAGTAGTTTTACCAAATGTCTGTGGTGTCTCAGTAATGGGAAATCTTTCAGCAGATAAAACTGACCAATTTGATGTTCTAAGAGTTCTATACTCTATATACTCTACCCAGATCTCAGCTAGTTATGCACAGGCTACTATAAAATAGAAATTAGCACTTGGGTGAAACAATCCTTCCAGAATTCTCCCTCAAAGACCAAAGTTTTCATTTGCAAAAGAAAAGTCTTTTATAGAGATAAAATAATGCTAAGAAAGAGTGGCTTTTGTATAGGATTACAATAAACTAAGGATATTATTATCTCTATTTTACAGATTAAGAAACTGAGGCTTAGGAGACTTGTTTTGAAAGAAGTTTTTATGGCCGATGTCAAAAAGGTAACTGCCTATGTTCTCCTCTCGGATTTTGGTGGACCTGTCTCACATTGAGGTCTTTTGTCCATTTAGAGTTTATCTTTGTGTATGGTGTAAGAGAATGGTTGAGTTTCATTCTTCTTTGTATAGCTGTCCAATTTTCCCAGCACCATTTATTAAAAAGACTTTTTTCCACTGGATAATTTTTCCTGCTTTGTTGAAGATTAGTTGACCGTAGTGTTGAGGGTCCATATCTGGGTTCCCTATTCTGTTCCTTTGAACTATGTGTCTGTTTTTGTACGAGTGCAATGCTGTCTTGATGATCACAGCTTTATTATATAGTTTGAAATCAGGCAACATGATGTCCCCAGCTTTGTTTTTCCTTTTCAGCATTCCCTTGGCAATTCGGAGTCTTTTCTGGTTCCATACAAATTTTAGGATTGTTTGTTCCAGCACTTAGAAAAATGACATTGGTATTTTTCTAAGTGCTAGAACTTCTTTCAAAACACTTCAGCAACTTCTTCCAAAACATGTTTCCAAAGGCAAGGGAAACAAAAATGAAAATGAACTTTTGGAATTTTTTCAAGATAAAAATCTTCTGCATAGCAAAGCAAACAGTCAACAAAACAAAGAGACAACACATGGAAAGGAAGAAGATATTTGCAAATGACACTACAGATAAAGGTCTGGTATCCAAGATCTATAAAGAATTTCTCAAACTCAATCCCCAAGAAACAAATAATCAAGTGAAAAAGTGGGCAGAAGACATCAACAGACACTTCTCCAAAGAAGACATACAAATGGCTAACTGAGACATGAAAAAATGATCAACATCATTAGCCATCAGGGAAATTCAAATCAAAACCACATTGATATACCACCTTACACCAGTTAGAATGGCACAGATTAACAAGGCAGGAAACAACAGATGTTGGAGAAAATGTGGAGAAAGGGGAACACTCTTACACTGTTGGTGGGAATGCAAGTTGGTGCAGCCACTTTGGAAAAGAGTGTGGAGACTTCTTAAAAAATTAAAAATAGAGCTATCCTATGACCCTGAAATTGCACACTGGGTATTTACCCCAAATATATAGATGTAGTGAAGACAAGGGTCATATGTACCCCCAATGTTGATAGCAGCAATGTCCACAATTGCCAAACTGTGGATAGAGCTGAAATGCCCTTCAACAGATGAATGGATAAAGAAGATGTGGTCCATATATACAATGGAATATTACTCAGCCATCAGAAAGAATGAATACCCAACAATTATATCAACATGGATGGAACTAGAGGAGATTATGCTAAGTGAAATAAGTCAAACAGAGAAAGTCAATTATCATATGGTTTCACTTATTTGTGGAATATAAGGACTAGCATGGAGGACATTAGGGGAAAGGAAGAAAAAATGAAAGAAGGAAATCAGAGTGGGAGATGAACAATGAGAGACTATGGACTCTGGGAATCAAATGGAGGGTTTTAGAAGGGAGGGGGTTGGGAGGATGGGTGACCCTAGTGACGGGTATTAAGGAGGGCATGTATTGCATGGAGCACTAGGTGTTACATGTAAGCAATGAATCATGGAACACTACATCAAAAACTAATGATATACTGTATGGTGACTAACATAACACAATGATTTAAAGAAAGGAAACTGAGGTTTACAGAATTAAAAGTATTTTCCTAAGGTTTGGTGTCAGAGCTAGCAAATGGTAGGGCCAGGATTTGAGCCCAGTTCTGTCGGATTCAAACTCGTGCTTTTTTATGTTGTTCTGTGTTTATTTCTGTTGTTTTCAACAACTCAGGAATGGAAAACTAAGTTGCTATCCTCTGTCTTCATTGTATATTGTTTTTGTACTTTCACAGTAAGCTGGGGTGTTCAGAGGAGTATAAATGAAAGTGAAAGGCACTTTCATGCAGGAGGTACTGCATGGTCCAGAAGCACCCTCAGATGTCTTTATCCTTGGTCACTTCCCTGTTCTTCACACTGGAATGTGATTTGTAGAGAACTTGAGACTGATGCTTCAGAGTAATTTTAATTGCTGTTGGTAGGGATAGAAGGATGTTTCTTCTGCACTGTATGTCTCTATCCCACGTTCTTCACCTCCTCCCTCCAAGAGAAGTCACTAATCCCATAGGTCAACTTACCAGACACTGATTAGGTCATATTTGTTAGAGAGCAAAATCTTTTTGGGGTAGAATGTCCATACCCGGCCTTCTATTCTACTTCCTTTCATCTGAATACATTGAAAAGGTCCTGTTATAGGTGTCCAGACCAAATGTGATAAGGCTCTATCATTTGGATTTGGCTTGGAAGGAAGGGTTGAAGGAAGGCTTCTTTGTTGTTTGAACCTAAGCCATATATATGTTCTAGTGCATATTTACCAGAGTTCTGATTTTGGATTCCTTGGCCAAGGCCCAGCTATTACTAAAGGGAAGTGTGGGTTCTTATTTGTTAATGTTCCTTGGGTGTATCCCCCTAAATCACCTTGGGAGCTGGAGGTGGAGGTTGTTGGTTGGTCAACGCCCCAGTATTCCTGGGTACCTGGCATAATATCACTTTAATACCACTAAAAAGTCAGCAAAACTCTTAACCTTTTCCAATATTTTATACATTAAATTTTATTTCCAGAAATAGATGGTCTTTAAGGTCGGAGATTGACCTTTACATTTCCAATCTCCTGTTAGAAGCACACCAATTGATCTCAGCAGAAAAGAATCTAAGGCAGCAGGTAAAGCATTGACCCTGTCTCTGCACCAGAACCCTATGTTGGTCCCCTGGGATATTTGAAATAACTCTTACAAACAAAAGTATTCCTACTTTACAGATGAGCCTAATTTTTTGACCAGATTGACATCAACAATAACAACAATAATAAATAATTTCTGCTTGTAACTGAAAAATTTCAGAGATAGAGAAAGCCTGGTTAATTCAGGGCCTTGCCCTCTTCTCTGTTAGTTTTCACCTCAGGATTATTTTTTTCATGACATCAAAATGACTCCAAGCACCACCTTATTCAAATATAATGTACAATAGAATTGCTACAAGTAGATGGGAAGATAGAAAATTAATAAGATTCAAGGGAAACCTGGCTGGCTCAGTTGGGAGAGCATGCCCACTCTCGATCTCGGAGTCATGAATTCAAGCCCAACATTGTGTGTGGAGATTACTTAAAAATAAATAAACGTTAAAGATAAGATTCAACAAAAATTTGGCTTGATTTATCATGGTGGAGGGTGCTAAGTTGTCTTACTTTTCAATACCCAGTTCTGTTTCTTGATTGGCTAGATTCTTAAGTGGTGTCAGATATCACTTCTAATAGCAACTATAGATGATTGAAGTTATGTCCATAGGAAGTTTAAGCACTGCCCTTCATATCTGTCTTGTCTTAGTGACAAGCTACTGACAGAAACTGTACCTGGACAGCATAAAGAGCAGTGAGTATTTGGCAAAGATTTGGTAAATGTTGTGAGAGAGTTAAACTGGATAATTCAGATTAGCAAATCTGAATAACGACAAAATCTCCAATTTTCTTTTCTTTGGGCAAATGGCTCCTGCAATGTAAGTGAAAATTAATTATACAGCTTTGTAAAGCAAAAGATGTTAGGGACAAAGGAGAGATGTGAAATGGAACTAACATTTGTTAAGCACTGATAATGTGCTAGACAGTGTACTAGACACTTTACACATGTTATTCATTCTTTTGAGTTAACATTATGAAATACCTATTAGGTGATAGGCAGTGCATTCTCTGATGTGACTGTCAATATAAATAAGACATGATATTTTCCTTAACAAAGTTATAGCCTAGAGGGAGAGATGAACAACTAGGTCAGCATTCACATTGTGATGTGATAAATAGTATTATTGCTCAGAGGACATCAAAATCAGACAGAAAGTCCACAGATGGTTCCCAAATTTAGAAGTGCTTGAACAAAGTTTTGCAAGAGGACAAAGGGGTCAATTATTTGAAAATGGAAAACCGAATATTGCTGATATCAAGAATAGCATGTGTAGGAGTGCCTCAGTGGCTCAGTTGGTTAAACAACTGTGTTTGGCTTGGGTCATGATCCCAAGATCCTGGGGTTAAGCCCCAGGTAGAACTCCCTGCTCAGCAGGGAGCCTGCTTCTCCCTTCCCTCTACACCTCCTCCTGCTTGTGTTCTCCCTCTCACTCATTCTCTTGAATAAATAAAATCTTTTAAAAAAAAATAGCATTTGTGAAGATGCAGGGATATGGAACAGTGTGAGATAGCTGGAGTTTGGAAAATTTACAAATTATGTAGAATAGTAGCTGGAGATGAAGCTACAGAGTTGGATATGGTTCAGGTTATGGAACATGGAAGCCTTAGAAGACAGGTGGTGGGTATTATGGAGGGCACGTATTGCATGGAGCACTGGGTGTGGTGCATAAACAATGAATTCTGTTATGCTGAAAGAAATAAATTTAAAAAAAAAAGAAGCCATGAGGACATTCTTCATTTTGAGAGTTATGGGGAACTACTGATGAATATTAATCCCAGAAATATCGTGATCATTTTTGCATTGAAAGTAATCACTCCAGAAGCAGTATGTGTGATGGAGGAGGAAGACAGAAGAAGCAGTTTTTTATAATCCCTTCAAGCATTAATAATGAAGGCATTGGAAATAGAAGGGGAGAGACTGATGCAGGATGAGGAAGTAGAGTTGATGTGGATGGTGCATGAGTGAGAGAGGTCTACAAGGTTCCCCACATTTGAGGCTGGGGTTGCATATACAGGCATTTTTCAAGATAAGAAATATTACGAAAGGAGCCGGTGTCAGGAAAAGACAGAGTTCAGTTGGGCATATGGATGTAATGGGCACCTCCTGAAGTAGAGCAAGGATTTGGTTTATTTATTTGATGATATACTCTGGCCACATGTTCATATGGATAGAGAGAAAAAGTCATCTTTCTTCCTTTTTTCCCCTCCTAAATTTCACTGGAGTATACCTTCTTAGCTATGCACATGCAAGGAGAGTAGTCATGGGAGTAAATGGGAGTAGGTGTAAGATTCTAAGCAGAGTACTAAACAGGCAAGTGTCAGACATCTTCAACCTCCTCTCTCTGACATTGCAATTTTGAGAAACCCATTGGGCTGATATGGCACTGACCAAAAACCACAGGGAGGAAAATACCAGGGGTCTAAAAGGAACTCTGTAGCAGGGAAGGGGAATTGGTCCGCTGACTGACTCTTTTTCCAGGGTTAACAAAATGGCCTGAATTGATGGAGAATTGATGGCTTACCTGGCATACCTGGGAAACAATTTCCAAATATGTGACTGTGGGTCAAATAGCTGTAGACCTAAAGTTTGGGAATATGCAAGTATTTAAATTAGTAAAGGCATAACACTGGTAGTGAACAAATGTCTAGAAAAATGGGCAAGACCAGTGTTCAAAAGTGACCCATGTGGCCACTGTGGTGCTACTCGTGGGGTAGGAGGGTTTTGTAACTCCTCTTTTTCATCTGGAGTTTGAAAAAGAGAACTAGATATATTTGGGTTGAGTGAACTCCTGAGTTCTTCTACAATGATGTGTATCTATGAACATAAGCATGTGAGAATTTGAACAATTAGTTGAAAGGATAAAAGACATGTGGTTTCATCTGCATCTTAAACTGGTAGAGTGGGTCAGATAGATTATACTGAATTTGTAGTACCTGCAGCGAAGTCAGATAAAGATATTGAAGAGGAAGATGGAGGCAAGAGTGAGAAGGTCAAGAGACATCTTAGAGTTGAAAATACAGATGTAATTAGTATGTAGATGGTAATTGAATATATGTTTTCAGACAAGATCATTAAGGGGAAACATGGTTAAAAGACCTGGAGACCACTAACATCTAGGTGGTTAGTGGAAGAGGAGAGGTCTATGAATGAAAAGCCAGGGAGGTATTAGAAAGAATGAGAACCATGAACTCATAGAGGTCAAGCAAAGAGAGATCACTCATGAGAAGCAATGGTCAAAATTCAAATGCAATAAGAAATCTAAATATGCATAAAACAAAAAATATACTGGCTTTTCTGACATATATTTTATCCCTGTACCTTTCAGTTATGTGAACCAATAAATGTTTTTGTTGCTTATATCAGTTTGGGTTGGGGTTTTGTTTCACTTGAATCCACAAGACCCCTAGTTGATGTTGTTTAGATTTTCACATAGACTCTGATGTCCCCCAAGGTGATGGTGTACTTAGGTATCCTGGCTATAGGCATCTAGAGGCTGCAGGATGGAAGAGATAATCTGCATATAGTTATATATGTCACTTATTAATATGTATCACTGGCTTTGATACAGAACACACAGCTCCTGAAAGTCAAGATTCCTAACCAAAACAGATTTTGAAATAGAACCCTTGTTAATGGATGTCATAGATGGTCTTTCTCCATGTGTGGATTTGGCCACAGATACTATTAAACTCACACCAAGCTATATAAAACTAAAATTGTTCTTCCTTCCAACACCCTGTTCCCTGCTCCTCTGTGGAGGAACTTTTTGCAGCTGTACACTGGATGAAATAGTTGGGCAGAATCTTATTCAAGTTTTAAATGGTTCTCAGTCAGTGTTCTCGACCTTCTTACAAAACTTTAGAATAATTTCAATCTTCAAAATGCTAATATAAACCTCTAGACTCCTTCTGATCCCTTGGGAGCTGTGTGCAAATGTTATGCTAATATGCTCTGTTACAGCTGAGAAAACACATCAAATTTGCCAGTGAGCCACATTATTGACAGAGCTCTGGGAATTCAACCCCACGAGCCTCAGAAGTTAGAAAACAGAGCAAAGCTTACGCTAGAAAAGTAAAGTTCTTTGACTATGGCCTTCACTTTTAATTATAATACCCTAAAAGTTACAATTCTATTCAGCTTTCTCACCAGGCATTTAGAAAACAGGATTGCCGCATCTTGCTTTTAAAGTGCATGCCTGCATCAAAACATAATATGTCTCTACCTCCTGTGGAACTACGTATGAATTCAAAGGCATATTTCATCTGAGTAGTCTGTACTGTCATTGTCATTGGAAAATTAAAAATAAAAATGTTCAGTTCTTATTGTGCTGTTAACAAAGGAAGGGGGATCCTCTGAAAGATCAGAATTTCAGAAGTGCAGGCCACCATTCTGTTCTGAAAACAAAACAAAACAAAACCAAGAGCATTTGCTATGACTTTGCCAAGGATTTTTAAAGATTCAGACTGAAAGTAAAACACTTCCAGAAGTGAAGATGTAGAGCATGCACCATCTGTCTTGTCTTCGTGGGAGAGTTGTTGGATTTTCCTGACCACATCAAATCCCATTGGGACAAACTTCTTGGTTGTCAAAACCATTTGGTTATAATATGATTTGGGAAAAATTATTGCACTTCTAGAAATCACTTTTGAAAATTCTTGGGGCAAGAGATGAAATAGAACTTAAACGAACTTTTCTGTAGTCAAATCAAAGGGGAGGAATCTTGAGCCTAATTTATTTTAGCAAATGATATGCCCAGTCAACCTGGGATTGACTTCAACTTTGGAATTAAAAGGACCTGGGTTCATATCTTAGCTCAGTTCTTTAGAGGTTGTTCAGACTTTCTGGGCCTTGGTTTCTTTATCTGTAAAATGGTGGTACCTATCTTAGAAGATAGTCTTAGGATGTAATGATAAAAGTTAAATTGAGCATTTAAAGCCAATATCTGGGTATCAAATACAAAGTGAAAGCACATAAATGGCCATTAGGGAAAATGGATATGATAGCAGGCTTAGTACTTTCCAAATATTTATCTTTAATCTTTTGATTATTTAGGGGGAAAGATGATATTTTGTTTAGAGTTTGGTATTTAGGGAAGATCTTACTTAGAAGGTAAAGAAGGAAAAGAAAGTTTGGAAGATAATTACTCCCAACTATTGGCAAACTGGAGCACAATGATTTCCTATTTTCCAGGCTGTGTGCTAGTTCTGGAAATATATAAATTAACAAGCTACCATCTTTGGTCCTATAGAACTTGACGTTTATCAAAAAACATGGACATTAACCAAGTAATTACAGAAATAATTATGTACAACTATAATAAAATGACATCAAGAGAAAATACAACATGCTTGGACAGTGTATAATAGAGGAAATTAATCTGCAAGTATAGCTTTCTATTCCCTGAAGAAAGATTCATCCCCAGTGGAAATGTGAAGTTTAAAGAGTTTGTCTTCAATGTGCTATTCAAAATCTTGCTATTTTTTCCCTAGCTGGGGACACTAGTCCCCTGTAGTCTTTTGGTGATTCTATATTACTTGTCAGTATATTCTCAGAACTTAATAAAAGTACATTTATATTGCATTGTTTCATTTACACCAAGTATAACTTTCCTACTGGGTACTATCCTATACTTAAAAAACTTTATCTCTATTTTCTCACCCAATGAAAAGAAGTTCAACTCAGCTCTCCCTTTGTTTGCATCCTCAGACCCATTCTATTGAACTACTGACTAGACAAACCTAGAGCCTTGCAGTTGGGCACTAAACATGCTTAAATCATTTCTAAATTTGTCAAATTTATGATCCTATGGCTTATTCTGCTCCCTCTTGGAATGGCAGACTAAAATAAGGTAGAGGGATGATAGGATAAGAGGGAAGGAGAGAGAGAGACTCCAGGTTATTCAGTTTTGATCCAGGTTTCTCCTGTTTAAGATCATATTTCCTTGCCACCAAAATCATTGCTGATAAATTTCTTGAGCAAAAGAAAATGAATCATAGGACACTAGAGTTTTAAGGAACCTTAAAATTTATATTAATTAGGACTCTAGCAAGTGATGAAAACATAATTGATATTGGCTTAAGCCCAAAAGTGATATATTGACTGACTCAAATGACCAAGAAGAAGAAGGAAAAAAAAGAACAGGCTGCAGGTCTTCCCTAGTTATATGAAGCCTGATCAAAGGTTCAGAATCTGTCTTTCTGCATTTCCTTATCCATACTATGAAACTGTGGAAGATACAGGGACTGACTTGCTCAGCACTTATTCGTTCTTTCTTCTAGAATGTCTTCCATATTTCAGAAACTGTGACACCAAAAACTGCATTTTTAGCCTCTCTTGTGGCTCTGGGTAGAGATGTGATTTAAGTTATCCCAATCCATAGCATTTGCATGAGACATAGATTTGGAACTGGATAAGGAAAGGATGGGGTTAGGTGTCTATTTTCCTGGTGTGGATTATAGCCTAGGCAATATAGTGCATCAGTAGTCCTCCCCTGAATCAGAGATTTTCTACAGTGGGGGTGACAACCTTCTCGAGTACAGCCTATGCAACTTGGTTCTGTGGTGAGCAGCTTCTCAATTTGGCAATTTCTAATATTGTTAATGGAAATTCTCAAATCAGAGCAGAGGTATTGTGACCCTAAAGACTAGGAATAGTTTTATAGAAGCTTAACGTAAAGTCTGCTCCTTTGGGTTTCCGTTGATTTTCTTCTAAACTACCTTACACTTGGTAGATATAAACAAAGAACAAATTAAAGCTCTAGAGATGAAAAATAAAATGTTTGAGGTGAAAAAAATTACACTGGATAGGATGATTGGAAGAGTATACATTGCTGAAGAAAACATTAGTGAACTTGAAGACATGTAATGTCTTCATTCAAAATGAACAGAGAGAAAAAATTCTGAAGAAATGAGCAAAACATCAGTGAGCTGTAGAATGACTTTAAACAGCTTAATATACATGTAAATAGAGTCCCTAAAGTAAAGTAGGGGTGGGGCACAGAAAAAATATTTGAAGAAATAATAGTAATAAGGAATGAAATTTTTCCAAATCCAGAATTCAAAATAAGAAAACAAACAACCCAATTAAAAAAAATGGGTCAAAAATATTGAACAAATAGCTTACTAAAGAAGCTATATAAATAACAAATAGGCATGTGAAATCCTATATCATTAAAGAATTACAAATTAAGACAATGAGACATTATACATTTATTAGAATGGCTAAAATCCCAAACATTGGAAACCCCAAATGCTGGTGAGAATGTAGAGCAACAGGGTACCTCCTTTACTGCTGGTGGGAGCACAAAATAGGACAGTCATGTTGGAAGATGGTTTGGCACTCTCTTACAAAGTTAAACATAATAATGCTCCTTGGTACTTACCCAAAGGAGTTAGAAAACTTATGTCCACACAAACCTGCACATGAATGTTTGTAGCAATTTTATTTCTAATTGCCCAAACTAGGAAGCAACCAAGATGCCCTCTGGTAAGTGAATGGATAAAAAAAAAAAAAAAAAAACTGTGATGCATCCAGACAAAAGGATACTATTCAGCGCTAAAGAGCACTGAGCTATCATACCATTAAAAGACATTCAGGGCTCTCTTCCTCGGCGCTGCCTGTGGAGGTGGCAGCCATCTGTTACTGGGCATCATGCCTGCCCTCAGACCTTTGGTGAAGCCCAAGATCATTAAAAAGAGGACCAAGAAGTTCATCCAGCCCCAGTCAGACCGATATGTCAAAATTAAGCGCAACTGGTGGAAGCCGAGAGGTATTGACAATAGGGTGCGCAGAAGATTCAAGGGCCAGATCTTGATGCCCAACATTGGTTACGGGAGCAACAAGAAGACAAAGCACATGTTTCCCAGTGGCTTCAGGAAGTTCCTAGTGCACAATGTCAAGGAGCTTGAAGTGCCGCTGATGTGCAACAAATCTTACTATGCAGAGATTGTTCACAACGTTTCCTCCAAGAACCGCAAAGCTATTGTGCAAAGAGCAGCCCAGCTGGCAATCAGAGTCACCAATCCCAACTCCAGGCTGCGCAGAGAAGAAAATGAATAGACAGCTTGTTGTGCACATCATATTTGTGTTAATAAAACCATAAAACTACAAAAAAAAAAGACATTCAGCTCTTGAAATACATTGCACTAGGTGAAAGAAACTAATCTGGGAAGGTACAGACTGTATGATTCCAACTATATAGCATTCTGAAAAAGGGAAAAGTACAGAGACAATAAAAACATTAGTGCTTGCTAGGAGGTATTGGAGAGGAGGCATGAATAGGTGAAGCACAGAGGATTTGGGGGCAATAAAGGTTTTCTGTATGATATTACGATGGTGGATACATGTTATTGTACATTTATAAATCTCATAGAATGTAAAACACCAAGAGTGACCCATAGTGTAAAGCATGCACTTTGGGTAATAATGTGTCATTGTAGGTTCATCTATTACAATGCATGTACCACTCTGTTGTGGGATGTTCATAGTATGACAGGCTATGCTTGTAAGTGATTTAGGAAAACTCTGTATTTTCTGTTCAATTTTTCTGTGAACCTAAGACAACTCTAAAAAGCAAAGCTTATCAAAAATATATGAGGAATGTACAAAACACTAGATGGTAATAAATGGCATAACAAAAACTATTCAGTATAAAGGAGAAGAGAGAAAAGTTCTATTTCATGCTTTCTCTCCCTTCCCTTCCCTCGAACCTCATACATCGCCGTTCTCAATTTAGGTTAAATTCTTGACTTTTTATAAGCACAACCCAAATGTATCATCCATCTTTTACAGGTTCATCTATGTTATAACATATATCATTACATTGTTCCTTTTTCTATTGTGGTAAAATTTCCATCACCTAAAATTAACTATTTCTAAAGTGTGTGATTTAGCGGCACAATGCATTCTCAAGTCTGTGCAACCATCACCAATGTCTCCTTCCAATATATTTTTGTCACAGTCACACGGTTTCCTGAGCCCATTATGCAATCCCTCCCCATTCTATCCTATCCTCACCATTACTAATATGCTCTCTGTATTGTAAGAATTTAATTATTCCAGATACTTCATTTAAATAAAATTAAAACATACGTGCTCTTCCGTGTCTGGCTTCTTTCAATTAGCAGAATGTTTCCGAGGTTTACCCACACAAATTGTAGTGTGTAACAATACTTATTGTGAATATTGCTCTGATGAATATCTGTACACAAACAATCTCTTGAATACCTGTTTTCAGTTCCCTAGTGTATTGACTTTGGGGTGGAATTGCTGGGTTACAGGATAATTCTATGTTTAACTTGTTAAGGAAGCACTAAACAGATGAATCATTTTACATTCTCATCAGCAAAGTAATAAGGGTTCCAATTTCTCTATATCTATTCCAGCTCTTTTTTTTTTTTTTTTTCCCCTGGTTTTCTGATTATAGACATCCTACTCAGTGTGAAGTAAATCTCATTTGGTCCCTTCAAGGGTAGTTTCAATTGTCTGATATATTTTTTTTTTCACATGGATATGTCACATTTTCTTTTCCTTTTCACATTTTGTAATCTTTGCTTGAAAACTCTACCTTGTAGATATTACATTATAAGAACTCTAGATACTAACGGCCATTTTGTTGTGTTAACTGGTCCTTTGTTTATCTGTTTTACCACCTGGCTGAATTAATTTTGCCAAGATTATTTCTCCTGCAGTTTGCTGCCTCTGATATCCATATTCAGATTTCTTCCCCTTCATTTTAGCTTTTAACCTGGCTACTTGGAGTTTGCCTGTGTCAAACATTATGCTTAAGCTCTGTTGGCCAGTTATATTTTTCCCTTTACTATGGGATTCACATGTGGCTTGAAGGCTGCTCTCACAGCTCAGGGCATTTATGTATTCTGCCTCATATTCACAAATCAGGAACTTGGAAATCCCCTTTCTGACAGCTCCTGAGAGGGTGCAGCCTTGGGTATGCACATAATCTTTAAGACTTCCAGAGAAGAATGTGATTTTAGTTTTAAGCCTTGCTTCCTAGGAGTCTCCTCTGGGTCAGAGTAGCCTACTGTCAGTGTTTGGTCAGTGAAATTTTTTTTTGTCAGGGATTATGCCAGGAGATGTCTCTGCTGTGTTAATGAGTCTGTGTGTGGCTTGTAGAATGCTCTGACTACTTCTGTGTAGGTATAGCCTAGCGCATGTGCACAGGCTTTTGGGCTCCAAAAGGCTGTGATCCCAGCAAGGATCTTCTTGTCTACTCTTTCCCCCATTCTCACTACTAAACTTCAGACTGCTCTGCCATTTTTCCTGTATCAGAGAGCTACCAGATTCCTTAGTTTCTTTCCACCAAGATCTCCACTCTTCTTGACAATGTCTTTAAACATGGGTTCGCCTAATCTGTTACGGATTAAGTCACGCCAGCAGGAACTACCTGTAGGGTACAAAGTTTGTGTGATGTCCTCTGTCCAGGTTTGGGCTGCTCCAGGCTTACAGAGGGCAGAGTGCCAAGTTCTCAGCAAGGCCACTGTCAGGCATAGGAGAGGTGCGTGAGGACCATGAACTGCTCAAACCCTCTGAGGGCCCATTTCCAGTGAATGCTGATTTGTCCCAGTCATTTTATTTGTATCTCAATCAAATGTTCAGAGCAAATTTTTATTTGTATCCCAATCGAATGTTCAGAGAAAATTTCCTTATTACCTTGTGGAAAGTCTTAATGAAGAAGAGGACAGGTTGATTCTCAGGAGATTTGGAAGCCAGCATACTGATTTAGTGCTAACCTCATTAGAACAGGGACTGCAAAAGAGAGAATTAACAGCAGGATGAGCTGCACCATTAAACATCAAATTGTCATCCAATTAGGTGTTGTCCTATGAACACTGTGTTGTTCCCAGATATCAGACACCAGATCTCAAGGAGCGGCAATATCTTTCCAGTTTTGAAATGTGTCATTAACCTCGACTGCACTGTTGTTCACAATCGCAGTTCTGCACTATGCTTGAAAAATCCATCCTGGATTTGAAGCTGTTTCTTAGTAACCTGGTGGATTTTGCAGGCACACCCTTAAAGGTAGATGTTTGGGTAACAGCTCACAGGTGTCACTAGGCCCTTCTGCCAGTCATACTGTTCGGTTGGTCAGCAAAATATAAGGCAGACAGAGTTGTTTGCCAATGACCTCTGCAGGGATCACCTGGCTTGGTAGTGCGCACTCTCCTTCCGCAAATCTCCTTGTCATTCATTTATTCACTCATTCATTCGTTTGTTTGTTCATTCACCTTCAAATTCACTTATTCTATAGACCAGAATGAATTAAAGGCAGAGTTAATATGTGTGAATGGGGACTGGGGTGTGATGGTACAGTAATTTGGAGGCTTATGGTGGAAGAGAACATAGTCAATTTAGGAAACTGTCGGTAAGGTTTGTTTCAGAAAAAAAAAGAAAAGCAGGAAGTATATAAACTACCAGGAAATGGCATAAAACAGTTAAAAATGTAGGCTGTGAGCAGATGTAGACTAAAGGAATATTTAGTAGTGTTATCTGTACATAGCATAGAACCTGTTAATAGTGAAATAGGAGAGAGGTTTTCATGTCTAACTCAACATATGCACCAACACAAACAAAACAGTACTAAGAAAATAAATACCACTCGTCCTTTTCAACAAAAGTGAGAGTGACTCAGATCAGAAAGTTCTCAGTAGTCAGATACTGTGGTGTTGTGAAGAGAAGGGAGGCACGGAGCCAAGAGCCACAGGTCTCACAAAAGGGCGATGGCCCATTTGCCAGGTAAACAGCAACATTAGCCAAAGATACACCTTCTTCTAAAACCAAACAAATAACCAGACAAAAAGACATTATACACTAGAGTGAATTTTATGAGGGATAGAGAGTGGAATTGGAGGTGGCAGGTTAGCGAAAATAATAGTAAAATGAAACAAAGTAAAGCGAGCCCTGGCAGGGACAGTGGTGATAATGACATGCCATGAACTTTAGAGTACAGTGAGCTTAATTCTGTGTACTCAGGTCCAAACGTATAAAACATGAACTAAAATAATGGCTATAAAACAAAATTGATCACTCAGAAAAAGACAAACAGAGAAGGGTTGCCCTATACCTATCTCTCGTCTAAGAATTCATCTGTTACACACATGGTGGGATTAAAAACTAATGTTAGACCAACATTCCATAGTATTAATAATTTGTCTTGTATGTGTTTTTATCTAAACTGAGCACTTTCATAAAATATAGAATATTATAATCCCAGTATGTATTTAGTCATACCTAGTTAATCCTTTCACTCTCTAAAGGCTTGAAGTAAAACTCTCCAAGTAATTATGTGGGTTTTAAAAATCTGATTTTAATTTAAACTAAGTCAATCTGGATGAATTAAAATATTGGTTCCACTTATTATTTAAGACCTTGGTCAAATTATGTAACCTTTTTGTTTCTTGGTCTATTCATTTGTAAAACGGGAATAATATAGTTCCTACATCATCAAGTTTTGAATAAGGTATATATGTAAAGTACCATATGGAAACCATTCACAATAATTCCTGGCACACTGAAAATAGTTTAGACACAGATATTCATGTTATCATTTGCTATTATTTTATTTATTGTTAGGATCTTCTTGAAATCATATCAAGACTAGAATGTACTGATAAAACACTGAGCATTTATAACTGCTTCCTCAAGGGGGGGCTATTCCTGAGTGAGTCATGGATTGTCTTTTTTTTTTTTTTCCTTAATTTAGCCTTTATTATTATTTTTTAATTTATTTTCAGCATAACGGTATTTATTATTTTTTCACCACACCCAGTGCTCCATGCAATCCGTGCCCTCTATAATACCCACCACCTGGTACCCCAACCTCCCCCCCCACTTCAAAACCCTCAGGTTATTTTTCAGAGTCCATAGTCTCTCATGGTTCACCTACCCTTCCAATTTTCCCCAACTCCCTTCTCCTCTGTATCTCCCCATGTCCTCCATGCTATTTGCTATGCTCCACAAATAAGTGAAACCATATGATAATTGACTCTCTTTGCTTGACTTATTTCACTCAGCATAATCTCTAACACCTGTGCTTCCCAGAGGAGTTTGCAGGGAACATCGATCTCTGAACAGTTTCCAGAAAATAAAAGGCCACTGACAGGTTCTGCCTGAGTTTGAATCCCACCTCTGTCAGTTACTAGTTATGTGAAATTTCTGTGTTTCTGTTTCCTTCTGTGTACTATGGAGATAACAGCATCTTTTCTATAAGGTTATTTTTATAAGTATTAAATGAATTAATGTAGTTAAGGGCTTAAAACAAAACTGAGCATACAGATGATGCTTAATACATATCTCCTATTATTACTGTCATCTATGTTAATCTATACAAATTGTAAAGGCCTTAAGGTGAAAAATGAACCATTTTTATGGTTTGAGATGTGCCTCTGCCATTTGATAAGAATGTTGCCGTATGAGATCTCTCTGATATGAGGAATTTGAGAGGCAGGGCAGGGAGTCGTGGGGGTGTAGGGAGGGAAAAAATGAAACAAGGTAGGATCTGGAGGGAGACAAACCATGAGAGACTCTTAATCTCATGAAACAAACTGAGGGTTGCTGGGGATAGGGGAGTAGGGATAGGGTAGCTGGGTTATGGACATTGGGGAGGGTATGGGCTATGGTGAGTGCTGTGAAATGTGTAAGTCCGATGATTCACAGACCTGTACCCCTGTGACAAATAATAGATTAGATGTTAATAAAAATAAATTTAAAAAAGGAGAATGTTGCCATATGAAAGTTCCCATTTCGGGAAGGGTGGCGAGGCCTGCTCACTTAACATTGGAAGCCTGAACATTTATCACTGTTCAGAATCTCAGTGTGTCACGTTTTGTGCACCAAATTCTCCACATTTGTCGGTTTTCCAGAACTAGATTTGCTGAACTCTCCATCTCTCTCCCTTTCTATATCTTTTCTCAAATGAAAGATGGGTTTGTCTTCTTCTGTGCCAGGGTCAAGTTCATGGTAGATGATACCAGATGGCAGCAAAGAGAGATAAGTTTCTAGGGACTAGGACTGTCATTTGAAAAAAAAAAAAAAATCGATTGGCCGTTGTACTTGGCCACTGCTCTTACTAAAAATATTGCATTCATTTAATGCACTGGCTTCACTGGGGCTGAACTTTGTCCATTCAGGGTGTGTGTTATTGGGGCTGGTAGCAGCACTGGGATGAAAACAGGGATTCTCCTCTTCTCTTACCACCTGTCTTCATTCTCACCCACCCCCCCACCATATTGTCAAGGAATGGGTGAGACAGGTGTCAAATATCACTGTTTTGGGGCCTTCTCCAAATTCTTGCCCACTTAAATAATCTCAGTGGACAGAAAGCTGCATTTTCTGATTCATTTCTCACCCTATAACAAACACCATTTTTTCCCCTGCCGACTACTGTAGACCTCTTTCTAAGTTTCTAAAACCCTGATTTATAAGCCATGTCCCCAGTCCTATGAGATAAATCACTGTTGCTAAACAAATCATAGTTGTCTCACTTCCTCTTATCAGATATTTACTGTCCTAAATGTTTTTGTAACGAGAGGTCGACAGGTAACATAAGGCAGTGGCTTATGAGAGAATTTATGAGAATTCTTTTCTTGTATGAGATACAAAACAGTGACAGCCACAAAGAGATGCCCCTCGTGTGTGTGTGTGTGTGTGTGTGTGTGTGTGTGTGTGTGTGTGCATGCGCACGCTCTATTTCATCTCTTGACCTTGGAAGTTGTAATGCTATCTTGCAGTCATGACAAGAGACTTTACGAACCTAAAGCAGAAAGACAGAAAGATTCTGGATTCTTAATGAGATTGTCAGACTGTTGAACCAGCCTTGAGTCTGCTGACCTCTCGCCTCCTTATGTTATAATACTTGTCAATATTATTTAAACCACCATGAGTTGTATTGTACACTCCTTGCCTTCTCAGTGAAATATTATACCAGAGTCTTCATATTTAACAAGTTTGACTACTTCTCTATCAACTGTAGGTTGTAGGAAATAGTCTGATCGATGTATGGGAATGAGTCTCAGCTTTGTATCCAAAGTACCACACTCAGCCGAATCCTGCACATTGCTCTGCAGCACAGATCGCACACAAAATTTTCTCCAGCCTCAAGGCCAGGAAGCTGAGCTTTTATATCCCACACAAGTCAGTCATTGGCTATAGATTGTGCAGTGCATGGGCTGGGTGAAGAAGAGACTTTAAGACACCTCCAGTTTTCTGTGTATACAACTCAAGAGGTTCTAGTAGTTCATAGGCAACATTCAGAAGAAGATTGTAGATGCTTGTCAGTGGAAGCAAAGCACATAGACAGTAGTGTGTTCATGCACAGAACTGGTAACTGGGATCAGAAGGAATCAAAGGGCAAGAGTTGACAATGTTTGCTACAGTTATTTCCCTTCCTCTCAGGGACAGCATACCTGCTTCTCCCTGGGATAAACAAGACCCTTATCTCTAGAAACCTGAGTTGCCCAAGGGTGTCTAACTCAGTGCTTGCAGGCTGTGTGATGCTGGATAAGAATGTCATATCTCTGACAGTTTCAGATGCTACTCACTTAGTCCTGTCTAATGAATCATTTTCACATAAATAGTAGAATTTTACAAAAGAACGACACTTTAGGGGCGCCTGGGTGGCTCAGTGGGTTAAAGCCTGTCTTCAGCTCAGGTCATGATCCCAGGGTCCTGGGATCGAGCTCCGGATTGGGCTCTCTGCTCAGCAGGGAGCCTGCTTCCTCCTCTCTCTCTGCCTGCTTCTCTGCCTACTTGTGATCTCTCTCTGTCAAATAAATAAATAAAATCTTTTTTAAAAAATAAAAGAACGACACTTTAAAGATAAAGGGATGTTTGAATATTACCATCCTGTTTGAATATTACCATCAGCACAATACAAGTCTGTTTAGGAACTTCAATTTTGTTGTTGCAAAAGGGATTTAAGGTAACTTGAATAATACAGGGCAAGATGGAATAGGTTAAAATTAGGAGTAAAAGAATAAAGAGAAACAAGGCAAGAGAACTAAGAATAGCTAGGATGAGACTAAATGTGCATATTATAAATACTTATGTTCCAAAAATTATTTTATGAGAGTTGGCAACCCAAAGAAGATTTTTAAAACCCTGCCTGTTACATAGTTCACAGTACTTATAAGGTATAAATAAACTAGTTCTATTCTCATTGCTGGGAAGAGACAGGACTTTCTCCCCGGATCCTTGAGAAGAACACAATATACGATGTAATGATGGGCTGAACAACACCTTGCATCCTCTCAGTAAAGTCTATGATGAGTACTGTAACTTGCTTCTTACAGTTGACCTTAATCCAGTTTAATGGTCTCCCACCAAGGCACTACTCAATAAAAGTGCAGGGGTAGTAAAAATAATTCCCTAAGGAACTGATGGGCTGTGGTCTGGTATTAGGCTTAAAATGACTGGCCCTAATCTGGGAGTCCATTTCAGCCTTTTCAGTGGAATGTAGGCATGGCATGTCCATCAGGCCGTTCTTCACCGTATGCCTCAGCAGAGCTCTGATAAATACAAGGCAGCAAAAAGATTCAGATTAAATTAGCTGACAAGCACCTGGAGGACAGTTTTAGTCCAAGTAGCCAGTTAAAAACAGACCCATGTGACTGGTAGGCAGCTGAGTTTGGAGCTGGCTGACACGAGACTTTCTAGCTAATGTCTACGATGACTGAGCAAAGTGGAATCAAATATTCTTGTTTAAAAACCTTATTTCGAAGCGTGCCTGGGTGGCTTGGTCATTAAGCCTCTGCCTTCAGCTCAGGTCATGATTCCAGGGTCCTGGGATAGAGCCCCACATCAGCATCCCTGCTCTACAGGAAGCCTGCTTCTCCCTCTCTCCCTCTCCCTGGCTTGTGTTCACTCTCTCTCTGTCTAAAGAGACAGAATGAATGAATGAATGAATGGATGGGTGAATGAATGAATGAATAAAATCTTAAAAAAAACCTTTATTTCTGGACAAGTCTGTCCTGTCCGTCACAGTGCAGCTCCCAGCTCAGGGAGGCATAGACATTTATAGTACAGATGATATCATCAGAAAGTCTCAGTAGTAATGGGGCACGTGGTACACCCCTCACTCTCAAAGGTCCTTGTTCTGTGTTGAACCCTTTTATTAGCACAAGCCCCCTGATATTATCAATTTCTTGGTATCCAAGGACTTTGATCTTTTTGGTTCCCAGGTGCCAAATAGTCTGTGACTTTAATTTCTTTCTTATATAACTCCAAGTTTCTTATCTGTGAGGCTGAGGGAACTGATATCTCTGGCCTTCCGAAGCTGACCTTACCTTAACTCCTAAGATTTTGGACACTCGCTGCAGGGATAACCCATTGTCTGGGCAGAGTGGCAGGAAGCCCAGGGAGGAAGGCTTAGACTCAGGATGCTCCTTCCATTGCTCTGGTTGGACACCTCCCTGGGGACTTTACATCCAGTTAAGTCAGTGCACTAAATCACAAGGTCTCGGGAATTGTCTTGTAGTTGATTTCATCTAATGACAGGTGAGAAGATGTTTTTGAGAGACTGACCATGACTTTAGAATCACAAATCACTCTGCACAAACAGGCACGGACTCTGCTTAAGATATAAGGCAGATGGCATTGATACGCCTGGTGGGGCCATTTCTCACTAGTTGTGGGACTTGCAGAAATAACTCAGTTACTCTATTTTCTCCATGATACTTTTCCTCAGGATTGTCTTGAGAACTTAGGGCATTAACACATCAGTAAAGTGCCATCTCAGTTAGGTGCCTGTCAATCATTATCTCTATTTATATCAAGATATTTTATTTTTTCCCTAATTTATTTTTTTAATTGATTTTAATGCTATATAACATCACAATCCCTGTTTTCTCTTGGTTAGCATATCATTAATGTCAATGACCAAATCTTTTAAAATTTTGGATGTATCTTTGATAGAAAACATTTGGTTGGATACAGCTTTCTGATCCAATCTGTGAGTCTTTTTCTTTAAGAGAAGGATTTAAATTTTTTAAATTATTTTATTATAAAATACATGTTAGGATTTTTGTAATCTCTCTTTTATAGATTATCCTTTACTTTTCCATAGTTTCTTTTGTTTAACTTTGTGTCATTGACTGTTTTCTTTATTTTTTTTATTTCCTCTCTATTGATCATCAATTTGGAAGAAAATATATCAGATTTGTACTCAGAGCAAACTAAATAAAATTATTTGTAAACAAAATGTTTTCACTTGTATTTCTAAATTTATCAACTTTAGAAATGAAACATTATTTATGTCTTCCACCTATGAAAGTTAAAACAATCAGTCTGCTTCCATTCCCTCCCTCTTCTTTAATTTTTTGTTTGAATTTTTTAAGGGCAAGAGGAGTCTCCCAATCTGTTATCGTGAAACTATCTTTTAAACTTCAGGTGTTTTATACTTAAGCTTTCATTTTTAAGAACATAATTCTTGCTTTGTGATCACAATATCACAGTTTTTCCAATTCTCTCTTTTAACAATGTAAATATTAAATATTAAATATTAAACAACACACTACTGCACAAGCAATGGGCTTAATTAGAAATCAAATGGCAAATCAAAATATTTCTCAAAACAAAAGAAAAAGAAAATGCAATATTACGAACCCTATGGGATGCAGCAAAAGCAGATGTTCCAGTGAAATTGTTGCTATTGATGCTTGGATTAAGAAAAAAAATATTCACATAAACAGCAACATTATACCACAAGAAACTAGAAAAAGAAAAAAACAGCTGAAATTTAGTAGAAGAAGGATAAGTAAAAATCAGAAACAAATTAAGTAGAGCCCAGAATAAACAATAACGTAACATTGAAAGTAATGATGAGATCCCCCCCCGCCAAATAAACAAAATTGGCAATTCCTTAACTACCTTAACTAAGAAGAAGAGAGAAGACTCGAAAACCAAAATGAGAGATGAAAGAAAATACAACACGACAGATAACCACAGAAATACATAGTGTGATAACAGATTACTATAAACATTTACATAGTAACAAATCAGATACTTAGAAAAAAGTCACAGATAATTACTAAAAATGCACGAACTACCAAGATTGAATCACGAGTCTTGAATCCAAGAAGTAGGAAATTTTCTTATACCAATAACAAGAATGAGAGTTCAATTAGGAATGAAAACTCTCAGCACAAGACGATATGATTTTCACTGGTGAAGACTACCAACATTTAACAAAACAATTAACAAGAATCTTATCAAAATCTTACAAATAATGGAACAGAGGGAACACATTCAAAATCATCCTATGAGGTCAGTATTACTTTTATATCAAAACAGGATAAAAGTAATACAAGGACAAAAATGTCTAGGGGCGCCTGGGTGGTTCAGTCAGTTAAATGTCCAACTCTTGATCTTGGCTAAGGTCATGATCTCACAGTTGTGAATTCAAGCCCCATGCTGGGCTCCATGCTGAGCAAAAGAAACAAAAAAGTCTAGTTTGTCCGATATAAGCATTGCCACTCTGGCTTTCCTTTGACATCCATTTGTGTGTTAAACGTTTCTCTCTCCCCTCACTTCCAGTCTGCAGGTGCTCTTAGGTCTAAAATAAGTCTCTTGTAGGCCTGAGATATTTAAATAATTTTAACCTATCTCTTTTTCTCCTTTTATCTTGAATTTCTGAAATACAAGTGACACTTAAAACCCATATTGTATTTTTGGTAAACATATTTAATTGATAGCACATCTTACATACAACAGCTTCTTTGAAATGAGGAATATTCAGAGACAGATTAAAAAAAAAATAGGTCAATAGGGGCACCTGGGTGGCTCAGGGGGTTGAGCCTCTGCCTTCGGCTCAGGTCATGATCTCAGTTCATGATCTGGGTCATGATCTGGGATCGAGCCCCACATTGGGTTCATTGCTCAGCTTCCCCATCTCTATCTGCCTGCCACTCTGCCTACTTGTGATCTCTCTGTCAAATAAATAAAATCTTAAAAAAATAGGTGAATAGATTAAAGATATCACTTCCATTGTCTCAAACTACATTTATTCTGACATAGTTAATAATTAAATCATAAGCCAATAACTAAATCAACAAAGGAAGCAGTGTACTTTCGGTAAGAGCAAGGCCAGGACTTGGAGTTAGGCTTGATTCGAATATTGCCTCTTATCACTTGAGTAAGTTACTTACCATTTTTAACATCTTTGAGCCTCAATATTCTCACCTGTAAGATGGAGATAACAATACCTATTTAATAAGATTAAAATAACGTCTAGTTAGGGCTTGGCCCATAGTATTTGAAATACTGCTATACTTTCTGAGCTAGCAATGTGTTAAGTTCTATGAGGATTATAAAGGTAAGTGGAAGGAAAGAAAATTATAATTTTTGATAGTTTAGCTTGTATTAGGCTTTGTGGTTGATAGTCTATGCTGGCTTATCTTACTTGTCCTAAAATCATGAGGACCTTTTTAATATTCCCATTTAACACATTAAGGAATTGTGCCTTGGAGAAATTAAATGCCTTATCCAGAGTCAGGTCTTGACCTGAAAGGACTTGTGCTCTAATCTGAGACAAAAATAGTATCTACTTGAAGATCAGAGAAGCTGTACAGTATAAAAGAAGTACCATAAATGATTTCACTTATACGTGGAATCTAAGAAACAAGACCAATCAGCTAACCAACCAATAACAGAGCTTAAATACAGAGAGCAACCTGGTGTGTGCCAGAGGACAGATGGGTTGGGGGGGATGGGTGAAAAGATAAAGGGCATTAAGAGGTACAAACTTCCAGTTGTAAGATAAGTCACAGAGATGAAAAGTACAGCATAAAGAATATAGTTAATAATAGTGTAATAACATTGTATGGTGACAGATGATGACTTTATTTGTTGTGGTCGATACTGAATAGTGTATAGAATTGTTGCATCTATATGCTGTTCACTGGAACTAATATAAAACTGTACATTCATTATTAAAAAAAAGTATCATAAGGGTAGATGTGGGATCCCCAATGTGAGTAAATACAGACACTGTCTCTTAATCTTAATCTTCTTTTATTTTTATTTGTATTTATTTTTATTTTTTTTAGACTATAAGCATACTGTAGGCAGCAATTATGATTTGTTATATGCCTGACTTGTAGTTCAGGATGTTGCATATAAAGTATGTTCAGTAAATGTTTGCTGAGTAAATATGAATGAGTGAATGTTTAGCAAATCTAGGGCATTAAACCAGCACAAAAATAAATGAGACAAATAAAAGAAAAATAAATGAGACAGAAAACCCCTATAGAAGTATTAATAGTCCAGTTGGGGAACCAGACATAGAAACACTACAGTGGGAAAAAGGGCTATTATGATAAGAGATGGAAATGTTGTTTCTCCAGTTTGGGGATTAAATAGGGTACCAGAAAATGTTGCCAAAATTATCCTGCTCTATGGATGTTCCATGATTTGCTCTAGTAATGAGATCATTGATCTATTTGAAATTGGAAAGATGGAGAAGGATTGAGAATAGAATATGAGGGTGGTTTCACATTTCTAGTCTTTTTGACATATTCTTTTATGACCTGCTGGTTCCCAGATCACTTTATTGACCTTTCCTTTTTTTTTTTGTACCTGTGTGCCCAGAGGTCCCAGAATACCTACATACTTCTGCAGAGAGCTGAGAAACCACATAGGCCAATGGCAAAATGCATGTATAAATTTGTCTGTTCTTTGCATAACGTATTGCCTCTAAGCTCCAAATCAACCTTCCCAGCTCTGTTCTGTGATCTGATCTGTGAGCTGAAACTGTAAACGAAACCTCCCCCTTGCTAGCTGGCTTCCTGTTACGTTCTGTCAGCAGGGGCACAAGAGGGAGAAGGTAAGGAAGAACTTTAGGGACCAGGAAATTGTTCTGTCTTGTCAGTTTGCCCAGCCTCCCACTGTTAGCAAGGCAACAGCCCTTTGATTGGCTTGAACCTCCAACCTCTTTTTTCACACCTTGAACCAGCCTCCTCAGTGGCTCTTCCCACTGTTCATATGAATCCCAGGGAAGGATTCTGATTGACTACTTGGGTCATGTGGCAATTGTCCCAGCCAATGGCTGTTTACAGAGTGAAGGAGTTCTCTGATGGGCAAGGCTTCTGGGACACGCCCACCACTGTAGTCAAGTGCAGGGTCTACCTGGTATTGGAAGAAGAGTCTTGAGAAAGGGTGTTGGAAAGGCAAAAATATAAACTACTATAGTCAACTATAAGGTTAAAGAGGGGGAAATGATGTTCGACTTTCAAGAAGTCTTAGACGTTGGATAAGCGAGCAGTTCCAAGGAGCCATCATTCCCCTTTCACACAGGGCTTCGGGGTCCTCAGGATACCCGCCATTTATTGCCATACCATGTCTCTAGGGGCTCCCTGGCATGCCCAGACTGGCACAGGTTCCAGAGGTTAAGGTCCCGTTCATATGGGCATGTTCAACATACAGGCATGTTCAACATGCTGAGGAAGCCAAGAAGCATGAATAAAGAGTGGCTTGCTGGAGTCCAGAAAGGCTTTGGAAGTGTCATTTGAGTTGGATCCTAAATGTCTTTAGGATCAGGAGTCCTTTAACAGACAAGAAAAGGGAAGTGCCGTGTAGAAGTGTTCTGGCTTATAAAAATACAAATGCAGGAGAGACAAGGCATGAAAAAGGTATCGTGGGTTTTGGAGAACCATTTCGTGTGGCTGAGCATAACATGTATAGGGGTGGGGGTTGTGTGGGGGGGTACTACGTCTGGAAAGACAGATTGTGGCCAGATTGTGATAAGCCGAGGATGCCATCAGTTCTCTCAGGAAACATCTGCTTCCTGTGTGCTGGCCAAAGCTACAACCATTTTCACACATACTTCATTATGGGACTTCCCTTTTATGGATGCCTTGGAATCCGTTTGCTTCAAAAGGTCCAGTCCAGGGGGGCACCTGGGTGCCTCAGTGGGTTAAGCCGCTGCCTTCAGCTCAGGTCATGGTCCCGGGGTCCTGGGATGGAGCCCCGCATCGGCTTCGGCAGAAAGCCTGCTTCCCCCTCTCTCTCTCTGCCTGCCTCTCTGCCTACTGGTGCTCTCTGTTAAAAGAAAAAAAAAAAAAAAAAGGTCCAGTCCAGGGAGTTGATACCAGGGAGAGGAAGTGGGTAGGCATGAGAATGGGTGCTTTCAAACTTGTTACTCACGCACATTTCTGAGTTCAGTAAAATATCATCAAGCTGTTACAAAATACAGCGAGCTTTTCATCATCTGTATTTCTGCACCTGCGTGTTGCCTCGCCCACCACTGGGTCAGGCTCCGTGAAGCCCCAGAAATGGAAGCAGAAAATCGGGCTGGGAAATCAGGGAAGAGAACAAATCTGCCCAAGGCTTACTCATCTCAGAATTGAAATATGTAAACAAAGTTTAGCTGCAATGGAGCAGTTGGAGTACAGATCGCCGGAGGCATTGGAACGATAATGAGGGATGCAGGAGCGTATACATTATTTTTAACTAAAATATAAAGGACAAGACAGAGGAGAAAAAAAACAACAACAGTGTTTTAGAAATGTGTTAGGGGAAACATTATCACCGTCCCCACACTGCTGCATATCTTTCTGAACCGCTGACAACCGATTTCCCCAGGCTGGGTTTAAAGCTGTTTATGATTATCTTCACCCTGCTTTTATGGTTAATTAATTATACCTTTGCCTGGTACTGCCACCAGTATGGGAAGTACAGGCAGGAGAAAGAGATGATGATTAAAAGCTGCATGAAATTCACAACTGCCTGAGCTGCATGTGCAGGAAAAGCAAGCATGAGCTGAACACAGTCCTGGCCTCAGAATCAGGAGGGCTTGGCTACGGGCTAAGTGCAGGATGAATAAGAGAGGGACCACCTCATCCTGATTGGCCCAGACTTTTCTGGTTTAAAAACTGAAAATCTCACTTTTAGAATGCTTCCTGCCCCTGGCAAACAGCATTGGTCACTCGAGGGAGGGTTGGAGAGCTAGCTGACTATAATTCAATAAGCCAGGTGAAGCAGGCCAGTGGTTTGGGGAAAGGGAGGGCTGGCTCCTGAAATGGTGCTGAGATGTGAGGGTCAGCCTTAACCAGAGGGCAGAGGGCTCTAGGAACCACCTAAATAGGCAGTCAGAGAGCTTGAAATAATGAATAAACTGGCCTCAAGCCTCAAGAATCCAGGACAAATAATATTTATCAGTCCACGCAGATAACCCACAGTCTTGGGTAAAGTGGGAATGGGGGGGGTTATATTGGGCTAAAGTTCTAGGGAAATACTTTAATCCTTGAACAAGGAACTGGTGATCCCAGGATGGGACACATCTGTGGAGGGAGGGTATTGAATTTCTAAGTTGATTTGCTGGGAAACAGCAGAAGTTTGGAAAACTTAGAAGTGTTTGTTGGCTTCCCATCGTCCTGAGGACAAAAACTTAAGATCCTTATTTGGAAATGGAGAGCTCTCTGACTTGTTCTCAGCATTTTTCTTATTTCTTCATTCGCCTACCCTGGTCATATTAAATGATTAGTGGTTCCTCGACTGTACCAGATTCTTTTTCTTGCCTGGCCTTTGTGTATTGTGGTTTCTCTTCTGGAGTGTGTCTTCCACTCATACTAATTTCTGTTGCTCTATAGGGTTCAGCTCAAATGTCCTCTCCTCACCCACCTCACCTCCAATCATTCCCTGAATTCTTATTCTAGGTCATAACCTCTCCTTTGAGTAGAATGCAGACAGACTACTTTCCAGTTTTGCTAGAGAAGCTCCAGACAGCCAAGACAATGCCCTCAAATCTTAGACTCACCTCCTGAGTTCCCATGGGACACGCTGTCATCTCTTGGAATAGTTTCAAATGAACGTGGATAACTGCTGCTTGTCTTATTGCCACTGCAGATCCCTTAAATTTATCGAAAAGGAGCTAAGGCTCTAGTTAAGTTTTTTTTTTTTTTTTTTTTTTCTCAGCACTATTAACATTTTGGTAGGGATGAGGCGGTGGGGAGAGTTGAGTGTTCTGTGCATTATAGGACATGTAGCAGCATCTCTGGTCTCTACTCATTAGATACCAGTAGGATCTTTCAAGTTCTAAGAACCAAAATTGTCTCTAGACATTGTACAATATTCCCCAGAGGACAAAGCTTACCCCAGGTTGAGAACTACAGCTGTGGTCTAAAGGAACATCCTGTACAGCATTGGCAGGACTCTTACAGGGCAGAATCCTCATACCCTGCACCCATGAGCAGATAATATATATGGAGCGTGGGCTTGATAGAGAACTACAGCTGTGGTCTAAAGGAACATCCTGTACAGCACTGGCAGGACTCTTACAGGGCAGAATCCTCATACTCTGCACCCATGAGCAGATAATATATATGGAGCGTGGGCTTGATAGAGAACTTTAGGTGAGTATCACACAGTCTGCCTTATGTGACTTGACCACATGAACTGTGATCTATTTTTGTCTAACCTCACAGTCCTTTTTTGCTATTTAAAAATGGATCCTCCTTCATTTCACAGTAATATAAATCTAATGGAAAAGCCAGAGATTGGAAATTCTATATTGAGTCTGTGGTTTAGTGTATGTGGTGGGTCTCTTCCAGATTCTAAACACCCTAGAGTATGAGCCAGTATTTTTTTTTTTAATGATTTTGGTATTTCTCCCTTCCAGGGTCTAGAATGGAGCTTTGCACAGGATAAACTATTCAATAATATTAATCAAGTCAAAGTTAAAAGTCAAGAGTATATTTGGAAGCCTTCATGACCAGGAAATGAGATGGAGCTAACTGACTTGATCCAAGGTAAGAGAAAAGCCACTTTTCTGTGAAGTGTGGTACTAGGTATCCAAGGCTACTCTTTGGACAGAATTATAGGTTTTGCTTGGGTGTTGTGAGAAATGCAGAACCTTAGTCCTCTGAATCAGAATCTGCATTTTAAGAGGTCTCCTGGCAATTCCCAGGCACATGCTTTAAGAAACATGCTTTTATAGTACAGGCTCTGTATTCCTGCAATCAATGGCCAAGTCTTTGACTTATCGGCTGTGCAGCCTTAGGCAAAACATTTAACCATATGAGTCTCACTGTTTTTTTTTTTTTCTGTAAAATGGGTACTTTGATAGATATTACACACGAAGATTGGGAGACTCAAATTCAAAAAATTGAAGGAAAATGGTCACAGATCACAGTGCCTGACTTTATATAGTAAGAGTTCAATTGTTATTACATGTTGTTATTCTCCGAAATTTCTTTTTACTCAGGAAAAATCAGAGTCTGGGCTATGGACAATCCCTCACCTGCTATCCAGCCCATAATTTGAAGACTGACCATATCATTTACTCTTCATCCAGATGTTGAGAAATATCAAGCCAACCTTGGTTAAAAAGTTTTCACGTTTACAAATGTGATGCATATTTTAGAAGTCTGTATCTTGGGAACAAAGCTCTATAATAAGGTTAATGAGAAGAGAAGCAACACAAATCTGTTTTCATCACTGTTAAACAGAGCTTAAATCACAGCACAGAGGGAAACAGCTGCTCTGGAAAGCAGCCGAGGAGCAGATCAGTAGAGGCTGATTATTTATTAATGAGAGGGTTTTAGTGGGGAGCCCTGGTGGAAAACCCACCAGACTCAATACTGCAAGCCATCCACTGAAGAGGTGGTATATTTGAATTACTTGATTGATGTAAAAAAATTCAAAACAGATACTTCCCAGCACCCTGGAGGCTGTCATGTTCCACTGCTCTCTTATCTGTTCATGTTAAGAAAATAGGATCCTTCAGTAAGTAAATGAGTGTTCTATTTAATTAAACTCACTGCTGGTCTCTGTGTTGGGGCTGGTTCTCACTTAGGGATTGTTGGACTGTTATGTCCTGCCTGCCCTCTCATTTCCTCCCCCTAGTGCTTCTATTTTCAGCTCAAACTCAGCAGAAGCATCGTGGTAAGAGCTTTAAAGATTTGCTTTTGCACCCACTTTTTAGATAAGGACACTGAGGCTCAGAAAGCTCAAGACATTTGTCCAAGATCTTCTAGCTTGGAGGACTATGATTTAAACCCAGGTTTTGGGGGAGTCCATAGCTTATGTTCATGACCGCTTGTGCAATATAACATATATGTACTTAGTAAAAACTCACCGTTTAGTAGTGGTTCTCAGCATTTATCCTCAGACCAGCATTATTAGCATAATTGGGGAACTTGTTAGAAATGCACATTTTCGTGCCCTGCCACAGACCCAGTGACTCAGAAACTGTGGGAATCAGACCCAGGGAGTCCTCTGAATGATTCAGATGGATGCTAAAGTCTGTGAGCCACTAGCATGTAGCCTGTATGCTAAGCACTCAAATTTAAAAAGGAAAAAAAAAATAGATTCCCTGACCTTAGGGAGTTCACAGTCTGGCAGAGGAGACAAGCCTATAAAAACAACCCAAGTCCTATCTCATTGGTGCATTGAAAGTGCAGTGAGGAAACGTGGATGAGAAATAAGGAAGGTAAAGACGAGCACAGCTAAGCTGGATGGAGCCGGAGAAGCTTCCTGGGAAAGGTGGGGTATGGCCTGAATCCTGAAGCCTGAGAAATCCCTGGCCACAGGGACAAGAGGAGAGAGTCTTCCAGGTAAGGGGAGAGCATAATCAAAAGGTGAAATAAATGATGGGCATCAGGGAAAAAATAGTTATGTGGGAGATGGGGGGGGCGTGAAGGGTGGTGAAGGAGGCAGTGATGAGTTTACTGAGCGGACAGCGAGCTGCCCTCTGTTATTCTGTAACCTGACCCCCCACCGGCTGAAGCTTGGGAGTTGGAAGCCTTGGCTTGGCGATTTGGGATTTTGGAGTCGTTTGTCACTCTATGGCATTTATGACTGCCCTGTGGTTCCTGATGAGGGGCACCATACATCACGAAGACTTGTTCTTCATGAGCTGTTGAGCACCCAGTAATTCACGCATGTTATTTCTACTGGACGCTTTTCTCCTCCTTCTTAATATCCCCCACGCCACTGACACCAGCTAGTAGACGTCAAGCTGTCCAGTGGATAAAATGTTTTAGACAAAGGCACTGCAGGTAGGGATGCCCCTTATAGTTTATATCATGAATTCTAACTCAGTTCTTTGTTCTCCACATGATCTATCAATAATAATATACACATACCATAGGACTTCATTCCTGTTTTTGTTGTTGTTGTTGTTGTTGTTGTTCCTATTTTCTTATTTTCATTCCTATTTTCCAGGTCAGTACTCTAACAAGGGCAAGGGTTATATCAACACTTAAAATAATGGTGCTCGTGTGTAAACCTGGTGATTCACAGACCTGTACCCCTGGGGATAGAGTATTATGCCTCCATCAGAAAGGATGAATACCCAACTTTTGTAGCAACATGGACGGGACTGGAAGAGATTATGCTGAGTGAAATAAGTCAAGCAGAGAGAGTCAATTATCATATGGTTTCACTTATTTGTGGAGCATAACAAATAGCATGGAGGACATGGGGACTTAGAGTGGAGAAGGGAGTTGGGGGAAATTGGAAGGGGAGGTGAACCATGAGAGACTATGGACTCTGAAAAACAATCTGAGGGTTTTGAAGGGACGGGGGGTGGGAGGTTGGGGTACCAGGTGGTGGGTATTATAGAGGGCACGGATTGCATGGAGCACAGGGTGTTGTGCAAAAATAATGAATACTGTTATGCTGGAAATTAAAAAAAAAAAAATAAAAAAATAACAATCAAAAAAAAAAAAAAAAAAATAATGGTGCTGTATTCATCCTGGCCTAGTGAAAAGAATGTGGGCTGGAGGATGAGAGAGGCAAGGGTTGTAGCCTCAACTATACATTTTCCTGCTGTGCCCAATTAAATAAGTCACATTGGAAGCTCCACTTATTTTTAATCTTTCAAAGCCTCAATTTTTCTTATCTGTGATGTTGGGTTGCCGGAGGATTTCCAGGTTGCCTGGAACTCAGTCGACGGTATTCCTTCACTTGCTAGTATGCGGGTCTGACTTACAGTGTTGCAGAGTTTGCTTCTTGAAAATGCCCAATATTCAGACTGGAAAGAGATTTCCTACCTCTAAGTTTAGATGTTGTGTCTGTGGATGTTCCCCCTACATGGCATAATGGGAGCGGTACTGGTCTCCGCAGAGAAGCAGCAACGTCAGTGCATCTGACTCCAAACCTTTCCAGCTCTGAGACTTCAAGGGAATTTCTAGGTGAAGGGAACTCAGGTCCACAACTACTTGATGACTCCTAAAACAAATGGAAGATGCACTTCCATCGGACCAGTGGAAAAGGTCATGGTATTGACCTTAGTCCCAAATATCAAAAACTCAAGTTTGGATCAATAGGCACCCACAATGTGCTGGGCTGGGGGCTGGGTGCTTTAGGGGTACGCTCTCATTTCATCATCACATCAACCCTGCTTACATCCATGTCAAGAATGAGAAGCCAGTTGGCCCGACTGATGTCATGGGTCTAATCTGAGGCAGAGATTTGACTGAACTCAGGCCTTGATGTCCAGAGCCTTTTACAAGTTCCTATTTCAGACCTACTTTTCAGAATCTTTGGAGTGAGGTCCCTAGGCATCTATATTTTTATTGAGTGACCTGCAGGGCGATTTTCAGTATTAGGGAAATTTGAGAAAAAATAAAGCAAAGCAAACATACTGTTAAAATAAAAAGCAAACAGAGACCAATCTTGAAAATCTGTTGAGCAGAATAGGCAAATTCTACAAAAGAAAATGTATTAGTGGTTGCCTAGGGCTGGGTAGGGAAGAGGCTGCTATTGGAGAGAAATGGGAAATGATGGTTAATGGGCTCTGAATTTCTTTTTGGGGTGGTGAAAATGTCCTGGAGTTGTGGTCATGGTTGAAGAAACCTGTAAATATACTAAAAACTACTGAAATGTACAATTTACCTGACTAAATTGTATGTGAATTATCTATCAATAAAGCTGATTCAGAGAAAAAAAAAAGGAAAAAAAAAAGGAAAGAATCTTCCCTAAGCAAACAAAACTGGTTTAGTCAAATAAGCAAAGCTTAATTTAGCTTAGTTTGCAAGCTAGCTTGACCTGGGTTGCTTTTTGCTTATGCCTCTGAAAACCATAAGTAAACCTTTAACTTTTCTCAAGGTTGGTATGAATTAACCACTGACCAATACCCTACCACTTGGGAAAATTCTAATATTATAACCAATCCCTGGAAAGAATAAACAGCCACTATTTTCTCACATCTATAAGCTGCTTTTTAACATTATACCCCTGAGCCTCATTCCATGTTCTGGTTTGAGTGGTCTGGTTTGAAAATGTCCTTTTGGTGTCTGCATAATAAACTCTTACTAATTCCTACATTAGTGATTCATTGGTTTTACTTCTGTTATTACTAAACTTGAAACCTAGAAACACCATTTGTACTCCCAAGAGACAGAGAGTCACTTTGACTTAGGAATCAAGCTGTTGTTTCAGGTCAGGCTGGGCAACATATCTAGGGGTTTCTGTGAAGCTTATGTTAATGTCTCTCCCTTCACCTTCTACAGATGAGGGAACCGGCCTCAGAGTTTTATTTATTTATTCTTATTTTTATTTTTTTAAAGATTTTATTTATTTATTTGACAAAAAGATCACAGGCAGGCAGAGAGAGAGGGGGAAGCAGGATCCCCGCTGAGCAGAGAGCCCAATACCGGGCTTGATCCCAGGACCCTGAGATCATGACCTGAGCCGAAAGCAGAGGCTTAACCCACTGAGCCACCCAGGTGCCCCGACCTCAGAGTTTTAAATGGCTTTACCCAGACCATGTAGCTGTTCTTTGGCCAAGCTAGGATCAGACCCATTGCCTGATTCTACTTCTCTTTCTACTATAACCACATTTTGGCTGACCAGCTCACATATGTAAGATTTCTGTCCCCACTAGACTCCCAAGCTCAGCTCAGCAGGCCCTATGATGTTCTCCCTGGGCTTTGCACAGGGCTCAGAATATTCATTCACAATTTGCTGTCATCTATCAGATAAACTTTTGCAAGATGCACCCATATTTCTGGGACAAGCACACAGAGTTAGATCATTGTCCCTGGGCTTTGGGTTACAGAGAAATGAAAGAGGAGAGAATCTTATAATATAATGGGAGTATAAGAAGGCAATCCAACATGAAATAACACCCTTGCCTGGCTTACCTATAACTCTCCTGTGTAAAAATAATCCGATGACCATATATTCCTGGTTGTGGCATGAAATCTAAAATTAAGATTCAATATTACATCCTGGAAAATCAAGAGGGTTTCCGAAGGCCTAATAACAGCTTTCCTTCCCCACTCTGCTCTTATGGGTGAGTTCCCCTTGCTAAAGGACCCTCTTCATCAGAGGACCTGTTCTTGCCAATCTCTAGGCAGTAGGTTTCTCTTTATGTCAATCTGTGGAATGGCTCAAACAAACCAATCACATCCTCCCACAGGAACCAAGGGGCATCCCTTCCTCATGATGCTACAAAACCTGCCTCCCATAGCCCTTGTTGTTTGTTGGGTTCCTGAGTAAAACCCACACGTGACCTTGCATGGCATGTGGTGTTTTTCTCCCCTGGGCTGTGATTATGTGACTAACAAATTGTCTGTATCATCTGTCTACTGTCGGATGTCCTGTGCTCAACCATCCTCATAACCACAGGTTGGGGATCTTTCCCTCACTAACTGGGTAAACTGGAGGCGATTAAAACACCAACTGAGATCTAAGTCTGTGTCCCATCCTCAAAGACAGGCCACTCATTTTCTGTTGGTTCTAGTATAGAGAGAATGCGGGCTCAGGAATCAGGAATTCTGAGTTCCCTCTACCCAAATTTTAAGGCAGAAATGGGCTGAGCTGTTGAGCCTGTATGTGCTCCAGTCTTCTCTCTGGTAAAACAGAGTGACTGAAATATGTAAGTGGGTTTAAAACTAGTTTTTACGCTGGGAGCCCTCCACTCAATTCAAATCCGAGTGATGTTTTGAGAAGACAGAAACAACATCCTAATGGTACTCTAACCATCTGAACCCTGCTCTCCCCCCACATACACTGCTACCACATGCCTGTATCTGAGGAACCCTAGGGTTCCACTGGACTGAGATTGACAATCATATCACTAGGCATTTTCTAAGACACGTCCTCTAAGTTCCATAGATTCTAGGATCTGAAAAGATGGCCCCGGCTCTGCCATTTATTACCTATGTGACAGTGGGAGACTTACTTTAAATCTCTGAACCTCAGTTTCCACATCTATAAAACCAAAGAGACATGATAACAATAATAAGAGTGACAACAGCAGCAAGAAAAGTCATAATGAACAGAAACTGTTGACTCTGTTCCTAGGTACCGTTCTAATTATTTCACATGATCGTTATGGACTGCACGTTTGTGTCCCCCACAAATTTCAGATATTGAAACCCTACCCCTTTATGAAGGTTATTAAGAGGTGGGACCTTTAGGAAAGAATTCAGATTTGATAAAGTGGGAAGCTTTATGACCCTTGTCGAAAGAAGTTTGCTTCCTTTTCCTTTTCCTTCCACAGTCAAAAGAAAGTTTGCTTCCTTCCCCTATTCTTCGTCCTGTGTGATACATGAAGTTGGCAGTCCACGAAACTCACCCTAACCTCAGACTTCCAGAACTAAGAGAAATAAATGTCTGTTGTTTATATCCAGCGAGTTTGGGTGGTATATTGTTCGAGCAGCCTGAACTGACCATGATGTATGCATTAAGTCATTAATATCGAAGGCGCATGTCAGCTCAGAAGCCCTTTGTTGCTTTGTCTGGCACTGGCAGGTTGCAAGAGAGAGCTGATTTTCTCAGAGGGCCACTTAGCGGTTCTTAGCCAGAGGTGCCAACTGTCAAGCCCACGTTTGAGTGGTTGTACAGGTCTCCTTCTGAGGCAGCAGAGATTAGCCGGACAGGTAAGGTAGCCTGAAAGAAGGTTACCTTGCAAACAGAGCTGGGCCTTACGTGGTATAGCTTGAGGGGCACCTAGAAGATTCCAAGACTCACAGCTTCCTCCAAACAGATGTCACATTGTCTAAGATCCCAGCATTAAAGCCCCTTCCATTTGGGAGTCATTTTGTTCTCCCCAGGCACTAGTGCTTAAATTTGTCCATGCCAAATTACAATTTCCGTGGCATTCCAACCTCCTGAATTATCACAAATGGGAAGTTTCAGTAATGAAAATCCTTTAATCTTCCCTTGTTATCAGAAAGTGATAGAGCAGTGAGGACCACGGATTTTTAAAGCTGGAAAGACCTGGGATCCAATGCTAGCTTTAAGCTGAGAACTCCCATATTTCCCTTCCCCAAGCACACTTTTCCCCCAAGCTTCAGGTTGCCTTTCAACTGCCTACTTGATATTATCATTTGGAAAAAAGCGTAAGAAACATCATGAAATTCTCGTGACCTGAACTGAATGCTGTGTTGTCTGCCCTCAAACTTGCTACCCTGCCCCCTCCTGATGACAAACCAACCTGCTGCCAAACTCAGAGAGCTTGATGTTATCTTTGACTTCTCTTTCTCACATTCCAAATACAATTTTCCCTGAAATTCTGTTTACTTAACAAATATATCCATGATATGAACCCTGTGTGATATGATATGATCCCATTTCTACTGTGACCTGCCTAGGCTGACCTGGTACCGTCTCCTGCCCAGGCAGTGTCAGATCAGTCTCCGTTTCCAGGGACAACTCTCCAACCTGTCACAGTGATCTCACTAAAACAAAATCAAATCAGGCTGTTCCTCTGCTCACAGCTCTGTACTGGCTTCCATTTCACTCAGATGACGGTTTAGAGTCCCTGACCCAGCCCACGAGGTCTTAATGAGCTTGTTCCCTTTGCCTCTCTGACTTCATGTCCTCCCACACCTCTCATCAGCGGCAACCACACCAGGTTCCTTGCTTGTCTTTAACTCACCAGGCTCACTCCTGCCTTCATGCCTTTGCCACGGCTGTTCCTCTGCTTGAAGGCATTTCCCTAGATGCTGTGGACTGGGTTGTGTTCCCCTGGGGAGCTCTATCTAGAGATGAGATATTTAGGAGATAATTGGGGTTAAACGAAGTCATAAGGATAGACCCTTAATCCCAAGACTGGGGTCTTATAAACAGAGAAATTATATATATATATATAATTTCTCTAATATATATATATATATATATATATATATATATATATATATATCTCCATCTCTTTTTCCTGTCCCTCTCTCTCTTCCTCTCGTTTCTTCTCTCTCTTTTTCTCCCTTGACCATGTGACAACAGAGTAAGAAGGGAGCCATCTCCAAGCCAGAAGAGAGTCATCACTAGAAACTGAATTGGCTAGCACTTTGATCCGGGACTTCTAGCCTCCAGAACTGTGAGAAATAAATCTCTGTTGTTTAAGCCACCCAGTGGATGGTATTTTGTTTTGGTAGCTGAGCAGACAATGACACTAGATCTCCATAAGGCTGACTGCCAACATCCCTTAGAGGCTTTTTCTCAAATGTCACCTTCTCAATAAATCCCACTACAATATTCTGCAAAAATGACAATGCCAGGATTCCCAGTTCTCCTCATTCTCCTTATTCCTTGTTCAAAGGTGGATCATTTTCTAACCCCTGATATAATTCACTTATCACATCCGTAGTTTCCTGTGTGATAGTCCTGATAGGATGCATTCCTTGAGAGACCTCTGTTTTGCTCCCAGCCATGTCCCAAGACCCTGAAACAATGCCCAGCACATAGAGGGGCTCAACTATATGTGTAAACCAAATGAATAAATGGAGAACTAACTATAAGATTTTCTAGCTGTATGAGCCTTGGGCAAGTTGCTGACCTACCTAAGCATCATTTGTAACTTCAGAGGACTGTTATAAGAATTAAATAAGTAAAATGTGTGTGAAGATGGAGGGGCTGTTTGTCTTGTTCGTCATCCTATCTTAGTGCCTGGACATAACAGTTCTCAAAACAGAGTTAGGTGCTCAATGCAGTGCTTTGTAAATAGTAAGTACTATTAATAATAATACTTACTACTAATAGTAAGTACAAGTAATGACTATGATTTTGACTAGTTAAAGTTAAAATATCTACTTCAAAGCATTGTTTTTAACTTCCTCTTGGGAGCTGGATTGGAATGGACAGAGGCAATCCAAATCTTCCCATTCTGTCTGCCTTCAGGCTTTCTGTATCAGCCATGACAGTCTGAATTCTGGGTACCAAATGTACTTTCCTGCATTTTGTTTCAGTGATTTTAACAATGCTCTATCTGTGACCTGGAATGCTCTTCATTTCCACCCACCTCCAGCTGGTAAAAAACTCCCATTATGTATATCGAGTTGACTCCTATTCAATTCCCCGAGTTCAGCTCCAACAACACTTCATTAGGAAACTTCCTCTGATTCCCCAGACTAGATGGGGGTCCCTCATAGTCTGACTAGGAGCCCCTTGCACTTTTTAGGAGCCTTTCCATCCAAAGGGCCTGGCAATGTCAAGTATTTAGTATTTGTCCAACAAATATGTGTTGCATAGATGAAGGATATTATCAATGATCAGATATTTGATATCCATAATTTAATTTGATGTTTTTTGGTAGATACTGAAATTATCTCTAATACACAGAGAAACTAAAGCTAAAAGAGATTGAGTAACTTCTCCAGTAAAATAATAAGTTTTGGAGTTTATATTTGAACTCAGTTCTTTTCAGCTCAAGAAGAATTTATTCTTCCCACCACAAATGAACTGTTCCCAAGATTCTTCAAGTCAGCTTCCTGATTCTTTCTTTTAATGTGCTTTGCTCCTTCAAGCTCTCCAGAGATATCAAAATATATTCTAACCCAACTGGCTCTTTGACCCAAAAGTCTTCTATGCCACCAGTGACTCCAGGAGCCTGAATTCATTCCAGAAAATCCATGGTTCTCACTAGCTATCTCTTTCTTGAAGGTTTTCTCCCATTCTGAGGATATCCATCCTTATAAACTGCTCAGTCCTAAACCTCCCTATCTCATTAAGTGTCACCGTCATCAAGCTAAAAACTTAGAGGACACCCTCTGTACCTTCTTTTATTTCTCTGTGCCAACCACTCCACGTGTTAATATTTTCTGTGTTCCTACCAAGTATGTCTCAAGTCTATCATTTTCCTTCATTATTCTATAATGTCCTATGTCTTCTCATGGCTTCTGGCTTGCAAAGCTTCCTTGATTTTTCTCTCACCACCCCTTCAATTTCACCTCATTCCAGCCTTCCCTGTAATCAATATATTCCAGCCACACTGGTTTTCGTTTCATTTCATTCAACACACTGAACATTTTTTCATGTCAGATTTTGTATATTGACTCTTCCTTCTGTCCAGAATGATTTTCTCCTTGATTTTCACATTCCTTTTATCTCAACACTCTCTCTAAGGAGCCCTTTCCTGGTTTTCTCTGCTGTTCCTGTTATTTCCTTCAATGCTTTTCTTGTGATCTGTTCTTATCTTTTCTGTTGGGTTATGACCTGCCATACCTATTGAGACATCAGCTCAGTGAAACCAGGTACCATGTTGTCAAGGACTGGTTCTCTGTCCTGAGTTAGTTGTCAGTTTTCCTCCTAGAACACAGTTCATCATGGGTTTAGCACTTCAATCAGACAACATCAGTTTCTTTGGTGCCCAATAGCCCGCAGCCACTGTACCAAGCTTAACAGAAGTGTTAAGAGATAAGAACAGAATTTGCTTGATGCAATGCTTAAACAGTTTCAGCACATTACAGGCAAAACATCCTAATGAACCCTGAACTCTGCAGCTTTCCAACACTGGGGTTCTATAAGACCTCTCTCCTCTCATCCCTTGGAATGGCCAGAAATACCATATCAGTTTGATTATTTGTACCTTTATCCCCTTTCCCAAATATTTCAAAATTTTCAAAATTTTCTTCATTAATCTGTATGAAGCTTAAAGACACTCAGAATTCATTAATTTCTTGTGTGTGGTTTTATGTCTTATTACTAGTCTACTAGTAATATTACTAGTCTCCTTATTACTAGTCTCATGATAATCTTCATCTCCATCAGCCTGCTAACTGGTTTTGTATATGTATTGACATCTCCTCCAGATGATGCGTTATATGAGAACAGGGATTCTGTCTGGAGTTTTATATCTTACATCTTTAATGTCGGGCATGTAGAAGGCACTCAGGAAGCATTTGTTGAATCACACTGAATTCCTTCTGAAAGCAATGTGTTTGGTAAACCCCCCAAAACTACAAGATTGTGGAAATACCTTCGCTAAACTGCCTGTAGATCTACAATGCACAATGCCAGCTTTCTCCCCTGATTAATGGTTTTTTCCAACCATTCATCTCACCTTACCATTTACATCTTACTGTACTGTGTTGTCTTGACCTCCACATTATGCAAAGTGCATGCCACCTCATGTTCTCAATGAATTCTTATAAATAGGACATACTTCACTGGCATCTGGCTTGCCTAGTGCTCTTTTCTGCAAACCTGAATGGGTTTGCCACATTCAGATATTTCTATGAACACATCATTCACCTGTCCCTTCAGAGGTACTAATTAGCAAATAAATCAAACTGAATTTTCCATTAAACATGCATTCATTCGTGACAGTATTTACTTGCTTGTGTTTAGTAGGGGAAACAGGGATGATAAACATTAGCCACTATTTTTTCTCTTGTTGAAGATGAAAATAAATTAAAATTTGTTCAACATAGAGGGAAATTTTAAAAAAAATTTTATATCCAAATGTTTTCTGAAGGGAAGGACTGTGTACTGAAAGTAAAAGGTAATGCCATTTGTAGCTACCAGCTTTGAAATACAATGTGTCAGACAGTATGTTAAATTATTTTTAAGCCTCACAGAATTGCATGGCAAGTGATTAACTCTATTTTCCAGATTAGGAAAATGACCGCAAAAGAATTAAATAGGGGCAGCTGCGTGGCTCAGTGGGTTAAGTATCTTGCCTTCAGCTCAGGTCGTGATCTTGGGGTTCCTGGGATTGAGCCTCACATTTGGCTCCCTACTCAGTGGGAAGCCTTCTCCCTCTCCCTTTGCTGCTTCCTCTGCTTGTGGTCTCTTTCTCTCAAATAAATAAAATCTTTATTTTACTAAAAAGAATTAAATAATTCAACTAAGTTCACAGAGATAAATTGAAGATAAATTAGTCCTTAATATAAAGTTGGCTTCATTGATAATCCAGAACTCCTTTGGAAAATAATCAGTCGTGTGAATGTGACTTCCACTTAATTGTTCTAAGTCCGTTTTCTTCACCTGCAAACTTGAGGGAACTAACTAGGCAATATCAGTTTTCCCTCAGATCTTCTACCATTCCACGTTCCTGTATCAAAAGCTATTTGAGGCAAGTCTAACCTAAAGCATGTATACTCTTTGATGAATACAATAATGGTGATGATGATGACCACGATGTTATATATAAAGAAATTCAACACCACATAGATGAGGCAGAGAATTTTTTTTTTTTTTTTTTTTTTTTTTTTTTTTGCCAAGAACCAGAACTAAAATGATTGCCATGGGTGAGCATGAAATTTAGCTCTGAAAATGTGCAGTTAAGATGGCAGAGTAAATCTGGGTCACACAATCTTCCTTCCTATTACCTAGCACAACCACTACCACCAAAATAGTAAGTGTCAGCAAAAAACCCATCAGCAGCAAATAAGCTGGAAACTAGATATAATGTTAGGCCCACAAAGAGTGGGGTGGCTGCCAAAGAAGACACTTGATAGCCCCTACTTTCCAGTCTAGTGATAGACAAATAGGGAAAGTAAATAAAATTCTGGAAAGGTTCATCAATATCCCCTAATCTGAAATTATTAATAGAAAGACCAAGTAAATATTTTTTCCCAAATCCCTAGGATTAAAAATCCTATTCTTGAAGATTTCAAGATCTTAACAGAGACACTTGCTTTTTCTCTCTCTTGCTCTCTCTCTCTCTCTGTATGTATGTATACACACACACACACACACACATACACACTGCTGCTGGGAGTCAGAGAATTTCCCTAGAGATCCCCGGTGAATTGGGAGAATAATCAAAATTTAAGCATACCAACTCATGGAAATGAGTTGCAACTATGGGATATAAATGATGATTTAGGGAATTAAAAAAGAGTTGAGAAAAGAAGGCAACACTCTTACACAATTGAAAATGTAGAGCTTTGTGGACATTGTCCTCTCCCTCCCATTGAAGCAACCTAGTCTCAGAATAGATCTTTAAGAGAACTAACAGATTCCAGTTACCTTAGGAAATCAAGAGGAAGCCAGAGCTGATCAAGATAGGCTTGAGAAAAATATTCCACAAAATAACATGAGTTTCGATGCAAAATTAACTATAGCTAAACACGTACTTAAATAAACATCACTCAGTATGCACCCAAGAAAAGAGCATGGTATGAAAAAGACAGATTAATCGAGTTTGGAAAAGCAAACATAACCCAAGGAAAAGAATATTTCCTTTAAGTGTTTGTATACACACACACACACACACACACATTTCCATAATCAAGAGTTCAAAGATGACTAAATAAGAGAATTGCTTGAAAATAAGAGAATTATATGAAAAAGGATATAGATGGTAAAACACTACTGTAAAATTAGTATATAAACTAAAACCAAAAGGAAACAAATAAGCTATATTAGAGAATTTTAGTGACAAAAAAGAGCTTTATGGTATCACCCTGATGGTCCATGGGAGGCATTCTTACAGACTCAACCATAGAGAAAGTGGACAAAGACATGAAATCAGGATAATTCTCATATATGAATAGAGAACTCAAAATCAAGGGAGAACTGAATATTCAGAATAAAATAACACTGTATGTTCCCAGAAAATAAACACTTTTTTAAAACAGACTTGCTATGCACCGAGTCCTAAAGAGAATGTTGCTTATAAGGAGGAAAATCAGATTTATCTAAAAGTTATCTATAGCCACCAATTAGTGCCAAAGACAATAGACATCAGTCTACACAATTTCAAAAGAAAATTAAACACCATCAAGCAGTACCTCAAATATAGAGCCACTGGCAGATATTCTCAAATATTAGCCTTTTTTTTTTTTTTTTGCACAAACAATTGTTAAAATCTTGTTAACCAAAGAACATGGCAAGAGGACTAAGTGAGGTAGTAAATAAAATCTGAAGTTTAGAAAGACTTTTGGTGTCACTGCAGTTTCCTTCACTTTTGCTCAGTTACTATTGAAAGTAATACTTTATTTAAAATAACATGGAAAATAGGGTGCCTGGGGGGTTCAGTTGGTTAAGAGTCTGCCTTCAGCTTAGGTCATGATCCCGGGGTCCTGGGATGCAGTCCCCTGTAGGGTTCCCTGCTCAGTGGGGAGTCTGTGTCTCCGGATGTCCTTCCCCCCCGCTCGTTCTCTCTCTTCCTCTCTCTCTCTCAAATTAATAAAGTCTTTAAAAAATTAAAATAGCATGGAAAATAATCTAAAAAGGAAATAGTTAAAGCACACTGAGTATAAGATAATAAGACAGTTTTTATTCTCATATTTATATAAACAGATATCTTGCGACTACTTAATATTAGTAGTACTGCTAGGTGATGATTTTTAGATGATTTTATTCATTTTTTGCTTTTGTTGGCATCTCTTGATTTTGAAAACAAGCATGTGTAAATGTATAGTGAAGTCATCTCATTACTGCTATATTCAAAGAATGGGAGGAAAAAAAAATAGGTCTTAGCTTAACCTAAGTAGCAAGGTAGCAGAATCTCTTCCAGAACTTACCATCTGATCATGGAGATTCCTCTCTGCAAACTCATATACATTAGGCCTCTTGCTTTACTCTCTAAATCTTGGTTCTGTCATTCATAAAACTGGGGAACTGCTGCTACATCGGAATGTGTTTGTAATAATGACAGGAAACAATGCATGTGGTAAGATCAAAGAGATTACATGAGCATGTCCACATTGGTTCTCCACCCACCAGAAGTGTCCAGGTTTCCCCAGCAAAACATTGGATGTAATGATCATTAAGTGGGAATAAAGTGAGGAGAAAATCGAAAATAGCAGACAGGAGAGCCTGGCTCTGGTGGTAAAATTGTTTCTACTGCCTCTCGTTTCTTCAGAATAATAAGCCTGAAGGTTCTTTTTGCAGGTACAACACCCTCTGCCCTGTTCTGGTTTTCTGTGGTCCACCTGGGTGGTGGAGCTTATCTGCCTGCCTACAGGGAGGCAGAAACAAACACATGGATAAGTCGGATGGAACAGAGAAATCCCAGGATCTTTCAAGGTCTTGAAGAGAATGAATGACCTCTCTCTCTTAAACCCAAATCTGGGAGACAAAAGCCTGGGTCCACTGCTCCATCCTACCACTCTAAGGTGAGAGGCCATTGAGAATAGAATCAATACAAAGCAAAGCAGGATCCATCATGCACCCCACCCCCAAATATATTCGATATATGAGCAAATTCCCTTTTATTTGAGGGAGGGAGAGTTGGTTTGGGCCATTTAGAATGAAGAGTCCTCCTACCTGATACAGAGGAAATTGTCTGTCTTTACTTATATTTGTTTGTTTGTTTAGGACAAATTTGGGAACCTCTGAGTCCCAAAGATGAAGGGAAAAGAAACATACTGAGAGATATTTCAGCAAACAATGTGCTGTAGCATGGAGTTGCCTCATGAGGTTCAATACAAGCAGATGATTTACATTATTTTGCAATCAGTTTGGTGGCATAGAGTTGATTTTTTTTTTTTTTTCGTGTCTGAGCATTTCAGGGCTAAGACCCATGGTTTGTGTCTTTACTGGTAAGAAGACACAGAAAAAAGCCATTCTCAGGCCTTTGCTTGTAACATTCTGTCAGTTGGGAAGGCCATGCCTTCTTTATGCTGCACAAGCTCTCTTTGTTTGACCAACTCCTACTCAGGCTCTAATGCTCAGTTTGGCATTTTACCAGATTTTACCATTCCTAGGTGCCTTTGCCTTACCCCTGTTCTACCTGATGGGGCTCCCCTGTGTATCTGTGACAACAACCTCTTATCTCTCTCATTATATATATCAGATGGTAATATGATCATCTTGCACTAAATTGTAAGCTCTTCCAATATAAAGATGACTCACAAGTCTTTGTATTTTTAACACATATCATAGATGAGACACGTGACAAATGTGCTAGATATCTTTTGTTCACACCCACTCTCAAGCTACTCTCTGCACTCCTAACTCTACATCATGGAAACTATAAGAATGCCATCAGTGGTTTGCCTTTGCCTTGTGATTCTCACTTGGGTTTGGCTAGTGGAAAGCATAGGCACAAGATAAAAAGGGGAGAAAGTGAGGTTGGAATATTTTTCCATTGGCTTTTTCCAAAAGACAACCCTCCAAGAATTGTCACTGTCTCTCTACATAAGGCTGCAGATACTGTATCAGGGGTCAAGGTACCAGTCCCTCCCCCTGACTCTTCAGACTTATGAGTGGTAAGAGCTTCTCTCAGGAGCACTATCCTGTTCTTTGTTGGTTCCATTAACCCTGGCTCCACCTTTATTAAACTCTCCTTAAAGTGCTGACTCTTCCCTCTTAGACACTGACTATAGCTTACTAACCATTAAATGTTTAAAATAATCAGCTGTTAGATGGATGATAAAAAATAGGGATTGAAGGTATAAGTGATTGCCATAAATAGTATTAGAGGGTTCCAGATGTGCCTTTATTGTGATGTCTAAGTGTGCTGTGCCTGACTGGTTTAAACCAGACAATATATGATGGTTGCGTGGGGGGAGGGTATCAATTTAAACTAAGAATAAGGAGTGTTTCTTAGGGTTCTGATGTCAACCAGAGGTCAGGTGCTGTAGGTTATACATTCTATCATGTGTAACTTAGGACATGGATGTGTATGTCTATTTGCATTAATTTAACAGGTACTTACACATGTTTGGTCACTACCACAACAAAAAACTATATGCAGGTATACATCCATGCACCCACACATTGTACCCACACATGCACACACCAGATACAGGTCTACTCCAAAAGTTCACAGTTAGTATGAGTCTTTTGGAGTGGATATAGAGATGTCATTTATAGTTCCCAGAGAATGCTCCCACAGGAATTCCATTTTTGTGTTTCTTTCAGGCAAAATCAAAGAAACCTGCATCTATTTTCATGCTTACCCATTGTTTCCATCATGATGTTCTACTTGGCTTTCTACATCTGGATCAGTTCATTTTGCCTCAGGGACTCAGCCTTCTGTGTTAGTCCCCTGGTTCACTGTTGTCAAAGAGCCTGTATGAAGTGGAATTAACATGGTTATAGTATTTTATGTCATTTCATCACTGAGTTACTTCTTCATTAATGCCATCCTCACTCTTTGGTTGACCTTAGGGTTTCTCTCCTCCCAAGTCTGGATTTTAATGTTGCTCCTGATTTAACTATTTAAATAAACTTAATTTTTTGCTTGCTTTTACCAAAATCACTCTTAATAACTGCTATTATCCCTTATAATTACAGTAATCACTTTGGCTCCAAGTGACTCACAACATTAGCTTTCAGTCCAATAAACCTTGGCAATTGTTTTTGGCAGAAGGTCTAGGGTATTGTTAGTAAGAAAATAGCATGGTGCCTAGGTCTGGTGGGTCAGATCTACTCTGAAAAGTCAGAAAGACTTAGGGCTTCCCAGGATAACAAAGTTAAAGGTTTCAAGGAACCCCAGTTAGATCTTCAGATTGGGAGATAGTTTAGAAAAACACTCTAAGTTTACAGTTTGTGAAGTCGAATTATTTATTCAAACCCATCTCTGCCACAGATAAAGCTTATGTTCTTAGGCAAGCTAGTTAAAGTTTTGATGTCTCAATGTCCTCATCTGTAAAATGGGTATAATTATATCCCTGTCCCAACTGTTACATTTGCTTCCATTCTGACTGATCTTAACCAAGCCATACTACTTATTAAATATTTTATATCTTACCCATACAACCACATATAACCATAAAACATAACCACAGAACCATAAAAGAACCATAACTTTAAAAATTTTGAACTGTTTCAATTTTCTTTTATTCCAATTCTATTCACCTTTTTTAATTTCACTATTTGTTTATTTTTATTTGTTTGTTTGTTTGTTTATATAAGAGACACAGAGAGAGAAAGCACCAGGAGAAGGGCAGATGGATAAAGAGAGAGAGAGAGAATCTTAAGCAAAATCCATGCTTAGTGTGGAATCTGACACAGGACTGGGTCTTACAACATTGAGACCACAACCTGAGCCAAAATCAAGAGTTGGACACTCAACTGACTGAGCTATGTAAGCACCCCTTACTCATTTCTTTTTAATTTGAGTACAGTTGACACATGATGTTACATTGACTTCATGTGTAAAACATACTACATTCATTCAACAACTCTGTAGTGTCATGCTCCCCACAAGGGTAGCTACCATCTGTTACCATACAGCACCATTAGACTACCATTGCTGCATTCCCTATGCTGTACCTTTTTATTCCTGTGACTTATTTGTTCCATAACTGGAAGACTGTATTTCCCACTGCCCTTAGCCCATTTTGCCTATTCCCCAACCCCTTCCCCTCTGGCAGTCATCATTTTGTTCTCTGTCAAAATAACCATAATCTTATGGTTTTGTGTGGAGATTAAATGCATAACCAAGGTATAGCCTTTAGCCCTTAGAAAATACTCAGAAATACTGGCTGTTAGAATTATTTTCATTTTTATTACTATCCTTCAGAGAGCTTTCATTTGCATCACAGATATGTTATCTCATAAAATCCTAGGCTAACTATTAAAATTATGATTATTCCATTTTATAAGTGAGAAAACCAAGATTCAGAGTGGTTCAATATTACAGCTCTAACAAGTGGCAAAATGGTATTTCACCCTGGTCTTATTCTTAAAACTTTTTACTATACCACATAGTAAATGTTCTTTTTTGGACCAAAAATAATATTTACAAAACCAGGAGGAAAAAAGTTCAGGTCAGAATGTTCCTAAGTATAAAAATTATGAGAGGCAAAAAAGAAATTAAAGAGTACCAAGCATAAATTGCATCACGTCAACACCTGCAATGGGATCTCACACCTTTCACAGCTCTTCGTTTTAATTAAAGAGCAGGATGGGAAATCCCATCAGTTCTAGTCTTGGGAGCAGAGACTGCGGAGGAGAGAATGTGTAGTCATAATCTTATTGATATGCATAAAGTACAAGAAAGAATGAAACAAATGAAATTAGTAACCTTTCTTTTCTAAGAAATACAGTGGATGCTATTGTGTGTCCACCCAGATCCTTCTCTGGAGGACCAAAGTGCTTATTCCCCCAGCTGCCGGGAGTGTGGTTTGCTGACAGTTCTCAGCAGAATCCCCCACCGAGCACTGCTATCAGATGAAGGGAACCCATTTGTCCAAGGTTGATCCCCTTCCTGGACACAGCTCACATCCAGTGATTGGTCAATAAAGAAGTATAAAGGACTCCATGTTTCCCCTGCTATTTGAAAGTTAATCATTCTTATGAAAACTTTTGTAAGCAGAAATGGGGTAAAGCAAAGAGTATCCCCCCGCTTTCCAAAAGTTCACAATAGGAAAGACCATTAGGAAAGACCATTAGTATGGTTAAGGCTTTTTCTGAAAAAAAACAAAAATCATCTTTGGATTTCTTTCAATCAGCAAGACAGGAATTAAAGCAGGCCTTTCCTAAATGTGATGGGGTATAATAGGAACTTTTGGAAAGTGGAGGATACCTGCATTCTCTTTGCATCGGTAGGGGGCAACTCTGTGAGGGCGCCCAACTCTAGAGCGTCCGCCTTCCCTGGGAAATCACTGAGGCTGCTTGGGTCTACTTCTCTTTCAACTTGCCCCTCTGCCTTTAGGACATCACAGGTATTCTCAGCAGTGCTACCCTGCACATTTCCTGCACATAACTCAGTGCCTCAGAGCCCATGTCCTAGGAAACCCCAACTGCAGCATGGGGGTACAGTATACATCTTTGTTGTGGCAGCCAACTCCGATTAATGTCCATACTTCTGAGAGGAACCTAATGATTTGCCAAATATTTACTGTAGTATCAGTGAGTATATCAGGGCACAATAAATATCAGGAACACTTTTGTGAGCCTCAGGATGGAAATATTTTATTGATTTCCGAGGAGCAATTCAGCTATTGTCAGAGGCTAAGTCAGTGGTCTTGGCAGAGATCCAGGGCTCAATGAGCACGTTCATTACCATTATTCTATCTCCAGTGTCTTGACTGCTCGGAATTCTTAATTACCATTAACCAAATGGTGTTTGGGGAGTTTCTTCCTTCTGATTTGTTTATGAGTATACAGGCCCTGGGAGGTATTCCCATTAGAGCTGAGCCCCTCTGGCCATAGGTTGCCCTCCAGGTGCCATGTCAACAAGAGAACATTTCTGAAAGGTTTCTAGAAAGCAGTTTTCACACACATCTCCTGAACGTTTGCACTTCTTAGGGGTGTAGTGTGTGAAGGGCAGAGCACAACCATCTTAAGGTTATGGAACTCGGGTGAAGTGCCATCATCACATTCATGTCTCTGACCAAGTCCTCTTACCCCTGGTCACTACCAACCATGAAGCTTACTCTTCTTTCTTTAAAGCTGTCCCCAGTCCTGTAGGTTCCTTAAAAAGGCTTAGGAGAAATGTGGCCCACCTGTAGGTTCCTGTCCCCAAGAATCCTGTAGGTTCCTTAAAAAGGCTTAGGAGAAATGTGGCCCACAGTGCCATGTAGTCACAATATTCTCTAAGGAATATTAATAAATATAAACTTCTTCAGAAAGCAATTGACCTTTGTATCTTTTGTCACTGTAGCTAGAGTTATTTAACCTCTGAAAGTCAATGGGAAGTGAACAATCCAAAAAGGAAACACCGGTTTTTAGATAGAAAGATGCAGAAAATTTCTAGGCATAACCATTAAAAACAATCCTTATTCTCTTTTCATTCTGTCTTTATTCCCTAGGATTTAAGCTTCACCTGGGCAAGGATCTTATCTGTTTTTTCCCCCCGACTTTAGTCTCTTCAGTGTCTAAAAGAGTGCTTAGCATTTGGTAAGTATTCAATTAATATTTAACTAATGAATGCATGAATCTTCCAATGTGTGGAAGGTAGTGGAAAAAATGAAGCTATGCTGAGATACAAAGAAGGTTGGCATAAAAAGAAGATACTAATGTCTTTCTAGTTAGAAAAAGTCAACATTGTGAAGATGCCAAATTCTCTAATAATTTGTGAATTTATAACATTTCCATTCACACGACAAATTGATGTTTTTTTTGAGAACTTGAAAAATTATTCTAAATTTCAGCTAGAAGAAAATAATAAAATAGTCCCTTCCATTTCAAAAGAAGAAGACGGTGGAGAGGTCTTGTTTTGTCATGTGTTCCTGTGCACGCGTGCGCGCGCACACACACACACACACACAAACACACACACACACAGTCACCACAATGGTGTAGAACAAGGGTACTTTGCCTGGTGATGGAAGAGCTTCAGTTCTGTGAGGTATAAAACCATGAAGTGTGCTGTTTCCCCCAGTTACTGTTGACTGCTCTATTGGATTCCTTTCCCACTGGTTAGTAGCCATTTTAAGCATTATGATTATTAAAACAATCAATTTCCAGTCCAGGTCATTCTAAAGATTTCATCTCAAACTTCCCCTTCCACCTTTGCTTCTGTATAGACTCTGTTTGCGGCTCTGGGGCCTTTGAGAGGTGGAGAAATGTGTGAAGTCTTCTTTAAATGTCCTTCTCCTGCCAGCACACTAGTGAAACCCATACTGTGAGATCCATAAGCCCGTATTTTCTGTGGAAATTTCAGTTGCTATTAAAGAAGTTAGCAAACTCCCAATGAATCTATTGTATATCCTGGCCTAATAGTTATGTTCTCAGTGACTCAGAACAACAATTATTTATGTGAGTAAAAAAGAAAGGAAAAAGAAACAGAGTTTGGGCCTTTTAGCACTTTTCTGAAGATACAGCATGGAACATTAACTCCATTTTTAAAAAACCCAAGTGTGAAGAGCATAAGAGGAATGGCATTAAATTATTAGCATGTACCATCTCTCTCCCACGTCTCCCAAAGGAGAGAGACTTATTACATGCTAGGTCAATTCTGGATCCTCCTTTGTATTTATATAGGAATATCAGAATCAGGACAACAGGCAAAAGATTACACAAAATAAACAAAAGACCTGAGCCAGAAAAGGCCAATGTTAGACAAAGAGATGGGGCTGGTTCAGGCTGGGGAGAATGGAAATTTTTGAGGTGTATGGAGTGGGGAAAGGTTGGGATTAGAGACAACAATAGAGAGGGAAAAAGAAATTGAAAGGAAATGATACAGGGAAAGGGATTTTTAAGAGTTTTGTTGGCTTCCAAGAATGTAGCCACTCCTTTTGAAACTTCTCCTTCCATTCCTTCTTTTTTTTCTTGGAGAGGTACTATACTAAATATTTCCACTGTTTGTAATTATTTCTAGTTGCTGGACTATTGTTTTTTTTTTTTTTTTAAGGATTTTATTTATTTATTTGACAGACAGAGATCACAAGTAGGCAGAGAGGCAGGCAGAGAGAGAGAGGAGGAAGCAGGCTCCCCACGGAGCAGAGAGCCTGATGCGGGGCTCGATACCAGGACCCTGGGATCATGACCTGAGCTGAAGGCAGAGGCTTTAACCCACTGAGCCACCCAGGCGCCCCTGGACTATTGGTTTTTATGTGACATTGCATAGCACTGATTGCAAAGCAGTTGGGTTATATAGGCTACATGAAATCTTTCATTTACCAAACATGCCATCTGTGTATTCTGGTCAACAAGAATCATTTTAAATGCTTATGATGCCCTGATATGGAGATAGTAAGACTATGATCTCTGAATGAATGCTCTGGTGGTTTCCCCAAAAGTCCTGTAAAACAAGTATTGCACTGAAGTTATTTTCATCCTTAATAGTCCTGAATTTATTCTCAAAAGTCCAAGGTTCGTGTTCTAGTTTTACTGTGTTATCTGTGAAACCAAACTATGAACCTTTTGAAGGCAGGCAAGATGCATTATCATCTTTTTATGTTGCCAGAGTTTTAGCAATTGGCCACCTGGGGCTCATAGTAAACACTCAGTATAAGTGGATAAATGTGTAAGGCTTCAACCATACCCAAGAAATCCTTTGGTTGTCTTTATGAAGTCCTGGATTCAAGAGTCATTCTGTTATCATTATGAGTTGATTCTTGCAGAATTTAAATACCTCTAACTTTTCCAGGTATGACTCTTCCTTAAGGGGTCACATAAGGTGAAGAGCTGCACTCCTTACACACCTGGAATGCCATCTTAAATAAGAGTAAATGTTTCAAGTTTGTTTGAATGGATGATGAAATGAAAGAGGGAATAGAGAGAAAGATACAGGAAGGAATAGAGAAAGGAAATAATAGAGAATTGAAGACAATTCTTAAGGGAAAAAAATCTGTTTCAATAACTCCTTGGTTGAAGTAACCAATCAAAATGTCCAAGAAACATGAAAATATTGTTTTTTCCCATGTTGGAACATCTGCAGGTATTTTGGGTAAATTATTTAAATACAGGAAACAGATAATATACCACTTCCCCATACTCACACATTTCTCCTTTTATCACTGTTGTAACTCTTATTTAAATTTTTTAGCACTGATGGACACTTTGTAATGTGCTCATACTGAAAAGGCTAGATATGTTTACACAATATGATGATTGCTAAACTACTTTTTTCCAGCTGATCAAAGTGTCACCAGTTTTTTCCCTTCTTTTTCTTATAAAGGGAAATGCATCAAGTACCTTCTGAAGGCTTCCTGCTCCATCCCGAAGGGGTTTTCCTGTAATGTTCTTTCATCATAAATTGCTGGGTGTTCTGAAATGTTTTCTCCCCTGAAGTTATAAGTCACAAGTTTCTGATGTTTTGTCTAATCTCTCTCTCAGCATACTGATTCTCTGGAGAAAAGTGTCATGAAAATGCTTTTGGATAGATAAAAATGCATTCATTCTCAGTCTTCACTGACCCTGCTGTTCAAAGAGTCAATATCTATAAGGATGGCAGGTGCATTATCCGAAACATGGATTTTTCTTCTCCAAGTATTGCCATTATTGATGTTTTGGAGTCTTCCTGCTTTATCCATCATACTAAGGTCATCCTTGAAAAAGTATTGCCTTAGTCTAGAACTTATAAGTCAACATCAATGATAACAGAAAGCATTTATTAGATCCCATTAAGCACTTACTCTTCTAAAAGCTTTTTGTATAAAAACTTCTTCAATCCCTACCACAGCCACAGGATATCAATTCTACTACTATCCTTGCTTAATAAATGAGGAAAATGAGGCACAGAGATGTTAAGTAATTTCCTATTTCCCATAGAGCAAATGGTAGAGCAAGGGATTGCAACGGGGACATTTGCTTATAGATAGCTAAACATGCTGTCTCCAGTTAGCAAGAAGTGGCAGAGAGGCAAGATTTTTAACCTGTATGTAACCTTCATAGGGTCAACAAGGCCCCTGAGAATTACATACAAACACATCTGTGCATTGTGTGCATAGGTGTCTGTGGTTATGTGTGCATTTTTCTGAGAAGAGACCCTCCTGATTTCATTCTGTTCTCAGAATAGTCCAAGATTCCCTAAGAAATGGTTAAAGAACAATATAGTGAAAAACAGTTTAGTGTTTGAGATCTAACAACTCATGGTTTAAATTCTGGCTGTGTCACCTACTTTATTAAGTCGTTAGCAGCTTTAATTTTCCTGGTATGTTACAGAGAGAATCACAATGCCAATGACATTGAGATATTGTAGGAATGAAACGGCATAATGCATACCCAGCATCTAGAAGACTGTCTGGCATGTATAGCAAATAAGGACAGGTCCCTTCCTGATTCATCTGGAAGCCTCTAGGCAAACAGGATGGTCCCCATCAATCAACATAAGTAGTGATGTCTTCATCTGTTTCCTTTCTTAGGTTCCAGTGATCTTTCCTAAATGTTTCCAGCCCAGAGCAAGAGTTGTGTTCAAGTTGTGAACAGTTGTGTTCAACAGTGTGGGTCCAAGGCCAAATTCTGGTCTTTGTTAGATCCAGTTCTCACCTTTACACAGACAATAATCAAGTTTTCTCCAAGCCCACGTGAGGCTCTTAGTCCTGATACACATTTCTTTTGGCAGAGGCCCAATTGGGAAAGGTAACAAAACAACAGCCTAAACCTTGCTATATTTGGGGGTGTAATTGATATTTCCTTTTTAAAAAGTTGAAAACTTTCCGAATTTCAAGGGAAAAGCAGGTTAAACAAAAGAAATTCAATGGGACTGTATTGAATTTCTATGGCTGCGATTAACAAATTATCACCAGTTTAGTGGCTTAAAATCACACGAATTTGTTAACCTATATTTCTGCAAGACAGAAGTTTGATGTGGGTCTCAATGAGATAAAATCAAAGTGTCACCATGGCAGCATTCTTTTCTGGAGGCTCTAAGGGAGAATTTAATCCATTGTATTTCTCAGTTTTTAAACACTTGTCTACATTCCTTAGCTCATAATCTCTGCCATATTCAAAGCCAACAATGGCCAGTGTGGTCTTTCTCATTTTGACATGGACTTTTTTTCTGCCTCTCACTTCAATTCTACTTCAGGACCCTTGCACTCACCTGGAAAATTCAGGAACTTCTTATTTTAAGGCCAGTTGATTAGCATTCTTAATTCTTCTTTGTTATGTAATGTAACATATTCACAGGTCCGGGGGATTAGGATGTGGATATCCTTGGAGGGCCATTTTTATATCTAACACAGTTACCTTCTAAATTAGATTGGTCATGACCATGCTATTTAAAATCCAATCCACCTGTACCCTCCTGATCTTCCTTAAGACTTTATGACATAATTACTGTAATAAAAGTGTGAGGTGCCAGAGACATAGATTTCTTTTCTTTTTTTTTTTTTTTTTAAGATTTTATTTATTTATTTGACAGACAGAGAGAGGCAGGGCACACAAGTAAGGGGAATGGTAGGCAGAAGGAGAGAGAGAAGCAGGCTCCCTGCTGAGCAGGGAGTCTGATGTGGGGCTTGATCCCAGGACCCTAGGATGATGACCTCAGCTGAAAGCAGATGCTTAATCAACTGAGCCACCCAGGCAACTCAGGGACACAGATTTCACTGTGATACATGGATAAAGGAATCAAGTTGACCTGGATTTGAATCCTAGTCTTACCATTTTTAACTTGATAGTCTTTGAAAAGTCTTAGCATTTAAAAGTCTCAGTTTCCTTATTTGGGAAGTGGTGATAATATATCAATTGCACAAGATTTTTGTGAATATCAGAGGATAGTGTTTTGATGTTTCTGGCATAGAAACATACATGGCAAGTGCTCAATATTTCCTTCCTAACTTTCTTCTTTCCCCTTCCAATTCCAATGAAGTCCTTTGTTTTTTAATTGTGGTCAGATAGTTATAAAATTTACTGTCTTAACCATTATCAAGTATAGAGTTCAGTAGTGTTTAGTACGTTCACGTTGTTGTGCAACAGATCTCCAGAACTTTTTCCTGTTGCAACACCAAAACTCTTTGAATAATTCCCTATTTCCCTCTCCTCCCAGCACGTGGCAGCCACCCTTCTTCTTTCTGTTTCCTGGAGTTTGACTACTCCAGATGCCTCCTATAAGTGGATTTACACAGTTTTTATCTGCTGACACATTTCACTGAGCCTCATGTCGTTAAGTTTCATCCATGTTGTAGCATATATCAGAATTTCCTCTGACACAGCACCCAGCATTTTTATAGTTGAATAATATTCCATTTGTATGTATATACTACATTCCATTGCAGTATGTATATACTGCAAATTGTTTATCCATTCATTCATCTATGGACATTGGGTTGCTTCCAACTTTAGGTTATTGTGAAGTGTTGCTATAAAAATGGTTATATAAATATCTCTTTAAGATTCTGCTTTCAATTCTTCCAGCTATATAACCAGAAGTGAAATAGCTAGATCATATGCTAATTCTATTTTTAATTATTTGAGGAATTTTTATACTGTTTTTTATAGTGGTTATATCATTTTACATTTCCACCAACAGTGCACAGTGGTTTTATTTTTTTTCTACATACTGGCCAATACTAGTTAGTTTCTGTATTTGTTTTGACAGTAGCCATCCTGATGGGTGTATAATATCTCACTGTGGTTTCGATTTGTATTTTCCTAGTGATTAGTGGTTGAGCATCTTTTTATATGCTTGTTGGCCATTTGTATATCATCTTAGGAGAAATATTCTTAAAGTCCTTTGCCCATTTTGAAAAATTAGATTCTTTGTTTTCTTTTTGTTGACTTGTAGGTATTCTTTATATATTCTGGATATTAACCCCTTATCACATGTATGGCTTGAAAATATTTTCTTCCGTTCCGTACATTCCAGCTTCTCTGTTTTACTTTTGTTGCATGTGCTTTTGGTATCATATCGTTAATGATACACAATACATGCATACACATAGACACACACACACACACATACAAAAGCCAAGGATTTAAAAAAGAAGCATTGAAGAAATCACTAAAGCCACTACTACCAAATTAAAGGACAGACTAAGAAACCAAATCAAACCAAAGTGAACAAACAAACAAAAGAAAAGAAAGAAACTTGTCTATTTTTTAGAAATCTCCGTCTCTGGTCAGAAATGTGCCATCTTCATGTCTTATACTGTCCTCCTGAGGAAATAAATACAAGGAAATAAAAGCAGTCATGCTATAATCCTGGCAAGAACAAGGAAGTTGGAGCCAGTAAATAAGTAGTCTTGCAATTAACTAGCTATTCGACCTTGGGCAAATCATTTTCCCTTTTTTAGGTCTCACATACCTTATTGGAGATTCTCTCCACTTCTAATGCTCCGTCTCCAATTATTTTTTCACATTCAGGATAAAAGACCATATCCTTGCCTCTAGTGCTCGTGATACTTTGTTGGTGGGTTTACTAGCAAGAAAATGCCCCTCTGGGCACTCTCTAGAGTGTAATCTCCCTAATGGGATGAAAGACAATGGGATTTCATAGGTAAACTGCTGAATCTTTTATTATGGTCTTCCCACACCACATGCCAATTGATGGGTGTCAAGATAAGAGTTCAAAGTTGATTCATCACTCCTCTTGACTTCCTGGATGTCTACAGGTGTCTCCCTTGTGGTCATTCCTGGTTTCCAGATCATCTCCTCCAGTTCGTTTGAGGAGCCCTGCAATATTGTCATTGATCACTTGCCTCAACTTGGGTTTTCTCTCTGTCTTTTCTTGTTTTGGGCCCAAGAATCCTTTCTTAGACTCTAGTTTTACTCCGGTCCATCTAAGACTGCCAAAGTTACACCCATCCATTTTCAGAAATGATGCTTTTCTGTATTTCTTCCATCTGAGATTAGTGAAAACTTCACACATAAAATCAGTGTCTAAAGCAATTCTGAGCCACTTAAATTCAGAGTTCTCCTTAAAACCAAATATCTTAGATCCTAGGTGGGCCAGAGTCACATAACAATCAAGATCTCAGCTCAGATCCAAAAATATTCACTCTTCCTGTAAATAACTTGATTGGTGCTATCTGAGCTAGTTTAGATTATAATTATAAGTTTTTCTTGAAAATGATGAGCCAACTTTTATTTCATTCCATTCCTAGGCTGTTCTTGTTTAAAACTACTGTGGCAGAACTTACGCCACACAAGTGGGTGGTGACAGGTGTGCAATAAATAGAAATAACAGATAACGCTCCAAGCATTTTCATTTGTCTCTAATGTGTTATCACACTTAAGTTTGAAAATGAGAAGGTCTGATGTTAGGAATTAGTAATAACCAAACTCTAAAGTCACAGAACACACACACACACACACACACACACACTGAGTTCCAAACTCAGAAGACTACTAAGAAAACTTCCCATTGCCTACAAGTTTCCTGGGATACCCACATACATGCACACATGGACTTTGCATGCGCGTGCGTGCGCGTGCGTGCACACACACACACACACAGACACACACACACATTTGTTTATTTCTTCTATTCCAGTCCGGGTTTGGAAAGATTCACACATCATGCTGTTAAGTGCCAACTTACATCAGGTCACTTTTATTCCATCAAGTTTGTTGTAGCATACATTCCCCCTCCCCACCCCGAAATAGAATAATACAGACACTCAAACCTCTAGCCAGCCAATAACATCCCTTAGACACCTACTGATTTCAAAATGCCATCACCAGAGTCCTGAATGTGGAAGCTAAATCTCAACTGGAGATTTTAGCACTGTGCTGGGGTTGGGTCTGCACCCTGTGCTTGTTGCATTTTTTTCCTGATTTAAATTTCTAGTCTCACTTTAGCATACTGGAGAAGACAGATGCTGAAAAAAGGGGAAATAGGGTTTGTGACCCCAGAGAGAAGAGTGGGAGAACCCAAAAATGAGGTGGGATCTAGCAGTAGACTCCACAAATTTTGATTCCATACTAGGAAGCACGCTAGGAGTTTAGAACTCCCTAGAAATGCAAAGCCTTTCTGATAACCTGGAAAGACACAACTAGAACAAGGATCAATCATAAGAGCAACAAAACCTAGAAGATCAGGTTATTACTTTGGAGTTGATGTCATAATCAGAAATACAAATCGCCAAAACTTTGTGCTCTATTTCCTGGATACATAAAGACTAAATATATTGCTAAACCTGATCCAAATGACCAATGATCCAACTCTGACTTCTAAGACTTCCTGTGTTTTCTTTCATGCTGGTTGAAGAGAGACTATGAAGTTCCTTGAACCTTATGCTAAGAGCACTTCAACTTTATTCAGTAGGCAACAGGGAGCCAGTGACGATTTTTGAGACTGATATATTACCACCTGTTGGTAATGACTTCTCACTAATAAATTCCTTTGGTTTTTGTCTCAGAAGAAGTATACTGTGGCTAATCTTTTCAAAGCCTTTTTTTTTTTTTTTTAAAGAGGGAGAAAATAAATGCACATAAAAATAAATAAAAGCAAATAAACAAATAAAAACAGAGTGTGTTTTTGGTAAAAAATAAGTAAATAAATAAAAATAACCAGAGAAACAAGAAGACTGAGTTATATAAATTATAGCCAGTAAGATTACCAAGTTATTTTTCCTTACAGAAGCTCTCGATAAATGGTCAATACATGTTAAGTGGAGTATTATTTCGTAGTTAATTTCTCTTATTCTCAAATTTCGCTCTTCTAAGTAATTTCACCAATCACTTTGTAATAGTGGCATGTAGGAACATATCCATAATTGTTTTATCCCCCCACAGCAGGAGAAGAGTGGAAAGATCTCATTTCAGATACCTAGGTGATTTACTGGAAGACCTACAAGACAATTCTGAAAATACAATTTAGATCTTCTGAGCTTTTTACCTTTTTAAAGTTAACTGTGGTGGAAGGGAACATTTAATTTGACTGAAAAGTAGCACATGGGATAAGAAACTCACAGTCCAACTGACTCTGCTAAGTACCACAATTTACATTTTTTTCCTGCAATGCTAATAATTCAGCATTCCATCAATACTACATTAAAAAAAAATTTCTTTGTTTTATCTTAACTGTCTTTGTGGTAAAGTCCCTCTTTGCCTGCTGATTTTTGACAACCTGTTGGAAGGTAATGATAACACAGATTTGCCTCTGAGCCATATTACGGCACAGCTTCCTGACAACCTTGTCTCTGGCTAAACAAATCATTTGCGCCCTGCCTGATTTGTTTCCGTGTTTGTAATTCAACTGCAATTTGTTCCTTCCCATGGCTAAATGAAAATGTGGTCATCAGATGGAATCTTTCCTGTTTGAGCACCGTAAATAATAGGTTTTGGAAGTGCAACGCATAAATATTTTACTAACCACAATATAGGTTGGAAGACATGACGGAATGAAAGTGGTAGAGAAAAGATTTCCTACAGATTCATTTTCACAGGATTTAGAGGCCATGATATGGTTTGGTGCGTTCCTTAGGCTCTTTAGGAAACTAGTTTCTCATCTGAAGAAAACTGTGCTTCTCAGTTCCTTGACATACCAGGTTTATATTTTCCTCCTGGTAGAGTTGGATGTAATATATGTCATCAAATACTCCCAGACCTGATTTTAATTCATTCACTGCCATTTGTCTTTGTTGTTATTTTTTAATTTTTCTTCTACATACCATTGTTACCTCCTGGGCAAATTAAGAGCCACTGTAGAATAATGAGGTTTATACTGAAAATAAATTCATCTCACTGCTGCAGAGCCAGTCACCTGAAACTATTAAGAGGAAAAAAAAATACTCAGAGATTTGAAGGGGGCAAGGGTGTGCTAATGAAAGGAGTACAGTAAACATAATTCTTCTCTTCTCCAAGTTAAAAAAAAAAAAATTGTTGAAAAGTATATCCCCTTTGGCCCGAAAAGCTATTTCACATGTCCTGTGGTTTCTGTTCCGTAGGTGTCCTGAAAATAATTGGGTATTTAAAGAATCTCAAAAAATTGCCGATCACAGAGCCAACCGGCTCTTGGTACTTTCCCTCTGAGGCTCTTATTAATTTTTAATCAGCTTGCTGCTGTTTCGGGTCTTTAGGACTCCTGTAAGTAAAGGAAAATACGTAGGCGGTAGAGGAGGAGAGAGTAAATAAATGCAGAGGGGGAATGGGCTCTCCAGAACTCAGAGAGACAAAGGCTGGCGTGCTTTCAACAAGGAGGGAGTTGAAGCAGTTTCAGAAGAGAAAACCACTCCCTCAGCTAGACCACACGTGAGCATTAGAACCCCATTTCTCTCCAGCTGCTTGACTGGTGCACGTGGCCTGCATTCTTTTGGCCTTTATATCCACAGAAGAATGACATTCCTTTTACTCTCAGACGGGCAGAATGACTGACTCCTGAGGAAATTTTTTCATTTTCTCCTTTTTCTAAAAGATGCATAAATCCCACCCTTGTCTCCAATCGCCCTCTCTCAGCGCTCTTCATCTTGAAAACCCTGCTCGGGGCCTGGCACCCAGCAGGATGCCACCACATACCCCTGCAGTTAGCGCTTCCCTCTGATGTGCTGGGGCTATTTGAAACCATGATGGGGGTCTTGGTCACTTCGGACAGCCATCTTACCAATGCCCCCTCCGACGCACCAGGGGGTGTGACCAGGTGGCAGCCTGTCCTGGGATTCTTCCTTCCAATGAAAGGATAGTTCCTCTGAGTGGACTTTCTTCTTTCTTCTGCTTTCTAAACTGTCAGGTGGTAGAAACCATGTAGGAGGTAGGAGGTAGGAGGCAACTGTTTGGCAACACCGGAGCTAATAAAGGCAGGGGACAGTGATCTGAACCGAGCAATCAGAGGATCTTCTTTTTCTTCTGTTGCACTCTTTAGGGTATAAAGATATTTCTCCCGAAAGGAGGTTAAATTTTAATAGACTTTGGAATAGTGGATATTTTGATTTTATTTATCTATTTATTTATTTGTTTTTATATGTTAGTTATTGGTCAAGCTCAAGAGGGTCATTTTCAAGGACATAGAAAAAAAATGATTTTCTAGAGAGAACTTAAACGTTATCTCCTTCGGAAAACCCTCCTTAAGACTGAACTTTAGGGCGAAAATCCTTAAAATAAGAGTATAATTTTTCCTTTTCCTACTATATTGCAAGCTCCTTTTTCCTGCAATGCTAAGAGAGAAATAGGGTTTGTGACCTAGAGAGAGAGCAAAGACTTGGTTTGTTTGTTTGTCTCGTTTTGCTTTGTTTCCAAGTCCACAGCTAAAGGAATTAGCAGAATAAATAGTTTATGGTTGGTACATTTTCGGTGTCTGTAGGTGAAAGTGGGACCAAGGGAAGGAGGGGAGTATGGAAGAATGTGTGGGTGAGCAAAGAGAGGTGCAGGGAGATCGTTTTCTTCAAAGAGTCTGTTATGGGGGCGCCTGGGTGGCTCAGTGGGTTAAGCCGCTGCCTTCGGCTCAGGTCATGATCTCAAGGTCCTGGGATCGAGTCCCGCATCGGGTTCTCTGCTCAGCGGGGAGCCTGCTTCCCTCTCTCTCTCTCTCTGGCTGCCTCTCTGTCTACTTGTGATTTCTCTCTGTCAAATTAATAAATAAAATCTTTAAAAAAAAAAAGAGTCTGTTATGAATAGACCACCTATTTCTGAAGAAAAACATGCTTAAAATGAGGTAGGATATAATAAGAAACTCTGGAAATTGTTAAATATTGATCATGTAGTAGAATTAAACTGGGAAGGTTTCAGATGAGGAATTTTATTTTATTTTTCTCTTTTTCTTCAAATTTTTCTTCTTTTCTGTTTTAAAAATTTTATTTATTCGTCTGAGAGAGAGGGCAGAAGCAGGGAGAGCAGCAGGCAGAGGGAGAAGCAGGCTTCCTCGCTGAGCAAGGAGCCTGACGAGGGACTTGATCCCAGGACCCTGAGATCATGACCTGAGCCAAAGGCAAACACTTCACCATCTGAGCCACCCAGGCATCCCGGGTGAGGATTTTAAATATTATTGGTTAGAAATTAAGCAGCAATTGATTTCACTGAGGTGTACGTGACATATAATAAGCTGTGCTGTTGAAAGTGTACGATTTGATACATTGTGGACTATATATACACCTGTGAAACTATCACCACAGTGAAGATAATGAACATATCCAATTCTCCCAAAAAGTTCCTCATGGGGCACCTGGGTGGCATAGTTGGTTATGCAATCGCCTCTTCGTTTTGGCTCAGGTTGTGATCTCAGGGTTGAGATGTCAGGGTAATGAGATTGAGCCCCACACTGTTTCCTCACTCAGCCCAGAGTCTGCTTGAGATTCACTCTCTCCCTCTTCTTCAACCCTTCCTGCTTGTGCTAAAATAAATCTTGGGGTACCTAAGTTGGTTAAGCGTTTGCCTTAGGCTCAGATCTTGATCTTTATCGAAGTTATTTTGTGTATTCTCTGTCCATTGCATTTCCATATGAATTGTAGAATCAGATTTCTGCAATTAAAAAAAAAATAAGAGGATGTCTTATAGCACACTTAAAGATAAATATACTGGTTTGTTCTAATCATGTAAATCATGTAATTGCATCACTAAAATTACCCTTTTGTGGTAGATGACTTTTTAGTTGTTTCGGAAGGACATTTTTTTCCTTAGGCAAAGTGGTATTTTGCATCAATAATTTACTTCAATATCCACATGGCTTACAATAACAACGTGTCATTTCTTTCTAGGCTTCTTTGTCTATCCCAAGTTGATAGACAAGCTCTGCTCCATAATGTTTTCATCTCAGACCTGGGCTGAGGGCACAGCTTTTATCTAGACAAATCTTGTACCTGAGAAAGTTAGAGAGATGGTACAACCACTCAATGGCTCTTAAATGTTTGCTGAGAAGTCACATGTCCCATCCATTCACATTTCATCAGATAGAACCAGAGACATGGGCAAACCTGATGTCGGTGGAATGAAAAGAAAAATTCTCCCAGAAAGAGGGCACCATAGGTAAAAGGATATAATTGTTTTTAACAGAATAAAATCTATCACAGACACAAAATAGCTCTTTAAGTGGCCACTTTCAGAATTGTGTGCCAATTTGTCAATGAACAGGATTGATTTAATGGGAAATATTAAGTAGCCCACATATTTTGCCTTGCATGACTATGACTCTGTTTCTCCCCAACTTCACTCCTCTTAATTCCAGTTAAGAAGATTTGGGGCTGGATACTTTGACTTCATAGCCCAGTGTCACATCACATATTTTAGGGAAAGTGGCAGTATTATTTCCTATGTAATTGTTTTGCCCACCTCTTTATTCCTTTCCTTGTACTATTTAGTATTTTCTCAGAGATACCTCCAGGAAGTTTACAAACATCTATTACTTGGTGAGTAACCAATTCTCCCTTCAAGCTAAGTGGGAATGGAGAAGTGGTTTGTCTGGAATCCAGTAGGATAATTATCATAAAAGCCATCATTAATTGAGCGTTCAGTGTGTGCCAGTCATGATTTGAAATGGCTTATCCACATTTTCTCATTTAAGGCTTCCAGAATGCTGTTAAGTAGATAACATTGTTATAATAGGAATAACAATGAGGGAAGGTGCACAGAGATGTTAATAACTTGTCTAAAACCTCCCAAGTACTGTATTTGAATCTTGATTCAAATCCAGGCCTGTCTGACTCCAGAACCTAAGTCTACAAGACTGTAATTCAGGAGGATGACCTTCAAGCTATCACAGGGTTCTTAATTGATAATCCTTAAGATTTTACAATGGGCAAAGCTGGAATTTTAATATCAAAGGGAAATAATACATTTTCTATGAAATCACCTGCATTTGGACAAAGTAGGCTATTGATCTCAGGCTAATTTTGGAGAAATTGCAGTGTAGATGAATAAAAACCTAAATTATAGTGCCTTTCAAAGCAATATAAAGAGGTGTAACTCTGAAGTTCAGAAAGACACTGCAATTTTTCTATAAATGAGCTGTGATTAGGATTCGCTGGATGATATAATGTCATTGAAGAAATACTAGTTGCATCACAATTATAACTTCATTACACTTAAAAAGAAAAAGATTTTAAAATCCCTAACAAAATACTGTTAAACCAAATCCAGCAGCAGATTAAGAGGATTATACATCATGACTAAGTGGGATTTATTCCAGAATGTAAGAGTTGTAATAAGAAATCATTTAATGTCATATACCACATTAACAGAATGAGGAAACACATACACACTCATCTCAATGCATGAAGAAAAAGCATGTGACCAAATATAACACACTTTTGTGATTAAAAACCCTGAATAAGCTAGAAATAGAATACAACTTATTCCACATGATAAAGGGTATTGATTGAAAATTCACAAGTAACACCATATTCAGTGCTAAAATAATGGACATTTTTCTTCCCCTAAGATCAGGAACAAGACAAAGGTGACTGCTTTCATGACATCTATTCAACACTGTATGGAGGTTCTAGCCAGAGAAATTAAGTAAGACCAAAAAAAAAAGAAACAAAAACCAAAATGGAAATAAAGCAGTAAAATTATATTTTCCCATTTGATGTGGTCTTATATATAGAAAATTCCAAAGAACCCATAAAAAAACACATTAGAGCTAATAAATTATTTCAGCAAAGTTGCAGGATAGACCATTGACGAAAATCTGTTTCATTTCTATACTCTTATAATAAACAATCCAAAATGAAATTAAGTAAACATTTCTATGTGTAATTACATCACAATGTGTGATATTGGCATCAAGGTAGGCACAGTCATGTATAGAACAGACTAGAGTCCAGAAATAGCGTCTTTATTACTAGGAGCCAAAGCCAGCTGAGCATATATCTGAACCTGAGAATTTCTGCATTCCCAGGACTGCAATATCAAAATCTTCAATCAAAATTTTAGTAATGGATAAAACTATAATTTCTATAATTTTTTTTTTTTTAAATCCAGTGATATTTGAGATGTGCTACGTTGAGGCCTGGTGCTTGTGAAGAGTTGCTTGGAAGCTTTCTACAGGGATGAGGGAAGAGGTGGAGATAAGTCACAGTGTCTTTGTCTCACCGCAACTGCTTCACCCAGAATAGCTCCAATTTCTTTTTTTTTTTTTAAAGATTTTATTTATTTATTTGAGAGAGTAAGAGAATGAGAGAGAGCATGAGAAGGGAGAAAGTCAGAGGGAGAAGCAGATTCCCCACAGAGCTGGGAGCCCAATGGGGGATGTGATCCCAGGACTCCGATCATGACCTGAGCTGAAGACAGTAACTTAACCAACTGAGCCCCCAGGTGCCCAGCTCCATTTTCATCTATTTTGTTTACTGTGTCTCCCCACAAGTTTTTGTAGGCATGTCAAAATTTACACTATTTTTTTTCATTATTTCAAGATTTCTTGGAATTTGAATGGGCCCAAACAGATGCCTCTGTCTTATTTGCTTTTAATCTCAATTATATTACCTTTGAAAGTAATGAATAATGGCTGTTTTCCATAATGCCTGTAAGACCTATAATTCTGTACCATAGAGAATTTGCAGTATACTTAACTGTTTCTGTGTGTGGTGTATATGTCCACACACACACCAAAAATACACACACACACACACACACAGTGTATACAACATATATATCCCACATCTTCTTTATCCATCCATCCATCAGTTGATGGACATTTGGGTTGCTTCCATATCTTATATAACTCTTTCTATGATGTAAATATACATGTAATATTGACAGTGCAATTAATAAGACTCCAAAAAAGAAACTGAGATAGAGAACCAGGTGGTAGCCAAGCTAAAAATCGAATTCAAGTTTATCTAACTTCAAATTTAGTGCTCTTGGTATCTGGAGCTATATCTCTAGAGTTTAGTATATTTTAAAATACTTAAAATGAAATCTTCTGAGGGTTAGGAATAGGACCTTGAGAATAGAGCACTAATATTTAAAACTAGCTAAAGCCCACTTTGTCCTCATGGATTTTTGGAACATAGTTTGCCGCTGCTTAGCCTTTGCACTGAATTAAATAGTGCCTTTCCAAAATTTATGTCTGCTCAGAACTTGTGACTGGAACCTAACTTAAAAAGAAAGGTTTTGTAGATACAGTCAAAATAAAGTTATATCGAATTAGGGTAGGTTGTAAATTCAATAAAGGTAGTGTCCTTTAAGAAGAGAGAAATTTGGACATACAGACACAGATGTGCAGGGGAGGAGGACAAGATAAGATGGAGGCAGAGACTGGATGTCGCAGCTATAAACCCAGGAATTCTGAGGTTTTCCTGCAACCACAAGAAGCTAGAAGAAGCAAGGAAGTATTCTCACCTACAAGCTTCACAGTGTGGGAGATGGCATGGTCCTGCCAACATCTTGATTTCTGCCTTCTATCCTCTAAACCCCTGAAACAATAAATTTCTGTTATTTTCAGTCACCTGGTTGCACAGAAGCTGTAATTAGGAAATTAATACAGAGTCTGTTTGGGAGAGTATCTAGTTCCATTATCAATTCAATTGCCCATTATCAATTCAATACAATTGAATCAATTCAATTCAATTGTAGAAGGGCTTAAGAATCTGAGAGCCATTAGTAAGGTTTCCCCAGCGTGTCAGTGGAAAAAAGTGCCTACTAAATGTGGATAAGAATGACCTGAGAAAAATAAGGAAGTTCTCCATAGGGTCCCAGCCACCAGTTTAGGGCAAAGAGTGCAAGTATTCAAAATTAGAGAGCTAGGATCTGTGACCATTCATTCATCTAGGGAAACCTCACTAAAGTAGAGTGAGAAGCCAGCAGGGGGAGCTCTCACACCCTACCACTCCTTGTCAAATTGAGCCTTAACAGAAAGACTCATCTTGCAAGCAAGTACTTCTTTAACCACTACTTGACTATCCCAGCAGGAGAACCAAAGGTCTTCCTTCACCCCAGCAACAGCCCAGCCAATGAGAGACCGTCATAACTCAACCAATGGAAAGCTACCGTACTTTGGAATCCCACTTGATTCCAACGGGCTTTTTCTTTGCAACAGCCCCTCTGGCCTCCCCCTTCCTTCCCCTTTGTTTACCTGACTAGCTAGAGCTTGCTTTGTCAAATTACAATTCTCTGCTATTCTCAAACAAACCCATTTTTGCTGGTAAAACTACTGAGAACTTTATTTTTTAAGGTTAACAGATCTCATTTCTTGATATGTCAGCAACCAAAACCGAGACCTTGTGCAAGGTACTTACTCTCCCCAGGCTTTTTCCTTCTCCTATAAAAAGGGAATCTTTTTGGATCTACTGATTTTCTAGTAAGTATCTGACAATAAGATGATTGTAAAAATGTTTTGAGACATCCAGAACTGTTAACTCCATTATCATAAAGGACTACAAAAATATAAACCAATCTAATTATTTCTATTCTCAGTTACATCAGCTAGAATCTTCAGATGTGGAGCGAAGAAATCAAATGGTTATTTTGTTTCCAAAGCTTAATGTTCTACACTTTTGCTGACCTAATTGCAGAGCTTATAAAGAAAAAAATATCATGTTCTGTTTTTCTATTAACCTAGCTTGCTAAAGCTTCCACCACTTCAACAAGCAACAAGAACAACAACAAAACAGTACAACAAAATAGTGTCATTATAACCCTCAAAGCAGTGAATAAAAATTACTCTTCATCATTGACTTAAATGGAAGATTAGCTGTTTTGAATACAATTAAGGTAAATGGCCAGTCACTTGCTTGTTTGTTTTCAGATCCATTTCTTGCTCTTTCCTCCATCTTTATTATGGGAAAGCAGATCGCTAAAAACAGAGATGTTAGAAGAGCCTGTGGGAATCCCTAGGGGCTGACTAAATAAAGGGCAGAGATGGGGGCTGATGTATCTCTCCCTCTCTCTTCCATGGTTAATGTCTCTCAGTGGCTCTAGTACCTTCCCTCCCACCATCCAAAACCTCCCTCCTTGGGCTCAGTTCCTGATTCAAGCTTCTAGTGTTCTGTCTTGGCTCCAGTTCTAGTATCTCCCACCCCTATAAACCCAGGAATTCTGAGGTTTTCCTGCAACCACAAGATTGGCCCTGGTGATACAAAGGTATTTTCCTCCAGCCCTCAGAATGGAAGTGGCCTCCTATAGTTTCTAATTTTATTTTCACCTTCCCTTTTGTTCTTTCATCTCTTCCAGCATCCTTGTAACTAATTCCCTGTACTAATGTCCTCTATTTAATTTACTTGGCATGGTTTTTGTTCTCCTGGATGGACTCTTGTTGAATCAGTAAGTTAAATTAGTTTGTCTCTACATGGAAAAAGGTATACATGTTTTCAAATTTTTCTGATTCTCTAGCCTTAGAAAAGATTGATTGTCTTTAAATTACACTATAGCATGGGAAAACTACAGCCATGCAATTATTTATCATGATATAAATGTATGTAACACTAGGGGCACATAAATAAGTTTTTACTTTTTTCCTTTCTCTAGAGTGTGTTTGAAAACAATTAAGAAAATAAATTTTTCAGGGGTGGCAGGTGTGAGTGGTAGTGTAAGGGCCTATTCAGTTAGAGCGGCCCCACCCTGGCTGAATTATCATTTTGTTGTAAAACTTAAATTGACTCTGCACCCCCCCCCCCAGACGAACTTACTTAAAAACAAGTCCTGGAAACCCGTCCCAGGTAATAAAGCCCAAATACAAGGGTGGCTCAGGTCAGGTGGAGGTATCCAATCAGTAGGGATGCATACTGTCTCCCTAGTTACCAAGGAGTATGGGCCCTGCCCTTTGGGCACATTTTGGGTGCCAATTCTGACCAAGGTGATAGGCTGGTTCAAATGTCTACTAGGGTAAATTGTAATTCAGTTGGTCACCTAGCATGACTGTGCAGCTTTCTCTGTGTGTTACAATTTCATTGGTCACCTGTGTGTGGCCAGGCCCAACCACATGGACTTTGCTCTATAAAAGCTAGTCTGTGAAACAGAGAGGGGTCACTGTCTCTGCAAGGGGCAGCCCCAACCGGTCTGTTTGACGGTCAGTTTGATTCTTGATGCTTGGCGTGAAATAAAGCTTTGCTTGACCTTAGCCTTGTAGCAGTCTCGCTCCTTTGACCATGGACACATTATTGGGGGAACCAACATTGGGGACCCAACAGTAGGTAGTTGGGAATGCACAGAATGTTCACTTTTGCTGTGGAGTTTGGAAAATTTCTATATATAATCAGAGTGTAACTTCAGTCCTTCTAACTAGTGAACTCTTTCTTGTCCTACAAAATTCTGCTTAGGTATTGCTAGCTGTTTGCAAAAATCCATGCTCTCCTCTTCTTCATGGTCACACAACTCCTTTACATTTCTCAGCCTCCTGGGTTGGTAGGCTTCATTATGTGTCTCAGTTCGGGCATGGAATGTAATATCACTTCCTAGGTGACACTAACATCTCTGGGTATGGTTCATAAAAATCTTTTGAGTTAGCTTATCTGTGTGTTTTTCCCCTTTCTGGCTGCCGATGAGGAGTTGGAAAATTGATCAACTGACCCATTCACTCACTGATACTGTTACATGAGCCAACATAAACTTATTTTGAGCTATTGTATAGCTGAGGCCTATTAATTATATCACCTATAATGTCCCTAACTAATACACTCCCTTTAAAAGTCTTTTCTTACTGGTTTCCTATCTTTGGTGCCTTGTTTATACCTCTCTGACAGCCCTTTTCAAATTGGATTCGAATTAATTGTTCATAATGTTCTCTCTCTTTCTTTCTCTCTCTCCAGAACATGAGCTTTACAAGGGCAGGAAAAGGAATCTCATTTACCTTTGTATCACCAGGGCCAAGCATTAGGTATGGAAGATACAAAGTCTTGAGAATTGTATGTTGAGTTAAATGGACTGGAATTGGGAGTCTTAACCTAATCTGTCTTTGCTTCTCTCATTCCTCCTAGGATGAAAATCTTGTCCCTGAACCCTGACCTTTTTAAACCAATGTTCACTATTTTCTGCCAAACATATCATTCCATCCACCTACCCATCAACTTGAAGTTTTAACTGGAGATTTCTAAATGTCAACCATTCCTCTTCTCCCCACTTTCCTACAAAACTGTCACAACTCTGAGCCCTATCTATCTTCATCATGGCCCACAGAATTCAGTCTCATGTAAGTATTGCTTACAATATCCTGGGGGATAAAAAATAAGTATGAAGTTTTTATGAGCACATGATAAGTTCTCCCTGAATTCATACTCTGAACTGTGTTGTTTACTTAACTGAAAGAATGATATTACTAACCTGAAAATCTCTAATTTCTAAATTTAACCATTGTTAGCTATAATCCAGGATTAAACAAATTAACAACATTGAAAACTCATGAGTCCTGTGCTCAGAACAAAGGTCAATTCAATGAAATACAGCAGGGGGTGGATATTTTAGCTGTAGAAGAACAGGGACAGTAGAATAGCAGAATATGTCTTTATATTCTTCAACTAGAGTGAGAGTAGAAGGTGAATTTTTAACATCTATTTACCTCACTAGTACTTTGATAATAACAATTGTACAGATTCCTAGTCCATTCCCTTGCAGAATAACTGAATAAAAAAATGTCAGGACTGGAAGGTGCCTTTCAATTCATGTAGGCTAGTGGTGCCTGTCTTGCTGAAGGATGTGAACCTTTTAAAGTACATTTTCAAAGTTGTGGGTACACACACCCACACCCACCCACACACCCACACACCCACACACACTTTATATATAATTACAATCACTTAAGTGTTCACTTGGGGACATCCTTGATCTCTCATCCATCCAAGGGAGCCCACTGGTGAAATCTTATATGCACTAACAAAGATGTCTGGATATCAGGTATGAACTTTATTCCCCATAACAATAAAGTGAGATCAATGTCACTTTCATAAGTTTATTAATTTCTCTAAATTAAATTGCATCTACTTTAAGTTCCTACTCACTAGGCTAATAGAAAAGTCCATATCAGTCTTCACTAAGAAGACTACCACATCCATTCCCCTGGGATTTTGTCCTGGGTCTTTCATAGTGCGGACCACCCAAGGAGGTTTTGCTAGTTATGGCTGATGTGTTCCTGGTTCAGGATCACAAGCTGCTATTACCAAACTTGGATAAGCAGACTTTCCTTGTAGCTCTATAAGCCCTCCTCATATTCTGTCACATCAGCATCACCAAGCTACCCCATCAGAGGTATTTCATCTCTAAGGGAAAGGGAGGCTAGTCACCATACAAGGGGATTGGCCTGTGCTGTTGGTTAACCCTCGAGGTCCCCACACTCCAATTCCATTCCCAGTTCTAAGGGAGAAACTATAAAAATTTTCTCAAATCTTATAGCTTTTACCTTCTGTGCTCCTCCTACTGAGATAACTCAGCATAAATCATGTCAACTGCTTTTTGCAGGATAAAAGATGGTATGCCTTCCTTGTTGAGCACCGATGCTCTGGAGCAGATTGGCTGGGTTCAAGCCCCGCTTTGATGCTTACTAACTCTATGAATGCTTTGGTTTCATTCTGCCATAACAAATTACCATAAACACGGTGACTTAAAACAACAGAAATTTGTTAACTCATGGTCTGGAGGCCAGAAGTCCAAAATCAAAGTGTCATCAGAGTGGGTTTCTTCCAGAGGCTCCGAGAGGAAATCTGGTCCATACCTTTCTCCCAGGTTCCTGTGATAGCCAGCAATCCTCAGCTTTCCTTGGCTTGTTGATGTATCACTTCAATCTCTTCCTCTGTCTTCATGTCACTTTTCTTCATTTAAAGGGACACTTATTCAATTTTGTCATTCAGCTTAATGCACGATGATGTCACCTCAAGATTTTTTTAACTTAATCACATCTACAAAAAACATTCTTCCAAAATAGATGAGATTCACAGGTTCTGGGTGGACATATCTTTTCAAGTCACTAAAATAAACTAAAAGCAATTTTTTAACTCTACAATGTCTATTGTGACCTATTGTATAATGGGGATGATGATGAAAAGAGTAAACTCTCCTATACATTTATTGGGGGTAAATGAGTTTATCCATTTAAAGCACTTAAAGACTTCCTGGTAAATAGCAAATATTCTTTGTTAAATAATATGTACTATAATGGGGAGTTAACTTCTCAATAGCAATTAACTTCTGCTCTTGGGTCAATTCAAAGTCCCATTAACAAAACCCAAGACAGGAAACCACAGAGGCTAATAAACTTCTGTTTATGAAGTCAGGGGGTTGGATGTACACATTGGCAAGCACTCTGCCACATTTCTGTAGCTATTTTGCCTTAGTACTAAGAGAGAGTTTTCATGGTGGAAATGTCAACGACCTGGCATGGTTGCCTTGTATTTAGCACAAAGAATATAAAAATTTCCAGTGATAGGACATTGGGATGAAAGGGGTATCTAGTAAGGAAATCAGATCCACACCAGGTTTTAACATAGGGAATTCAATATACAGAACTGGTTAATCAGGGAGTTAGTCATGTTTTTTTTGAAAAGTGAGAAAGAAATCACAAAGGTTACACAGAGAAGGTAATCACAGGAGACAACTACCTCTCCCAAGTGAAGGAACAGAGGGATCATTCTCTTCACTTCATCTTATCACGCAGGCATCTTATGATCTCACATGGTCACAAGAAGGGTCAATACAGTTCAATAGGTTTTTTTGAGTTAGAGACATTCATATAACTTTTATGCCAGTATATTGTTTTCATTGTTCTATTTTATTATTAGTTATTATTATTAATCTCTTAGTATGCATAATTTATAAATTAATTTTTGTGATAGATAATATGTATATATAGGAAAAAAGTAGTATATTTAGGATTTGGTACTCTCTGTGATTTCAGGAATCCACTGGGGGTCTTGGAACATATCCCATGGACAAGGAGACAAGACACTACTGTATATATATGTGTGTGTGTGTGTATAGAGAGAGAGAGAATCATATATCATGTAATAATATAATCAATCAAAGAATCAAAACAAAACGAAACTGCTGTTAGGAAAGTCAAGTCCTTCAGCATCTAATTCTAATACGTGACCAAGCCAGTATATTATCCAAGGTCTGTCTGACTTTAAAGACCATAGTCTTTTAAATCTGAATTATCATCTAGATATCAGAACTAAAATCTAAAAGGTTCTCAGCAATCTGGAATTCTGGTAAAAACTTAAAAACCATTTCCTATACCAAACATAAATGTAACATTCCACACTTGAACTAAAAAAAATAATAATATCACAATTGTCAGGGAAAGAATATATGCATCTATACAGCCCCCAAAAGGAATAATGTATTCTAGCCTATTGCAGCATTATTATTAGTAAACAAAGTGGTCCCCCTATTAAAAAAAAATGTGACTATTTTCTGCAGTATCCAAAACAAGCAAAGGGATAACCAATCTTTATTTAGCAATGGCCAGGTCTCAACTGGAATCTTTTGTTCAATCTGAAGTATTAGGTCATCAGAAGAACTTCGAAAAACTGAGCTTAATTAAATGAGAGTGACCATGATGATGACAAGATGATGCCACCATCCTGGCTTCTACTCACCTCCTTTTGCTTCATACAGTAATAGGCTCCTGACTGGGGTCCTGACCTGTCATGCACAGTCCATTATGCAGGAAGGTGGTCTGTCTAAATACAAGTGTGCTCAGGTTGTACTGCTACAGTTCACCCCAAACCCTTGGGAAGGATGTCCACATCACCTGAAAATTTTTTAAAAGTCCTCAGGTTCTTGTATATGTTTGCTTCTCCAGATACATGTGTGAGTGCACACACACACGCACACACACACACACACACACACCATAGCTGGATCTTGTTGATTAGTATTTTAGTATTTCTTATCCTTTGGGCATTCAAGTCTTTTTACCGCATCACTTTCCTACCCCTGATTTCCACTTACACACTTGCCCTCTACCCACCCCTTCCCTGCTATTCCTGCTCTCTATTCTAGGGGTCAGCTCAGCCTTCACTTTATCTTGAAAGCTCTGGACAGGACAGCCCTCCTCCAGATTTCAGGGTTTCTTGGCTCCTCCTTTATACCTCCATACACCCCTGAGCTTCCTCAGTCTTAACACACTATCACACTTTGCTGTAATTGCCACTTTTTTTTTTTTAAGATTTTATTTATTTACTTGACAGAGAGAGAGCACAAGTAGGCAGAGAGGCAGGCAGAGGGGTGGAAGTAGGGGAGCAGGCTCCCTACTGAGCAGAGAGCCAGGTGCAGATGTGGGGCTCCATCCCAGGACTCTGGGATCATGACTGGAGTTGAAGGCAGAGCCTTAATGCACTGCGCCACCCAGGCACCCCTAATTGCCACTTTCTTGTCTCCTCTACTGGATAGAAAGTTATGTAAGAACAAGATTTGCTTTCTCACTATTCACCCCTCCCCCCCCCCCACCAAACACAGTACTCAATGAATAATTGTGTCTTGAAAGACTTCATTCTTAAATAGAAGAGGAAGGGATTTGAATGGAATAAGGATATCTGTAGAGAGGAGTGTGAAAGCCATCTTCTGGATATAAAGCAATCTACGCTGATTTTTCCATTTGGACCAGAAAGCAGAATTAGAACCAGTGGGTAGATGTGAACTGAAAGTAGATTTAATGTGTTTAATACAAGAAAATTAGAATGATCTGAAACATGGCATGCTGGTGTTAGACACAAGGATCCCCTCCCATTGAAATGTTCACGTTGAGAGGCTGTTCATAGAAGGCTAATAGGATATATTGTAAATGTTAGTTCAATAAATTGGTAGTTTTCTAGGGTTGAACTGTGTTGAGAGACAGTCTGAGGGACAGGGAGGAAAAAAATTACATAATTATATACTCAGGTATTAGTGTCTGTTAAGAGCTTTCTTAGGATTGAAAAAACACACAGTTAATACTCCATATCCGCCCTTCTCCATCTCTGTTTCTGTTCTCCCCACCCCCAACACATGGAGAAATATACGATTATGAAATGCGAGTATAATAGAGAGACTATCACTTTGTCCACCAAAATTCACCACCCTCAGTGGCTACACTGCCTGGAAACTCTTATTTTCTTGTTCCTTTTTTGAGTCAATGGGAAACTTTAATGTCCACTGCCCCTTCTCATAACTGGAAAGTGGGGAACTTCATACTGGTTAGCACATCGTAATTCATTCCTGTTTTTGTCTTGAAACACCAAAAAGGAGAAGTGGGTAGATAGTTGTGGGCAGAAAAGATGCTAGGGAGTCACAGACTCAAAGAATACCCAATGGCTCATACCTGAGGGGCAGTGCCCCACAAGAGCTGTAGATTGTGCTAAGCCCTGGACTTGATCACAAAACAGTAAAATAGGTCTCAGCACATGATATTTAAATCATGCAGTTCTCAGGAGAGTATCAAAGTTCACATTATTCTGGTTAAGGCTCCAGCTGTCCCTAGTATCGAGGAACAACTCTGGGTCTCCCCCCTTAATACATTAATTTTTTAAAGATTTTATTTATTTATTTGAGAGAGGGAGAAGGTAAGAGACAAAACACAGGTGGAGGGCGGAGTGACAGGGAGAGGGAGAAGCAGGCTCCCCACTGAGCAGGACTGGATCCCAGGACCCTGAGATCATGACTTGAGGCAAAGGCAGACACTTAACCAACTGAGCCACCCAGGCGCCCCTGAATTTTGTACATTAAATAAAGATCTTGAAGTAGTTAAAGAGAAGCTTGTTTATTAGCTGTGATGTTATTCTCCTTTCAGGGCTGCCTTTTTTTACCACATTAATCTTGGGTGTGCTGCTAATGTCTTTTCTGCATTGAAGTCAGGAGGCCAGTTGATATGAGGGCAGTGAACCGTGAAATGCCTGTGTGGGTAATATATGGGTTCTGGCAGCTAGACTCTCTGGAAGCACAAATAAATAGACTCCTTTCTTGCTTGATGGGAGTATTAAATACATGAGTGCAGGTACAGTACATAGACTGGATACATACTAAATATTAAATGCTATTTATTATTATTTTCATCAATATTATATTTATGTGTTGTCATGTGTCAAGTCAAGAGCTTTGCTCTCCAAGTTAGACTTGTAGCACAAATATCAGACTTTGGTTTATAGTTTCAGGACTGGATTAGTCAATGCCAGGAGAGAAAGCAGTAAGATTTAGGGACCAGGTACAGATTTTGGAACCACATATTTACATTCGAATCCAGGTTTATCTACTTATTAACTATGTGAACTTGAGGAACTTATTTTTTTTTCTCCGACCTCAGTTCGTGATTGGATTAAGTAAACTCGTGCATGTAATTGACCTAGCATGTGATAGTAAAATGAAAATACAAAATAAAAATAAGATAAAAATGTAATTGACCTAGCATGTGATAGTAAAATGAAAATACAAAATAAAAATAAGATAAATATTAAAAGTTAATAATCTCTTTTTATTTTGTATATTTATTTTTATTTTTTCAAGATTTTATTTATTTATTTTAGAGAGAGAAAAAGGGAGTGAGGGTAGGGGGAGGGACAGAGGGAGAGAGAGCCCAAACCGTCTCCATGCTGAATTTAGAATCCACATGGCTCTTGCTCTCGTGACCCTGAAATCACAACCGAAGCAAAACCAAGAGTCCAATGCCCAACTGACTGTGCCACAAAGTTTCCCCTGTACACTTACTTATATTTGGGTTTCCTACCTTTTATTAGTCCACTATGCTGTATTCAATCTGACCACATCACTGCCCTTCTTCAGGTTCCTTACTGGTTCTCCTTTACACTTGGTATAATCAGAACAGCAGGCAGTATTAATGGTTCCATGTGAGTACTAAGTACTGTTGCCCCCAATTCTTTTGGATGGATCTCTTCCTGGCCTCAAGTATTTGGCCTCGCCAGGATTCAGTATTCTGGTGGGTATTCAATGGAGATGCTCTGTTTGTGTGCAAAGTTCTATCTGTACAGCTTTCTCCTCTCCAGCACTTGAAAATAAAGTCACCTGTGTCTTCACAGACCCTGTTTCTTCAACTCAAGGATTCTACCAGGTTTTGCCTTTGTTTCCCCTCCTTGTCTATACTGCAGCCTGAAAATATTCTTACCGGGGCAACTGTAGGGTTCACCAAATTGTCTCCTACAGCCTAGAAATCACTGCCTTCATTACTCATCTCCACTGTCTTAAAATCATTGTTTCATCTATTTAGACCAATTTTGCATTTGTGTTAGGACCTGTTACTCCATCTAAAGTTACTCCAGCTAAAGGCAGATCTCTAGCAGCTCACTTCTCATGGTGCTCTCAGGTTAGACATTTGCAACTTTGGTTCACCAGACAGAAGGTTCGAGACCTATTCATTGGTTCACCAAATACAGGTGAGCCTAAATTTCCATCAGATGGCACCTTTCTTTATTGTTTTGCACTCTCTGATGGACTTCTGCCTTAGTTTCCTCCTCTTCAGCTCTACATTCCTAGTAAAAGCCTCCTCTGAAGCCATGGAGACTGGTTCCTACTCTTCCTAGCAGGACCCCACAACTTGCACATAGCCTGTGCTCAGTATTTATCTCGAGCTGTTACTGGATGCTCAGTTGTTGCTGTGCTGCTGCTCTTGGCACTCCCTATAGAACATGTTAATTATTTCTGGATTAAGTATTCCTGAACAATACTTAGCACTCTTCATTTGGATATCCATGGGTATCAATCCTTAACAAAACAAGACATGTATTATAAGGTCTTGGACCTTGAGCCAAATCTCTACCCCCATGCTCTGCCTGGAATCCATTCCCCACCAACATGTGATCACGAGGATCTAGCATACTCCAAATTCCCAACTAAGGACACTGAGAAGCTAAATAGTGACAACTATGTGTTTTGTCCTTGGAGAAAAATAGGCACATGCAGAGAAATTCCTATGAAAGCTTTGTGAGTTGTCTAGTTAAAACTTCTTTTGCTGTCTCATTTTATAAGTTAAAAAAAAAAAAAAAAAGGCCAGCAGAGTTTAATTGAGTTTCCCAACATCACAGAGCTAATTATTGTTAATGGTAGTACTCAAACTCAGGTCTTCTGCATCCTAATTAAAATTTCTTTTCTCCTGGATCTCAAACACTTAGATAGTTCTTTTGCTGAGCTATTCATTATTAATATTGTTCCTGAACAAGTGGGAAAAAACACACACATACAACAACCCAATTATTGTGGCCCTCTAATATTTTCTAGACCTGACTCAAAGGGAGAATGTTTTCTTAAAGATTTTATAAGCTACCTTTCCAAGCCTCCCTCTAATTCCCTTCCTTCCTATAACATGGTAATCTACAAGGGAGACCAGAGAGAAACTCTTGGCTTCTGTTTTCTTAACTCCTTCTTGATTTCTGAAGAGCCGTAACCCTACCACAAACTTGCAGGTATCGTTTTCTGGCACTGCAGTTTTTAAGTTCCCAAGTTACCTAATTTGTACGTATCAGAGAAGCAGTGTAGCTTGCACTGAAAATCAGTGCACTATAAAAAAAAAAAAGTTTTCCAAATCAGAGAAGATGGGCCTTGTGGGGGTCCTTGATTTTCTCTTTTTCTCCCCATGGCACTGTGGTCTAATTCATGGACATATAACTACTGTGTTCAGAGAGTGGATGTGATCGGCACATGGAAAACAATCCCTATGTCATTATTTCCTTGAGCTGATTGAAAAAGCAGCCTCCCATCCAAGGGGAGAGTCAACAGAAGTTGGGCAGTGGAGTTCAGTGGATCCCCAGCTGGATGAAATCTGAGCAGAATTCAAAGCAGAGTAAATATTATAGTTCTCCTACCCCTTCTTGCCAACTCCCACGTCATTCCCTGGAGGGCTCTTCATGTGGCAAAAGTGGAAAGATAATCTACAATGTCTTAATGAGATGGAGACAGGTTTGGGCCTAAACACAAGTGCCTCCTCCCCCAGTATCTTACAGTTTAGGGGGTTACTCTGTTCCATTCCATGCAGAGCTGCTCCAACAACCCACAGAGAAAACTCCTTAAGTTCTCAACTCTTGCCAACTACTGCAATAACATTAAAGATTACAGTGAGGACACAAGTGGGAGTCGATAAAAGAGCTATGTTAGGGATTAGTTGGGATATGAGAAGAAAAAAAATAAAGCAACTATGAAATAAAGAATTATTTAAATCTTGAGTAAGTAACAGCTCAGTCTTCTCTTAGATACACACAATTACTCACAAATGATTCAAAAGATTTGTAGCTGGTCAGCCTGGCTCCTCTTCCCATTTTGTCTTTTTTTATTTAATTTGGATTAGTGTTGGCTTTTGCAGCATGAAGTCTTAGAAAACTTATTTATTAATATCCCACAAACATTGGCAATAGCAACAATAATTTTAATTGCATGGGTACTAAAAATATGCCAGGCACTACCTAAGTCCACAAACACCTCTAAATTGGACAATAACCAGGTAGACAGAAGTATACCATTTTTCCAGCTAAGAAGATAAAATCTCAGAGAAGCTAAGTAACTTGCCCAAGGTCACACAGCTAGCAAGTGGGAGAGTCAGGACTCTGTGTGATACCAAAATCTTTGCTTTTGCACTCACTAAAATTATAGCTAAGGGTAAATTATTCCTCTCTGCTCTCTCTGTTCTCCCCAATCCAAGGGTGGTCATCATTATTATAATCTTGGAGCTGCTTCAAAGACCTGGTGGCTCTGCAGATTCAACTCCAGGATAAGAAAAGCAAACAAAGTGAGTGTTCATTTTCAGCCTTTATGTGGGTCTTTTCATCTTCAAAGTCCTTTGTGAATATTAAACAATTAATCCCCCTGGAAGCCCTCAGCACTGGGGGAAGCGATTGACGAATGTCTACTGCGATTGGTGAAGTTTTGCCTTTCAGCTTGTGCTTCTAAAGCCTGAAAGCCTTTCCATATAAATGAAACACATTTTCATTCACATGTCTCTCCCAGGTGGATGAGGGAGTTGCTGAGATGTCTAAACACAGGGCTTTTTAAGTACCTTTGAGGAGTTAAAAAGCTTTGCTGGTTCTGCTTCCTGAACACACACACACACACACACACACACACAGTTTTTATGATAAATCAGAAAAGTCAGTGGTGTGTGTGTGTGTGCTCATAACGCTGGGTGCTTGTGTTTTATTCCAGACAAAATGGCACATAGAGGTGACTTCTCTGTTGGAGCGAAAGCCATAGCTAAGATGCACAGTTGTCTCTGTGGTGCACCTGGTTAGCACATCCGGTTGCTAGCTGAAAGGTTGGTCGTTCAAACTCACCCAGGGATAATTTGGTCTTCTTTTCAGAAATACGTGAGCAGTCCATTTCAGGAACTTATTACTCTTTTGCGAAGCACTGGTTCAGTGTTCCCCAAATTGGCCTGCCAAATCCCACCCCAGGTGCTTATTAAAACCACAAGTTCCAGAACCTTGAGATTCTGATCCTGTTGTTCTCGTGAGGTGCCCAAGAATTTGTTTTTTTTAAAGACATATCCTCTGCCTCCAGGAAATTATTATTATCATTCAAGCTTGCAGAGAATTTGTGTAGAAGATAAAATAATTGGCCCCAAAACCACATGGCCTGCATCCAGCTCTGCTTCTCCGTGTATCTACTGAAAAGTTTTGCAATGTCCCTCTAAAGTGGCCACTGGTGGCTTGAGCCCAGCATCCTACTGTGATTGTCTACGTGCTGGTATCTGGTAGTTTTATTTTTTAATTGTTTGTTTATTGTCTTTTCTAATTCATTACCACCCACAGGTCCCCGTTGCCTTGATGGGGTGCTGTGTTACGTCAATTTAGCAAAACTGGAGCTGGATTTCTTGGAATTCCCTTCCTTTAAAGTCCCAGATTAGGGGTACCTGGGTGGCTCAATGGGTTAAAGCCTCTGCCTCCGGCTCAGGTCATGATCTCAGAGTCCTGGGATTGAGCCCCGCATCGGGCTCTCTGTTTAGCCGGAAGCCTGCTTCCTCCCCCCACACCGTCCCCTCTTCCCCCTCTGCCTACTTGTGATCTCTGTCTGCCAAATAAATAAATATTAAAAAAAAAATCTTTAAAAAAATGTATTAAAAAAAAATGAAGTCCCAGGTTAGGGAAACACCTGGGTGGCTCAGTCAGTTGAGGGTCCAACTCTTTATTTGGGACTCAGGTCACAATCTCAGTGTTCTGGAATCGAGCCCTGTGTTGGGCTCTGTGCTCAGTGTGGCGTCTCCTTGTCCCTCTGCCTCTGTACTTCCCCCACTCCTGATCACGCACTCTCTATCTCATTTAAATAGATAAATAAATAAAATCTTAAAAAAATAAAAAGAACCAGATGGAGATCTATGAGGTGGGAGTGAGTCATCACCATTCTTTGAAGGTCATCATTGGTTAAAGGTGGTAAGGGATAGAAGCAGAGGGCAGTGGGGTCCAATTTGTGCTCACTTTTCCTCACTCCACATCCAAATCCCCTTGCTGACTTCCATCCCTGCTCACCAACCATGACCACAGGCCCAGAGCCAGCCCCTCCTCTGAGACCTCACAGAGATGGAGCCATTTCATGGACAACTGCCTTCCATGGATTGCTGCATCGCTCTGGGAGCTGGTCTCGCCTTCAGCAGGGAATGAATCAGAGTTTGGCAAACTCCTCATGGCTCTACTTCCAAAGAATATAAATTCTGTGACATCTGAGACCTCGACTAAATTTGCCCATTATGATTTCCTCAGTACCTAGAACATGGTCAGGCCCTCGGTAAACTTTCAGTATTAGCTGAGTGGCTGATGAGAGTGATGGTTTCATCCTTCAGTGGGGGTTATGATGCTTCCTTCATTGAGTTGTGTGAGGACAAATGAAATCACATATAACGAGCTCAGTACTATTCCTAGCAGATAATACGCACCAATACATGGCTGTTGCTGTTACTCATTCTGTTACGACTTTGAAAATATCAAATCCACCACAGCAAGCCAACAACATTATACGTACACTTGCGATAAAATCTGTATCAAGTCAGTGGTCTCCCAACCTGCCTGGGTTTAGTCCCACCTTTGAATCATAATGTCATCTCAGAGAACTATAAAGCCGAAGAGGAAGCTGAAGTTTCCCAGTACAATATCTGTGCTCGAAAGATGAAGAAACAGAGAACTGAGAAGTGAAGAGATTTACTTGAAGTAATCTACTGGTTCCAAAAAGATGTAAAACTAAGAACATGTTTCATTGAAACAGTCCAGAGTACTTTCTGTGACCTTATGGAAAATAAGAATTTTAGAACACTTTATAACGATGCATATACATATGTACATGTATGTATATGTATATAGAGATGTACGCATATATACACACACTAATATATATGGGTATGTACATTTTATATGCATACATTTTATACACAGAGTCTTGCCTTTCTTACAGCTAGGGTGATGGTACATCCGAGTTGCCTGGAACGGTACAGTTTTTGTTTATCCAGTGGTTTAATTACTAACAGTACCCCTTCATTCTAAAAAGTGCTGTGGTTTTCCAGTAAACTATATAAATTATATAGTTCCCCTACCTATAAGGGAGACATTTGTTCTCCACTTTCTGTGTACACATTTAGAATTAAGTAGTCCACAGAGATGGACAAGTGTGGGCTGGACATTGTCAACTAGGACATCCCATTTGCTTGGCAGCAGTGACCACTTTGGGGATGGGTTCATGGTGTGATCAGAGCAGTAAACTGTAGGCTAGAACTGCCAAGGGAGAAGCAGGATCTCTCTTCTCTGGGATGGGAGAGAAGGTGCTGGGCATCAGAAGGTGCCCCATGCTTCACCAGTGGGCCTGAGCATGAAGCCAGCGTGAAACAAAAAGCAACCAGGAGATGGGAGAAACTGAAACCTAATCACTGGTATCATGAGTGCTGGATCAAGCCCTCCCTGAAGCTACACAAATGCTGGATGTTTTTGTTAAAATTAGATGAGGTGAGTTTTCTGGAACGTGCAATTAAAAATATCCTAACTACAGTGATGACTGAAAAAAACATAAGTGTAATAAAAGGGACGGGACACTTGTACCATGGTCCTAGTCCTCCACCAAAACTATTTCTGGGTCAGAGTTGCTCCTCTGTTAAGTTAGCAGGGGAGGTATGTCCCTGTGTATCCTAACCTCCCCATCCTAACTCCATGCTGTATAACTCGGTTACCCTGGACTTTGCAATCCTGACTATGCCGTTCATTCATCAATGGTGTAAGAGAGAAGTGGGAGTTCCAGCACACCACACTAACATCCCTGGATTTCTACACTCAGCAATGGAGGAGCATGACAGAGAATCCCTGATCAGGTTGCCTGGCTTCTCTTGGGCTACCCTAACAAGACTGCTTTGCTCTCCCCTTGACTAACTTTCAAGAACCTGCACATAGACTTGTATAGCCTTCTTTACTGGTACTCCCCTGTGGCACCGGCACCCCTCCTAGGAGAAGGCAGATTGCGCATGATTCCGAACTCAACTCTCCTCTCTGAACCCTTTGGTTAATTGATAGCTTCTGCTTTATTTTACTCCTTCCTCCTGTCCCTAATCAATTTTCTTTTGCTTCAGACTAATCCTTCCTTAAGCTCTCATGCAGGTCCCTCTCTTTTTTGCACATCCAGTGATCAGATTTGCATTTTAGAAAGACTGTTATCTGGGCAAGAGTTTTGAGCAAAGGAAAACCGGAAGCAGTGAGAGGTGGAAAGTTGTTACAGAAACGCAAGGGAGAGAAGAGGGAGTCGTGGGGAGGATGGAGAGGGGAGGCTGCTTCACAGTGATAGCCACCACACATGTGGGATGGGAAGAATGCATTTGGGGTCTGTGTATCAAAAAGCAGTTAGCATATGTTCTGAGAGAAACCTCAGCATGTGGAGACTTAAACTGCATTCAGAATTGAATTTCCAGGCTCGTAAATTTACAATATGCTTCCTCAGTTCACCCCATCTCCTTGCTCCTCAGCTCAGTGAAATAGCTAAATAATTAAATGCTAAAATGCTTCTTGGATATGCTTTGTTGTTGAAACACATCTGCTACATGTTGGAGGAACCCTTCCCAGCAGATGTTCCTTTCCTTTGGCTTGTTTGTTTATCTATGGAAATGAATATCTTAAACCTCCTCCCCTGCTAAGCTTAATAAAAAGGAATCCTTTCCATACTCATCTCCTTCACCATGCCCCTTGTGGTCCTTTATCAAACTATTAAGGACATATGCTGTGCAACTAATTATTATTTTTTTTTTCCTTCTACTGCACTGACTTTATTTAAGGGAAGGCCATCTTCAGCTCAGGATTTAGTGCAGGGGAACTAATCCACACACTACATTCTCTCCCAAATAAAACAGAGTCTGTGTAGTTGAATGAAAAAATGCTGCAAGCCAGGACTCTCTATTAGGACTCTCATTAGTCCCGGTATAATGCAATCTATTCTTTGAGCAATTATGTACTTGATGGAGTTAAGGTTGCCTATTGATAAACTATATAAGATGGAGAAAACAAGGAATAAATTGAGATGGCATAGTGTACATTCATCCAATCTGGGGAAGATTGGGAGTCGTGGAGAACAAGGAGTAGACAGGATTCAATGTTTGCCATAAAGACCATGAACATAAGGGAAGAATTAATAAACTTTTTGGAGACATTCATGGTCCCTGAATTTATTGAAACCCCTTGGTGAAAGAGTCACTAGGGAACTCTTAAGGAAAACATTTGCTTTCTGTTTGTGCATGGAGATGGTCAAGATTATATGGGCTCCATAACTAAGACATCTTTGAAATACAGATAAAGGAGGAAGAAAAAGGAAATTTTAATTAAAGTCACATATGGTACAGCTTAGAAGCACGAGAGACCATAGGGGCTGTTTTAAAATATTTGCATGTGTCATAACTTGAAATGGGGGAAAACAAATATTTCTTCCTTTAGGGTGAGATAAGCATTTGACTCATGAGCTCCATTTTGCATGGTATTTAATTTCACTAAGTCCTTGGAACCTGAGCTTTTAATCATGATTGAGTTTCCTTAGCAGCATTTGGCCTCTATTTTATAGATGATTGTCCTTTTGTAAGAGAAATCTTTTATTATAGAAAGATCTAGTCTACATTTTTGTTCCTGTGTAAGAGAAGCTTGCATTCTTTCTAGATGTTTGTAGGGTGTTTTTCTTCAAACTTGAAATTCATGGGTCTGCCAGGATATGGCTACATAAACGACTCTGATTCTGTAGAACATACATTACCTGTTTCCACTGGCATCCTTCATTGTCAGTTCAGAGATCTCCTAAATACTCAGAAATTTCCTAAATACTTTTGTTGCATTTATCGATTTCCTTTGCAGACACAGTATTATTCTGCAAGTATGGGCAGATCATTCTCTCTCCTAGTCATATGTAATCACCTTTTCTCTTGTCCTCTCTATTTTCTCGTCTTTGTTTTCTCAAGTTCTTCTCTACTGTTATGATTTGATCCTCCACATTCTTATCTTTGCTGCTTCCATCTGCCTTCATTATGGTTTGATATTCTGCTACCAGAATTTTGGTATTTTTTCTTTTTTTTTTTTTTAACTCACCCAAATTAAAAAAAATATATTTTAAAAATATATAACTTCACTATGTAAAAGAATTAAAAACACATAGGCAAAAAAGGAAAAATATTAATTAAAACCACTTAGGATCTCAATGCCAAGAGATAAACAACTTTTAGTATTTATATCTTTCCATAATTTGTATATAGACATGAAAAATGCATACATATTCCTGTAGCTCACCCAATTTTGTTTTCATCCTATGCTGTTCTTCTTTTATTTTAGACGACTTTCCTCTGGGATTTTTTTCTCCTATTTTAATAAAGAGTTTTCTTTTTCTTGGTTTATTTGATTGAATATTCAATTTAAAAATTTTCCTTTGGCTTGTGAGATTTCATTTTCAGAAACATGTTCTTATATTTTCCTTTGCTTTTTATAATTTTATATGCTCAATATTTTATTAATACTCCTTACCCAGTCTTGCATAAAGTAAGGTATCTACAGACCAGGTGTTTGCCAAAAGTGTGTGGATTTCCTGAGCTCTGCTACCTGTTTGTCTAAAGCTGGATTTCCATCGCCATTCTGCAACTGGAGCGATGGGCAAGATTTCCAACCATTTTCTGGTTTCTGTAAGATATCAGGGTAATGTGCCTCTATTTTATCAAACTGGAAATCTCCCCATCTTCACTACATTCATAACATGTTCTGTCTAAACTCCAAAATGCACTGCTTTTACATATTTTTTGCACTTGCTTTCACTGTTTACTGTTGACAATCATTCTTCCCAAATCTTCCTTCAAAAGTCTTGACACTTTCTGCTTTGCTGGGTTCCTTGGGGATGGAAGACATCTATGGATGAGGAGATAAAGATAACTGATTACCTGGTGGGGGCAGGTGTGTGTGTGTGTGTGTGTGTGTGTGTGTATGGAATCAGTGCTCATGCATTAGAAAAATACTTCTCTTGTTTTAATTTTATGGAAACCTGAATGTATTCATCAGAAGAATAATCCAAGATGGGAGAATTTTCTTCTAATCTTCTTTGAAGCACACTTTAAACATGAATAAAACTATTTGCTGAAGACTGGGTAGATGTTATTTTGATTGTTTATTGCAATATAGTCCATTGAATTTAAAAATATTATGAATCATTTCAAAATTTAAGTCTTAATTTCAGGAAGGATGCATTTTTGCCTTGGTCACTGTTGTCATGGGAAGCAGGAGAATGGACAAAGCTGAATTAGGAACTGCTCAAATGCCAGATGCCATTTTAAGCTGGAAGGCACCCAACAATTAGCATCTGCTCAGTGCTTGGAACATGGTAAATGACTTACATACAAATGAACCTTTGGGATATTACCCATTCATAATGTGGGTACCAAGTGTACTATAAATCACCTAATTTCCCTCATACCAGTCCGCATTTTGGTTCTAAGTCAAAGGCTGCAGAATAACTAATTGTTTAAAAAAAAAAAAAGATAAGATGAAGTGAAATAATTACTGTCATCACAAATTTAAAGATAAGAAATGGAAAAAGAAGGGAAAAAACACTTTATTTTGCATATATAATCCTCACAATCACCTATGATTTGTGATTATGACCCCACTTCTTGGATGAGGGAAAAAAACATGCCTGGGGTGACACAGCCACAAAGTGAGAACCAAGATCTTTAATTCAGAATCAGACCTGGTTGGCTGAGTTCAGAGGTCAATTTTCTACTCTTATGTTTATCACCTACCCATAAGCTCAACACCTACTGGAAGGGTTTCTCTCAAATGTATTTCTGGTGACCACATGCATATGGCACAATGAAGTCCCGTCTTTGGGTCCTTAATGTCTAATGGAGACATTTATTTTTGCTTGTTACAGTCTCTTATTCCCTGGCTTGCTCTAAGCCCAAAAGGGAAAGAGAGGTTGGAGGCTAAACAAGGAAAACCCTCCACTGCACTTGACCCTTCTTGTCTCCTCTATTGTCCAGTACTGATCTTTGGAGCAAGCATGGGCTAATGTCATCAAATATTTGAAAAGAAAGACTGTTAATCATACATGAAAACAAATTCACCTAAATTTCATGAATATTTTGTATTTTCTTGCAGTGGATACAATGTTTTCTGCACTGCCTCTTCCATTCCACCACACTTCTAGCCTTTGGGGATCAGTATTATTTAACTGACACATGGGCATGGAGAAAGGGTAGATATAGAAAGGTCTGGGGATATAATCCTTCTTTATGAAAACAACAAATGTAACTGACTTACAACCACAGAGGAAAGGAAAGTAAATGTTGCTTAGAATGCAATGATCAGTTGTCTTCACTCAAAACATCAAATCTGGACTGGAGCTGATCTACCATCTCTCTTTAGAATAGACTGGAAGGTAGGAAAGTGGGGCATCTCTCATGTACATTGACCTGCCAAGTTGTCTGCCACCAAATATTATATAGGCTGTCTTCTAAAATCTAAAGAGAAATGAGATACTTCCGTGAGCATCTTTTATGATCAGTATTCCTGTATCAACCTTACCACAAGTGGGTTTTAAAGAATCTCCCGTCATCATCTCTTGGTGGTATGTGAGCAGTAAATAGGTCTAGACCATGGGGTATCTCTGGCAGTATTAATACAAATAATTAAAATCCCTCCTCCTATTCCCTGCACCTTCTTATTTCCTCTCCTCCTCATCCTGTTGTGCTTCAATCATTCTTGCTGTGCTTGGAGGTTGCTGTAAAAGTGCTTCACCTATATTCTCAAAGCTCATTTTAGAACAGGGACAGATAAAGATTAGAACCATTTCTGGAGAACAATCATTAATTCTTATTGAACAATCATAACAGATCCTTCAGGAGTTAAGAAAGAGCTTCTTCTTGTGTTTTTAAATAGCTAGTATATCATCCATTCTCCTTGGGCATTGTCCTAGAAAAGAAGTTTCCAAGAATTTCACCTTTACTAGCTGTGTCTACATAGCATAAAGGAGTTAGATGGAGGAAAAGAAAAACAACAAACAACAAGTTAAAAAAAATAAAAAAGAAATCAATAGTTTGGGTACTGGTTCCATGTACACTAAGTAAATGAAAGTTTGATTTTTAAATTTTTTAATCTGGATGTTAGATGTCCACATCTGATGTATTGTTTTACACCCCAAACCACCTAGCACTCTGTCTTGTACCTGACAGATACCCAATAAATATTTATTGAATGAATAAATGCATGAATGAAGATAATGCATGGATGTGGGTAAATGATGATATTATATGGAACGGACTTGAAGATATAAAGCCTTGAGAGTCTCTTTTTCATTGACAGTGATAGAACTTTTAAAAAATGAAACTTCCCTGTTTTTTTAAATTAGGATTTTATGAATTCCCTAATGCAATATTCTTGATCGTTGCATCCTAGACAAAGGTAGCAGATGAGGGAGAGTCCTTTAGCTCAGATGACATTCAAGTTAGAGTTGCAGGTTTTACACTAGAGTCTGTGAGTAGATCATCCATATGTCTAAATTTACAACTGGTTACATAAAAATAGGAGTCAAAAGGAGATCATATCCAGCATTGTTTTGTGGGGAGGACTGCAAGACAAAGGTCAAGAGGATACAATAATGAGGTAGCAAATTTTAGTCAAATATAAGAAACGCTTGTCCTGTAACATGAGCTTCTGCCTAGGAATGAAAGAGCAGCTTTACAAAATAGTTATTTCCTCTAATACTGGGGATATTCAGCACATTTATATGTATAAAGTACCTAGAGTAGAGCTTTGGCATATAAGAATATTACATAACCATTTTTTCAATAAAACAAAAAGCTGGAATACCTGAAATACTGAGTTGATGAGTCCTGTGTTTCCTAAAAGTTTTGACTTAAAGCTTATGTGATGATTGGGCTATTTTGGATGAAAGTCACAAATTGGCTCTAGGATTTGGGACCCAGGAGAAAATTTTACTGAAAGGCTAATTCAGGAAAGTGGACGTATAGAAGAGAGAGGCCAAAAAGTTGGTTTGGAATGGGACTCAGGAAGATCCAGAAGCTCCAGTTACCATCTCTGAATGAATGAGAACTCTAGCTATTGTCAGTCTTTTCACCAAGCTAACTCATATTCAAATTCCAGAAAGGGAGCATATGATGAACCTCATCTCTTGTGTACTCAACCTTTTGACTAGATTACTTGATTAATTGGAATACCAGATTATGACTATGCAAGAGTTAATTCCTCAAGTGGAAATACAGGTATAATTTCCAAAAGGAAGTGTAATTAACACTGGGTAAGCAAAAAACCATGAAAGGCCCTCTGTTTCCTCTAAGCCTCTTGCAGCTCTATGATTCTTTGAAGCTCTGATAATATAACATCATGAACACTCATTGGATGGGTTCATGACCCCTTGACACACTCCACAAGCATTTTGTCCATTGCTTAATAATCCTTTCTAATGATGACAAAGAAGACTGAATGCACAATTGGATATGTGCACCTTCTCTTCCCAATGTACATGTAGTCAGTCTGGATAGAACAAAGTCATGGGCTTGGGGAGCACTGAGTAAGGGACAGGCAAGCCTAAGTAGGGGAGACCGGTAGGAGGTGATATGACTAGAGTCACTCAGGTAAATGTATAACCAGGCTCACAGAAATTGCAGAAGTGGAGAAAGAGACATGATATTTATAAGAACACCTTGTTTGTGCTCATGATAGTTATAAGTCCACCATGTTTGTTCTAAATATAGACATATTCAGAAACCCATCCTGATATTGACAAGAAATTTACCAAGTTCCCTGGTCAGGACCTATAAAAAACCAGCCATAATAGCCCTCTATGGCAACCCATTAGGGACCCCTCTCACTCTAGAGAGCTCATTTTCTTTCCTTTCTGTTCTCACTTTTGCTTAATAAACTTTCACTTCACTTCACCCTTTTGGTCCGAGATTCATTCTTTAACTCCATGAGACAAGAATCCTGCAACCCTGCAACAGGGTTCTGTAGCCAGGCATCTTGACAGAATCCTGTGTCAGCCACACACATATTGTCACTTTATGCAAATTACTGAACCTATATACATGTCTTAGTTTATTTCACTGTCCTATCTCATAATTTTATAATACGTATTCATTAAATTAGATAACATGTGTAATCAGACAGGCACCTATTCAGGTATCACAGTAGAGGACTGTAGATGACATTTTAATTATTATTAATATTACAGCTACCAATAATGTCACCACTGTTACCTTACTGAGTAAGATCCATTTCAGACACCCACAGTTAGTCCGAGGCACATTTGCAAAGATGGCTACCTGTTCTACCAGACATCTTTCTTCAGGAAGAGAGGATAACTACCCAAGGTGTAAGCAAAACACTGTAAGAGAAGAGGTGGGAGAGAGCTCAAAGCCTGCCATTCTTTATGCTCAGAACACCTTGGAAATGGCTCTACTGCCCTGTGCAAAACAGAAACTCTTAGACTTTCAAGAATAATCATGCTTAAGCAAAACAGAACAAATGAAAAACAAATAATAAAAGCAAAAGACTTATTTTCCCTTTCTATCCAGGATGTAGCTTTTTAAAAGACTTTTTTTTTCCCCTGATAAAATAAAATGAAATCAGAGGGGAGATGAGCCATAAGAGACTCTTAGCTATAGGAAACAGACTCCAGGTGCTGGAGGGGAGGTTGGTGGAAGGATAGGGTAACTGGATGATGGGCATTAAGGAGGGCATGAGGTGTAATGAGCACGAGGGGTGATATGAAACTGATAAATCGCTAAACTCTACCTCTGAAACTACAAAAAAAAAGTCTTCTAATTTATTAAAAAATACTTTTTTCCGTATTATTATAAAAATGCTATCCATAATCCTTTGAAACAGAGAAAACATCACTGGATTTTTCTAGCTAACCACTACATTAGCCAATTGCTGTTGGCATTTCCAGTAGCCCTTTCTATGTACATAAATCTGTATAGAAACAGATTTGAATGGAATGTAACTGAAATGCTTTTGGAAATGAAGGGGGTACAAGGAAAAAATTTGGAGTGAGCTAGCTCTGGATATTCTATTAAGTAGAAAACCACTTAGGACATAGAACCCCTTTCAGTCTACAAAGTAATTTAGAGGGAATGCAATCTCTCAGGACCATGATGGTTGAAGTGAGCCACACCAACCCTTCACTCGATAAAACCCAAGGCATTTCCACTGACTTGATTCACAGAATGCTGTGCTACAGGGGTATCAGTTTTACATCCTTCCTTCAGTGACCCATATCTAATTAGGGCTTTAGTAATATCTTAAAGTGTTTCAGTTGCAGTTATTAGAATTTTCAGTTCCAATGCTACTGACATAACGATGTGCATTACATGTGGCCATTCTCTATTCAGTACTCTCAGAAACACTGGGGAAGGAAGTAGCAAACGCATTTCACAGATAAAGAAACTGGAGACTAGAGAGATGACAAAACTTGCCCCCTTTCACATAACCTCTAAATGGCACAGTAGAACAAAATCATGCATTTTGACATTAAAATCTTTTCCTTACTCCTTACAGTTCTTGTTTCATTGTTTTGAGACTGAGGTTGCCATTTGCCTCTTTCTAACGTATGCTCTGGGTCCTGAAATTGGGTTCTCAGGTTGTCGATCCCAATGACCCTTGCTTGAAATAGGCAGCCATTGAGATGGCTTTTTAGGAAACCAAACAGGTAAGGTCAACAAGGCTCAAAGAGAAAACAAAAAAAAATAACACATTTATCTGGGCTTCTTGCCCATTCTCCAGATCATTCAGAGGGGATCATGAGGAAGAATAAAAGCACATTTCACTGTTAGTGGATTTTAACTCTTTTTTAATTCAACAGCAAATGGAACCATCTATTCTTTTTCCCAATCTAACATCCCATTATTCCTCTGAAGTATCATTGGCAAACTGTTTTTATCAATGGTGGCATGGATACAAGTCTAGTAAAGTACAGAATATTTTAATACAATTTACATTTTTTTCCCCAATTATCATTTAATTCACCTGATACTGGCCACATGGCAAACTTGTCCACATTCCAGACATCAGTTCTCTGGCATTTTTTTTACATTTTAGCAATAACATTTAATATAATTTACTTAATTGAAAAATAATATGTGTACACTGAAGTGCATTTGGAAAATATGGTAATTTATAAATTAATAGAATAAAGATTGCTGTGGTCCAACTACCCAAAAACAAAGACAATTTACAGTGTATGATTGTGATTTTTTTTACTATGCATATGACACATTTTTAAACAAAGTTTATATAAGCTTATAACCTGCTTTTTAAAACTAAATATGTTATAAATACTTATTTAACTCATTAGTGTCTCCTAAGACTTTTTTTTAAAAGCGGATTATTTGGATTCATAATTCTAAGAACAAATTTTTTCTTTTTGGACATTAGTTTTTTCCCTCACTTCCTAACTTTTATAATAATACTCTTAACATGGGGCGCCTGGGTGGCTCAGTGGGTTAAGCCGCTGCCTTCGGCTCAGGTCATGATCTCAGGGTCCTGGGATCGAGTCCCACATCGGGCTCTCTGCTCAGCAGGGAGCCTGCTTCCTCCTCTCTCTCTCTCTGCCTGCCTCTATGCCTACTTGTGATCTCTCTCTATCAAATAAATAAATAAAATCTTTAAAAAAATAATACTCTTAACATATAATTGTACACAAATTTTTTACACAGCTGTTTCTGTGAGGCATATATTTGGCTGAAAATTCAGAAAATCTAACTACTAGTTTCTTAAATGATATAGACATTTTCCCAACAAAACAAGACATCTGGAGGTAGAAAACCATGGCTGGAGCACTGGCCAAATGACACCAGATGACCCAAGCTCTTTCCATCTTTTTCTGCCCCTGGTCTGAGTATTTCCTTTTTATTTCTATGGTTTTCGAGCTCATTGTTGCAATATGTCTACCATAACTCCAGGCAACTGTACTCAAGGAGGTAATGGAGGAAATGATGTTGGCCATACTCCAACTGTATGATATCTACTCTAGATGATAAGAACTCTGGGAAAGTGAGTATTTAGTTCTTCTAACCTAACCCAGATAAAATGAGGTCAAGAGAGAAAGGAGTTGGTGGTATGTGTTAAGTTCATCAACCAACAATGTCTGCCATAATCTATTATATAAAACGAGTAATTTCTCCCTGTAGGAAAAGCCCCTAGAGGAGATACCTTAGAATTTCATTTTTTTCTCTGATATAAAAGAAATATATGTTAATTGCAGAAAACTAGGAAAAAAAACTAAGAAAATCTTAAAAAAGAATATAAGATATTTTATACCCTCACCAAGCAGACACAACCAGCCAAGAACTAGACTACACATCTAGTCTTTATCCTATACTAGCTCAGACAATTCTATGTAAAAGCAGGAATTAAACGTTACTATAATAGACATGATTACTAGTCCTAAGAATCCAGATGAATAGCTCTCAACTTCAGTTCAAGCAACAGTTTCTACTTTTGTACTTGACAAAACTATATTTACCCCAACTAGTTAATTGACTTTCATGGAAGACAGCACTAAAACAAATAGATATACATTACACTATATTTAACAATACAGTCAAACCAAAGTATTAAAATAGTAAGGAGCAGAAGTAGTACTTCTACAGGGCAGGGGATGGTTCAAGAAAAGCTGCTCAGAAAAGATAATTCCAAAATAAATTCTAAAGTTTAATTTGAATTTTCCATGGGGACAGTGGCAGGTTGCGGTGATACAAATGAGTATTCAAGATTCAGAAAACAGCATTCAGAAAGCATTGAGGAGTAAAAAAAAAAAAAAGAGTGCATATTTGAAATTACATATAAATGAGGGCTTGACATATTATAAAGTTTGAAAGATGTCTATATAATAGAAGTAGATAATTCTGGAAAGATAAATAAGACTCTAAAAAGTTGAGCAGTTCATGCAACAAAAGGGCCACTTTGTTCTGCCCAGATGTTAATAGAGGATCCTGGGGTGGGGTCTGAAACAAGGAGGCATCTTGATTACATTCCCTGTTAGAAAGATCACCCTATCAGGGATGTCCCCTCTAGATACACAAAAGTAGGCAATCAGTTGAGTCCATTGCAACAATGGGTTCTACCTCCTCCAGAAACCTCTCTTTCTGAGAACACAGCCCTGAGGAACTTCTGGTATGTTCTAAGGGAAATTTCCATGACCTGAGAGTCTTAAGGATAATCACCATCAAAATCCTCCTCCTCCTCCTATCAGTTACTGTAATATTTCAAACAACTTCCTTGTTCCTGTCACCAGAACTAGGAGCTTTATGTATGATATATCATAAGAATTCTGAGCAGCTGCCTTTAAAACTATATTCTCGGATGCCAGCGCTCTGGATAATTGCTTCAGTCATGACATGAGGGCTGAGCATGTCAGGCTCAGTTCCTGCTCCGCCCCCATCTGTAACTTTAAAAGAACAGTTGTACATTCACTTATTTTACATCATCACCGGATAAGGAGCTTCTCTACCTCCACCTCCTACCTGGATTCTAAAATCGTCCCACTTTCTTTGTTGGACAGGAGTATAGTAAATTAGGAAAAAAGAAGGAAACCTTTTATACTATAATTCAAAGAATAGCAAAGAAATAGAAACTGTTTTAGTTTAATAATCCCAAAGAGCATTGGGCGGGGGGCGAGGGGGTGTTGGAATTGATTAAGAGTCCGAACTGGCTTATGGATGGTTTGATTTGCAAAGAAATATTCTCTTCACCTTTCTTTTCCACCTGTATACAACACAAGCCTTCTCAGGGAAAGATTTCTGAGTCTAAGAGGACAAGTAGTATGGCAGAGCATCTGGGAGAAGGTAAGGACAGAAGAGTTTTAGGAGTCAGAGGCATGGTAAGGGAGGAGTTGAAAGGAAAGGGAACTCAGAGAGGGGAGCAGTGAGTTAAAAGCTAAAGGCTTTAGTATGTCAATTAAAGCTAAAGGCTCTCCATGCTCTCCTAGGAGCTGGCAGTCTGTTTAGAATAGAATAGAGAACCATTTCCTATTCTCCACGAATTCCTTGAGTCAGTGTAGATTATTATAATAGGGAAAATAAGCCTGAAAAACAGGAAGGGCTACATGAGTCCTGGCTGCAGACTCACAGAGATTAATGACCTCTTCTGTTTCTCAGTTTTCTCATCTAGGAGGTGAAGATAAAAATACTACATAGTTCTTACCTTAATAAAAGAAAAAAAAAGAAGATAAAATACGTTAGGAGCTTAGATGGGTGCTTTGGGGTTAGCAGACTCTCTGTAAAGGGCCAGATAGTAAATATTCCCAGCTATGCAGACAATATTCTCTCTGTCACAGCTACTCAGCCTTGTTCATACAGTGAGGGAGGCAGCCATAGATACATGTAAACAAATGTGTGTAGTTGTGTTCCAATAAAACTTTATTTACAAAAACAGATGGTGGGCCAGATTTGGCCTGCAGCTGTAGTTTATGGGCCCATAGCTCAGAAAATTCATGGACATACTGTAAATGATTAATAAATATTAACTATTATTGTCATTATTAATTGATCACCATGTCTTTCCAGATTCTTTCTGTTTGACAATTAGCCTATAGTAAAAACTTTTACAGTAATGTCCTATAACAATTTTCTAAAGTCAAGGACATAATAAAGAGATTATTTTATGTTGGACTTCGCTATGAAATGTATTTTTATAAACAAGTCTTGCTTTAAAAGACAGATGTGTGTTAAAACTAATAGGCTAGATTTGACCAAGCTTCCTTCAAATGCCACAAATGGTTATAATCCCAAA